>NC_141722.1:5292322-5892322 GCF_971803275.1 Cyanistes caeruleus
TGCTGATCTCCACCGTTTCCCACCATGCGCCACAGCTGCGCGTCCCGTGTTCAAGCAACGACAGCATGCCCAGCTCTGTGTGACTGAGAAGAAGCAGATGTTGTTCTTGCAATTCTCTACGCGCCTCTCAGAAGCCCGCTGCTCTGGCACTCGATCAGAGCTGGCTTTCGGCTTTGCCGCTTTTCCAGGCATTTCCTGCACATGGCCAGCGCATCTTGTGCACCTTTTGTCCTCAGCTCGAGCTGCCAAGACACTTTCTCTTCTTCAGCGCGCGGAACACTTTCATGCAGCTCTCGCACACGTAAGAAACGGGGAGAGAAGCGCTTTAGTTGCCTTAGTCTTTCTGCGACCCAGACGTTCAACCCAGCACCACAAGCTGGGCGACAAGAAGGGCACGTGAAGCAAACGCTTTTTGCTGGCCCATTTTGCTGTGCCACGCTCTTCTGCGGCTCTTCAGAGCTTGACAAACTCCAACGCACCTGCTGCTGCTGCTGCTGCTGCTGCTGCTTGTGCTTCCAGCTGACAAGGAGCACAGCGATCTGGCAGCAGGTTTCAGGTTGTGCAAAAGAAGAGCTTGGTGATTTGAATGTACTGCAGATCCGTGTTTGTGCAAGTTGCAGGGGCAAGCTCCTGACAAAGGTGGTCGCCTGGCACACTTTCCCCTTTGCCAGCTGCAGTGGAAATGCTTTCGGCTGACATTCGCACCAAGAGAGGCAGATTGCGGGCCTCCAGACCACCGAGAAGGTAACTGCATGAAGCGGGGGGTGGCGAGAGTGTCTTTTGGCAGAAGCGGCGTTCTGGAGCGCTTGGCAGCCGGCGCAACGAGCGATGTGTGCGAGAAGCCGCCGCTTCGCATCCGAGAGGGTGATAGCGCGAGCGCTGCCAAAAGGCGAGGAAGGAAGCCGCTTAGCGGCCGGCTTGTGAGCGGAGCTTGCGGACTGCGAGAGGAACGTGACTGCCTCTCAGCCGCCTGCTGAATTGACCTTAGCTGTCGCCTGGAAGATGAACAGCGGCGGCTTCCTTGTGGTGCTTGCCTATGCCTCTTTTTGCTCTCTGCGTGAACTCTTGTGCTTTCCTTTAGGCACCGGGGTGCAGAGAAACAGCTTGTGGTGCGCATAAGCCTGCCGCACGGAATATGTAAGAAATTGCTGATCTCCACCGTTTCCCACCATGCGCCACAGCTGCGCGTCCCGTGTTCAAGCAACGACAGCATGCCCAGCTCTGTGTGACTGAGAAGAAGCAGATGTTGTTCTTGCAATTCTCTACGCGCCTCTCAGAAGCCCGCTGCTCTGGCACTCGATCAGAGCTGGCTTTCGGCTTTGCCGCTTTTCCAGGCATTTCCTGCACATGGCCAGCGCATCTTGTGCACCTTTTGTCCTCAGCTCGAGCTGCCAAGACACTTTCTCTTCTTCAGCGCGCGGAACACTTTCATGCAGCTCTCGCACACGTAAGAAACGGGGAGAGAAGCGCTTTAGTTGCCTTAGTCTTTCTGCGACCCAGACGTTCAACCCAGCACCACAAGCTGGGCGACAAGAAGGGCACGTGAAGCAAACGCTTTTTGCTGGCCCATTTTGCTGTGCCACGCTCTTCTGCGGCTCTTCAGAGCTTGACAAACTCCAACGCACCTGCTGCTGCTGCTGCTGCTGCTGCTGCTTGTGCTTCCAGCTGACAAGGAGCACAGCGATCTGGCAGCAGGTTTCAGGTTGTGCAAAAGAAGAGCTTGGTGATTTGAATGTACTGCAGATCCGTGTTTGTGCAAGTTGCAGGGGCAAGCTCCTGACAAAGGTGGTCGCCTGGCACACTTTCCCCTTTGCCAGCTGCAGTGGAAATGCTTTCGGCTGACATTCGCACCAAGAGAGGCAGATTGCGGGCCTCCGGACCACCGAGAAGGTAGCTGCATGAAGCGGGGGGTGGCGAGAGTGTCTTTTGGCAGAAGCGGCGTTCTGGAGCACTTGGCAGCCGGCGCAACGAGCGATGTGTGCGAGAAGCCGCCGCTTCGCATCCGAGAGGGTGATAGCGCGAGCGCTGCCAAAAGGCGAGGAAGGAAGCCGCTTAGCGGCCGGCTTGTGCGCGGAGCTTGCGGACTGCGAGAGGAACGTGACTGCCTCTCAGCCGCCTGCTGAATTGACCTTAGCTGTCGCCTGGAAGATGAACAGCGGCGGCTTCCTTGTGGTGCTTGCCTATGCCTCTTGTTGCTCTCTGCGTGAACTCTTGTGCTTTCCTTTAGGCACCGGGGTGCAGAGAAACAGCTTGTGGTGCGCATAAGCCTGCCGCACGGAATATGTAAGAAATTGCTGATCTCCACCGTTTCCCACCATGCGCCACAGCTGCGCGTCCCGTGTTCAAGCAACGACAGCATGCCCAGCTCTGTGTGACTGAGAAGAAGCAGATGTTGTTCTTGCAATTCTCTACGCGCCTCTCAGAAGCCCGCTGCTCTGGCACTCGATCAGAGCTGGCTTTCGGCTTTGCCGCTTTTCCAGGCATTTCCTGCACATGGCCAGCGCATCTTGTGCACCTTTTGTCCTCAGCTCGAGCTGCCAAGACACTTTCTCTTCTTCAGCGCGCGGAACACTTTCATGCAGCTCTCGCACACATAAGAAACGGGGAGAGAAGCGCTTTAGTTGCCTTAGTCTTTCTGCGACCCAGACGTTCAACCCAGCACCACAAGCTGGGCGACAAGAAGGGCACGTGAAGCAAACGCTTTTTGCTGGCCCATTTTGCTGTGCCACGTTCTTCTGCGGCTCTTCAGCGCTTGACAAACTCCAACGCACCTGCTGCTGCTGCTGCTGCTGCTGCTGCTGCTTGTGCTTCCAGCTGACAAGGAGCACAGCGATCTGGCAGCAGGTTTCAGGTTGTGCAAAATAAGAGCTTGGTGATTTGAATGTACTGCAGATCCGTGTTTGTGCAAGTTGCAGGGGCAAGCTCCTGACAAAGGTGGTCGCCTGGCACACTTTCCCCTTTGCCAGCTGCAGTGGAAATGCTTTCGGCTGACATTCGCACCAAGAGAGGCAGATTGCGGGCCTCCGGACCACGGAGAAAGTAACTGCATGAAGCGGGGGGTGGCGAGAGTGTCTTTTGGCAGAAGCGGCGTTCTGGAGCGCTTGGCAGCCGGCGCAACGAGCGATGTGTGCGAGAAGCCGCCGCTTCGCATCCGAGAGGGTGATAGCGCGAGCGCTGCCAAAAGGCGAGGAAGGAAGCCGCTTAGCGGCCGGCTTGTGCGCGGAGCTTGCGGACTGCGAGAGGAACGTGACTGCCTCTCAGCCGCCTGCTGAATTGACCTTAGCTGTCGCCTGGAAGATGAACAGCGGCGGCTTCCTTGTGGTGCTTGCCTATGCCTCTTGTTGCTCTCTGCGTGAACTCTTGTGCTTTCCTTTAGGCACCGGGGTGCAGAGAAACAGCTTGTGGTGCGCATAAGCCTGCCGCACGGAATATGTAAGAAATTGCTGATCTCCACCGTTTCCCACCATGCGCCACAGCTGCGCGTCCCGTGTTCAAGCAACGACAGCATGCCCAGCTCTGTGTGACTGAGAAGAAGCAGATGTTGTTCTTGCAATTCTCTACGCGCCTCTCAGAAGCCCGCTGCTCTGGCACTCGATCAGAGCTGGCTTTCGGCTTTGCCGCTTTTCCAGGCATTTCCTGCACATGGCCAGCGCATCTTGTGCACCTTTTGTCCTCAGCTCGAGCTGCCAAGACTTTCTCTTCTTCAGCGCGCGGAACACTTTCATGCAGCTCTCGCACACGTAAGAAACGGGGAGAGAAGCGCTTTAGTTGCCTTAGTCTTTCTGCGACCCAGACGTTCAACCCAGCACCACAAGCTGGGCGACAAGAAGGGCACGTGAAGCAAACGCTTTTTGCTGGCCCATTTTGCTGTGCCACGCTCTTCTGCGGCTCTTCAGAGCTTGACAAACTCCAACGCACCTGCTGCTGCTGCTGCTGCTGCTGCTGCTGCTGCTTGTGCTTCCAGCTGACAAGGAGCACAGCGATCTGGCAGCAGGTTTCAGGTTGTGCAAAAGAAGAGCTTGGTGATTTGAATGTACTGCAGATCCGTGTTTGTGCAAGTTGCAGGGGCAAGCTCCTGACAAAGGTGGTCGCCTGGCACACTTTCCCCTTTGCCAGCTGCAGTGGAAATGCTTTCGGCTGACATTCGCACCAAGAGAGGCAGATTGCGGGCCTCCGGACCACCGAGAAGGTAACTGCATGAAGCGGGGGGTGGCGAGAGTGTCTTTTGGCAGAAGCGGCGTTCTGGAGCGCTTGGCAGCCGGCGCAACGAGCGATGTGTGCGAGAAGCCGCCGCTTCGCATCCGAGAGGGTGATAGCGCGAGCGCTGCCAAAAGGCGAGGAAGGAAGCCGCTTAGCGGCCGGCTTGTGCGCGGAGCTTGCGGACTGCGAGAGGAACGTGACTGCCTCTCAGCCGCCTGCTGAATTGACCTTAGCTGTCGCCTGGAAGATGAACAGTGGCGGCTTCCTTGTGGTGCTTGCCTATGCCTCTTGTTGCTCTCTGCGTGAACTCTTGTGCTTTCCTTTAGGCACCGGGGTGCAGAGAAACAGCTTGTGGTGCGCATAAGCCTGCCGCACGGAATATGTAAGAAATTGCTGATCTCCACCGTTTCCCACCATGCGCCACAGCTGCGCGTCCCGTGTTCAAGCAACGACAGCATGCCCAGCTCTGTGTGACTGAGAAGAAGCAGATGTTGTTCTTGCAATTCTCTACGCGCCTCTCAGAAGCCCGCTGCTCTGGCACTCGATCAGAGCTGGCTTTCGGCTTTGCCGCTTTTCCAGGCATTTCCTGCACATGGCCAGCGCATCTTGTGCACCTTTTGTCCTCAGCTCGAGCTGCCAAGACACTTTCTCTTCTTCAGCGCGCGGAACACTTTCATGCAGCTCTCGCACACGTAAGAAACGGGGAGAGAAGCGCTTTAGGTGCCTTAGTGTTTCTTCGACCAGACGTTCAACCCAGCACCACAAGCTGGGCGACAAGAAGGGCACGTGAAGCAAACGCTTTTTGCTGGCCCATTTTGCTGTGCCACGCTCTTCTGCGGCTCTTCAGAGCTTGACAAACTCCAACGCACCTGCTGCTGCTGCTGCTGCTGCTGCTGCTGCTTGTGCTTCCAGCTGACAAGGAGCACAGCGATCTGGCAGCAGGTGTCAGGTTGTGCAAAAGAAGAGCTTGGTGATTTGAATGTACTGCAGATCCGTGTTTGTGCAAGTTGCAGGGGCAAGCTCCTGACAAAGGTGGTCGCCTGGCACACTTTCCCCTTTGCCAGCTGCAGTGGAAATGCTTTCGGCTGACATTCGCACCAAGAGAGGCAGATTGCGGGCCTCCGGACCACCGAGAAGGTAACTGCATGAAGCGGGGGGTGGCGAGAGTGTCTTTTGGCAGAAGCGGCGTTCTGGAGCGCTTGGCAGCCGGCGCAACGAGCGATGTGTGCGAGAAGCCGCCGCTTCGCATCCGAGAGGGTGATAGCGCGAGCGCTGCCAAAAGGCGAGGAAGGAAGCCGCTTAGCGGCCGGCTTGTGCGCGGAGCTTGCGGACTGCGAGAGGAACGTGACTGCCTCTCAGCCGCCTGCTGAATTGACCTTAGCTGTCGCCTGGAAGATGAACAGCGGCGGCTTCCTTGTGCTGCTTGCCTATGCCTCTTGTTGCTCTCTGCGTGAACTCTTGTGCTTTCCTTTAGGCACCGGGGTGCAGAGAAACAGCTTGTGGTGCGCATAAGCCTGCCGCACGGAATATGTAAGAAATTGCTGATCTCCACCGTTTCCCACCATGCGCCACAGCTGCGCGTCCCGTGTTCAAGCAACGACAGCATGCCCAGCTCTGTGTGACTGAGAAGAAGCAGATGTTGTTCTTGCAATTCTCTACGCGCCTCTCAGAAGCCCGCTGCTCTGGCACTCGATCAGAGCTGGCTTTCGGCTTTGCCGCTTTTCCAGGCATTTCCTGCACATGGCCAGCGCATCTTGTGCACCTTTTGTCCTCAGCTCGAGCTGCCAAGACTTTCTCTTCTTCAGCGCGCGGAACACTTTCATGCAGCTCTCGCACACGTAAGAAACGGGGAGAGAAGCGCTTTAGTTGCCTTAGTCTTTCTGCGACCCAGACGTTCAACCCAGCACCACAAGCTGGGCGACAAGAAGGGCACGTGAAGCAAACGCTTTTTGCTGGCCCATTTTGCTGTGCCACGCTCTTCTGCGGCTCTTCAGAGCTTGACAAACTCCAACGCACCTGCTGCTGCTGCTGCTGCTGCTGCTGCTGCTGCTGCTTGTGCTTCCAGCTGACAAGGAGCACAGCGATCTGGCAGCAGGTTTCAGGTTGTGCAAAAGAAGAGCTTGGTGATTTGAATGTACTGCAGATCCGTGTTTGTGCAAGTTGCAGGGGCAAGCTCCTGACAAAGGTGGTCGCCTGGCACACTTTCCCCTTTGCCAGCTGCAGTGGAAATGCTTTCGGCTGACATTCGCACCAAGAGAGGCAGATTGCGGGCCTCCGGACCACCGAGAAGGTAACTGCATGAAGCGGGGGGTGGCGAGAGTGTCTTTTGGCAGAAGCGGCGTTCTGGAGCGCTTGGCAGCCGGCGCAACGAGCGATGTGTGCGAGAAGCCGCCGCTTCGCATCCGAGAGGGTGATAGCGCGAGCGCTGCCAAAAGGCGAGGAAGGAAGCCGCTTAGCGGCCGGCTTGTGCGCGGAGCTTGCGGACTGCGAGAGGAACGTGACTGCCTCTCAGCCGCCTGCTGAATTGACCTTAGCTGTCGCCTGGAAGATGAACAGTGGCGGCTTCCTTGTGGTGCTTGCCTATGCCTCTTGTTGCTCTCTGCGTGAACTCTTGTGCTTTCCTTTAGGCACCGGGGTGCAGAGAAACAGCTTGTGGTGCGCATAAGCCTGCCGCACGGAATATGTAAGAAATTGCTGATCTCCACCGTTTCCCACCATGCGCCACAGCTGCGCGTCCCGTGTTCAAGCAACGACAGCATGCCCAGCTCTGTGTGACTGAGAAGAAGCAGATGTTGTTCTTGCAATTCTCTACGCGCCTCTCAGAAGCCCGCTGCTCTGGCACTCGATCAGAGCTGGCTTTCGGCTTTGCCGCTTTTCCAGGCATTTCCTGCACATGGCCAGCGCATCTTGTGCACCTTTTGTCCTCAGCTCGAGCTGCCAAGACACTTTCTCTTCTTCAGCGCGCGGAACACTTTCATGCAGCTCTCGCACACGTAAGAAACGGGGAGAGAAGCGCTTTAGGTGCCTTAGTGTTTCTTCGACCAGACGTTCAACCCAGCACCACAAGCTGGGCGACAAGAAGGGCACGTGAAGCAAACGCTTTTTGCTGGCCCATTTTGCTGTGCCACGCTCTTCTGCGGCTCTTCAGAGCTTGACAAACTCCAACGCACCTGCTGCTGCTGCTGCTGCTGCTGCTGCTGCTTGTGCTTCCAGCTGACAAGGAGCACAGCGATCTGGCAGCAGGTTTCAGGTTGTGCAAAAGAAGAGCTTGGTGATTTGAATGTACTGCAGATCCGTGTTTGTGCAAGTTGCAGGGGCAAGCTCCTGACAAAGGTGGTCGCCTGGCACACTTTCCCCTTTGCCAGCTGCAGTGGAAATGCTTTCGGCTGACATTCGCACCAAGAGAGGCAGATTGCGGGCCTCCGGACCACGGAGAAGGTAACTGCATGAAGCGGGGGGTGGCGAGAGTGTCTTTTGGCAGAAGCGGCGTTCTGGAGCGCTTGGCAGCCGGCGCAACGAGCGATGTGTGCGAGAAGCCGCCGCTTCGCATCCGAGAGGGTGATAGCGCGAGCGCTGCCAAAAGGCGAGGAAGGAAGCCGCTTAGCGGCCGGCTTGTGCGCGGAGCTTGCGGACTGCGAGAGGAACGTGACTGCCTCTCAGCCGCCTGCTGAATTGACCTTAGCTGTCGCCTGGAAGATGAACAGCGGCGGCTTCCTTGTGCTGCTTGCCTATGCCTCTTGTTGCTCTCTGCGTGAACTCTTGTGCTTTCCTTTAGGCACCGGGGTGCAGAGAAACAGCTTGTGGTGCGCATAAGCCTGCCGCACGGAATATGTAAGAAATTACTGATCTCCACCGTTTCCCACCATGCGCCACAGCTGCGCGTCCCGTGTTCAAGCAACGACAGCATGCCCAGCTCTGTGTGACTGAGAAGAAGCAGATGTTGTTCTTGCAATTCTTTACACGCTTCTCAGAAGCCCGCTACTCTGGCACTCGATCAGAGCTGGCTTTCGGCTTTGCCGCTTTTCCAGGCATTTCCTGCACATGGCCAGCGCATCTTGTGCACCTTTTGTCCTCAGCTCGAGCTGCCAAGACACTTTCTCTTCTTCAGCGCGCGGAACACTTTCATGCAGCTCTCGCACACATAAGAAACGGGGAGAGAAGCGCTTT
Organism: Cyanistes caeruleus; assembly: GCF_971803275.1. Taxonomy (NCBI): domain Eukaryota; kingdom Metazoa; phylum Chordata; class Aves; order Passeriformes; family Paridae; genus Cyanistes; species Cyanistes caeruleus. The sequence goes on from NC_141722.1 coordinate 5,300,690, forward strand.
AGGTGCCTTAGTGTTTCTTCGACCAGACGTTCAACCCAGCACCACAAGCTGGGCGACAAGAAGGGCACGTGAAGCAAACGCTTTTTGCTGGCCCATTTTGCTGTGCCACGTTCTTCTGCGGCTCTTCAGAGCTTGACAAACTCCAACGCACCTGCTGTTGCTGCTGCTGCTGCTGCTGCTGCTTGTGCTTCCAGCTGACAAGGAGCACAGCGATCTGGCAGCAGGTTTCAGGTTGTGCAAAAGAAGAGCTTGGTGATTTGAATGTACTGCAGATCTGTGTTTGTGCAAGTTGCAGGGGCAAGCTCCTGACAAAGGTGGTCGCCTGGCACACTTTCCCCTTTGCCAGCTGCAGTGGAAATGCTTTCGGCTGACATTCGCACCAAGAGAGGCAGATTGCGGGCCTCCGGACCACCGAGAAGGTAACTGCATGAAGCGGGGGAGGGCGGGAGTGTCTTTTGGAAGAAGCGGCGTTCTGGAGCGCTTGGCAGCCGGCGCAACGAGCGATGTGTGCGAGAAGCCGCCGCTTCGCATCCGAGAGGGTGATAGCCCGAGCGCTGCCAAAAGGCGAGGAAGGAAGCCGCTTAGCGGCCCGCTTGTGCGCGGAGCTTGCGGACTGCGCGAGGAACGTGACTGCCTCTCAGCCGCCTGCTGAATTGACCTTAGCTGTCGCCTGGAAGATGAACAGCGGCGGCTTCCTTGTGGTGCTTGCCTATGCCTCTTGTTGCTCTCTGCGTGAACTCTTGCGGTTTCCTTTAGGCACCGGGGTGCAGAGAAACAGCTTGTGGTGCGCATAAGCCTGCCGCACGGAATATATAAGAAATTGCTGATCTCCACCGTTTCCCACTATGCGCCACAGCTGCGCGTCCCGTGTTCAAGCAACGACAGCATGCCCAGCTCTGTGTGACTGAGAAGAAGCAGATGTTGTTCTTGCAATTCTCTACGCGCCTCTCAGAAGCCCGCTGCTCTGGCACTCGATCAGAGCTGGCTTTCGGCTTTGCCGCTTTTCCAGGCATTTCCTGCACATGGCCAGCGCATCTTGTGCACCTTTTGTCCTCAGCTCGAGCTGCCAAGACACTTTCTCTTCTTCAGCGCGCGGAACACTTTCATGCAGCTCTCGCACACATAAGAAACGGGGAGAGAAGCGCTTTAGGTGCCTTAGTGTTTCTTCGACCAGACGTTCAACCCAGCACCACAAGCTGGGCGACAAGAAGGGCACGTGAAGCAAACGCTTTTTGCTGGCCCATTTTGCTGTGCCACGCTCTTCTGCGGCTCTTCAGAGCTTGACAAACTCCAACGCACCTGCTGCTGCTGCTGCTGCTGCTGCTGCTGCTTGTGCTTCCAGCTGACAAGGAGCACAGCGATCTGGCAGCAGGTTTCAGGTTGTGCAAAAGAAGAGCTTGGTGATTTGAATGTACTGCAGATCCGTGTTTGTGCAAGTTGCAGGGGCAAGCTCCTGACAAAGGTGGTCGCCTGGCACACTTTCCCCTTTGCCAGCTGCAGTGGAAATGCTTTCGGCTGACATTCGCACCAAGAGAGGCAGATTGCGGGCCTCCGGACCACCGAGAAGGTAACTGCATGAAGCGGGGGGTGGCGGGAGAGTCTTTTGGCAGAAGCGGCGTTCTGGAGCGCTTGGCAGCCGGCGCAACGAGCGATGTGTGCGAGAAGCCGCCGCTTCGCATCCGAGAGGGTGATAGCGCGAGCGCTGCCAAAAGGCGAGGAAGGAAGCCGCTTAGCGGCCGGCTTGTGCGCGGAGCTTGCGGACTGCAAGAAGAACGTGACTGCCTCTCAGCCGCCTGCTGAATTGACCTTAGCTGTCGCCTGGAAGATGAACAGCGGCGGCTTCCTTGTGGTGCTTGCCTATGCCTCTTGTTGCTCTCTGCGTGAACTCTTGCGGTTTCCTTTAGGCACCGGGGTGCAGAGAAACAGCTTGTGGTGCGCATAAGCCTGCCGCACGGAATATGTAAGAAATTGCTGATCTCCACCGTTTCCCACCATGCGCCACAGCTGCGCGTCCCGTGTTCAAGCAACGACAGCATGCCCAGCTCTGTGTGACTGAGAAGAAGCAGATGTTGTTCTTGCAATTCTCTACGCGCCTCTCAGAAGCCCGCTGCTCTGGCACTCGATCAGAGCTGGCTTTCGGCTTTGCCGCTTTTCCAGGCATTTCCTGCACATGGCCAGCGCATCTTGTGCACCTTTTGTCCTCAGCTCGAGCTGCCAAGACACTTTCTCTTCTTCAGCGCGCGGAACACTTTCATGCAGCTCTCGCACACATAAGAAACGGGGAGAGAAGCGCTTTAGGTGCCTTAGTGTTTCTTCGACCAGACGTTCAACCCAGCACCACAAGCTGGGCGACAAGAAGGGCACGTGAAGCAAACGCTTTTTGCTGGCCCATTTTGCTGTGCCACGCTCTTCTGCGGCTCTTCAGAGCTTGACAAACTCCAACGCACCTGCTGCTGCTGCTGCTGCTGCTGCTGCTGCTTGTGCTTCCAGCTGACAAGGAGCACAGCGATCTGGCAGCAGGTTTCAGGTTGTGCAAAAGAAGAGCTTGGTGATTTGAATGTACTGCAGATCCGTGTTTGTGCAAGTTGCAGGGGCAAGCTCCTGACAAAGGTGGTCGCCTGGCACACTTTCCCCTTTGCCAGCTGCAGTGGAAATGCTTTCGGCTGACATTCGCACCAAGAGAGGCAGATTGCGGGCCTCCGGACCACCGAGAAGGTAACTGCATGAAGCGGGGGGTGGCGGGAGAGTCTTTTGGCAGAAGCGGCGTTCTGGAGTGCTTGGCAGCCGGCGCAACGAGCGATGTGTGCGAGAAGCCGCCGCTTCGCATCCGAGAGGGTGATAGCGCGAGCGCTGCCAAAAGGCGAGGAAGGAAGCCGCTTAGCGGCCGGCTTGTGCGCGGAGCTTGCGGACTGCGAGAGGAACGTGACTGCCTCTCAGCCGCCTGCTGAATTGACCTTAGCTGTCGCCTGGAAGATGAACAGCGGCGGCTTCCTTGTGGTGCTTGCCTATGCCTCTTGTTGCTCTCTGCGTGAACTCTTGTGCTTTCCTTTAGGCACCGGGGTGCAGAGAAACAGCTTGTGGTGCGCATAAGCCTGCCGCACGGAATATGTAAGAAATTGCTGATCTCCACCGTTTCCCACCATGCGCCACAGCTGCGCGTCCCGTGTTCAAGCAACGACAGCATGCCCAGCTCTGTGTGACTGAGAAGAAGCAGATGTTGTTCTTGCAATTCTCTACGCGCCTCTCAGAAGCCCGCTGCTCTGGCACTCGATCAGAGCTGGCTTTCGGCTTTGCCGCTTTTCCAGGCATTTCCTGCACATGGCCAGCGCATCTTGTGCACCTTTTGTCCTCAGCTCGAGCTGCCAAGACACTTTCTCTTCTTCAGCGCGCGGAACACTTTCATGCAGCTCTCGCACACATAAGAAACGGGGAGAGAAGCGCTTTAGGTGCCTTAGTGTTTCTTTGACCAGACGTTCAACCCAGCACCACAAGCTGGGCGACAAGAAGGGCACGTGAAGCAAACGCTTTTTGCTGGCCCATTTTGCTGTGCCACGCTCTTCTGCGGCTCTTCAGAGCTTTACAAACTCCAACGCACCTGCTGCTGCTGCTGCTGCTGCTGCTGCTGCTGCTGCTTGTGCTTCCAGCTGACAAGGAGCACAGCGATCTGGCAGCAGGTTTCAGGTTGTGCAAAAGAAGAGCTTGGTGATTTGAATGTACTGCAGATCTGTGTTTGTGCAAGTTGCAGGGGCAAGCTCCTGACAAAGGTGGTCGCCTGGCACACTTTCCCCTTTGCCAGCTGCAGTGGAAATGCTTTCGGCTGACATTCGCACCAAGAGAGGCAGATTGCGGGCCTCCGGACCACCGAGAAGGTAACTGCATGAAGCGGGGGGTGGCGGGAGAGTCTTTTGGCAGAAGCGGCGTTCTGGAGCGCTTGGCAGCCGGCGCAACGAGCGATGTGTGCGAGAAGCCGCCGCTTCGCATCCGAGAGGGTGATAGCGCGAGCGCTGCCAAAAGGCGAGGAAGGAAGCCGCTTAGCGGCCGGCTTGTGCGCGGAGCTTGCGGACTGCGAGAGGAACGTGACTGCCTCTCAGCCGCCTGCTGAATTGACCTTAGCTGTCGCCTGGAAGATGAACAGCGGCGGCTTCCTTGTGGTGCTTGCCTATGCCTCTTGTTGCTCTCTGCGTGAACTCTTGTGCTTTCCTTTAGGCACCGGGGTGCAGAGAAACAGCTTGTGGTGCGCATAAGCCTGCCGCACGGAATATGTAAGAAATTGCTGATCTCCACCGTTTCCCACCATGCGCCACAGCTGCGCGTCCCGTGTTCAAGCAACGACAGCATGCCCAGCTCTGTGTGACTGAGAAGAAGCAGATGTTGTTCTTGCAATTCTCTACGCGCCTCTCAGAAGCCCGCTGCTCTGGCACTCGATCAGAGCTGGCTTTCGGCTTTGCCGCTTTTCCAGGCATTTCCTGCACATGGCCAGCGCATCTTGTGCACCTTTTGTCCTCAGCTCGAGCTGCCAAGACACTTTCTCTTCTTCAGCGCGCGGAACACTTTCATGCAGCTCTCGCACACATAAGAAACGGGGAGAGAAGCGCTTTAGGTGCCTTAGTGTTTCTTCGACCAGACGTTCAACCCAGCACCACAAGCTGGGCGACAAGAAGGGCACGTGAAGCAAACGCTTTTTGCTGGCCCATTTTGCTGTGCCGCGCTCTTCTGCGGCTCTTCAGAGCTTGACAAACTCCAACGCACCTGCTGCTGCTGCTGCTGCTGCTGCTGCTGCTGCTGCTGCTTGTGCTTCCAGCTGACAAGGAGCACAGCGATCTGGCAGCAGGTTTCAGGTTGTGCAAAAGAAGAGCTTGGTGATTTGAATGTACTGCAGATCCGTGTTTGTGCAAGTTGCAGGGGCAAGCTCCTGACAAAGGTGGTCGCCTGGCACACTTTCCCCTTTGCCAGCTGCAGTGGAAATGCTTTCGGCTGACATTCGCACCAAGAGAGGCAGATTGCGGGCCTCCGGACCACCGAGAAGGTAACTGCATGAAGCGGGGGGTGGCGGGAGAGTCTTTTGGCAGAAGCGGCGTTCTGGAGCGCTTGGCAGCCGGCGCAACGAGCGATGTGTGCGAGAAGCCGCCGCTTCGCATCCGAGAGGGTGATAGCGCGAGCGCTGCCAAAAGGCGAGGAAGGAAGCCGCTTAGCGGCCGGCTTGTGCGCGGAGCTTGCGGACTGCGAGAGGAACGTGACTGCCTCTCAGCCGCCTGCTGAATTGACCTTAGCTGTCGACTGGAAGATGAACAGCGGCGGCTTCCTTGTGCTGCTTGCCTATGCCTCTTGTTGCTCTCTGCGTGAACTCTTGTGCTTTCCTTTAGGCACCGGGGTGCAGAGAAACAGCTTGTGGTGCGCATAAGCCTGCCGCACGGAATATGTAAGAAATTACTGATCTCCACCTTTTCCGACCATGCGCCACAGCTGCGCGTCCCGTGTTCAAGCAACGATAGGATGCCCAGCTCTGTGTGACTGAGAAGAAGCAGATGTTGTTCTTGCAATTCTTTACACGCTTCTCAGAAGCCCGCTACTCTGGCACTCGATCAGAGCTGGCTTTCGGCTTTGCCGCTTTTCCAGGCGTGTCCTGCACACGGCCAGCGCATCTTGTACACCTTTTGTCCTCAGCTCGAGCTGCCAAGACACTTTCTCTTCTTCAGCGTGCGGAACAATTTCGTGCAGCTCTCGCACACATAAGAAACGGGGAGAGAAGCGCTTTAGGTGCCTTAGTGTTTCTTCGACCAGACGTTCAACCCAGCACCACAAGCTGGGCGACAAGAAGGGCACGTGAAGCAAACGCTTTTTGCTGGCCCATTTTGCTGTGCCACGTTCTTCTGCGGCTCTTCAGAGCTTGACAAACTCCAACGCACCTGCTGCTGCTGCTGCTGCTGCTGCTGCTTGTGCTTCCAGCTGACAAGGAGCACAGCGATCTGGCAGCAGGTTTCAGGTTGTGCAAAAGAAGAGCTTGGTGATTTGAATGTACTGCAGATCCGTGTTTGTGCAAGTTGCAGGGGCAAGCTCCTGACAAAGGTGGTCGCCTGGCACACTTTCCCCTTTGCCAGCTGCAGTGGAAATGCTTTCGGCTGACATTCGCACCAAGAGAGGCAGATTGCGGGCCTCCGGACCACCGAGAAGGTAACTGCATGAAGCGGGGGGTGGCGGGAGTGTCTTTTGGCAGAAGCGGCGTTCTGGAGCGCTTGGCAGCCGGCGCAACGAGCGATGTGTGCGAGAAGCCGCCGCTTCGCATCCGAGAGGGTGATAGCGCGAGCGCTGCCAAAAGGCGAGGAAGGAAGCCGCTTAGCGGCCGGCTTGTGCGCGGAGCTTGCGGACTGCGAGAGGAACGTGACTGCCTCTCAGCCGCCTGCTGAATTGACCTTAGCTGTCGCCTGGAAGATGAACAGCGGCGGCTTCCTTGTGGTGCTTGCCTATGCCTCTTTTTGCTCTCTGCGTGAACTCTTGCGGTTTCCTTTAGGCACCGGGGTGCAGAGAAACAGCTTGTGGTGCGCATAAGCCTGCCTCACGGAATATGTAAGAAATTGCTGATCTCCACCGTTTCCCACCATGCGCCACAGCTGCGCGTCCCGTGTTCAAGCAACGACAGCATGCCCAGCTCTGTGTGACTGAGAAGAAGCAGATGTTGTTCTTGCAATTCTCTACGCGCCTCTCAGAAGCCCGCTGCTCTGGCACTCGATCAGAGCTGGCTTTCGGCTTTGCCGCTTTTCCAGGCATTTCCTGCACATGGCCAGCGCATCTTGTGCACCTTTTGTCCTCAGCTCGAGCTGCCAAGACACTTTCTCTTCTTCAGCGCGCGGAACACTTTCATGCAGCTCTCGCACACATAAGAAACGGGGAGAGAAGCGCTTTAGGTGCCTTAGTGTTTCTTCGACCAGACGTTCAACCCAGCACCACAAGCTGGGCGACAAGAAGGGCACGTGAAGCAAACGCTTTTTGCTGGCCCATTTTGCTGTGCCACGCTCTTCTGCGGCTCTTCAGAGCTTTACAAACTCCAACGCACCTGCTGCTGCTGCTGCTGCTGCTGCTGCTGCTTGTGCTTCCAGCTGACAAGGAGCACAGCGATCTGGCAGCAGGTTTCAGGTTGTGCAAAAGAAGAGCTTGGTGATTTGAATGTACTGCAGATCCGTGTTTGTGCAAGTTGCAGGGGCAAGCTCCTGACAAAGGTGGTCGCCTGGCACACTTTCCCCTTTGCCAGCTGCAGTGGAAATGCTTTCGGCTGACATTCGCACCAAGAGAGGCAGATTGCGGGCCTCCGGACCACCGAGAAGGTAACTGCATGAAGCGGGGGGTGGCGGGAGAGTCTTTTGGCAGAAGCGGCGTTCTGGAGCGCTTGGCAGCCGGCGCAACGAGCGATGTGTGCGAGAAGCCGCCGCTTCGCATCCGAGAGGGTGATAGCGCGAGCGCTGCCAAAAGGCGAGGAAGGAAGCCGCTTAGCGGCCGGCTTGTGCGCGGAGCTTGCGGACTGCGAGAGGAACGTGACTGCCTCTCAGCCGCCTGCTGAATTGACCTTAGCTGTCGCCTGGAAGATGAACAGCGGCGGCTTCCTTGTGGTGCTTGCCTATGCCTCTTGTTGCTCTCTGCGTGAACTCTTGTGCTTTCCTTTAGGCACCGGGGTGCAGAGAAACAGCTTGTGGTGCGCATAAGCCTGCCGCACGGAATATGTAAGAAATTGCTGATCTCCACCGTTTCCCACCATGCGCCACAGCTGCGCGTCCCGTGTTCAAGCAACGACAGCATGCCCAGCTCTGTGTGACTGAGAAGAAGCAGATGTTGTTCTTGCAATTCTCTACGCGCCTCTCAGAAGCCCGCTGCTCTGGCACTCGATCAGAGCTGGCTTTCGGCTTTGCCGCTTTTCCAGGCATTTCCTGCACATGGCCAGCGCATCTTGTGCACCTTTTGTCCTCAGCTCGAGCTGCCAAGACACTTTCTCTTCTTCAGCGCGCGGAACACTTTCATGCAGCTCTCGCACACATAAGAAACGGGGAGAGAAGCGCTTTAGGTGCCTTAGTGTTTCTTCGACCAGACGTTCAACCCAGCACCACAAGCTGGGCGACAAGAAGGGCACGTGAAGCAAACGCTTTTTGCTGGCCCATTTTGCTGTGCCACGCTCTTCTGCGGCTCTTCAGAGCTTGACAAACTCCAACGCACCTGCTGTTGCTGCTGCTGCTGCTGCTGCTGCTTGTGCTTCCAGCTGACAAGGAGCACAGCGATCTGGCAGCAGGTTTCAGGTTGTGCAAAAGAAGAGCTTGGTGATTTGAATGTACTGCAGATCTGTGTTTGTGCAAGTTGCAGGGGCAAGCTCCTGACAAAGGTGGTCGCCTGGCACACTTTCCCCTTTGCCAGCTGCAGTGGAAATGCTTTCGGCTGACATTCGCACCAAGAGAGGCAGATTGCGGGCCTCCGGACCACCGAGAAGGTAACTGCATGAAGCGGGGGGTGGCGGGAGAGTCTTTTGGCAGAAGCGGCGTTCTGGAGCGCTTGGCAGCCGGCGCAACGAGCGATGTGTGCGAGAAGCCGCCGCTTCGCATCCGAGAGGGTGATAGCGCGAGCGCTGCCAAAAGGCGAGGAAGGAAGCCGCTTAGCGGCCGGCTTGTGCGCGGAGCTTGCGGACTGCGAGAGGAACGTGACTGCCTCTCAGCCGCCTGCTGAATTGACCTTAGCTGTCGACTGGAAGATGAACAGCGGCGGCTTCCTTGTGCTGCTTGCCTATGCCTCTTGTTGCTCTCTGCGTGAACTCTTGTGCTTTCCTTTAGGCACCGGGGGTGCAGAGAAACAGCTTGTGGTGCGCATAAGCCTGCCGCACGGAATATGTAAGAAATTACTGATCTCCACCTTTTCCGACCATGCGCCACAGCTGCGCGTCCCGTGTTCAAGCAACGATAGGATGCCCAGCTCTGTGTGACTGAGAAGAAGCAGATGTTGTTCTTGCAATTCTTTACACGCTTCTCAGAAGCCCGCTACTCTGGCACTCGATCAGAGCTGGCTTTCGGCTTTGCCGCTTTTCCAGGCGTGTCCTGCACACGGCCAGCGCATCTTGTACACCTTTTGTCCTCAGCTCGAGCTGCCAAGACACTTTCTCTTCTTCAGCGTGCGGAACAATTTCGTGCAGCTCTCGCACACATAAGAAACGGGGAGAGAAGCGCTTTAGGTGCCTTAGTGTTTCTTCGACCAGACGTTCAACCCAGCACCACAAGCTGGGCGACAAGAAGGGCACGTGAAGCAAACGCTTTTTGCTGGCCCATTTTGCTGTGCCACGTTCTTCTGCGGCTCTTCAGAGCTTGACAAACTCCAACGCACCTGCTGTTGCTGCTGCTGCTGCTGCTGCTTGTGCTTCCAGCTGACAAGGAGCACAGCGATCTGGCAGCAGGTTTCAGGTTGTGCAAAAGAAGAGCTTGGTGATTTGAATGTACTGCAGATCCGTGTTTGTGCAAGTTGCAGGGGCAAGCTCCTGACAAAGGTGGTCGCCTGGCACACTTTCCCCTTTGCCAGCTGCAGTGGAAATGCTTTCGGCTGACATTCGCACCAAGAGAGGCAGATTGCGGGCCTCCGGACCACCGAGAAGGTAACTGCATGAAGCGGGGGGTGGCGGGAGTGTCTTTTGGCAGAAGCGGCGTTCTGGAGCGCTTGGCAGCCGGCGCAACGAGCGATGTGTGCGAGAAGCCGCCGCTTCGCATCCGAGAGGGTGATAGCGCGAGCGCTGCCAAAAGGCGAGGAAGGAAGCCGCTTAGCGGCCGGCTTGTGCGCGGAGCTTGCGGACTGCAAGAAGAACGTGACTGCCTCTCAGCCGCCTGCTGAATTGACCTTAGCTGTCGCCTGGAAGATGAACAGCGGCGGCTTCCTTGTGGTGCTTGCCTATGCCTCTTTTTGCTCTCTGCGTGAACTCTTGCGGTTTCCTTTAGGCACCGGGGTGCAGAGAAACAGCTTGTGGTGCGCATAAGCCTGCCGCACAGAATATGTAAGAAATTGCTGATCTCCACCGTTTCCCACCATGCGCCACAGCTGCGCGTCCCGTGTTCAAGCAACGACAGCATGCCCAGCTCTGTGTGACTGAGAAGAAGCAGATGTTGTTCTTGCAATTCTCTACGCGCCTCTCAGAAGCCCGCTGCTCTGGCACTCGATCAGAGCTGGCTTTCGGCTTTGCCGCTTTTCCAGGCATTTCCTGCACATGGCCAGCGCATCTTGTGCACCTTTTGTCCTCAGCTCGAGCTGCCAAGACACTTTCTCTTCTTCAGCGCGCGGAACACTTTCATGCAGCTCTCGCACACATAAGAAACGGGGAGAGAAGTGCTTTAGGTGCCTTAGTGTTTCTTCGACCAGACGTTCAACCCAGCACCACAAGCTGGGCGACAAGAAGGGCACGTGAAGCAAACGCTTTTTGCTGGCCCATTTTGCTGTGCCACGCTCTTCTGCGGCTCTTCAGAGCTTGACAAACTCCAACGCACCTGCTGCTGCTGCTGCTGCTGCTGCTGCTGCTTGTGCTTCCAGCTGACAAGGAGCACAGCGATCTGGCAGCAGGTTTCAGGTTGTGCAAAAGAAGAGCTTGGTGATTTGAATGTACTGCAGATCCGTGTTTGTGCAAGTTGCAGGGGCAAGCTCCTGACAAAGGTGGTCGCCTGGCACACTTTCCCCTTTGCCAGCTGCAGTGGAAATGCTTTCGGCTGACATTCGCACCAAGAGAGGCAGATTGCGGGCCTCCGGACCACCGAGAAGGTAACTGCATGAAGCGGGGGGTGGCGGGAGAGTCTTTTGGCAGAAGCGGCGTTCTGGAGCGCTTGGCAGCCGGCGCAACGAGCGATGTGTGCGAGAAGCCGCCGCTTCGCATCCGAGAGGGTGATAGCGCGAGCGCTGCCAAAAGGCGAGGAAGGAAGCCGCTTAGCGGCCGGCTTGTGCGCGGAGCTTGCGGACTGCGAGAGGAACGTGACTGCCTCTCAGCCGCCTGCTGAATTGACCTTAGCTGTCGCCTGGAAGATGAACAGCGGCGGCTTCCTTGTGGTGCTTGCCTATGCCTCTTGTTGCTCTCTGCGTGAACTCTTGTGCTTTCCTTTAGGCACCGGGGTGCAGAGAAACAGCTTGTGGTGCGCATAAGCCTGCCGCACGGAATATGTAAGAAATTGCTGATCTCCACCGTTTCCCACCATGCGCCACAGCTGCGCGTCCCGTGTTCAAGCAACGACAGCATGCCCAGCTCTGTGTGACTGAGAAGAAGCAGATGTTGTTCTTGCAATTCTCTACGCGCCTCTCAGAAGCCCGCTGCTCTGGCACTCGATCAGAGCTGGCTTTCGGCTTTGCCGCTTTTCCAGGCATTTCCTGCACATGGCCAGCGCATCTTGTGCACCTTTTGTCCTCAGCTCGAGCTGCCAAGACACTTTCTCTTCTTCAGCGCGCGGAACACTTTCATGCAGCTCTCGCACACATAAGAAACGGGGAGAGAAGCGCTTTAGGTGCCTTAGTGTTTCTTCGACCAGACGTTCAACCCAGCACCACAAGCTGGGCGACAAGAAGGGCACGTGAAGCAAACGCTTTTTGCTGGCCCATTTTGCTGTGCCACGCTCTTCTGCGGCTCTTCAGAGCTTGACAAACTCCAACGTACCTGCTGTTGCTGCTGCTGCTGCTGCTGCTGCTTGTGCTTCCAGCTGACAAGGAGCACAGCGATCTGGCAGCAGGTTTCAGGTTGTGCAAAAGAAGAGCTTGGTGATTTGAATGTACTGCAGATCCGTGTTTGTGCAAGTTGCAGGGGCAAGCTCCTGACAAAGGTGGTCGCCTGGCACACTTTCCCCTTTGCCAGCTGCAGTGGAAATGCTTTCGGCTGACATTCGCACCAAGAGAGGCAGATTGCGGGCCTCCAGACCACCGAGAAGGTAACTGCATGAAGCGGGGTGTGGCGGGAGTGTCTTTTGGCAGAAGCGGCGTTCTGGAGCGCTTGGCAGCCGGCGCAACGAGCGATGTGTGCGAGAAGACGCCGCTTCGCATCCGAGAGGGTGATAGCGCGAGCGCTGCCAAAAGGCGAGGAAGGAAGCCGCTTAGCGGCCGGCTTGTGCGCGGAGCTTGCGGACTGCGAGAGGAACGTGACTGCCTCTCAGCCGCCTGCTGAATTGACCTTAGCTGTCGCCTGGAAGATGAACAGCGGCGGCTTCCTTGTGCTGCTTGCCTATGCCTCTTGTTGCTCTCTGCGTGAACTCTTGCGGTTTCCTTTAGGCACCGGGGTGCAGAGAAACAGCTTGTGGTGCGCATAAGCCTGCCGCACGGAATATGTAAGAAATTGCTGATCTCCACCGTTTCCCACCATGCGCCACAGCTGCGCGTCCCGTGTTCAAGCAACGACAGCATGCCCAGCTCTGTGTGACTGAGAAGAAGCAGATGTTGTTCTTGCAATTCTCTACGCGCCTCTCAGAAGCCCGCTGCTCTGGCACTCGATCAGAGCTGGCTTTCGGCTTTGCCGCTTTTCCAGGCATTTCCTGCACATGGCCAGCGCATCTTGTGCACCTTTTGTCCTCAGCTCGAGCTGCCAAGACACTTTCTCTTCTTCAGCGCGCGGAACACTTTCATGCAGCTCTCGCACACATAAGAAACGGGGAGAGAAGCGCTTTAGGTGCCTTAGTGTTTCTTCGACCAGACGTTCAACACAGCACCACAAGCTGGGCGACAAGAAGGGCACGTGAAGCAAACGCTTTTTGCTGGCCCATTTTGCTGTGCCACGCTCTTCTGCGGCTCTTCAGAGCTTGACAAACTCCAACGCACCTGCTGCTGCTGCTGCTGCTGCTTGTGCTTCCAGCTGACAAGGAGCACAGCGATCTGGCAGCAGGTTTCAGGTTGTGCAAAAGAAGAGCTTGGTGATTTGAATGTACTGCAGATCCGTGTTTGTGCAAGTTGCAGGGGCAAGCTCCTGACAAAGGTGGTCGCCTGGCACACTTTCCCCTTTGCCAGCTGCAGTGGAAATGCTTTCGGCTGACATTCGCACCAAGAGAGGCAGATTGCGGGCCTCCGGACCACCGAGAAGGTAACTGCATGAAGCGGGGGGTGGCGGGAGAGTCTTTTGGCAGAAGCGGCGTTCTGGAGCGCTTGGCAGCCGGCGCAACGAGCGATGTGTGCGAGAAGCCGCCGCTTCGCATCCGAGAGGGTGATAGCGCGAGCGCTGCCAAAAGGCGAGGAAGGAAGCCGCTTAGCGGCCGGCTTGTGCGCGGAGCTTGCGGACTGCGAGAGGAACGTGACTGCCTCTCAGCCGCCTGCTGAATTGACCTTAGCTGTCGACTGGAAGATGAACAGCGGCGGCTTCCTTGTGCTGCTTGCCTATGCCTCTTGTTGCTCTCTGCGTGAACTCTTGTGCTTTCCTTTAGGCACCGGGGGTGCAGAGAAACAGCTTGTGGTGCGCATAAGCCTGCCGCACGGAATATGTAAGAAATTACTGATCTCCACCTTTTCCGACCATGCGCCACAGCTGCGCGTCCCGTGTTCAAGCAACGATAGGATGCCCAGCTCTGTGTGACTGAGAAGAAGCAGATGTTGTTCTTGCAATTCTTTACACGCTTCTCAGAAGCCCGCTACTCTGGCACTCGATCAGAGCTGGCTTTCGGCTTTGCCGCTTTTCCAGGCGTGTCCTGCACACGGCCAGCGCATCTTGTACACCTTTTGTCCCCAGCTCGAGCTGCCAAGACACTTTCTCTTCTTCAGCGTGCGGAACAATTTCGTGCAGCTCTCGCACACATAAGAAACGGGGAGAGAAGCGCTTTAGGTGCCTTAGTGTTTCTTCGACCAGACGTTCAACCCAGCACCACAAGCTGGGCGACAAGAAGGGCACGTGAAGCAAACGCTTTTTGCTGGCCCATTTTGCTGTGCCACGTTCTTCTGCGGCTCTTCAGAGCTTGACAAACTCCAACGCACCTGCTGTTGCTGCTGCTGCTGCTGCTGCTTGTGCTTCCAGCTGACAAGGAGCACAGCGATCTGGCAGCAGGTTTCAGGTTGTGCAAAAGAAGAGCTTGGTGATTTGAATGTACTGCAGATCCGTGTTTGTGCAAGTTGCAGGGGCAAGCTCCTGACAAAGGTGGTCGCCTGGCACACTTTCCCCTTTGCCAGCTGCAGTGGAAATGCTTTCGGCTGACATTCGCACCAAGAGAGGCAGATTGCGGGCCTCCGGACCACCGAGAAGGTAACTGCATGAAGCGGGGGGTGGCGGGAGTGTCTTTTGGCAGAAGCGGCGTTCTGGAGCGCTTGGCAGCCGGCGCAACGAGCGATGTGTGCGAGAAGCCGCCGCTTCGCATCCGAGAGGGTGATAGCGCGAGCGCTGCCAAAAGGCGAGGAAGGAAGCCGCTTAGCGGCCGGCTTGTGCGCGGAGCTTGCGGACTGCAAGAAGAACGTGACTGCCTCTCAGCCGCCTGCTGAATTGACCTTAGCTGTCGCCTGGAAGATGAACAGCGGCGGCTTCCTTGTGGTGCTTGCCTATGCCTCTTTTTGCTCTCTGCGTGAACTCTTGCGGTTTCCTTTAGGCACCGGGGTGCAGAGAAACAGCTTGTGGTGCGCATAAGCCTGCCGCACGGAATATGTAAGAAATTGCTGATCTCCACCGTTTCCCACCATGCGCCACAGCTGCGCGTCCCGTGTTCAAGCAACGACAGCATGCCCAGCTCTGTGTGACTGAGAAGAAGCAGATGTTGTTCTTGCAATTCTCTACGCGCCTCTCAGAAGCCCGCTGCTCTGGCACTCGATCAGAGCTGGCTTTCGGCTTTGCCGCTTTTCCAGGCATTTCCTGCACATGGCCAGCGCATCTTGTGCACCTTTTGTCCTCAGCTCGAGCTGCCAAGACACTTTCTCTTCTTCAGCGCGCGGAACACTTTCATGCAGCTCTCGCACACATAAGAAACGGGGAGAGAAGCGCTTTAGGTGCCTTAGTGTTTCTTCGACCAGACGTTCAACCCAGCACCACAAGCTGGGCGACAAGAAGGGCACGTGAAGCAAACGCTTTTTGCTGGCCCATTTTGCTGTGCCACGCTCTTCTGCGGCTCTTCAGAGCTTTACAAACTCCAACGCACCTGCTGCTGCTGCTGCTGCTGCTGCTGCTGCTTGTGCTTCCAGCTGACAAGGAGCACAGCGATCTGGCAGCAGGTTTCAGGTTGTGCAAAAGAAGAGCTTGGTGATTTGAATGTACTGCAGATCCGTGTTTGTGCAAGTTGCAGGGGCAAGCTCCTGACAAAGGTGGTCGCCTGGCACACTTTCCCCTTTGCCAGCTGCAGTGGAAATGCTTTCGGCTGACATTCGCACCAAGAGAGGCAGATTGCGGGCCTCCGGACCACCGAGAAGGTAACTGCATGAAGCGGGGGGTGGCGGGAGAGTCTTTTGGCAGAAGCGGCGTTCTGGAGCGCTTGGCAGCCGGCGCAACGAGCGATGTGTGCGAGAAGCCGCCGCTTCGCATCCGAGAGGGTGATAGCGCGAGCGCTGCCAAAAGGCGAGGAAGGAAGCCGCTTAGCGGCCGGCTTGTGCGCGGAGCTTGCGGACTGCGAGAGGAACGTGACTGCCTCTCAGCCGCCTGCTGAATTGACCTTAGCTGTCGCCTGGAAGATGAACAGCGGCGGCTTCCTTGTGGTGCTTGCCTATGCCTCTTGTTGCTCTCTGCGTGAACTCTTGTGCTTTCCTTTAGGCACCGGGGTGCAGAGAAACAGCTTGTGGTGCGCATAAGCCTGCCGCACGGAATATGTAAGAAATTGCTGATCTCCACCGTTTCCCACCATGCGCCACAGCTGCGCGTCCCGTGTTCAAGCAACGACAGCATGCCCAGCTCTGTGTGACTGAGAAGAAGCAGATGTTGTTCTTGCAATTCTCTACGCGCCTCTCAGAAGCCCGCTGCTCTGGCACTCGATCAGAGCTGGCTTTGGGCTTTGCCGCTTTTCCAGGCATTTCCTGCACATGGCCAGCGCATCTTGTGCACCTTTTGTCCTCAGCTCGAGCTGCCAAGACACTTTCTCTTCTTCAGCGCGCGGAACACTTTCATGCAGCTCTCGCACACATAAGAAACGGGGAGAGAAGCGCTTTAGGTGCCTTAGTGTTTCTTCGACCAGACGTTCAACCCAGCACCACAAGCTGGGCGACAAGAAGGGCACGTGAAGCAAACGCTTTTTGCTGGCCCATTTTGCTGTGCCACGCTCTTCTGCGGCTCTTCAGAGCTTTACAAACTCCAACGCACCTGCTGCTGCTGCTGCTGCTGCTGCTGCTGCTTGTGCTTCCAGCTGACAAGGAGCACAGCGATCTGGCAGCAGGTTTCAGGTTGTGCAAAAGAAGAGCTTGGTGATTTGAATGTACTGCAGATCCGTGTTTGTGCAAGTTGCAGGGGCAAGCTCCTGACAAAGGTGGTCGCCTGGCACACTTTCCCCTTTGCCAGCTGCAGTGGAAATGCTTTCGGCTGACATTCGCACCAAGAGAGGCAGATTGCGGGCCTCCGGACCACCGAGAAGGTAACTGCATGAAGCGGGGGGTGGCGGGAGAGTCTTTTGGCAGAAGCGGCGTTCTGGAGCGCTTGGCAGCCGGCGCAACGAGCGATGTGTGCGAGAAGCCGCCGCTTCGCATCCGAGAGGGTGATAGCGCGAGCGCTGCCAAAAGGCGAGGAAGGAAGCCGCTTAGCGGCCGGCTTGTGCGCGGAGCTTGCGGACTGCGAGAGGAACGTGACTGCCTCTCAGCCGCCTGCTGAATTGACCTTAGCTGTCGCCTGGAAGATGAACAGCGGCGGCTTCCTTGTGCTGCTTGCCTATGCCTCTTGTTGCTCTCTGCGTGAACTCTTGTGCTTTCCTTTAGGCACCGGGGTGCAGAGAAACAGCTTGTGGTGCGCATAAGCCTGCCGCACGGAATATGTAAGAAATTGCTGATCTCCACCGTTTCCCACCATGCGCCACAGCTGCGCGTCCCGTGTTCAAGCAACGACAGCATGCCCAGCTCTGTGTGACTGAGAAGAAGCAGATGTTGTTCTTGCAATTCTCTACGCGCCTCTCAGAAGCCCGCTGCTCTGGCACTCGATCAGAGCTGGCTTTGGGCTTTGCCGCTTTTCCAGGCATTTCCTGCACATGGCCAGCGCATCTTGTGCACCTTTTGTCCTCAGCTCGAGCTGCCAAGACACTTTCTCTTCTTCAGCGCGCGGAACACTTTCATGCAGCTCTCGCACACATAAGAAACGGGGAGAGAAGCGCTTTAGGTGCCTTAGTGTTTCTTCGACCAGACGTTCAACCCAGCACCACAAGCTGGGCGACAAGAAGGGCACATGAAGCAAACGCTTTTTGCTGGCCCATTTTGCTGTGCCACGCTCTTCTGCGGCTCTTCAGAGCTTGACAAACTCCAACGCACCTGCTGTTGCTGCTGCTGCTGCTGCTGCTGCTTGTGCTTCCAGCTGACAAGGAGCACAGCGATCTGGCAGCAGGTTTCAGGTTGTGCAAAAGAAGAGCTTGGTGATTTGAATGTACTGCAGATCTGTGTTTGTGCAAGTTGCAGGGGCAAGCTCCTGACAAAGGTGGTCGCCTGGCACACTTTCCCCTTTGCCAGCTGCAGTGGAAATGCTTTCGGCTGACATTCGCACCAAGAGAGGCAGATTGCGGGCCTCCGGACCACCGAGAAGGTAACTGCATGAAGCGGGGGGTGGCGGGAGAGTCTTTTGGCAGAAGCGGCGTTCTGGAGCGCTTGGCAGCCGGCGCAACGAGCGATGTGTGCGAGAAGCCGCCGCTTCGCATCCGAGAGGGTGATAGCGCGAGCGCTGCCAAAAGGCGAGGAAGGAAGCCGCTTAGCGGCCGGCTTGTGCGCGGAGCTTGCGGACTGCGAGAGGAACGTGACTGCCTCTCAGCCGCCTGCTGAATTGACCTTAGCTGTCGACTGGAAGATGAACAGCGGCGGCTTCCTTGTGCTGCTTGCCTATGCCTCTTGTTGCTCTCTGCGTGAACTCTTGTGCTTTCCTTTAGGCACCGGGGGTGCAGAGAAACAGCTTGTGGTGCGCATAAGCCTGCCGCACGGAATATGTAAGAAATTACTGATCTCCACCTTTTCCGACCATGCGCCACAGCTGCGCGTCCCGTGTTCAAGCAACGATAGGATGCCCAGCTCTGTGTGACTGAGAAGAAGCAGATGTTGTTCTTGCAATTCTTTACACGCTTCTCAGAAGCCCGCTACTCTGGCACTCGATCAGAGCTGGCTTTCGGCTTTGCCGCTTTTCCAGGCGTGTCCTGCACACGGCCAGCGCATCTTGTACACCTTTTGTCCTCAGCTCGAGCTGCCAAGACACTTTCTCTTCTTCAGCGTGCGGAACAATTTCGTGCAGCTCTCGCACACATAAGAAACGGGGAGAGAAGCGCTTTAGGTGCCTTAGTGTTTCTTCGACCAGACGTTCAACCCAGCACCACAAGCTGGGCGACAAGAAGGGCACGTGAAGCAAACGCTTTTTGCTGGCCCATTTTGCTGTGCCACGTTCTTCTGCGGCTCTTCAGAGCTTGACAAACTCCAACGCACCTGCAGTTGCTGCTGCTGCTGCTGCTGCTTGTGCTTCCAGCTGACAAGGAGCACAGCGATCTGGCAGCAGGTTTCAGGTTGTGCAAAAGAAGAGCTTGGTGATTTGAATGTACTGCAGATCCGTGTTTGTGCAAGTTGCAGGGGCAAGCTCCTGACAAAGGTGGTCGCCTGGCACACTTTCCCCTTTGCCAGCTGCAGTGGAAATGCTTTCGGCTGACATTCGCACCAAGAGAGGCAGATTGCGGGCCTCCGGACCACCGAGAAGGTAACTGCATGAAGCGGGGGGTGGCGAGAGTGTCTTTTGGCAGAAGCGGCGTTCTGGAGCGCTTGGCAGCCGGCGCAACGAGCGATGTGTGCGAGAAGCCGCCGCTTCGCATCCGAGAGGGTGATAGCGCGAGCGCTGCCAAAAGGCGAGGAAGGAAGCCGCTTAGCGGCCGGCTTGTGCGCGGAGCTTACGGACTGCAAGAAGAACGTGACTGCCTCTCAGCCGCCTGCTGAATTGACCTTAGCTGTCGCCTGGAAGATGAACAGCGGCGGCTTCCTTGTGGTGCTTGCCTATGCCTCTTTTTGCTCTCTGCGTGAACTCTTGCGGTTTCCTTTAGGCACCGGGGTGCAGAGAAACAGCTTGTGGTGCGCATAAGCCTGCCGCACGGAATATGTAAGAAATTGCTGATCTCCACCGTTTCCCACCATGCGCCACAGCTGCACGTCCCGTGTTCAAGCAACGACAGCATGCCCAGCTCTGTGTGACTGAGAAGAAGCAGATGTTGTTCTTGCAATTCTCTACGCGCCTCTCAGAAGCCCGCTGCTCTGGCACTCGATCAGAGCTGGCTTTGGGCTTTGCCGCTTTTCCAGGCATTTCCTGCACATGGCCAGCGCATCTTGTGCACCTTTTGTCCTCAGCTCGAGCTGCCAAGACACTTTCTCTTCTTCAGCGCGCGGAACACTTTCATGCAGCTCTCGCACACATAAGAAACGGGGAGAGAAGCGCTTTAGGTGCCTTAGTGTTTCTTCGACCAGACGTTCAACCCAGCACCACAAGCTGGGCGACAAGAAGGGCACGTGAAGCAAACGCTTTTTGCTGGCCCATTTTGCTGTGCCACGCTCTTCTGCGGCTCTTCAGAGCTTTACAAACTCCAACGCACCTGCTGCTGCTGCTGCTGCTGCTGCTGCTGCTTGTGCTTCCAGCTGACAAGGAGCACAGCGATCTGGCAGCAGGTTTCAGGTTGTGCAAAAGAAGAGCTTGGTGATTTGAATGTACTGCAGATCCGTGTTTGTGCAAGTTGCAGGGGCAAGCTCCTGACAAAGGTGGTCGCCTGGCACACTTTCCCCTTTGCCAGCTGCAGTGGAAATGCTTTCGGCTGACATTCGCACCAAGAGAGGCAGATTGCGGGCCTCCGGACCACCGAGAAGGTAACTGCATGAAGCGGGGGGTGGCGGGAGAGTCTTTTGGCAGAAGCGGCGTTCTGGAGCGCTTGGCAGCCGGCGCAACGAGCGATGTGTGCGAGAAGCCGCCGCTTCGCATCCGAGAGGGTGATAGCGCGAGCGCTGCCAAAAGGCGAGGAAGGAAGCCGCTTAGCGGCCGGCTTGTGCGCGGAGCTTGCGGACTGCGAGAGGAACGTGACTGCCTCTCAGCCGCCTGCTGAATTGACCTTAGCTGTCGCCTGGAAGATGAACAGCGGCGGCTTCCTTGTGGTGCTTGCCTATGCCTCTTGTTGCTCTCTGCGTGAACTCTTGTGCTTTCCTTTAGGCACCGGGGTGCAGAGAAACAGCTTGTGGTGCGCATAAGCCTGCCGCACGGAATATGTAAGAAATTGCTGATCTCCACCGTTTCCCACCATGCGCCACAGCTGCGCGTCCCGTGTTCAAGCAACGACAGCATGCCCAGCTCTGTGTGACTGAGAAGAAGCAGATGTTGTTCTTGCAATTCTCTACGCGCCTCTCAGAAGCCCGCTGCTCTGGCACTCGATCAGAGCTGGCTTTCGGCTTTGCCGCTTTTCCAGGCATTTCCTGCACATGGCCAGCGCATCTTGTGCACCTTTTGTCCTCAGCTCGAGCTGCCAAGACACTTTCTCTTCTTCAGCGCGCGGAACACTTTCATGCAGCTCTCGCACACATAAGAAACGGGGAGAGAAGCGCTTTAGGTGCCTTAGTGTTTCTTCGACCAGACGTTCAACCCAGCACCACAAGCTGGGCGACAAGAAGGGCACGTGAAGCAAACGCTTTTTGCTGGCCCATTTTGCTGTGCCACGCTCTTCTGCGGCTCTTCAGAGCTTGACAAACTCCAACGCACCTGCTGTTGCTGCTGCTGCTGCTGCTGCTGCTTGTGCTTCCAGCTGACAAGGAGCACAGCGATCTGGCAGCAGGTTTCAGGTTGTGCAAAAGAAGAGCTTGGTGATTTGAATGTACTGCAGATCTGTGTTTGTGCAAGTTGCAGGGGCAAGCTCCTGACAAAGGTGGTCGCCTGGCACACTTTCCCCTTTGCCAGCTGCAGTGGAAATGCTTTCGGCTGACATTCGCACCAAGAGAGGCAGATTGCGGGCCTCCGGACCACCGAGAAGGTAACTGCATGAAGCGGGGGAGGGCGGGAGTGTCTTTTGGAAGAAGCGGCGTTCTGGAGCGCTTGGCAGCCGGCGCAACGAGCGATGTGTGCGAGAAGCCGCCGCTTCGCATCCGAGAGGGTGATAGCGCGAGCGCTGCCAAAAGGCGAGGAAGGAAGCCGCTTAGCGGCCGGCTTGTGCGCGGAGCTTGCGGACTGCAAGAAGAACGTGACTGCCTCTCAGCCGCCTGCTGAATTGACCTTAGCTGTCGCCTGGAAGATGAACAGCGGCGGCTTCCTTGTGGTGCTTGCCTATGCCTCTTTTTGCTCTCTGCGTGAACTCTTGCGGTTTCCTTTAGGCACCGGGGTGCAGAGAAACAGCTTGTGGTGCGCATAAGCCTGCCGCACGGAATATGTAAGAAATTGCTGATCTCCACCGTTTCCCACCATGCGCCACAGCTGCGCGTCCCGTGTTCAAGCAACGACAGCATGCCCAGCTCTGTGTGACTGAGAAGAAGCAGATGTTGTTCTTGCAATTCTCTACGCACCTCTCAGAAGCCCGCTGCTCTGGCACTCGATCAGAGCTGGCTTTCGGCTTTGCCGCTTTTCCAGGCATTTCCTGCACATGGCCAGCGCATCTTGTGCACCTTTTGTCCTCAGCTCGAGCTGCCAAGACACTTTCTCTTCTTCAGCGCGCGGAACACTTTCATGCAGCTCTCGCACACATAAGAAACGGGGAGAGAAGCGCTTTAGGTGCCTTAGTGTTTCTTCGACCAGACGTTCAACCCAGCACCACAAGCTGGGCGACAAGAAGGGCACGTGAAGCAAACGCTTTTTGCTGGCCCATTTTGCTGTGCCACGCTCTTCTGCGGCTCTTCAGAGCTTTACAAACTCCAACGCACCTGCTGCTGCTGCTGCTGCTGCTGCTGCTGCTTGTGCTTCCAGCTGACAAGGAGCACAGCGATCTGGCAGCAGGTTTCAGGTTGTGCAAAAGAAGAGCTTGGTGATTTGAATGTACTGCAGATCCGTGTTTGTGCAAGTTGCAGGGGCAAGCTCCTGACAAAGGTGGTCGCCTGGCACACTTTCCCCTTTGCCAGCTGCAGTGGAAATGCTTTCGGCTGACATTCGCACCAAGAGAGGCAGATTGCGGGCCTCCGGACCACCGAGAAGGTAACTGCATGAAGCGGGGGGTGGCGGGAGAGTCTTTTGGCAGAAGCGGCGTTCTGGAGCGCTTGGCAGCCGGCGCAACGAGCGATGTGTGCGAGAAGCCGCCGCTTCGCATCCGAGAGGGTGATAGCGCGAGCGCTGCCAAAAGGCGAGGAAGGAAGCCGCTTAGCGGCCGGCTTGTGCGCGGAGCTTGCGGACTGCGAGAGGAACGTGACTGCCTCTCAGCCGCCTGCTGAATTGACCTTAGCTGTCGCCTGGAAGATGAACAGCGGCGGCTTCCTTGTGGTGCTTGCCTATGCCTCTTGTTGCTCTCTGCGTGAACTCTTGTGCTTTCCTTTAGGCACCGGGGTGCAGAGAAACAGCTTGTGGTGCGCATAAGCCTGCCGCACGGAATATGTAAGAAATTGCTGATCTCCACCGTTTCCCACCATGCGCCACAGCTGCGCGTCCCGTGTTCAAGCAACGACAGCATGCCCAGCTCTGTGTGACTGAGAAGAAGCAGATGTTGTTCTTGCAATTCTCTACGCGCCTCTCAGAAGCCCGCTGCTCTGGCACTCGATCAGAGCTGGCTTTCGGCTTTGCCGCTTTTCCAGGCATTTCCTGCACATGGCCAGCGCATCTTGTGCACCTTTTGTCCTCAGCTCGAGCTGCCAAGACACTTTCTCTTCTTCAGCGCGCGGAACACTTTCATGCAGCTCTCGCACACATAAGAAACGGGGAGAGAAGCGCTTTAGGTGCCTTAGTGTTTCTTCGACCAGACGTTCAACCCAGCACCACAAGCTGGGCGACAAGAAGGGCACGTGAAGCAAACGCTTTTTGCTGGCCCATTTTGCTGTGCCACGCTCTTCTGCGGCTCTTCAGAGCTTGACAAACTCCAACGCACCTGCTGTTGCTGCTGCTGCTGCTGCTGCTGCTTGTGCTTCCAGCTGACAAGGAGCACAGCGATCTGGCAGCAGGTTTCAGGTTGTGCAAAAGAAGAGCTTGGTGATTTGAATGTACTGCAGATCTGTGTTTGTGCAAGTTGCAGGGGCAAGCTCCTGACAAAGGTGGTCGCCTGGCACACTTTCCCCTTTGCCAGCTGCAGTGGAAATGCTTTCGGCTGACATTCGCACCAAGAGAGGCAGATTGCGGGCCTCCGGACCACCGAGAAGGTAACTGCATGAAGCGGGGGGTGGCGGGAGAGTCTTTTGGCAGAAGCGGCGTTCTGGAGCGCTTGGCAGCCGGCGCAACGAGCGATGTGTGCGAGAAGCCGCCGCTTCGCATCCGAGAGGGTGATAGCGCGAGCGCTGCCAAAAGGCGAGGAAGGAAGCCGCTTAGCGGCCGGCTTGTGCGCGGAGCTTGCGGACTGCAAGAAGAACGTGACTGCCTCTCAGCCGCCTGCTGAATTGACCTTAGCTGTCGCCTGGAAGATGAACAGCGGCGGCTTCCTTGTGGTGCTTGCCTATGCCTCTTTTTGCTCTCTGCGTGAACTCTTGCGGTTTCCTTTAGGCACCGGGGTGCAGAGAAACAGCTTGTGGTGCGCATAAGCCTGCCGCACGGAATATGTAAGAAATTGCTGATCTCCACCGTTTCCCACCATGCGCCACAGCTGCGCGTCCCGTGTTCAAGCAACGACAGCATGCCCAGCTCTGTGTGACTGAGAAGAAGCAGATGTTGTTCTTGCAATTCTCTACGCGCCTCTCAGAAGCCCGCTGCTCTGGCACTCGATCAGAGCTGGCTTTCGGCTTTGCCGCTTTTCCAGGCATTTCCTGCACATGGCCAGCGCATCTTGTGCACCTTTTGTCCTCAGCTCGAGCTGCCAAGACACTTTCTCTTCTTCAGCGCGCGGAACACTTTCATGCAGCTCTCGCACACATAAGAAACGGGGAGAGAAGCGCTTTAGGTGCCTTAGTGTTTCTTCGACCAGACGTTCAACCCAGCACCACAAGCTGGGCGACAAGAAGGGCACGTGAAGCAAACGCTTTTTGCTGGCCCATTTTGCTGTGCCACGCTCTTCTGCGGCTCTTCAGCGCTTGACAAACTCCAACGCACCTGCTGCTGCTGCTGCTGCTGCTTGTGCTTCCAGCTGACAAGGAGCACAGTGATCTGGCAGCAGGTTTCAGGTTGTGCAAAAGAAGAGCTTGGTGATTTGAATGTACTGCAGATCCGTGTTTGTGCAAGTTGCAGGGGCAAGCTCCTGACAAAGGTGGTCGCCTGGCACACTTTCCCCTTTGCCAGCTGCAGTGGAAATGCTTTCGGCTGACATTCGCACCAAGAGAGGCAGATTGCGGGCCTCCGGACCACCGAGAAGGTAACTGCATGAAGCGGGGGGTGGCGGGAGAGTCTTTTGGCAGAAGCGGCGTTCTGGAGCGCTTGGCAGCCGGCGCAACGAGCGATGTGTGCGAGAAGCCGCCGCTTCGCATCCGAGAGGGTGATAGCGCGAGCGCTGCCAAAAGGCGAGGAAGGAAGCCGCTTAGCGGCCGGCTTGTGCGCGGAGCTTGCGGACTGCGAGAGGAACGTGACTGCCTCTCAGCCGCCTGCTGAATTGACCTTAGCTGTCGCCTGGAAGATGAACAGCGGCGGCTTCCTTGTGGTGCTTGCCTATGCCTCTTGTTGCTCTCTGCGTGAACTCTTGTGCTTTCCTTTAGGCACCGGGGTGCAGAGAAACAGCTTGTGGTGCGCATAAGCCTGCCGCACGGAATATGTAAGAAATTGCTGATCTCCACCGTTTCCCACCATGCGCCACAGCTGCGCGTCCCGTGTTCAAGCAACGACAGCATGCCCAGCTCTGTGTGACTGAGAAGAAGCAGATGTTGTTCTTGCAATTCTCTACGCGCCTCTCAGAAGCCCGCTGCTCTGGCACTCGATCAGAGCTGGCTTTCGGCTTTGCCGCTTTTCCAGGCATTTCCTGCACATGGCCAGCGCATCTTGTGCACCTTTTGTCCTCAGCTCGAGCTGCCAAGACACTTTCTCTTCTTCAGCGCGCGGAACACTTTCATGCAGCTCTCGCACACATAAGAAACGGGGAGAGAAGCGCTTTAGGTGCCTTAGTGTTTCTTCGACCAGACGTTCAACCCAGCACCACAAGCTGGGCGACAAGAAGGGCACGTGAAGCAAACGCTTTTTGCTGGCCCATTTTGCTGTGCCACGCTCTTCTGCGGCTCTTCAGAGCTTGACAAACTCCAACGCACCTGCTGTTGCTGCTGCTGCTGCTGCTGCTGCTTGTGCTTCCAGCTGACAAGGAGCACAGCGATCTGGCAGCAGGTTTCAGGTTGTGCAAAAGAAGAGCTTGGTGATTTGAATGTACTGCAGATCTGTGTTTGTGCAAGTTGCAGGGGCAAGCTCCTGACAAAGGTGGTCGCCTGGCACACTTTCCCCTTTGCCAGCTGCAGTGGAAATGCTTTCGGCTGACATTCGCACCAAGAGAGGCAGATTGCGGGCCTCCGGACCACCGAGAAGGTAACTGCATGAAGCGGGGGGTGGCGGGAGAGTCTTTTGGCAGAAGCGGCGTTCTGGAGCGCTTGGCAGCCGGCGCAACGAGCGATGTGTGCGAGAAGCCGCCGCTTCGCATCCGAGAGGGTGATAGCGCGAGCGCTGCCAAAAGGCGAGGAAGGAAGCCGCTTAGCGGCCGGCTTGTGCGCGGAGCTTGCGGACTGCAAGAAGAACGTGACTGCCTCTCAGCCGCCTGCTGAATTGACCTTAGCTGTCGCCTGGAAGATGAACAGCGGCGGCTTCCTTGTGGTGCTTGCCTATGCCTCTTTTTGCTCTCTGCGTGAACTCTTGCGGTTTCCTTTAGGCACCGGGGTGCAGAGAAACAGCTTGTGGTGCGCATAAGCCTGCCGCACGGAATATGTAAGAAATTGCTGATCTCCACCGTTTCCCACCATGCGCCACAGCTGCGCGTCCCGTGTTCAAGCAACGACAGCATGCCCAGCTCTGTGTGACTGAGAAGAAGCAGATGTTGTTCTTGCAATTCTCTACGCGCCTCTCAGAAGCCCGCTGCTCTGGCACTCGATCAGAGCTGGCTTTCGGCTTTGCCGCTTTTCCAGGCATTTCCTGCACATGGCCAGCGCATCTTGTGCACCTTTTGTCCTCAGCTCGAGCTGCCAAGACACTTTCTCTTCTTCAGCGCGCGGAACACTTTCATGCAGCTCTCGCACACATAAGAAACGGGGAGAGAAGCGCTTTAGGTGCCTTAGTGTTTCTTCGACCAGACGTTCAACCCAGCACCACAAGCTGGGCGACAAGAAGGGCACGTGAAGCAAACGCTTTTTGCTGGCCCATTTTGCTGTGCCACGCTCTTCTGCGGCTCTTCAGCGCTTGACAAACTCCAACGCACCTGCTGCTGCTGCTGCTGCTGCTTGTGCTTCCAGCTGACAAGGAGCACAGCGATCTGGCAGCAGGTTTCAGGTTGTGCAAAAGAAGAGCTTGGTGATTTGAATGTACTGCAGATCTGTGTTTGTGCAAGTTGCAGGGGCAAGCTCCTGACAAAGGTGGTCGCCTGGCACACTTTCCCCTTTGCCAGCTGCAGTGGAAATGCTTTCGGCTGACATTCGCACCAAGAGAGGCAGATTGCGGGCCTCCGGACCACCGAGAAGGTAACTGCATGAAGCGGGGGGTGGCGGGAGAGTCTTTTGGCAGAAGCGGCGTTCTGGAGCGCTTGGCAGCCGGCGCAACGAGCGATGTGTGCGAGAAGCCGCCGCTTCGCATCCGAGAGGGTGATAGCGCGAGCGCTGCCAAAAGGCGAGGAAGGAAGCCGCTTAGCGGCCGGCTTGTGCGCGGAGCTTGCGGACTGCAAGAAGAACGTGACTGCCTCTCAGCCGCCTGCTGAATTGACCTTAGCTGTCGCCTGGAAGATGAACAGCGGCGGCTTCCTTGTGGTGCTTGCCTATGCCTCTTTTTGCTCTCTGCGTGAACTCTTGCGGTTTCCTTTAGGCACCGGGGTGCAGAGAAACAGCTTGTGGTGCGCATAAGCCTGCCGCACGGAATATGTAAGAAATTGCTGATCTCCACCGTTTCCCACCATGCGCCACAGCTGCGCGTCCCGTGTTCAAGCAACGACAGCATGCCCAGCTCTGTGTGACTGAGAAGAAGCAGATGTTGTTCTTGCAATTCTCTACGCGCCTCTCAGAAGCCCGCTGCTCTGGCACTCGATCAGAGCTGGCTTTCGGCTTTGCCGCTTTTCCAGGCATTTCCTGCACATGGCCAGCGCATCTTGTGCACCTTTTGTCCTCAGCTCGAGCTGCCAAGACACTTTCTCTTCTTCAGCGCGCGGAACACTTTCATGCAGCTCTCGCACACATAAGAAACGGGGAGAGAAGCGCTTTAGGTGCCTTAGTGTTTCTTCGACCAGACGTTCAACCCAGCACCACAAGCTGGGCGACAAGAAGGGCACGTGAAGCAAACGCTTTTTGCTGGCCCATTTTGCTGTGCCACGCTCTTCTGCGGCTCTTCAGCGCTTGACAAACTCCAACGCACCTGCTGCTGCTGCTGCTGCTGCTTGTGCTTCCAGCTGACAAGGAGCACAGCGATCTGGCAGCAGGTTTCAGGTTGTGCAAAAG
Source organism: Cyanistes caeruleus (assembly GCF_971803275.1). Taxonomy (NCBI): domain Eukaryota; kingdom Metazoa; phylum Chordata; class Aves; order Passeriformes; family Paridae; genus Cyanistes; species Cyanistes caeruleus. Next base: position 5,328,455 of record NC_141722.1, read on the forward strand.
AAGAGCTTGGTGATTTGAATGTACTGCAGATCCGTGTTTGTGCAAGTTGCAGGGGCAAGCTCCTGACAAAGGTGGTCGCCTGGCACACTTTCCCCTTTGCCAGCTGCAGTGGAAATGCTTTCGGCTGACATTCGCACCAAGAGAGGCAGATTGCGGGCCTCCGGACCACCGAGAAGGTAACTGCATGAAGCGGGGGGTGGCGGGAGAGTCTTTTGGCAGAAGCGGCGTTCTGGAGCGCTTGGCAGCCGGCGCAACGAGCGATGTGTGCGAGAAGCCGCCGCTTCGCATCCGAGAGGGTGATAGCGCGAGCGCTGCCAAAAGGCGAGGAAGGAAGCCGCTTAGCGGCCGGCTTGTGCGCGGAGCTTGCGGACTGCGAGAGGAACGTGACTGCCTCTCAGCCGCCTGCTGAATTGACCTTAGCTGTCGCCTGGAAGATGAACAGCGGCGGCTTCCTTGTGGTGCTTGCCTATGCCTCTTGTTGCTCTCTGCGTGAACTCTTGTGCTTTCCTTTAGGCACCGGGGTGCAGAGAAACAGCTTGTGGTGCGCATAAGCCTGCCGCACGGAATATGTAAGAAATTGCTGATCTCCACCGTTTCCCACCATGCGCCACAGCTGCGCGTCCCGTGTTCAAGCAACGACAGCATGCCCAGCTCTGTGTGACTGAGAAGAAGCAGATGTTGTTCTTGCAATTCTCTACGCGCCTCTCAGAAGCCCGCTGCTCTGGCACTCGATCAGAGCTGGCTTTCGGCTTTGCCGCTTTTCCAGGCATTTCCTGCACATGGCCAGCGCATCTTGTGCACCTTTTGTCCTCAGCTCGAGCTGCCAAGACACTTTCTCTTCTTCAGCGCGCGGAACACTTTCATGCAGCTCTCGCACACATAAGAAACGGGGAGAGAAGCGCTTTAGGTGCCTTAGTGTTTCTTCGACCAGACGTTCAACCCAGCACCACAAGCTGGGCGACAAGAAGGGCACGTGAAGCAAACGCTTTTTGCTGGCCCATTTTGCTGTGCCACGCTCTTCTGCGGCTCTTCAGAGCTTGACAAACTCCAACGCACCTGCTGTTGCTGCTGCTGCTGCTGCTGCTGCTTGTGCTTCCAGCTGACAAGGAGCACAGCGATCTGGCAGCAGGTTTCAGGTTGTGCAAAAGAAGAGCTTGGTGATTTGAATGTACTGCAGATCTGTGTTTGTGCAAGTTGCAGGGGCAAGCTCCTGACAAAGGTGGTCGCCTGGCACACTTTCCCCTTTGCCAGCTGCAGTGGAAATGCTTTCGGCTGACATTCGCACCAAGAGAGGCAGATTGCGGGCCTCCGGACCACCGAGAAGGTAACTGCATGAAGCGGGGGGTGGCGGGAGAGTCTTTTGGCAGAAGCGGCGTTCTGGAGCGCTTGGCAGCCGGCGCAACGAGCGATGTGTGCGAGAAGCCGCCGCTTCGCATCCGAGAGGGTGATAGCGCGAGCGCTGCCAAAAGGCGAGGAAGGAAGCCGCTTAGCGGCCGGCTTGTGCGCGGAGCTTGCGGACTGCAAGAAGAACGTGACTGCCTCTCAGCCGCCTGCTGAATTGACCTTAGCTGTCGCCTGGAAGATGAACAGCGGCGGCTTCCTTGTGGTGCTTGCCTATGCCTCTTTTTGCTCTCTGCGTGAACTCTTGCGGTTTCCTTTAGGCACCGGGGTGCAGAGAAACAGCTTGTGGTGCGCATAAGCCTGCCGCACGGAATATGTAAGAAATTGCTGATCTCCACCGTTTCCCACCATGCGCCACAGCTGCGCGTCCCGTGTTCAAGCAACGACAGCATGCCCAGCTCTGTGTGACTGAGAAGAAGCAGATGTTGTTCTTGCAATTCTCTACGCGCCTCTCAGAAGCCCGCTGCTCTGGCACTCGATCAGAGCTGGCTTTCGGCTTTGCCGCTTTTCCAGGCATTTCCTGCACATGGCCAGCGCATCTTGTGCACCTTTTGTCCTCAGCTCGAGCTGCCAAGACACTTTCTCTTCTTCAGCGCGCGGAACACTTTCATGCAGCTCTCGCACACATAAGAAACGGGGAGAGAAGCGCTTTAGGTGCCTTAGTGTTTCTTCGACCAGACGTTCAACCCAGCACCACAAGCTGGGCGACAAGAAGGGCACGTGAAGCAAACGCTTTTTGCTGGCCCATTTTGCTGTGCCACGCTCTTCTGCGGCTCTTCAGCGCTTGACAAACTCCAACGCACCTGCTGCTGCTGCTGCTGCTGCTTGTGCTTCCAGCTGACAAGGAGCACAGCGATCTGGCAGCAGGTTTCAGGTTGTGCAAAAGAAGAGCTTGGTGATTTGAATGTACTGCAGATCCGTGTTTGTGCAAGTTGCAGGGGCAAGCTCCTGACAAAGGTGGTCGCCTGGCACACTTTCCCCTTTGCCAGCTGCAGTGGAAATGCTTTCGGCTGACATTCGCACCAAGAGAGGCAGATTGCGGGCCTCCGGACCACCGAGAAGGTAACTGCATGAAGCGGGGGGTGGCGGGAGAGTCTTTTGGCAGAAGCGGCGTTCTGGAGCGCTTGGCAGCCGGCGCAACGAGCGATGTGTGCGAGAAGCCGCCGCTTCGCATCCGAGAGGGTGATAGCGCGAGCGCTGCCAAAAGGCGAGGAAGGAAGCCGCTTAGCGGCCGGCTTGTGCGCGGAGCTTACGGACTGCGAGAGGAACGTGACTGCCTCTCAGCCGCCTGCTGAATTGACCTTAGCTGTCGCCTGGAAGATGAACAGCGGCGGCTTCCTTGTGGTGCTTGCCTATGCCTCTTGTTGCTCTCTGCGTGAACTCTTGTGCTTTCCTTTAGGCACCGGGGGTGCAGAGAAACAGCTTGTGGTGCGCATAAGCCTGCCGCACGGAATATGTAAGAAATTACTGATCTCCACCTTTTCCGACCATGCGCCACAGCTGCGCGTCCCGTGTTCAAGCAACGATAGGATGCCCAGCTCTGTGTGACTGAGAAGAAGCAGATGTTGTTCTTGCAATTCTTTACACGCTTCTCAGAAGCCCGCTGCTCTGGCACTCGATCAGAGCTGGCTTTCGGCTTTGCCGCTTTTCCAGGCATTTCCTGCACACGGCCAGCGCATCTTGTACACCTTTTGTCCTCAGCTCGAGCTGCCAAGACACTTTCTCTTCTTCAGCGTGCGGAACAATTTCGTGCAGCTCTCGCACACATAAGAAACGGGGAGAGAAGCGCTTTAGGTGCCTTAGTGTTTCTTCGACCAGACGTTCAACCCAGCACCACAAGCTGGGCGACAAGAAGGGCACGTGAAGCAAACGCTTTTTGCTGGCCCATTTTGCTGTGCCACGCTCTTCTGCGGCTCTTCAGAGCTTGACAAACTCCAACGCACCTGCTGTTGCTGCTGCTGCTGCTGCTGCTTGTGCTTCCAGCTGACAAGGAGCACAGCGATCTGGCAGCAGGTTTCAGGTTGTGCAAAAGAAGAGCTTGGTGATTTGAATGTACTGCAGATCCGTGTTTGTGCAAGTTGCAGGGGCAAGCTCCTGACAAAGGTGGTCGCCTGGCACACTTTCCCCTTTGCCAGCTGCAGTGGAAATGCTTTCGGCTGACATTCGCACCAAGAGAGGCAGATTGCGGGCCTCCGGACCACCGAGAAGGTAACTGCATGAAGCGGGGGGTGGCGGGAGAGTCTTTTGGCAGAAGCGGCGTTCTGGAGCGCTTGGCAGCCGGCGCAACGAGCGATGTGTGCGAGAAGCCGCCGCTTCGCATCCGAGAGGGTGATAGCGCGAGCGCTGCCAAAAGGCGAGGAAGGAAGCCGCTTAGCGGCCGGCTTGTGCGCGGAGCTTGCGGACTGCGAGAGGAACGTGACTGCCTCTCAGCCGCCTGCTGAATTGACCTTAGCTGTCGCCTGGAAGATGAACAGCGGCGGCTTCCTTGTGGTGCTTGCCTATGCCTCTTGTTGCTCTCTGCGTGAACTCTTGTGCTTTCCTTTAGGCACCGGGGTGCAGAGAAACAGCTTGTGGTGCGCATAAGCCTGCCGCACGGAATATGTAAGAAATTGCTGATCTCCACCGTTTCCCACCATGCGCCACAGCTGCGCGTCCCGTGTTCAAGCAACGACAGCATGCCCAGCTCTGTGTGACTGAGAAGAAGCAGATGTTGTTCTTGCAATTCTCTACGCGCCTCTCAGAAGCCCGCTGCTCTGGCACTCGATCAGAGCTGGCTTTGGGCTTTGCCGCTTTTCCAGGCATTTCCTGCACATGGCCAGCGCATCTTGTGCACCTTTTGTCCTCAGCTCGAGCTGCCAAGACACTTTCTCTTCTTCAGCGCGCGGAACACTTTCATGCAGCTCTCGCACACATAAGAAACGGGGAGAGAAGCGCTTTAGGTGCCTTAGTGTTTCTTCGACCAGACGTTCAACCCAGCACCACAAGCTGGGCGACAAGAAGGGCACGTGAAGCAAACGCTTTTTGCTGGCCCATTTTGCTGTGCCACGTTCTTCTGCGGCTCTTCAGAGCTTGACAAACTCCAACGCACCTGCTGTTGCTGCTGCTGCTGCTGCTGCTGCTTGTGCTTCCAGCTGACAAGGAGCACAGCGATCTGGCAGCAGGTTTCAGGTTGTGCAAAAGAAGAGCTTGGTGATTTGAATGTACTGCAGATCTGTGTTTGTGCAAGTTGCAGGGGCAAGCTCCTGACAAAGGTGGTCGCCTGGCACACTTTCCCCTTTGCCAGCTGCAGTGGAAATGCTTTCGGCTGACATTCGCACCAAGAGAGGCAGATTGCGGGCCTCCGGACCACCGAGAAGGTAACTGCATGAAGCGGGGGGTGGCGGGAGAGTCTTTTGGCAGAAGCGGCGTTCTGGAGCGCTTGGCAGCCGGCGCAACGAGCGATGTGTGCGAGAAGCCGCCGCTTCGCATCCGAGAGGGTGATAGCGCGAGCGCTGCCAAAAGGCGAGGAAGGAAGCCGCTTAGCGGCCGGCTTGTGCGCGGAGCTTGCGGACTGCGAGAGGAACGTGACTGCCTCTCAGCCGCCTGCTGAATTGACCTTAGCTGTCGACTGGAAGATGAACAGCGGCGGCTTCCTTGTGCTGCTTGCCTATGCCTCTTGTTGCTCTCTGCGTGAACTCTTGTGCTTTCCTTTAGGCACCGGGGGTGCAGAGAAACAGCTTGTGGTGCGCATAAGCCTGCCGCACGGAATATGTAAGAAATTACTGATCTCCACCTTTTCCGACCATGCGCCACAGCTGCGCGTCCCGTGTTCAAGCAACGATAGGATGCCCAGCTCTGTGTGACTGAGAAGAAGCAGATGTTGTTCTTGCAATTCTTTACACGCTTCTCAGAAGCCCGCTACTCTGGCACTCGATCAGAGCTGGCTTTCGGCTTTGCCGCTTTTCCAGGCGTGTCCTGCACACGGCCAGCGCATCTTGTGCACCTTTTGTCCTCAGCTCGAGCTGCCAAGACACTTTCTCTTCTTCAGCGTGCGGAACAATTTCGTGCAGCTCTCGCACACATAAGAAACGGGGAGAGAAGCGCTTTAGGTGCCTTAGTGTTTCTTCGACCAGACGTTCAACCCAGCACCACAAGCTGGGCGACAAGAAGGGCACGTGAAGCAAACGCTTTTTGCTGGCCCATTTTGCTGTGCCACGTTCTTCTGCGGCTCTTCAGAGCTTGACAAACTCCAACGCACCTGCTGTTGCTGCTGCTGCTGCTGCTGCTTGTGCTTCCAGCTGACAAGGAGCACAGCGATCTGGCAGCAGGTTTCAGGTTGTGCAAAAGAAGAGCTTGGTGATTTGAATGTACTGCAGATCCGTGTTTGTGCAAGTTGCAGGGGCAAGCTCCTGACAAAGGTGGTCGCCTGGCACACTTTCCCCTTTGCCAGCTGCAGTGGAAATGCTTTCGGCTGACATTCGCACCAAGAGAGGCAGATTGCGGGCCTCCGGACCACCGAGAAGGTAACTGCATGAAGCGGGGGGTGGCGGGAGTGTCTTTTGGCAGAAGCGGCGTTCTGGAGCGCTTGGCAGCCGGCGCAACGAGCGATGTGTGCGAGAAGCCGCCGCTTCGCATCCGAGAGGGTGATAGCGCGAGCGCTGCCAAAAGGCGAGGAAGGAAGCCGCTTAGCGGCCGGCTTGTGCGCGGAGCTTGCGGACTGCAAGAAGAACGTGACTGCCTCTCAGCCGCCTGCTGAATTGACCTTAGCTGTCGCCTGGAAGATGAACAGCGGCGGCTTCCTTGTGGTGCTTGCCTATGCCTCTTTTTGCTCTCTGCGTGAACTCTTGCGGTTTCCTTTAGGCACCGGGGTGCAGAGAAACAGCTTGTGGTGCGCATAAGCCTGCCGCACGGAATATGTAAGAAATTGCTGATCTCCACCGTTTCCCACCATGCGCCACAGCTGCACGTCCCGTGTTCAAGCAACGACAGCATGCCCAGCTCTGTGTGACTGAGAAGAAGCAGATGTTGTTCTTGCAATTCTCTACGCGCCTCTCAGAAGCCCGCTGCTCTGGCACTCGATCAGAGCTGGCTTTCGGCTTTGCCGCTTTTCCAGGCATTTCCTGCACATGGCCAGCGCATCTTGTGCACCTTTTGTCCTCAGCTCGAGCTGCCAAGACACTTTCTCTTCTTCAGCGCGCGGAACACTTTCATGCAGCTCTCGCACACATAAGAAACAGGGAGAGAAGCGCTTTAGGTGCCTTAGTGTTTCTTCGACCAGACGTTCAACCCAGCACCACAAGCTGGGCGACAAGAAGGGCACGTGAAGCAAACGCTTTTTGCTGGCCCATTTTGCTGTGCCACGCTCTTCTGCGGCTCTTCAGAGCTTGACAAACTCCAACGCACCTGCTGTTGCTGCTGCTGCTGCTGCTGCTGCTTGTGCTTCCAGCTGACAAGGAGCACAGCGATCTGGCAGCAGGTTTCAGGTTGTGCAAAAGAAGAGCTTGGTGATTTGAATGTACTGCAGATCCGTGTTTGTGCAAGTTGCAGGGGCAAGCTCCTGACAAAGGTGGTCGCCTGGCACACTTTCCCCTTTGCCAGCTGCAGTGGAAATGCTTTCGGCTGACATTCGCACCAAGAGAGGCAGATTGCGGGCCTCCGGACCACCGAGAAGGTAACTGCATGAAGCGGGGGGTGGCGGGAGTGTCTTTTGGCAGAAGCGGCGTTCTGGAGCGCTTGGCAGCCGGCGCAACGAGCGATGTGTGCGAGAAGCCGCCGCTTCGCATCCGAGAGGGTGATAGCGCGAGCGCTGCCAAAAGGCGAGGAAGGAAGCCGCTTAGCGGCCGGCTTGTGCGCGGAGCTTGCGGACTGCAAGAAGAACGTGACTGCCTCTCAGCCGCCTGCTGAATTGACCTTAGCTGTCGCCTGGAAGATGAACAGCGGCGGCTTCCTTGTGGTGCTTGCCTATGCCTCTTTTTGCTCTCTGCGTGAACTCTTGCGGTTTCCTTTAGGCACCGGGGTGCAGAGAAACAGCTTGTGGTGCGCATAAGCCTGCCGCACGGAATATGTAAGAAATTGCTGATCTCCACCGTTTCCCACCATGCGCCACAGCTGCACGTCCCGTGTTCAAGCAACGACAGCATGCCCAGCTCTGTGTGACTGAGAAGAAGCAGATGTTGTTCTTGCAATTCTCTACGCGCCTCTCAGAAGCCCGCTGCTCTGGCACTCGATCAGAGCTGGCTTTCGGCTTTGCCGCTTTTCCAGGCATTTCCTGCACATGGCCAGCGCATCTTGTGCACCTTTTGTCCTCAGCTCGAGCTGCCAAGACACTTTCTCTTCTTCAGCGCGCGGAACACTTTCATGCAGCTCTCGCACACATAAGAAACAGGGAGAGAAGCGCTTTAGGTGCCTTAGTGTTTCTTCGACCAGACGTTCAACCCAGCACCACAAGCTGGGCGACAAGAAGGGCACGTGAAGCAAACGCTTTTTGCTGGCCCATTTTGCTGTGCCACGCTCTTCTGCGGCTCTTCAGAGCTTTACAAACTCCAACGCACCTGCTGCTGCTGCTGCTGCTGCTGCTGCTGCTTGTGCTTCCAGCTGACAAGGAGCACAGCGATCTGGCAGCAGGTTTCAGGTTGTGCAAAAGAAGAGCTTGGTGATTTGAATGTACTGCAGATCCGTGTTTGTGCAAGTTGCAGGGGCAAGCTCCTGACAAAGGTGGTCGCCTGGCACACTTTCCCCTTTGCCAGCTGCAGTGGAAATGCTTTCGGCTGACATTCGCACCAAGAGAGGCAGATTGCGGGCCTCCGGACCACCGAGAAGGTAACTGCATGAAGCGGGGGGTGGCGGGAGTGTCTTTTGGCAGAAGCGGCGTTCTGGAGCGCTTGGCAGCCGGCGCAACGAGCGATGTGTGCGAGAAGCCGCCGCTTCGCATCCGAGAGGGTGATAGCGCGAGCGCTGCCAAAAGGCGAGGAAGGAAGCCGCTTAGCGGCCGGCTTGTGCGCGGAGCTTGCGGACTGCGAGAGGAACGTGACTGCCTCTCAGCCGCCTGCTGAATTGACCTTAGCTGTCGCCTGGAAGATGAACAGCGGCGGCTTCCTTGTGCTGGTTGCCTATGCCTCTTGTTGCTCTCTGCGTGAACTCTTGTGCTTTCCTTTAGGCACCGGGGTGCAGAGAAACAGCTTGTGGTGCGCATAAGCCTGCCGCACGGAATATGTAAGAAATTGCTGATCTCCACCGTTTCCCACCATGCGCCACAGCTGCGCGTCCCGTGTTCAAGCAACGACAGCATGCCCAGCTCTGTGTGACTGAGAAGAAGCAGATGTTGTTCTTGCAATTCTCTACGCGCCTCTCAGAAGCCCGCTGCTCTGGCACTCGATCAGAGCTGGCTTTCGGCTTTGCCGCTTTTCCAGGCATTTCCTGCACATGGCCAGCGCATCTTGTGCACCTTTTGTCCTCAGCTCGAGCTGCCAAGACACTTTCTCTTCTTCAGCGCGCGGAACACTTTCATGCAGCTCTCGCACACATAAGAAACGGGGAGAGAAGCGCTTTAGGTGCCTTAGTGTTTCTTCGACCAGACGTTCAACCCAGCACCACAAGCTGGGCGACAAGAAGGGCACGTGAAGCAAACGCTTTTTGCTGGCCCATTTTGCTGTGCCACGCTCTTCTGCGGCTCTTCAGAGCTTGACAAACTCCAACGCACCTGCTGTTGCTGCTGCTGCTGCTGCTGCTGCTTGTGCTTCCAGCTGACAAGGAGCACAGCGATCTGGCAGCAGGTTTCAGGTTGTGCAAAAGAAGAGCTTGGTGATTTGAATGTACTGCAGATCTGTGTTTGTGCAAGTTGCAGGGGCAAGCTCCTGACAAAGGTGGTCGCCTGGCACACTTTCCCCTTTGCCAGCTGCAGTGGAAATGCTTTCGGCTGACATTCGCACCAAGAGAGGCAGATTGCGGGCCTCCGGACCACCGAGAAGGTAACTGCATGAAGCGGGGGAGGGCGGGAGTGTCTTTTGGAAGAAGCGGCGTTCTGGAGCGCTTGGCAGCCGGCGCAACGAGCGATGTGTGCGAGAAGCCGCCGCTTCGCATCCGAGAGGGTGATAGCGCGAGCGCTGCCAAAAGGCGAGGAAGGAAGCCGCTTAGCGGCCGGCTTGTGCGCGGAGCTTGCGGACTGCAAGAAGAACGTGACTGCCTCTCAGCCGCCTGCTGAATTGACCTTAGCTGTCGCCTGGAAGATGAACAGCGGCGGCTTCCTTGTGGTGCTTGCCTATGCCTCTTTTTGCTCTCTGCGTGAACTCTTGCGGTTTCCTTTAGGCACCGGGGTGCAGAGAAACAGCTTGTGGTGCGCATAAGCCTGCCGCACGGAATATGTAAGAAATTGCTGATCTCCACCGTTTCCCACCATGCGCCACAGCTGCGCGTCCCGTGTTCAAGCAACGACAGCATGCCCAGCTCTGTGTGACTGAGAAGAAGCAGATGTTGTTCTTGCAATTCTCTACGCGCCTCTCAGAAGCCCGCTGCTCTGGCACTCGATCAGAGCTGGCTTTCGGCTTTGCCGCTTTTCCAGGCATTTCCTGCACATGGCCAGCGCATCTTGTGCACCTTTTGTCCTCAGCTCGAGCTGCCAAGACACTTTCTCTTCTTCAGCGCGCGGAACACTTTCATGCAGCTCTCGCACACATAAGAAACGGGGAGAGAAGCGCTTTAGGTGCCTTAGTGTTTCTTCGACCAGACGTTCAACCCAGCACCACAAGCTGGGCGACAAGAAGGGCACGTGAAGCAAACGCTTTTTGCTGGCCCATTTTGCTGTGCCACGCTCTTCTGCGGCTCTTCAGAGCTTGACAAACTCCAACGCACCTGCTGTTGCTGCTGCTGCTGCTGCTGCTGCTTGTGCTTCCAGCTGACAAGGAGCACAGCGATCTGGCAGCAGGTTTCAGGTTGTGCAAAAGAAGAGCTTGGTGATTTGAATGTACTGCAGATCTGTGTTTGTGCAAGTTGCAGGGGCAAGCTCCTGACAAAGGTGGTCACCTGGCACACTTTCCCCTTTGCCAGCTGCAGTGGAAATGCTTTCGGCTGACATTCGCACCAAGAGAGGCAGATTGCGGGCCTCCGGACCACCGAGAAGGTAACTGCATGAAGCGGGGGAGGGCGGGAGTGTCTTTTGGAAGAAGCGGCGTTCTGGAGCGCTTGGCAGCCGGCGCAACGAGCGATGTGTGCGAGAAGCCGCCGCTTCGCATCCGAGAGGGTGATAGCGCGAGCGCTGCCAAAAGGCGAGGAAGGAAGCCGCTTAGCGGCCGGCTTGTGCGCGGAGCTTGCGGACTGCAAGAAGAACGTGACTGCCTCTCAGCCGCCTGCTGAATTGACCTTAGCTGTCGCCTGGAAGATGAACAGCGGCGGCTTCCTTGTGGTGCTTGCCTATGCCTCTTTTTGCTCTCTGCGTGAACTCTTGCGGTTTCCTTTAGGCACCGGGGTGCAGAGAAACAGCTTGTGGTGCGCATAAGCCTGCCGCACGGAATATGTAAGAAATTGCTGATCTCCACCGTTTCCCACCATGCGCCACAGCTGCACGTCCCGTGTTCAAGCAACGACAGCATGCCCAGCTCTGTGTGACTGAGAAGAAGCAGATGTTGTTCTTGCAATTCTCTACGCACCTCTCAGAAGCCCGCTGCTCTGGCACTCGATCAGAGCTGGCTTTCGGCTTTGCCGCTTTTCCAGGCATTTCCTGCACATGGCCAGCGCATCTTGTGCACCTTTTGTCCTCAGCTCGAGCTGCCAAGACACTTTCTCTTCTTCAGCGCGCGGAACACTTTCATGCAGCTCTCGCACACATAAGAAACGGGGAGAGAAGCGCTTTAGGTGCCTTAGTGTTTCTTCGACCAGACGTTCAACCCAGCACCACAAGCTGGGCGACAAGAAGGGCACGTGAAGCAAACGCTTTTTGCTGGCCCATTTTGCTGTGCCACGCTCTTCTGCGGCTCTTCAGAGCTTTACAAACTCCAACGCACCTGCTGCTGCTGCTGCTGCTGCTGCTGCTGCTTGTGCTTCCAGCTGACAAGGAGCACAGCGATCTGGCAGCAGGTTTCAGGTTGTGCAAAAGAAGAGCTTGGTGATTTGAATGTACTGCAGATCCGTGTTTGTGCAAGTTGCAGGGGCAAGCTCCTGACAAAGGTGGTCGCCTGGCACACTTTCCCCTTTGCCAGCTGCAGTGGAAATGCTTTCGGCTGACATTCGCACCAAGAGAGGCAGATTGCGGGCCTCCGGACCACCGAGAAGGTAACTGCATGAAGCGGGGGGTGGCGGGAGAGTCTTTTGGCAGAAGCGGCGTTCTGGAGCGCTTGGCAGCCGGCGCAACGAGCGATGTGTGCGAGAAGCCGCCGCTTCGCATCCGAGAGGGTGATAGCGCGAGCGCTGCCAAAAGGCGAGGAAGGAAGCCGCTTAGCGGCCGGCTTGTGCGCGGAGCTTGCGGACTGCGAGAGGAACGTGACTGCCTCTCAGCCGCCTGCTGAATTGACCTTAGCTGTCGCCTGGAAGATGAACAGCGGCGGCTTCCTTGTGGTGCTTGCCTATGCCTCTTGTTGCTCTCTGCGTGAACTCTTGTGCTTTCCTTTAGGCACCGGGGTGCAGAGAAACAGCTTGTGGTGCGCATAAGCCTGCCGCACGGAATATGTAAGAAATTGCTGATCTCCACCGTTTCCCACCATGCGCCACAGCTGCGCGTCCCGTGTTCAAGCAACGACAGCATGCCCAGCTCTGTGTGACTGAGAAGAAGCAGATGTTGTTCTTGCAATTCTCTACGCGCCTCTCAGAAGCCCGCTGCTCTGGCACTCGATCAGAGCTGGCTTTCGGCTTTGCCGCTTTTCCAGGCATTTCCTGCACATGGCCAGCGCATCTTGTGCACCTTTTGTCCTCAGCTCGAGCTGCCAAGACACTTTCTCTTCTTCAGCGCGCGGAACACTTTCATGCAGCTCTCGCACACATAAGAAACGGGGAGAGAAGCGCTTTAGGTGCCTTAGTGTTTCTTCGACCAGACGTTCAACCCAGCACCACAAGCTGGGCGACAAGAAGGGCACGTGAAGCAAACGCTTTTTGCTGGCCCATTTTGCTGTGCCACGCTCTTCTGCGGCTCTTCAGAGCTTGACAAACTCCAACGCACCTGCTGTTGCTGCTGCTGCTGCTGCTGCTGCTTGTGCTTCCAGCTGACAAGGAGCACAGCGATCTGGCAGCAGGTTTCAGGTTGTGCAAAAGAAGAGCTTGGTGATTTGAATGTACTGCAGATCTGTGTTTGTGCAAGTTGCAGGGGCAAGCTCCTGACAAAGGTGGTCGCCTGGCACACTTTCCCCTTTGCCAGCTGCAGTGGAAATGCTTTCGGCTGACATTCGCACCAAGAGAGGCAGATTGCGGGCCTCCGGACCACCGAGAAGGTAACTGCATGAAGCGGGGGAGGGCGGGAGTGTCTTTTGGAAGAAGCGGCGTTCTGGAGCGCTTGGCAGCCGGCGCAACGAGCGATGTGTGCGAGAAGCCGCCGCTTCGCATCCGAGAGGGTGATAGCGCGAGCGCTGCCAAAAGGCGAGGAAGGAAGCCGCTTAGCGGCCGGCTTGTGCGCGGAGCTTGCGGACTGCAAGAAGAACGTGACTGCCTCTCAGCCGCCTGCTGAATTGACCTTAGCTGTCGCCTGGAAGATGAACAGCGGCGGCTTCCTTGTGGTGCTTGCCTATGCCTCTTGTTGCTCTCTGCGTGAACTCTTGCGGTTTCCTTTAGGCACCGGGGTGCAGAGAAACAGCTTGTGGTGCGCATAAGCCTGCCGCACGGAATATATAAGAAATTGCTGATCTCCACCGTTTCCCACTATGCGCCACAGCTGCGCGTCCCGTGTTCAAGCAACGACAGCATGCCCAGCTCTGTGTGACTGAGAAGAAGCAGATGTTGTTCTTGCAATTCTCTACGCGCCTCTCAGAAGCCCGCTGCTCTGGCACTCGATCAGAGCTGGCTTTCGGCTTTGCCGCTTTTCCAGGCATTTCCTGCACATGGCCAGCGCATCTTGTGCACCTTTTGTCCTCAGCTCGAGCTGCCAAGACACTTTCTCTTCTTCAGCGCGCGGAACACTTTCATGCAGCTCTCGCACACATAAGAAACGGGGAGAGAAGCGCTTTAGGTGCCTTAGTGTTTCTTCGACCAGACGTTCAACCCAGCACCACAAGCTGGGCGACAAGAAGGGCACGTGAAGCAAACGCTTTTTGCTGGCCCATTTTGCTGTGCCACGCTCTTCTGCGGCTCTTCAGAGCTTTACAAACTCCAACGCACCTGCTGCTGCTGCTGCTGCTGCTGCTGCTGCTTGTGCTTCCAGCTGACAAGGAGCACAGCGATCTGGCAGCAGGTTTCAGGTTGTGCAAAAGAAGAGCTTGGTGATTTGAATGTACTGCAGATCCGTGTTTGTGCAAGTTGCAGGGGCAAGCTCCTGACAAAGGTGGTCGCCTGGCACACTTTCCCCTTTGCCAGCTGCAGTGGAAATGCTTTCGGCTGACATTCGCACCAAGAGAGGCAGATTGCGGGCCTCCGGACCACCGAGAAGGTAACTGCATGAAGCGGGGGGTGGCGGGAGAGTCTTTTGGCAGAAGCGGCGTTCTGGAGCGCTTGGCAGCCGGCGCAACGAGCGATGTGTGCGAGAAGCCGCCGCTTCGCATCCGAGATGGTGATAGCGCGAGCGCTGCCAAAAGGCGAGGAAGGAAGCCGCTTAGCGGCCGGCTTGTGCGCGGAGCTTGCGGACTGCGAGAGGAACGTGACTGCCTCTCAGCCGCCTGCTGAATTGACCTTAGCTGTCGCCTGGAAGATGAACAGCGGCGGCTTCCTTGTGGTGCTTGCCTATGACTCTTGTTGCTCTCTGCGTGAACTCTTGTGCTTTCCTTTAGGCACCGGGGTGCAGAGAAACAGCTTGTGGTGCGCATAAGCCTGCCGCACGGAATATGTAAGAAATTGCTGATCTCCACCGTTTCCCACCATGCGCCACAGCTGCGCGTCCCGTGTTCAAGCAACGACAGCATGCCCAGCTCTGTGTGACTGAGAAGAAGCAGATGTTGTTCTTGCAATTCTCTACGCGCCTCTCAGAAGCCCGCTGCTCTGGCACTCGATCAGAGCTGGCTTTCGGCTTTGCCGCTTTTCCAGGCATTTCCTGCACATGGCCAGCGCATCTTGTGCACCTTTTGTCCTCAGCTCGAGCTGCCAAGACACTTTCTCTTCTTCAGCGCGCGGAACACTTTCATGCAGCTCTCGCACACATAAGAAACGGGGAGAGAAGCGCTTTAGGTGCCTTAGTGTTTCTTCGACCAGACGTTCAACCCAGCACCACAAGCTGGGCGACAAGAAGGGCACGTGAAGCAAACGCTTTTTGCTGGCCCATTTTGCTGTGCCACGCTCTTCTGCGGCTCTTCAGAGCTTTACAAACTCCAACGCACCTGCTGCTGCTGCTGCTGCTGCTGCTGCTGCTTGTGCTTCCAGCTGAAAAGGAGCACAGCGATCTGGCAGCAGGTTTCAGGTTGTGCAAAAGAAGAGCTTGGTGATTTGAATGTACTGCAGATCCGTGTTTGTGCAAGTTGCAGGGGCAAGCTCCTGACAAAGGTGGTCGCCTGGCACACTTTCCCCTTTGCCAGCTGCAGTGGAAATGCTTTCGGCTGACATTCGCACCAAGAGAGGCAGATTGCGGGCCTCCGGACCACCGAGAAGGTAACTGCATGAAGCGGGGGGTGGCGGGAGAGTCTTTTGGCAGAAGCGGCGTTCTGGAGCGCTTGGCAGCCGGCGCAACGAGCGATGTGTGCGAGAAGCCGCCGCTTCGCATCCGAGAGGGTGATAGCGCGAGCGCTGCCAAAAGGCGAGGAAGGAAGCCGCTTAGCGGCCGGCTTGTGCGCGGAGCTTGCGGACTGCGAGAGGAACGTGACTGCCTCTCAGCCGCCTGCTGAATTGACCTTAGCTGTCGCCTGGAAGATGAACAGCGGCGGCTTCCTTGTGGTGCTTGCCTATGCCTCTTGTTGCTCTCTGCGTGAACTCTTGTGCTTTCCTTTAGGCACCGGGGTGCAGAGAAACAGCTTGTGGTGCGCATAAGCCTGCCGCACGGAATATGTAAGAAATTGCTGATCTCCACCGTTTCCCACCATGCGCCACAGCTGCGCGTCCCGTGTTCAAGCAACGACAGCATGCCCAGCTCTGTGTGACTGAGAAGAAGCAGATGTTGTTCTTGCAATTCTCTACGCGCCTCTCAGAAGCCCGCTGCTCTGGCACTCGATCAGAGCTGGCTTTCGGCTTTGCCGCTTTTCCAGGCATTTCCTGCACATGGCCAGCGCATCTTGTGCACCTTTTGTCCTCAGCTCGAGCTGCCAAGACACTTTCTCTTCTTCAGCGCGCGGAACACTTTCATGCAGCTCTCGCACACATAAGAAACGGGGAGAGAAGCGCTTTAGGTGCCTTAGTGTTTCTTCGACCAGACGTTCAACCCAGCACCACAAGCTGGGCGACAAGAAGGGCACGTGAAGCAAACGCTTTTTGCTGGCCCATTTTGCTGTGCCACGCTCTTCTGCGGCTCTTCAGAGCTTTACAAACTCCAACGCACCTGCTGCTGCTGCTGCTGCTGCTGCTGCTGCTTGTGCTTCCAGCTGACAAGGAGCACAGCGATCTGGCAGCAGGTTTCAGGTTGTGCAAAAGAAGAGCTTGGTGATTTGAATGTACTGCAGATCCGTGTTTGTGCAAGTTGCAGGGGCAAGCTCCTGACAAAGGTGGTCGCCTGGCACACTTTCCCCTTTGCCAGCTGCAGTGGAAATGCTTTCGGCTGACATTCGCACCAAGAGAGGCAGATTGCGGGCCTCCGGACCACCGAGAAGGTAACTGCATGAAGCGGGGGAGGGCGGGAGTGTCTTTTGGAAGAAGCGGCGTTCTGGAGCGCTTGGCAGCCGGCGCAACGAGCGATGTGTGCGAGAAGCCTCCGCTTCGCATCCGAGAGGGTGATAGCGCGAGCGCTGCCAAAAGGCGAGGAAGGAAGCCGCTTAGCGGCCGGCTTGTGCGCGGAGCTTGCGGACTGCAAGAAGAACGTGACTGCCTCTCAGCCGCCTGCTGAATTGACCTTAGCTGTCGCCTGGAAGATGAACAGCGGCGGCTTCCTTGTGGTGCTTGCCTATGCCTCTTTTTGCTCTCTGCGTGAACTCTTGCGGTTTCCTTTAGGCACCGGGGTGCAGAGAAACAGCTTGTGGTGCGCATAAGCCTGCCTCACGGAATATGTAAGAAATTGCTGATCTCCACCGTTTCCCACCATGCGCCACAGCTGCGCGTCCCGTGTTCAAGCAACGACAGCATGCCCAGCTCTGTGTGACTGAGAAGAAGCAGATGTTGTTCTTGCAATTCTCTACGCGCCTCTCAGAAGCCCGCTGCTCTGGCACTCGATCAGAGCTGGCTTTCGGCTTTGCCGCTTTTCCAGGCATTTCCTGCACATGGCCAGCGCATCTTGTGCACCTTTTGTCCTCAGCTCGAGCTGCCAAGACACTTTCTCTTCTTCAGCGCGCGGAACACTTTCATGCAGCTCTCGCACACATAAGAAACGGGGAGAGAAGCGCTTTAGGTGCCTTAGTGTTTCTTCGACCAGACGTTCAACCCAGCACCACAAGCTGGGCGACAAGAAGGGCACGTGAAGCAAACGCTTTTTGCTGGCCCATTTTGCTGTGCCACGCTCTTCTGCGGCTCTTCAGAGCTTTACAAACTCCAACGCACCTGCTGCTGCTGCTGCTGCTGCTGCTGCTGCTTGTGCTTCCAGCTGACAAGGAGCACAGCGATCTGGCAGCAGGTTTCAGGTTGTGCAAAAGAAGAGCTTGGTGATTTGAATGTACTGCAGATCCGTGTTTGTGCAAGTTGCAGGGGCAAGCTCCTGACAAAGGTGGTCGCCTGGCACACTTTCCCCTTTGCCAGCTGCAGTGGAAATGCTTTCGGCTGACATTCGCACCAAGAGAGGCAGATTGCGGGCCTCCGGACCACCGAGAAGGTAACTGCATGAAGCGGGGGGTGGCGGGAGAGTCTTTTGGCAGAAGCGGCGTTCTGGAGCGCTTGGCAGCCGGCGCAACGAGCGATGTGTGCGAGAAGCCGCCGCTTCGCATCCGAGAGGGTGATAGCGCGAGCGCTGCCAAAAGGCGAGGAAGGAAGCCGCTTAGCGGCCGGCTTGTGCGCGGAGCTTGCGGACTGCGAGAGGAACGTGACTGCCTCTCAGCCGCCTGCTGAATTGACCTTAGCTGTCGCCTGGAAGATGAACAGCGGCGGCTTCCTTGTGGTGCTTGCCTATGCCTCTTGTTGCTCTCTGCGTGAACTCTTGTGCTTTCCTTTAGGCACCGGGGTGCAGAGAAACAGCTTGTGGTGCGCATAAGCCTGCCGCACGGAATATGTAAGAAATTGCTGATCTCCACCGTTTCCCACCATGCGCCACAGCTGCGCGTCCCGTGTTCAAGCAACGACAGCATGCCCAGCTCTGTGTGACTGAGAAGAAGCAGATGTTGTTCTTGCAATTCTCTACGCGCCTCTCAGAAGCCCGCTGCTCTGGCACTCGATCAGAGCTGGCTTTCGGCTTTGCCGCTTTTCCAGGCATTTCCTGCACATGGCCAGCGCATCTTGTGCACCTTTTGTCCTCAGCTCGAGCTGCCAAGACACTTTCTCTTCTTCAGCGCGCGGAACACTTTCATGCAGCTCTCGCACACATAAGAAACGGGGAGAGAAGCGCTTTAGGTGCCTTAGTGTTTCTTCGACCAGACGTTCAACCCAGCACCACAAGCTGGGCGACAAGAAGGGCACGTGAAGCAAACGCTTTTTGCTGGCCCATTTTGCTGTGCCACGCTCTTCTGCGGCTCTTCAGAGCTTGACAAACTCCAACGCACCTGCTGTTGCTGCTGCTGCTGCTGCTGCTGCTTGTGCTTCCAGCTGACAAGGAGCACAGCGATCTGGCAGCAGGTTTCAGGTTGTGCAAAAGAAGAGCTTGGTGATTTGAATGTACTGCAGATCTGTGTTTGTGCAAGTTGCAGGGGCAAGCTCCTGACAAAGGTGGTCGCCTGGCACACTTTCCCCTTTGCCAGCTGCAGTGGAAATGCTTTCGGCTGACATTCGCACCAAGAGAGGCAGATTGCGGGCCTCCGGACCACCGAGAAGGTAACTGCATGAAGCGGGGGAGGGCGGGAGTGTCTTTTGGAAGAAGCGGCGTTCTGGAGCGCTTGGCAGCCGGCGCAACGAGCGATGTGTGCGAGAAGCCGCCGCTTCGCATCCGAGAGGGTGATAGCGCGAGCGCTGCCAAAAGGCGAGGAAGGAAGCCGCTTAGCGGCCGGCTTGTGCGCGGAGCTTGCGGACTGCAAGAAGAACGTGACTGCCTCTCAGCCGCCTGCTGAATTGACCTTAGCTGTCGCCTGGAAGATGAACAGCGGCGGCTTCCTTGTGGTGCTTGCCTATGCCTCTTGTTGCTCTCTGCGTGAACTCTTGCGGTTTCCTTTAGGCACCGGGGTGCAGAGAAACAGCTTGTGGTGCGCATAAGCCTGCCGCACGGAATATATAAGAAATTGCTGATCTCCACCGTTTCCCACTATGCGCCACAGCTGCGCGTCCCGTGTTCAAGCAACGACAGCATGCCCAGCTCTGTGTGACTGAGAAGAAGCAGATGTTGTTCTTGCAATTCTCTACGCGCCTCTCAGAAGCCCGCTGCTCTGGCACTCGATCAGAGCTGGCTTTCGGCTTTGCCGCTTTTCCAGGCATTTCCTGCACATGGCCAGCGCATCTTGTGCACCTTTTGTCCTCAGCTCGAGCTGCCAAGACACTTTCTCTTCTTCAGCGCGCGGAACACTTTCATGCAGCTCTCGCACACATAAGAAACGGGGAGAGAAGCGCTTTAGGTGCCTTAGTGTTTCTTCGACCAGACGTTCAACCCAGCACCACAAGCTGGGCGACAAGAAGGGCACGTGAAGCAAACGCTTTTTGCTGGCCCATTTTGCTGTGCCACGCTCTTCTGCGGCTCTTCAGAGCTTTACAAACTCCAACGCACCTGCTGCTGCTGCTGCTGCTGCTGCTGCTGCTTGTGCTTCCAGCTGACAAGGAGCACAGCGATCTGGCAGCAGGTTTCAGGTTGTGCAAAAGAAGAGCTTGGTGATTTGAATGTACTGCAGATCCGTGTTTGTGCAAGTTGCAGGGGCAAGCTCCTGACAAAGGTGGTCGCCTGGCACACTTTCCCCTTTGCCAGCTGCAGTGGAAATGCTTTCGGCTGACATTCGCACCAAGAGAGGCAGATTGCGGGCCTCCGGACCACCGAGAAGGTAACTGCATGAAGCGGGGGGTGGCGGGAGAGTCTTTTGGCAGAAGCGGCGTTCTGGAGCGCTTGGCAGCCGGCGCAACGAGCGATGTGTGCGAGAAGCCGCCGCTTCGCATCCGAGAGGGTGATAGCGCGAGCGCTGCCAAAAGGCGAGGAAGGAAGCCGCTTAGCGGCCGGCTTGTGCGCGGAGCTTGCGGACTGCGAGAGGAACGTGACTGCCTCTCAGCCGCCTGCTGAATTGACCTTAGCTGTCGCCTGGAAGATGAACAGCGGCGGCTTCCTTGTGGTGCTTGCCTATGCCTCTTGTTGCTCTCTGCGTGAACTCTTGTGCTTTCCTTTAGGCACCGGGGTGCAGAGAAACAGCTTGTGGTGCGCATAAGCCTGCCGCACGGAATATGTAAGAAATTGCTGATCTCCACCGTTTCCCACCATGCGCCACAGCTGCGCGTCCCGTGTTCAAGCAACGACAGCATGCCCAGCTCTGTGTGACTGAGAAGAAGCAGATGTTGTTCTTGCAATTCTCTACGCGCCTCTCAGAAGCCCGCTGCTCTGGCACTCGATCAGAGCTGGCTTTCGGCTTTGCCGCTTTTCCAGGCATTTCCTGCACATGGCCAGCGCATCTTGTGCACCTTTTGTCCTCAGCTCGAGCTGCCAAGACACTTTCTCTTCTTCAGCGCGCGGAACACTTTCATGCAGCTCTCGCACACATAAGAAACGGGGAGAGAAGCGCTTTAGGTGCCTTAGTGTTTCTTCGACCAGACGTTCAACCCAGCACCACAAGCTGGGCGACAAGAAGGGCACGTGAAGCAAACGCTTTTTGCTGGCCCATTTTGCTGTGCCACGCTCTTCTGCGGCTCTTCAGAGCTTGACAAACTCCAACGCACCTGCTGTTGCTGCTGCTGCTGCTGCTGCTGCTTGTGCTTCCAGCTGACAAGGAGCACAGCGATCTGGCAGCAGGTTTCAGGTTGTGCAAAAGAAGAGCTTGGTGATTTGAATGTACTGCAGATCTGTGTTTGTGCAAGTTGCAGGGGCAAGCTCCTGACAAAGGTGGTCGCCTGGCACACTTTCCCCTTTGCCAGCTGCAGTGGAAATGCTTTCGGCTGACATTCGCACCAAGAGAGGCAGATTGCGGGCCTCCGGACCACCGAGAAGGTAACTGCATGAAGCGGGGGAGGGCGGGAGTGTCTTTTGGAAGAAGCGACGTTCTGGAGCGCTTGTTAGCCGGCGCAACGAGCGATGTGTGCGAGAAGCCGCCGCTTCGCATCCGAGAGGGTGATAGCGCGAGCGCTGCCAAAAGGCGAGGAAGGAAGCCGCTTAGCGGCCGGCTTGTGCGCGGAGCTTGCGGACTGCAAGAAGAACGTGACTGCCTCTCAGCCGCCTGCTGAATTGACCTTAGCTGTCGCCTGGAAGATGAACAGCGGCGGCTTCCTTGTGGTGCTTGCCTATGCCTCTTGTTGCTCTCTGCGTGAACTCTTGCGGTTTCCTTTAGGCACCGGGGTGCAGAGAAACAGCTTGTGGTGCGCATAAGCCTGCCGCACGGAATATGTAAGAAATTGCTGATCTCCACCGTTTCCCACCATGCGCCACAGCTGCACGTCCCGTGTTCAAGCAACGACAGCATGCCCAGCTCTGTGTGACTGAGAAGAAGCAGATGTTGTTCTTGCAATTCTCTACGCGCCTCTCAGAAGCCCGCTGCTCTGGCACTCGATCAGAGCTGGCTTTCGGCTTTGCCGCTTTTCCAGGCATTTCCTGCACATGGCCAGCGCATCTTGTGCACCTTTTGTCCTCAGCTCGAGCTGCCAAGACACTTTCTCTTCTTCAGCGCGCGGAACAGTTTCATGCAGCTCTCGCACACATAAGAAACGGGGAGAGAAGCGCTTTAGGTGCCTTAGTGTTTCTTCGACCAGACGTTCAACCCAGCACCACAAGCTGGGCGACAAGAAGGGCACGTGAAGCAAACGCTTTTTGCTGGCCCATTTTGCTGTGCCACGCTCTTCTGCGGCTCTTCAGAGCTTTACAAACTCCAACGCACCTGCTGCTGCTGCTGCTGCTGCTGCTGCTGCTTGTGCTTCCAGCTGACAAGGAGCACAGCGATCTGGCAGCAGGTTTCAGGTTGTGCAAAAGAAGAGCTTGGTGATTTGAATGTACTGCAGATCCGTGTTTGTGCAAGTTGCAGGGGCAAGCTCCTGACAAAGGTGGTCGCCTGGCACACTTTCCCCTTTGCCAGCTGCAGTGGAAATGCTTTCGGCTGACATTCGCACCAAGAGAGGCAGATTGCGGGCCTCCGGACCACCGAGAAGGTAACTGCATGAAGCGGGGGGTGGCGGGAGAGTCTTTTGGCAGAAGCGGCGTTCTGGAGCGCTTGGCAGCCGGCGCAACGAGCGATGTGTGCGAGAAGCCGCCGCTTCGCATCCGAGAGGGTGATAGCGCGAGCGCTGCCAAAAGGCGAGGAAGGAAGCCGCTTAGCGGCCGGCTTGTGCGCGGAGCTTGCGGACTGCGAGAGGAACGTGACTGCCTCTCAGCCGCCTGCTGAATTGACCTTAGCTGTCGCCTGGAAGATGAACAGCGGCGGCTTCCTTGTGGTGCTTGCCTATGCCTCTTGTTGCTCTCTGCGTGAACTCTTGTGCTTTCCTTTAGGCACCGGGGTGCAGAGAAACAGCTTGTGGTGCGCATAAGCCTGCCGCACGGAATATGTAAGAAATTGCTGATCTCCACCGTTTCCCACCATGCGCCACAGCTGCACGTCCCGTGTTCAAGCAACGACAGCATGCCCAGCTCTGTGTGACTGAGAAGAAGCAGATGTTGTTCTTGCAATTCTCTACGCGCCTCTCAGAAGCCCGCTGCTCTGGCACTCGATCAGAGCTGGCTTTCGGCTTTGCCGCTTTTCCAGGCATTTCCTGCACATGGCCAGCGCATCTTGTGCACCTTTTGTCCTCAGCTCGAGCTGCCAAGACACTTTCTCTTCTTCAGCGCGCGGAACACTTTCATGCAGCTCTCGCACACATAAGAAACGGGGAGAGAAGCGCTTTAGGTGCCTTAGTGTTTCTTCGACCAGACGTTCAACCCAGCACCACAAGCTGGGCGACAAGAAGGGCACGTGAAGCAAACGCTTTTTGCTGGCCCATTTTGCTGTGCCACGCTCTTCTGCGGCTCTTCAGAGCTTGACAAACTCCAACGCACCTGCTGTTGCTGCTGCTGCTGCTGCTGCTGCTTGTGCTTCCAGCTGACAAGGAGCACAGCGATCTGGCAGCAGGTTTCAGGTTGTGCAAAAGAAGAGCTTGGTGATTTGAATGTACTGCAGATCTGTGTTTGTGCAAGTTGCAGGGGCAAGCTCCTGACAAAGGTGGTCGCCTGGCACACTTTCCCCTTTGCCAGCTGCAGTGGAAATGCTTTCGGCTGACATTCGCACCAAGAGAGGCAGATTGCGGGCCTCCGGACCACCGAGAAGGTAACTGCATGAAGCGGGGGGTGGCGGGAGAGTCTTTTGGCAGAAGCGGCGTTCTGGAGCGCTTGGCAGCCGGCGCAACGAGCGATGTGTGCGAGAAGCCGCCGCTTCGCATCCGAGAGGGTGATAGCGCGAGCGCTGCCAAAAGGCGAGGAAGGAAGCCGCTTAGCGGCCGGCTTGTGCGCGGAGCTTGCGGACTGCGAGAGGAACGTGACTGCCTCTCAGCCGCCTGCTGAATTGACCTTAGCTGTCGCCTGGAAGATGAACAGCGGCGGCTTCCTTGTGGTGCTTGCCTATGCCTCTTGTTGCTCTCTGCGTGAACTCTTGTGCTTTCCTTTAGGCACCGGGGTGCAGAGAAACAGCTTGTGGTGCGCATAAGCCTGCCGCACGGAATATGTAAGAAATTGCTGATCTCCACCGTTTCCCACCATGCGCCACAGCTGCGCGTCCCGTGTTCAAGCAACGACAGCATGCCCAGCTCTGTGTGACTGAGAAGAAGCAGATGTTGTTCTTGCAATTCTCTACGCGCCTCTCAGAAGCCCGCTGCTCTGGCACTCGATCAGAGCTGGCTTTCGGCTTTGCCGCTTTTCCAGGCATTTCCTGCACATGGCCAGCGCATCTTGTGCACCTTTTGTCCTCAGCTCGAGCTGCCAAGACACTTTCTCTTCTTCAGCGCGCGGAACACTTTCATGCAGCTCTCGCACACATAAGAAACGGGGAGAGAAGCGCTTTAGGTGCCTTAGTGTTTCTTCGACCAGACGTTCAACCCAGCACCACAAGCTGGGCGACAAGAAGGGCACGTGAAGCAAACGCTTTTTGCTGGCCCATTTTGCTGTGCCACGCTCTTCTGCGGCTCTTCAGAGCTTGACAAACTCCAACGCACCTGCTGTTGCTGCTGCTGCTGCTGCTGCTGCTTGTGCTTCCAGCTGACAAGGAGCACAGCGATCTGGCAGCAGGTTTCAGGTTGTGCAAAAGAAGAGCTTGGTGATTTGAATGTACTGCAGATCTGTGTTTGTGCAAGTTGCAGGGGCAAGCTCCTGACAAAGGTGGTCGCCTGGCACACTTTCCCCTTTGCCAGCTGCAGTGGAAATGCTTTCGGCTGACATTCGCACCAAGAGAGGCAGATTGCGGGCCTCCGGACCACCGAGAAGGTAACTGCATGAAGCGGGGGAGGGCGGGAGTGTCTTTTGGAAGAAGCGACGTTCTGGAGCGCTTGGCAGCCGGCGCAACGAGCGATGTGTGCGAGAAGCCGCCGCTTCGCATCCGAGAGGGTGATAGCGCGAGCGCTGCCAAAAGGCGAGGAAGGAAGCCGCTTAGCGGCCGGCTTGTGCGCGGAGCTTGCGGACTGCAAGAAGAACGTGACTGCCTCTCAGCCGCCTGCTGAATTGACCTTAGCTGTCGCCTGGAAGATGAACAGCGGCGGCTTCCTTGTGGTGCTTGCCTATGCCTCTTGTTGCTCTCTGCGTGAACTCTTGCGGTTTCCTTTAGGCACCGGGGTGCAGAGAAACAGCTTGTGGTGCGCATAAGCCTGCCGCACGGAATATGTAAGAAATTGCTGATCTCCACCGTTTCCCACCATGCGCCACAGCTGCACGTCCCGTGTTCAAGCAACGACAGCATGCCCAGCTCTGTGTGACTGAGAAGAAGCAGATGTTGTTCTTGCAATTCTCTACGCGCCTCTCAGAAGCCCGCTGCTCTGGCACTCGATCAGAGCTGGCTTTCGGCTTTGCCGCTTTTCCAGGCATTTCCTGCACATGGCCAGCGCATCTTGTGCACCTTTTGTCCTCAGCTCGAGCTGCCAAGACACTTTCTCTTCTTCAGCGCGCGGAACAGTTTCATGCAGCTCTCGCACACATAAGAAACGGGGAGAGAAGCGCTTTAGGTGCCTTAGTGTTTCTTCGACCAGACGTTCAACCCAGCACCACAAGCTGGGCGACAAGAAGGGCACGTGAAGCAAACGCTTTTTGCTGGCCCATTTTGCTGTGCCACGCTCTTCTGCGGCTCTTCAGAGCTTTACAAACTCCAACGCACCTGCTGCTGCTGCTGCTGCTGCTGCTGCTGCTTGTGCTTCCAGCTGACAAGGAGCACAGCGATCTGGCAGCAGGTTTCAGGTTGTGCAAAAGAAGAGCTTGGTGATTTGAATGTACTGCAGATCCGTGTTTGTGCAAGTTGCAGGGGCAAGCTCCTGACAAAGGTGGTCGCCTGGCACACTTTCCCCTTTGCCAGCTGCAGTGGAAATGCTTTCGGCTGACATTCGCACCAAGAGAGGCAGATTGCGGGCCTCCGGACCACCGAGAAGGTAACTGCATGAAGCGGGGGGTGGCGGGAGAGTCTTTTGGCAGAAGCGGCGTTCTGGAGCGCTTGGCAGCCGGCGCAACGAGCGATGTGTGCGAGAAGCCGCCGCTTCGCATCCGAGAGGGTGATAGCGCGAGCGCTGCCAAAAGGCGAGGAAGGAAGCCGCTTAGCGGCCGGCTTGTGCGCGGAGCTTGCGGACTGCGAGAGGAACGTGACTGCCTCTCAGCCGCCTGCTGAATTGACCTTAGCTGTCGCCTGGAAGATGAACAGCGGCGGCTTCCTTGTGGTGCTTGCCTATGCCTCTTGTTGCTCTCTGCGTGAACTCTTGTGCTTTCCTTTAGGCACCGGGGTGCAGAGAAACAGCTTGTGGTGCGCATAAGCCTGCCGCACGGAATATGTAAGAAATTGCTGATCTCCACCGTTTCCCACCATGCGCCACAGCTGCACGTCCCGTGTTCAAGCAACGACAGCATGCCCAGCTCTGTGTGACTGAGAAGAAGCAGATGTTGTTCTTGCAATTCTCTACGCGCCTCTCAGAAGCCCGCTGCTCTGGCACTCGATCAGAGCTGGCTTTCGGCTTTGCCGCTTTTCCAGGCATTTCCTGCACATGGCCAGCGCATCTTGTGCACCTTTTGTCCTCAGCTCGAGCTGCCAAGACACTTTCTCTTCTTCAGCGCGCGGAACACTTTCATGCAGCTCTCGCACACATAAGAAACGGGGAGAGAAGCGCTTTAGGTGCCTTAGTGTTTCTTCGACCAGACGTTCAACCCAGCACCACAAGCTGGGCGACAAGAAGGGCACGTGAAGCAAACGCTTTTTGCTGGCCCATTTTGCTGTGCCACGCTCTTCTGCGGCTCTTCAGAGCTTGACAAACTCCAACGCACCTGCTGTTGCTGCTGCTGCTGCTGCTGCTGCTTGTGCTTCCAGCTGACAAGGAGCACAGCGATCTGGCAGCAGGTTTCAGGTTGTGCAAAAGAAGAGCTTGGTGATTTGAATGTACTGCAGATCTGTGTTTGTGCAAGTTGCAGGGGCAAGCTCCTGACAAAGGTGGTCGCCTGGCACACTTTCCCCTTTGCCAGCTGCAGTGGAAATGCTTTCGGCTGACATTCGCACCAAGAGAGGCAGATTGCGGGCCTCCGGACCACCGAGAAGGTAACTGCATGAAGCGGGGGGTGGCGGGAGAGTCTTTTGGCAGAAGCGGCGTTCTGGAGCGCTTGGCAGCCGGCGCAACGAGCGATGTGTGCGAGAAGCCGCCGCTTCGCATCCGAGAGGGTGATAGCGCGAGCGCTGCCAAAAGGCGAGGAAGGAAGCCGCTTAGCGGCCGGCTTGTGCGCGGAGCTTGCGGACTGCGAGAGGAACGTGACTGCCTCTCAGCCGCCTGCTGAATTGACCTTAGCTGTCGCCTGGAAGATGAACAGCGGCGGCTTCCTTGTGGTGCTTGCCTATGCCTCTTGTTGCTCTCTGCGTGAACTCTTGTGCTTTCCTTTAGGCACCGGGGTGCAGAGAAACAGCTTGTGGTGCGCATAAGCCTGCCGCACGGAATATGTAAGAAATTGCTGATCTCCACCGTTTCCCACCATGCGCCACAGCTGCGCGTCCCGTGTTCAAGCAACGACAGCATGCCCAGCTCTGTGTGACTGAGAAGAAGCAGATGTTGTTCTTGCAATTCTCTACGCGCCTCTCAGAAGCCCGCTGCTCTGGCACTCGATCAGAGCTGGCTTTCGGCTTTGCCGCTTTTCCAGGCATTTCCTGCACATGGCCAGCGCATCTTGTGCACCTTTTGTCCTCAGCTCGAGCTGCCAAGACACTTTCTCTTCTTCAGCGCGCGGAACACTTTCATGCAGCTCTCGCACACATAAGAAACGGGGAGAGAAGCGCTTTAGGTGCCTTAGTGTTTCTTCGACCAGACGTTCAACCCAGCACCACAAGCTGGGCGACAAGAAGGGCACGTGAAGCAAACGCTTTTTGCTGGCCCATTTTGCTGTGCCACGCTCTTCTGCGGCTCTTCAGAGCTTTACAAACTCCAACGCACCTGCTGCTGCTGCTGCTGCTGCTGCTGCTGCTTGTGCTTCCAGCTGACAAGGAGCACAGCGATCTGGCAGCAGGTTTCAGGTTGTGCAAAAGAAGAGCTTGGTGATTTGAATGTACTGCAGATCCGTGTTTGTGCAAGTTGCAGGGGCAAGCTCCTGACAAAGGTGGTCGCCTGGCACACTTTCCCCTTTGCCAGCTGCAGTGGAAATGCTTTCGGCTGACATTCGCACCAAGAGAGGCAGATTGCGGGCCTCCGGACCACCGAGAAGGTAACTGCATGAAGCGGGGGGTGGCGGGAGAGTCTTTTGGCAGAAGCGGCGTTCTGGAGCGCTTGGCAGCCGGCGCAACGAGCGATGTGTGCGAGAAGCCGCCGCTTCGCATCCGAGAGGGTGATAGCGCGAGCGCTGCCAAAAGGCGAGGAAGGAAGCCGCTTAGCGGCCGGCTTGTGCGCGGAGCTTGCGGACTGCGAGAGGAACGTGACTGCCTCTCAGCCGCCTGCTGAATTGACCTTAGCTGTCGCCTGGAAGATGAACAGCGGCGGCTTCCTTGTGGTGCTTGCCTATGCCTCTTGTTGCTCTCTGCGTGAACTCTTGTGCTTTCCTTTAGGCACCGGGGTGCAGAGAAACAGCTTGTGGTGCGCATAAGCCTGCCGCACGGAATATGTAAGAAATTGCTGATCTCCACCGTTTCCCACCATGCGCCACAGCTGCGCGTCCCGTGTTCAAGCAACGACAGCATGCCCAGCTCTGTGTGACTGAGAAGAAGCAGATGTTGTTCTTGCAATTCTCTACGCGCCTCTCAGAAGCCCGCTGCTCTGGCACTCGATCAGAGCTGGCTTTCGGCTTTGCCGCTTTTCCAGGCATTTCCTGCACATGGCCAGCGCATCTTGTGCACCTTTTGTCCTCAGCTCGAGCTGCCAAGACACTTTCTCTTCTTCAGCGCGCGGAACACTTTCATGCAGCTCTCGCACACATAAGAAACGGGGAGAGAAGCGCTTTAGGTGCCTTAGTGTTTCTTCGACCAGACGTTCAACCCAGCACCACAAGCTGGGCGACAAGAAGGGCACGTGAAGCAAACGCTTTTTGCTGGCCCATTTTGCTGTGCCACGCTCTTCTGCGGCTCTTCAGAGCTTGACAAACTCCAACGCACCTGCTGTTGCTGCTGCTGCTGCTGCTGCTGCTTGTGCTTCCAGCTGACAAGGAGCACAGCGATCTGGCAGCAGGTTTCAGGTTGTGCAAAAGAAGAGCTTGGTGATTTGAATGTACTGCAGATCTGTGTTTGTGCAAGTTGCAGGGGCAAGCTCCTGACAAAGGTGGTCGCCTGGCACACTTTCCCCTTTGCCAGCTGCAGTGGAAATGCTTTCGGCTGACATTCGCACCAAGAGAGGCAGATTGCGGGCCTCCGGACCACCGAGAAGGTAACTGCATGAAGCGGGGGAGGGCGGGAGTGTCTTTTGGCAGAAGCGGCGTTCTGGAGCGCTTGGCAGCCGGCGCAACGAGCGATGTGTGCGAGAAGCCGCCGCTTCGCATCCGAGAGGGTGATAGCGCGAGCGCTGCCAAAAGGCGAGGAAGGAAGCCGCTTAGCGGCCGGCTTGTGCGCGGAGCTTGCGGACTGCAAGAAGAACGTGACTGCCTCTCAGCCGCCTGCTGAATTGACCTTAGCTGTCGCCTGGAAGATGAACAGCGGCGGCTTCCTTGTGGTGCTTGCCTATGCCTCTTGTTGCTCTCTGCGTGAACTCTTGCGGTTTCCTTTAGGCACCGGGGTGCAGAGAAACAGCTTGTGGTGCGCATAAGCCTGCCGCACGGAATATGTAAGAAATTGCTGATCTCCACCGTTTCCCACCATGCGCCACAGCTGCACGTCCCGTGTTCAAGCAACGACAGCATGCCCAGCTCTGTGTGACTGAGAAGAAGCAGATGTTGTTCTTGCAATTCTCTACGCGCCTCTCAGAAGCCCGCTGCTCTGGCACTCGATCAGAGCTGGCTTTCGGCTTTGCCGCTTTTCCAGGCATTTCCTGCACATGGCCAGCGCATCTTGTGCACCTTTTGTCCTCAGCTCGAGCTGCCAAGACACTTTCTCTTCTTCAGCGCGCGGAACAGTTTCATGCAGCTCTCGCACACATAAGAAACGGGGAGAGAAGCGCTTTAGGTGCCTTAGTGTTTCTTCGACCAGACGTTCAACCCAGCACCACAAGCTGGGCGACAAGAAGGGCACGTGAAGCAAACGCTTTTTGCTGGCCCATTTTGCTGTGCCACGCTCTTCTGCGGCTCTTCAGAGCTTTACAAACTCCAACGCACCTGCTGCTGCTGCTGCTGCTGCTGCTGCTGCTTGTGCTTCCAGCTGACAAGGAGCACAGCGATCTGGCAGCAGGTTTCAGGTTGTGCAAAAGAAGAGCTTGGTGATTTGAATGTACTGCAGATCCGTGTTTGTGCAAGTTGCAGGGGCAAGCTCCTGACAAAGGTGGTCGCCTGGCACACTTTCCCCTTTGCCAGCTGCAGTGGAAATGCTTTCGGCTGACATTCGCACCAAGAGAGGCAGATTGCGGGCCTCCGGACCACCGAGAAGGTAACTGCATGAAGCGGGGGGTGGCGGGAGAGTCTTTTGGCAGAAGCGGCGTTCTGGAGCGCTTGGCAGCCGGCGCAACGAGCGATGTGTGCGAGAAGCCGCCGCTTCGCATCCGAGAGGGTGATAGCGCGAGCGCTGCCAAAAGGCGAGGAAGGAAGCCGCTTAGCGGCCGGCTTGTGCGCGGAGCTTGCGGACTGCGAGAGGAACGTGACTGCCTCTCAGCCGCCTGCTGAATTGACCTTAGCTGTCGCCTGGAAGATGAACAGCGGCGGCTTCCTTGTGGTGCTTGCCTATGCCTCTTGTTGCTCTCTGCGTGAACTCTTGTGCTTTCCTTTAGGCACCGGGGTGCAGAGAAACAGCTTGTGGTGCGCATAAGCCTGCCGCACGGAATATGTAAGAAATTGCTGATCTCCACCGTTTCCCACCATGCGCCACAGCTGCACGTCCCGTGTTCAAGCAACGACAGCATGCCCAGCTCTGTGTGACTGAGAAGAAGCAGATGTTGTTCTTGCAATTCTCTACGCGCCTCTCAGAAGCCCGCTGCTCTGGCACTCGATCAGAGCTGGCTTTCGGCTTTGCCGCTTTTCCAGGCATTTCCTGCACATGGCCAGCGCATCTTGTGCACCTTTTGTCCTCAGCTCGAGCTGCCAAGACACTTTCTCTTCTTCAGCGCGCGGAACACTTTCATGCAGCTCTCGCACACATAAGAAACGGGGAGAGAAGCGCTTTAGGTGCCTTAGTGTTTCTTCGACCAGACGTTCAACCCAGCACCACAAGCTGGGCGACAAGAAGGGCACGTGAAGCAAACGCTTTTTGCTGGCCCATTTTGCTGTGCCACGCTCTTCTGCGGCTCTTCAGAGCTTGACAAACTCCAACGCACCTGCTGTTGCTGCTGCTGCTGCTGCTGCTGCTTGTGCTTCCAGCTGACAAGGAGCACAGCGATCTGGCAGCAGGTTTCAGGTTGTGCAAAAGAAGAGCTTGGTGATTTGAATGTACTGCAGATCTGTGTTTGTGCAAGTTGCAGGGGCAAGCTCCTGACAAAGGTGGTCGCCTGGCACACTTTCCCCTTTGCCAGCTGCAGTGGAAATGCTTTCGGCTGACATTCGCACCAAGAGAGGCAGATTGCGGGCCTCCGGACCACCGAGAAGGTAACTGCATGAAGCGGGGGAGGGCGGGAGTGTCTTTTGGAAGAAGCGGCGTTCTGGAGCGCTTGGCAGCCGGCGCAACGAGCGATGTGTGCGAGAAGCCGCCGCTTCGCATCCGAGAGGGTGATAGCGCGAGCGCTGCCAAAAGGCGAGGAAGGAAGCCGCTTAGCGGCCGGCTTGTGCGCGGAGCTTGCGGACTGCAAGAAGAACGTGACTGCCTCTCAGCCGCCTGCTGAATTGACCTTAGCTGTCGCCTGGAAGATGAACAGCGGCGGCTTCCTTGTGCTGCTTGCCTATGCCTCTTGTTGCTCTCTGCGTGAACTCTTGCGGTTTCCTTTAGGCACCGGGGTGCAGAGAAACAGCTTGTGGTGCGCATAAGCCTGCCGCACGGAATATATAAGAAATTGCTGATCTCCACCGTTTCCCACTATGCGCCACAGCTGCGCGTCCCGTGTTCAAGCAACGACAGCATGCCCAGCTCTGTGTGACTGAGAAGAAGCAGATGTTGTTCTTGCAATTCTCTACGCGCCTCTCAGAAGCCCGCTGCTCTGGCACTCGATCAGAGCTGGCTTTCGGCTTTGCCGCTTTTCCAGGCATTTCCTGCACATGGCCAGCGCATCTTGTGCACCTTTTGTCCTCAGCTCGAGCTGCCAAGACACTTTCTCTTCTTCAGCGCGCGGAACACTTTCATGCAGCTCTCGCACACATAAGAAACGGGGAGAGAAGCGCTTTAGGTGCCTTAGTGTTTCTTCGACCAGACGTTCAACACAGCACCACAAGCTGGGCGACAAGAAGGGCACGTGAAGCAAACACTTTTTGCTAGCCCATTTTGCTGTGCCACGCTCTTCTGCGGCTCTTCAGAGCTTGACAAACTCCAACGCACCTGCTGCTGCTGCTGCTGCTGCTGCTGCTTGTGCTTCCAGCTGACAAGGAGCACAGCGATCTGGCAGCAGGTTTCAGGTTGTGCAAAAGAAGAGCTTGGTGATTTGAATGTACTGCAGATCCGTGTTTGTGCAAGTTGCAGGGGCAAGCTCCTGACAAAGGTGGTCGCCTGGCACACTTTCCCCTTTGCCAGCTGCAGTGGAAATGCTTTCGGCTGACATTCGCACCAAGAGAGGCAGATTGCGGGCCTCCGGACCACCGAGAAGGTAACTGCATGAAGCGGGGGGTGGCGGGAGTGTCTTTTGGCAGAAGCGGCGTTCTGGAGCGCTTGGCAGCCGGCGCAACGAGCGATGTGTGCGAGAAGCCGCCGCTTCGCATCCGAGAGGGTGATAGCGCGAGCGCTGCCAAAAGGCGAGGAAGGAAGCCGCTTAGCGGCCGGCTTGTGCGCGGAGCTTGCGGACTGCGAGAGGAACGTGACTGCCTCTCAGCCGCCTGCTGAATTGACCTTAGCTGTCGCCTGGAAGATGAACAGCGGCGGCTTCCTTGTGGTGCTTGCCTATGCCTCTTTTTGCTCTCTGCGTGAACTCTTGCGGTTTCCTTTAGGCACCGGGGTGCAGAGAAACAGCTTGTGGTGCGCATAAGCCTGCCGCACGGAATATGTAAGAAATTGCTGATCTCCACCGTTTCCCACCATGCGCCACAGCTGCGCGTCCCGTGTTCAAGCAACGACAGCATGCCCAGCTCTGTGTGACTGAGAA
Organism: Cyanistes caeruleus; assembly: GCF_971803275.1. Taxonomy (NCBI): domain Eukaryota; kingdom Metazoa; phylum Chordata; class Aves; order Passeriformes; family Paridae; genus Cyanistes; species Cyanistes caeruleus. Next base: position 5,361,251 of record NC_141722.1, read on the forward strand.
GAAGCAGATGTTGTTCTTGCAATTCTCTACGCGCCTCTCAGAAGCCCGCTGCTCTGGCACTCGATCAGAGCTGGCTTTCGGCTTTGCCGCTTTTCCAGGCATTTCCTGCACATGGCCAGCGCATCTTGTGCACCTTTTGTCCTCAGCTCGAGCTGCCAAGACACTTTCTCTTCTTCAGCGCGCGGAACACTTTCATGCAGCTCTCGCACACATAAGAAACGGGGAGAGAAGCGCTTTAGGTGCCTTAGTGTTTCTTCGACCAGACGTTCAACACAGCACCACAAGCTGGGCGACAAGAAGGGCACGTGAAGCAAACGCTTTTTGCTGGCCCATTTTGCTGTGCCACGCTCTTCTGCGGCTCTTCAGAGCTTGACAAACTCCAACGCACCTGCTGCTGCTGCTGCTGCTGCTGCTGCTTGTGCTTCCAGCTGACAAGGAGCACAGCGATCTGGCAGCAGGTTTCAGGTTGTGCAAAAGAAGAGCTTGGTGATTTGAATGTACTGCAGATCCGTGTTTGTGCAAGTTGCAGGGGCAAGCTCCTGACAAAGGTGGTCGCCTGGCACACTTTCCCCTTTGCCAGCTGCAGTGGAAATGCTTTCGGCTGACATTCGCACCAAGAGAGGCAGATTGCAGGCCTCCGGACCACCGAGAAGGTAACTGCATGAAGCGGGGGGTGGCGGGAGAGTCTTTTGGCAGAAGTGGTGTTCTGGAGCGCTTGGCAGCCGGCGCAACGAGCGATGTGTGCGAGAAGCCGCCGCTTCGCATCCGAGAGGGTGATAGCGCGAGCGCTGCCAAAAGGCGAGGAAGGAAGCCGCTTAGCGGCCGGCTTGTGCGCGGAGCTTGCGGACTGCGAGAGGAACGTGACTGCCTCTCAGCCGCCTGCTGAATTGACCTTAGCTGTCGCCTGGAAGATGAACAGCGGCGGCTTCCTTGTGGTGCTTGCCTATGCCTCTTGTTGCTCTCTGCGTGAACTCTTGTGCTTTCCTTTAGGCACCGGGGGTGCAGAGAAACAGCTTGTGGTGCGCATAAGCCTGCCGCACGGAATATGTAAGAAATTACTGATCTCCACCTTTTCCCACCATGCGCCACAGCTGCGCGTCCCGTGTTCAAGCAACGATAGGATGCACAGCTCTGTGTGACTGAGAAGAAGCAGATGTTGTTCTTGCAATTCTTTACACGCTTCTCAGAAGCCCGCTACTCTGGCACTCGATCAGAGCTGGCTTTCGGCTTTGCCGCTTTTCCAGGCGTGTCCTGCACACGGCCAGCGCATCTTGTACACCTTTTGTCCTCAGCTCGAGCTGCCAAAACACTTTCTCTTCTTCAGCGTGCGGAACAATTTCGTGCAGCTCTCGCACACATAAGAAACGGGGAGAGAAGCGCTTTAGGTGCCTTAGTGTTTCTTCGACCAGACGTTCAACCCAGCACCACAAGCTGGGCGACAACAAGGGCACGTGAAGCAAACGCTTTTTGCTGGCCCATTTTGCTGTGCCACGTTCTTCTGCGGCTCTTCAGAGCTTGACAAACTCCAACGCACCTGCTGTTGCTGCTGCTGCTGCTGCTTGTGCTTCCAGCTGACAAGGAGCACAGCCATCTGGCAGCAGGTTTCAGGTTGTGCAAAAGAAGAGCTTGGTGATTTGAATGTACTGCAGATCTGTGTTTGTGCAAGATGCAGGGGCAAGCTCCTGACAAAGGTGGTCGCCTGGCACACTTTCCCCTTTGCCAGCTGCAGTGGAAATGCTTTCGGCTGACATTCGCACCAAGAGAGGCAGATTGCGGGCCTCCGGACCACCGAGAAGGTAACTGCATGAAGCGGGGGGTGGCGGGAGTGTCTTTTGGCAGAAGCGGAGTTCTGGAGCGCTTGGCAGCCGGCGCAACGAGCGATGTGTGCGAGAAGCCGCCGCTTCGCATCCGAGAGGGTGATAGCGCGAGCGCTGCCAAAAGGCGAGGAAGGAAGCCGCTTAGCGGCCGGCTTGTGCGCGGAGCTTGCGGACTGCAAGAAGAACGTGACTGCCTCTCAGCCGCCTGCTGAATTGACCTTAGCTGTCGCCTGGAAGATGAACAGCGGCGGCTTCCTTGTGGTGCTTGCCTATGCCTCTTTTTGCTCTCTGCGTGAACTCTTGCGGTTTCCTTTAGGCACCGGGGTGCAGAGAAACAGCTTGTGGTGCGCATAAGCCTGCCGCACGGAATATGTAAGAAATTGCTGATCTCCACCGTTTCCCACCATGCGCCACAGCTGCGCGTCCCGTGTTCAAGCAACGACAGCATGCCCAGCTCTGTGTGACTGAGAAGAAGCAGATGTTGTTCTTGCAATTCTCTACGCGCCTCTCAGAAGCCCGCTGCTCTGGCACTCGATCAGAGCTGGCTTTCGGCTTTGCCGCTTTTCCAGGCATTTCCTGCACATGGCCAGCGCATCTTGTGCACCTTTTGTCCTCAGCTCGAGCTGCCAAGACACTTTCTCTTCTTCAGCGCGCGGAACACTTTCATGCAGCTCTCGCACACATAAGAAACGGGGAGAGAAGCGCTTTAGGTGCCTTAGTGATTCTTCGACCAGACGTTCAACCCAGCACCACAAGCTGGGCGACAAGAAGGGCACGTGAAGCAAACGCTTTTTGCTGGCCCATTTTGCTGTGCCACGCTCTTCTGCGGCTTTTCAGAGCTTGACAAACTCCAACGCACCTGCTGCTGCTGCTGCTGCTGCTGCTGCTGCTTGTGCTTCCAGCTGACAAGGAGCACAGCGATCTGGCAGCAGGTTTCAGGTTGTGCAAAAGAAGAGCTTGGTGATTTGAATGTACTGCAGATCCGTGTTTGTGCAAGTTGCAGGGGCAAGCTCCTGACAAAGGTGGTCGCCTGGCACACTTTCCCCTTTGCCAGCTGCAGTGGAAATGCTTTCGGCTGACATTCGCACCAAGAGAGGCAGATTGCAGGCCTCCGGACCACCGAGAAGGTAACTGCATGAAGCGGGGGGTGGCGGGAGAGTCTTTTGGCAGAAGTGGTGTTCTGGAGCGCTTGGCAGCCGGCGCAACGAGCGATGTGTGCGAGAAGACGCCGCTTCGCATCCGAGAGGGTGATAGCGCGAGCGCTGCCAAAAGGCGAGGAAGGAAGCCGCTTAGCGGCCGGCTTGTGCGCGGAGCTTGCGGACTGCGAGAGGAACGTGACTGCCTCTCAGCCGCCTGCTGAATTGACCTTAGCTGTCGCCTGGAAGATGAACAGCGGCGGCTTCCTTGTGGTGCTTGCCTATGCCTCTTGTTGCTCTCTGCGTGAACTCTTGTGCTTTCCTTTAGGCACCGGGGGTGCAGAGAAACAGCTTGTGGTGCGCATAAGCCTGCCGCACGGAATATGTAAGAAATTACTGATCTCCACCTTTTCCCACCATGCGCCACAGCTGCGCGTCCCGTGTTCAAGCAACGATAGGATGCACAGCTCTGTGTGACTGAGAAGAAGCAGATGTTGTTCTTGCAATTCTTTACACGCTTCTCAGAAGCCCGCTACTCTGGCACTCGATCAGAGCTGGCTTTCGGCTTTGCCGCTTTTCCAGGCGTGTCCTGCACACGGCCAGCGCATCTTGTACACCTTTTGTCCTCAGCTCGAGCTGCCAAAACACTTTCTCTTCTTCAGCGTGCGGAACAATTTCGTGCAGCTCTCGCACACATAAGAAACGGGGAGAGAAGCGCTTTAGGTGCCTTAGTGTTTCTTCGACCAGACGTTCAACCCAGCACCACAAGCTGGGCGACAACAAGGGCACGTGAAGCAAACGCTTTTTGCTGGCCCATTTTGCTGTGCCACGTTCTTCTGCGGCTCTTCAGAGCTTGACAAACTCCAACGCACCTGCTGTTGCTGCTGCTGCTGCTGCTTGTGCTTCCAGCTGACAAGGAGCACAGCCATCTGGCAGCAGGTTTCAGGTTGTGCAAAAGAAGAGCTTGGTGATTTGAATGTACTGCAGATCTGTGTTTGTGCAAGATGCAGGGGCAAGCTCCTGACAAAGGTGGTCGCCTGGCACACTTTCCCCTTTGCCAGCTGCAGTGGAAATGCTTTCGGCTGACATTCGCACCAAGAGAGGCAGATTGCGGGCCTCCGGACCACCGAGAAGGTAACTGCATGAAGCGGGGGGTGGCGGGAGTGTCTTTTGGCAGAAGCGGAGTTCTGGAGCGCTTGGCAGCCGGCGCAACGAGCGATGTGTGCGAGAAGCCGCCGCTTCGCATCCGAGAGGGTGATAGCGCGAGCGCTGCCAAAAGGCGAGGAAGGAAGCCGCTTAGCGGCCGGCTTGTGCGCGGAGCTTGCGGACTGCAAGAAGAACGTGACTGCCTCTCAGCCGCCTGCTGAATTGACCTTAGCTGTCGCCTGGAAGATGAACAGCGGCGGCTTCCTTGTGGTGCTTGCCTATGCCTCTTTTTGCTCTCTGCGTGAACTCTTGCGGTTTCCTTTAGGCACCGGGGTGCAGAGAAACAGCTTGTGGTGCGCATAAGCCTGCCGCACGGAATATGTAAGAAATTGCTGATCTCCACCGTTTCCCACCATGCGCCACAGCTGCGCGTCCCGTGTTCAAGCAACGACAGCATGCCCAGCTCTGTGTGACTGAGAAGAAGCAGATGTTGTTCTTGCAATTCTCTACGCGCCTCTCAGAAGCCCGCTGCTCTGGCACTCGATCAGAGCTGGCTTTCGGCTTTGCCGCTTTTCCAGGCATTTCCTGCACATGGCCAGCGCATCTTGTGCACCTTTTGTCCTCAGCTCGAGCTGCCAAGACACTTTCTCTTCTTCAGCGCGCGGAACACTTTCATGCAGCTCTCGCACACATAAGAAACGGGGAGAGAAGCGCTTTAGGTGCCTTAGTGATTCTTCGACCAGACGTTCAACCCAGCACCACAAGCTGGGCGACAAGAAGGGCACGTGAAGCAAACGCTTTTTGCTGGCCCATTTTGCTGTGCCACGCTCTTCTGCGGCTTTTCAGAGCTTGACAAACTCCAACGCACCTGCTGCTGCTGCTGCTGCTGCTGCTGCTGCTTGTGCTTCCAGCTGACAAGGAGCACAGCGATCTGGCAGCAGGTTTCAGGTTGTGCAAAAGAAGAGCTTGGTGATTTGAATGTACTGCAGATCCGTGTTTGTGCAAGTTGCAGGGGCAAGCTCCTGACAAAGGTGGTCGCCTGGCACACTTTCCCCTTTGCCAGCTGCAGTGGAAATGCTTTCGGCTGACATTCGCACCAAGAGAGGCAGATTGCGGGCCTCCGGACCACCGAGAAGGTAACTGCATGAAGCGGGGGGTGGCGGGAGTGTCTTTTGGCAGAAGCGGCGTTCTGGAGCGCTTGGCAGCCGGCGCAACGAGCGATGTGTGCGAGAAGACGCCGCTTCGCATCCGAGAGGGTGATAGCGCGAGCGCTGCCAAAAGGCGAGGAAGGAAGCCGCTTAGCGGCCGGCTTGTGCGCGGAGCTTGCGGACTGCGAGAGGAACGTGACTGCCTCTCAGCCGCCTGCTGAATTGACCTTAGCTGTCGCCTGGAAGATGAACAGCGGCGGCTTCCTTGTGGTGCTTGCCTATGCCTCTTTTTGCTCTCTGCGTGAACTCTTGCGGTTTCCTTTAGGCACCGGGGTGCAGAGAAACAGCTTGTGGTGCGCATAAGCCTGCCGCACGGAATATGTAAGAAATTGCTGATCTCCACCGTTTACCACCATGTGCAACAGCTGCGCGTCCCGTGTTCAAGCAACGACAGCATGCCCAGCTCTGTGTGACTGAGAAGAAGCAGATGTTGTTCTTGCAATTCTCTACGCGCCTCTCAGAAGCCCGCTGCTCTGGCACTCGATCAGAGCTGGCTTTCGGCTTTGCCGCTTTTCCAGGCATTTCCTGCACATGGCCAGCGCATCTTGTGCACCTTTTGTCCTCAGCTCGAGCTGCCAAGACACTTTCTCTTCTTCAGCGCGCGGAACACTTTCATGCAGCTCTCGCACACGTAAGAAACGGGGAGAGAAGCGCTTTAGTTGCCTTAGTCTTTCTGCGACCCAGACGTTCAACCCAGCACCACAAGCTGGGCGACAAGAAGGGCACGTGAAGCAAACGCTTTTTGCTAGCCCATTTTGCTGTGCCACGTTCTTCTGCGGCTCTTCAGCGCTTGACAAACTCCAACGCACCTGCTGCTGCTGCTGCTGCTGCTGCTGCTGCTGCTGCTTGTGCTTCCAGCTGACAAGGAGCACAGCGATCTGGCAGCAGGTTTCAGGTTGTGCAAAAGAAGAGCTTGGTGATTTGAATGTACTGCAGATCCGTGTTTGTGCAAGTTGCAGGGGCAAGCTCCTGACAAAGGTGGTCGCCTGGCACACTTTCCCCTTTGCCAGCTGCAGTGGAAATGCTTTCGGCTGACATTCGCACCAAGAGAGGCAGATTGCAGGCCTCCGGACCACCGAGAAGGTAACTGCATGAAGCGGGGGGTGGCGGGAGAGTCTTTTGGCAGAAGTGGCGTTCTGGAGCGCTTGGCAGCCGGCGCAACGAGCGATGTGTGCGAGAAGCCGCCGCTTCGCATCCGAGAGGGTGATAGCGCGAGCGCTGCCAAAAGGCGAGGAAGGAAGCCGCTTAGCGGCCGGCTTGTGCGCGGAGCTTGCGGACTGCGAGAGGAACGTGACTGCCTCTCAGCCGCCTGCTGAATTGACCTTAGCTGTCGCCTGGAAGATGAACAGCGGCGGCTTCCTTGTGCTGCTTGCCTATGCCTCTTGTTGCTCTCTGCGTGAACTCTTGTGCTTTCCTTTAGGCACCGGGGGTGCAGAGAAACAGCTTGTGGTGCGCATAAGCCTGCCGCACGGAATATGTAAGAAATTACTGATCTCCACCTTTTCCCACCATGCGCCACAGCTGCGCGTCCCGTGTTCAAGCAACGATAGGATGCCCAGCTCTGTGTGACTGAGAAGAAGCAGATGTTGTTCTTGCAATTCTTTACACGCTTCTCAGAAGCCCGCTACTCTGGCACTCGATCAGAGCTGGCTTTCGGCTTTGCCGCTTTTCCAGGCGTGTCCTGCACACGGCCAGCGCATCTTGTACACCTTTTGTCCTCAGCTCGAGCTGCCAAAACACTTTCTCTTCTTCAGCGTGCGGAACAATTTCGTGCAGCTCTCGCACACATAAGAAATGGAGAGAGAAGCGCTTTAGGTGCCTTAGTGTTTCTTCGACCAGACGTTCAACCCAGCACCACAAGCTGGGCGACAAGAAGGGCACGTGAAGCAAACGCTTTTTGCTGGCCCATTTTGCTGTGCCACGCTCTTCTGCGGCTCTTCAGAGCTTGACAAACTCCAACGCACCTGCTGCTGCTGCTGCTGCTGCTGCTGCTGCTTGTGCTTCCAGCTGACAAGGAGCACAGCGATCTGGCAGCAGGTTTCAGGTTGTGCAAAAGAAGAGCTTGGTGATTTGAATGTACTGCAGATCTGTGTTTGTGCAAGTTGCAGGGGCAAGCTCCTGACAAAGGTGGTCGCCTGGCACACTTTCCCCTTTGCCAGCTGCAGTGGAAATGCTTTCGGCTGACATTCGCACCAAGAGAGGCAGATTGCGGGCCTCCGGACCACCGAGAAGGTAACTGCATGAAGCGGGGGGTGGCGGGAGTGTCTTTTGGCAGAAGCGGCGTTCTGGAGCGCTTGGCAGCCGGCGCAACGAGCGATGTGTGCGAGAAGCCGCCGCTTCGCATCCGAGAGGGTGATAGCGCGAGCGCTGCCAAAAGGCGAGGAAGGAAGCCGCTTAGCGGCCGGCTTGTGCGCGGAGCTTGCGGACTGCGAGAAGAACGTGACTGCCTCTCAGCCGCCTGCTGAATTGACCTTAGCTGTCGCCTGGAAGATGAACAGCGGCGGCTTCCTTGTGGTGCTTGCCTATGCCTCTTTTTGCTCTCTGCGTGAACTCTTGCGGTTTCCTTTAGGCACCGGGGTGCAGAGAAACAGCTTGTGGTGCGCATAAGCCTGCCGCACGGAATATGTAAGAAATTGCTGATCTCCACCGTTTCCCACCATGCGCCACAGCTGCGCGTCCCGTGTTCAAGCAACGACAGCATGCCCAGCTCTGTGTGACTGAGAAGAAGCAGATGTTGTTCTTGCAATTCTCTACGCGCCTCTCAGAAGCCCGCTGCTCTGGCACTCGATCAGAGCTGGCTTTCGGCTTTGCCGCTTTTCCAGGCATTTCCTGCACATGGCCAGCGCATCTTGTGCACCTTTTGTCCTCAGCTCGAGCTGCCAAGACACTTTCTCTTCTTCAGCGCGCGGAACACTTTCATGCAGCTCTCGCACACGTAAGAAACGGGGAGAGAAGCGCTTTAGTTGCCTTAGTCTTTCTGCGACCCAGACCTTCAACCCAGCACCACAAGCTGGGCGACAAGAAGGGCACGTGAAGCAAACGCTTTTTGCTAGCCCATTTTGCTGTGCCACGTTCTTCTGCGGCTCTTTAGCGCTTGACAAACTCCAACGCACCTGCTGCTGCTGCTGCTGCTGCTGCTGCTGCTGCTTGTGCTTCCAGCTGACAAGGAGCACAGCGATCTGGCAGCAGGTTTCAGGTTGTGCAAAAGAAGAGCTTGGTGATTTGAATGTACTGCAGATCCGTGTTTGTGCAAGTTGCAGGGGCAAGCTCCTGACAAAGGTGGTCGCCTGGCACACTTTCCCCTTTGCCAGCTGCAGTGGAAATGCTTTCGGCTGACATTCGCACCAAGAGAGGCAGATTGCAGGCCTCCGGACCACCGAGAAGGTAACTGCATGAAGCGGGGGGTGGCGGGAGAGTCTTTTGGCAGAAGTGGCGTTCTGGAGCGCTTGGCAGCCGGCGCAACGAGCGATGTGTGCGAGAAGACGCCGCTTCGCATCCGAGAGGGTGATAGCGCGAGCGCTGCCAAAAGGCGAGGAAGGAAGCCGCTTAGCGGCCGGCTTGTGCGCGGAGCTTGCGGACTGCGAGAGGAACGTGACTGCCTCTCAGCCGCCTGCTGAATTGACCTTAGCTGTCGCCTGGAAGATGAACAGCGGCGGCTTCCTTGTGGTGCTTGCCTATGCCTCTTGTTGCTCTCTGCGTGAACTCTTGTGCTTTCCTTTAGGCACCGGGCTGCAGAGAAACAGCTTGTGGTGCGCATAAGCCTGCCGCACGGAATATGTAAGAAATTACTGATCTCCACCTTTTCCCACCATGCGCCACAGCTGCGCGTCCCGTGTTCAAGCAACGATAGGATGCCCAGCTCTGTGTGACTGAGAAGAAGCAGATGTTGTTCTTGCAATTCTTTACACGCTTCTCAGAAGCCCGCTACTCTGGCACTCGATCAGAGCTGGCTTTCGGCTTTGCCGCTTTTCCAGGCGTGTCCTGCACACGGCCAGCGCATCTTGTACACCTTTTGTCCTCAGCTCGAGCTGCCAAAACACTTTCTCTTCTTCAGCGTGCGGAACAATTTCGTGCAGCTCTCGCACACATAAGAAACGGGGAGAGAAGCGCTTTAGGTGCCTTAGTGTTTCTTCGACCAGACGTTCAACCCAGCACCACAAGCTGGGCGACAAGAAGGGCACGTGAAGCAAACGCTTTTTGCTGGCCCATTTTGCTGTGCCACGTTCTTCTGCGGCTCTTCAGAGCTTGACAAACTCCAACGCACCTGCTGTTGCTGCTGCTGCTGCTGCTTGTGCTTCCAGCTGACAAGGAGCACAGCCATCTGGCAGCAGGTTTCAGGTTGTGCAAAAGAAGAGCTTGGTGATTTGAATGTACTGCAGATCTGTGTTTGTGCAAGATGCAGGGGCAAGCTCCTGACAAAGGTGGTCGCCTGGCACACTTTCCCCTTTGCCAGCTGCAGTGGAAATGCTTTCGGCTGACATTCGCACCAAGAGAGGCAGATTGCGGGCCTCCGGACCACCGAGAAGGTAACTGCATGAAGCGGGGGGTGGCGGGAGTGTCTTTTGGCAGAAGCGGAGTTCTGGAGCGCTTGGCAGCCGGCGCAACGAGCGATGTGTGCGAGAAGCCGCCGCTTCGCATCCGAGAGGGTGATAGCGCGAGCGCTGCCAAAAGGCGAGGAAGGAAGCCGCTTAGCGGCCGGCTTGTGCGCGGAGCTTGCGGACTGCAAGAAGAACGTGACTGCCTCTCAGCCGCCTGCTGAATTGACCTTAGCTGTCGCCTGGAAGATGAACAGCGGCGGCTTCCTTGTGGTGCTTGCCTATGCCTCTTTTTGCTCTCTGCGTGAACTCTTGCGGTTTCCTTTAGGCACCGGGGTGCAGAGAAACAGCTTGTGGTGCGCATAAGCCTGCCGCACGGAATATGTAAGAAATTGCTGATCTCCACCGTTTCCCACCATGCGCCACAGCTGCGCGTCCCGTGTTCAAGCAACGACAGCATGCCCAGCTCTGTGTGACTGAGAAGAAGCAGATGTTGTTCTTGCAATTCTCTACGCGCCTCTCAGAAGCCCGCTGCTCTGGCACTCGATCAGAGCTGGCTTTCGGCTTTGCCGCTTTTCCAGGCATTTCCTGCACATGGCCAGCGCATCTTGTGCACCTTTTGTCCTCAGCTCGAGCTGCCAAGACACTTTCTCTTCTTCAGCGCGCGGAACACTTTCATGCAGCTCTCGCACACATAAGAAACGGGGAGAGAAGCGCTTTAGGTGCCTTAGTGTTTCTTCGACCAGACGTTCAACCCAGCACCACAAGCTGGGCGACAAGAAGGGCACGTGAAGCAAACGCTTTTTGCTGGCCCATTTTGCTGTGCCACGCTCTTCTGCGGCTTTTCAGAGCTTGACAAACTCCAACGCACCTGCTGCTGCTGCTGCTGCTGCTGCTGCTGCTTGTGCTTCCAGCTGACAAGGAGCACAGCGATCTGGCAGCAGGTTTCAGGTTGTGCAAAAGAAGAGCTTGGTGATTTGAATGTACTGCAGATCCGTGTTTGTGCAAGTTGCAGGGGCAAGCTCCTGACAAAGGTAGTCGCCTGGCACACTTTCCCCTTTGCCAGCTGCAGTGGAAATGCTTTCGGCTGACATTCGCACCAAGAGAGGCAGATTGCGGGCCTCCGGACCACCGAGAAGGTAACTGCATGAAGCGGGGGGTGGCGGGAGAGTCTTTTGGCAGAAGCGGCGTTCTGGAGCGCTTGGCAGCCGGCGCAACGAGCGATGTGTGCGAGAAGCCGCCGCTTCGCATCCGAGAGGGTGATAGCGCGAGCGCTGCCAAAAGGCGAGGAAGGAAGCCGCTTAGCGGCCGGCTTGTGCGCGGAGCTTGCGGACTGCGAGAGGAACGTGACTGCCTCTCAGCCGCCTGCTGAATTGACCTTAGCTGTCGACTGGAAGATGAACAGCGGCGGCTTCCTTGTGCTGCTTGCCTATGCCTCTTGTTGCTCTCTGCGTGAACTCTTGTGCTTTCCTTTAGGCACCGGGGGTGCAGAGAAACAGCTTGTGGTGCGCATAAGCCTGCCGCACGGAATATGTAAGAAATTACTGATCTCCACCTTTTCCGACCATGCGCCACAGCTGCGCGTCCCGTGTTCAAGCAACGATAGGATGCCCAGCTCTGTGTGACTGAGAAGAAGCAGATGTTGTTCTTGCAATTCTTTACACGCTTCTCAGAAGCCCGCTACTCTGGCACTCGATCAGAGCTGGCTTTCGGCTTTGCCGCTTTTCCAGGCGTGTCCTGCACACGGCCAGCGCATCTTGTACACCTTTTGTCCTCAGCTCGAGCTGCCAAGACACTTTCTCTTCTTCAGCGTGCGGAACAATTTCGTGCAGCTCTCGCACACATAAGAAACGGGGAGAGAAGCGCTTTAGGTGCCTTAGTGTTTCTTCGACCAGACGTTCAACCCAGCACCACAAGCTGGGCGACAACAAGGGCACGTGAAGCAAACGCTTTTTGCTGGCCCATTTTGCTGTGCCACGTTCTTCTGCGGCTCTTCAGAGCTTGACAAACTCCAACGCACCTGCTGTTGCTGCTGCTGCTGCTGCTGCTTGTGCTTCCAGCTGACAAGGAGCACAGCGATCTGGCAGCAGGTTTCAGGTTGTGCAAAAGAAGAGCTTGGTGATTTGAATGTACTGCAGATCCGTGTTTGTGCAAGTTGCAGGGGCAAGCTCCTGACAAAGGTGGTCGCCTGGCACACTTTCCCCTTTGCCAGCTGCAGTGGAAATGCTTTCGGCTGACATTCGCACCAAGAGAGGCAGATTGCGGGCCTCCGGACCACCGAGAAGGTAACTGCATGAAGCGGGGGGTGGCGGGAGTGTCTTTTGGCAGAAGCGGCGTTCTGGAGCGCTTGGCAGCCGGCGCAACGAGCGATGTGTGCGAGAAGCCGCCGCTTCGCATCCGAGAGGGTGATAGCGCGAGCGCTGCCAAAAGGCGAGGAAGGAAGCCGCTTAGCGGCCGGCTTGTGCGCGGAGCTTGCGGACTGCGAGAAGAACGTGACTGCCTCTCAGCCGCCTGCTGAATTGACCTTAGCTGTCGCCTGGAAGATGAACAGCGGCGGCTTCCTTGTGGTGCTTGCCTATGCCTCTTTTTGCTCTCTGCGTGAACTCTTGCGGTTTCCTTTAGGCACCGGGGTGCAGAGAAACAGCTTGTGGTGCGCATAAGCCTGCCGCACGGAATATGTAAGAAATTGCTGATCTCCACCGTTTCCCACCATGCGCCACAGCTGCGCGTCCCGTGTTCAAGCAACGACAGCATGCCCAGCTCTGTGTGACTGAGAAGAAGCAGATGTTGTTCTTGCAATTCTCTACGCGCCTCTCAGAAGCCCGCTGCTCTGGCACTCGATCAGAGCTGGCTTTCGGCTTTGCCGCTTTTCCAGGCATTTCCTGCACATGGCCAGCGCATCTTGTGCACCTTTTGTCCTCAGCTCGAGCTGCCAAGACACTTTCTCTTCTTCAGCGCGCGGAACACTTTCATGCAGCTCTCGCACACATAAGAAACGGGGAGAGAAGCGCTTTAGGTGCCTTAGTGTTTCTTCGACCAGACGTTCAACCCAGCACCACAAGCTGGGCGACAAGAAGGGCACGTGAAGCAAACGCTTTTTGCTGGCCCATTTTGCTGTGCCACGCTCTTCTGCGGCTCTTCAGAGCTTTACAAACTCCAACGCACCTGCTGCTGCTGCTGCTGCTGCTGCTGCTGCTTGTGCTTCCAGCTGACAAGGAGCACAGCGATCTGGCAGCAGGTTTCAGGTTGTGCAAAAGAAGAGCTTGGTGATTTGAATGTACTGCAGATCCGTGTTTGTGCAAGTTGCAGGGGCAAGCTCCTGACAAAGGTGGTCGCCTGGCACACTTTCCCCTTTGCCAGCTGCAGTGGAAATGCTTTCGGCTGACATTCGCACCAAGAGAGGCAGATTGCGGGCCTCCGGACCACCGAGAAGGTAACTGCATGAAGCGGGGGGTGGCGGGAGAGTCTTTTGGCAGAAGCGGCGTTCTGGAGCGCTTGGCAGCCGGCGCAACGAGCGATGTGTGCGAGAAGCCGCCGCTTCGCATCCGAGAGGGTGATAGCGCGAGCGCTGCCAAAAGGCGAGGAAGGAAGCCGCTTAGCGGCCGGCTTGTGCGCGGAGCTTGCGGACTGCGAGAGGAACGTGACTGCCTCTCAGCCGCCTGCTGAATTGACCTTAGCTGTCGCCTGGAAGATGAACAGCGGCGGCTTCCTTGTGGTGCTTGCCTATGCCTCTTGTTGCTCTCTGCGTGAACTCTTGTGCTTTCCTTTAGGCACCGGGGTGCAGAGAAACAGCTTGTGGTGCGCATAAGCCTGCCGCACGGAATATGTAAGAAATTGCTGATCTCCACCGTTTCCCACCATGCGCCACAGCTGCGCGTCCCGTGTTCAAGCAACGACAGCATGCCCAGCTCTGTGTGACTGAGAAGAAGCAGATGTTGTTCTTGCAATTCTCTACGCGCCTCTCAGAAGCCCGCTGCTCTGGCACTCGATCAGAGCTGGCTTTCGGCTTTGCCGCTTTTCCAGGCATTTCCTGCACATGGCCAGCGCATCTTGTGCACCTTTTGTCCTCAGCTCGAGCTGCCAAGACACTTTCTCTTCTTCAGCGCGCGGAACACTTTCATGCAGCTCTCGCACACGTAAGAAACGGGGAGAGAAGCGCTTTAGTTGCCTTAGTCTTTCTGCGACCCAGACGTTCAACCCAGCACCACAAGCTGGGCGACAAGAAGGGCACGTGAAGCAAACGCTTTTTGCTAGCCCATTTTGCTGTGCCACGTTCTTCTGCGGCTCTTCAGCGCTTGACAAACTCCAACGCACCTGCTGCTGCTGCTGCTGCTGCTGCTGCTGCTGCTTGTGCTTCCAGCTGACAAGGAGCACAGCGATCTGGCAGCAGGTTTCAGGTTGTGCAAAAGAAGAGCTTGGTGATTTGAATGTACTGCAGATCCGTGTTTGTGCAAGTTGCAGGGGCAAGCTCCTGACAAAGGTGGTCGCCTGGCACACTTTCCCCTTTGCCAGCTGCAGTGGAAATGCTTTCGGCTGACATTCGCACCAAGAGAGGCAGATTGCAGGCCTCCGGACCACCGAGAAGGTAACTGCATGAAGCGGGGGGTGGCGGGAGAGTCTTTTGGCAGAAGTGGCGTTCTGGAGCGCTTGGCAGCCGGCGCAACGAGCGATGTGTGCGAGAAGACGCCGCTTCGCATCCGAGAGGGTGATAGCGCGAGCGCTGCCAAAAGGCGAGGAAGGAAGCCGCTTAGCGGCCGGCTTGTGCGCGGAGCTTGCGGACTGCGAGAGGAACGTGACTGCCTCTCAGCCGCCTGCTGAATTGACCTTAGCTGTCGCCTGGAAGATGAACAGCGGCGGCTTCCTTGTGCTGCTTGCCTATGCCTCTTGTTGCTCTCTGCGTGAACTCTTGTGCTTTCCTTTAGGCACCGGGGGTGCAGAGAAACAGCTTGTGGTGCGCATAATCCTGCCGCACGGAATATGTAAGAAATTACTGATCTCCACCTTTTCCCACCATGCGCCACAGCTGCGCGTCCCGTGTTCAAGCAACGATAGGATGCACAGCTCTGTGTGACTGAGAAGAAGCAGATGTTGTTCTTGCAATTCTTTACACGCTTCTCAGAAGCCCGCTACTCTGGCACTCGATCAGAGCTGGCTTTCGGCTTTGCCGCTTTTCCAGGCGTGTCCTGCACACGGCCAGCGCATCTTGTACACCTTTTGTCCTCAGCTCGAGCTGCCAAAACACTTTCTCTTCTTCAGCGTGCGGAACAATTTCGTGCAGCTCTCGCACACATAAGAAACGGGGAGAGAAGCGCTTTAGGTGCCTTAGTGTTTCTTCGACCAGACGTTCAACCCAGCACCACAAGCTGGGCGACAAGAAGGGCACGTGAAGCAAACGCTTTTTGCTGGCCCATTTTGCTGTGCCACGCTCTTCTGCGGCTCTTCAGAGCTTGACAAACTCCAACGCACCTGCTGTTGCTGCTGCTGCTGCTTGTGCTTCCAGCTGACAAGGAGCACAGCGATCTGGCAGCAGGTTTCAGGTTGTGCAAAAGAAGAGCTTGGTGATTTGAATGTACTGCAGATCTGTGTTTGTGCAAGATGCAGGGGCAAGCTCCTGACAAAGGTGGTCGCCTGGCACACTTTCCCCTTTGCCAGCTGCAGTGGAAATGCTTTCGGCTGACATTCGCACCAAGAGAGGCAGATTGCGGGCCTCCGGACCACCGAGAAGGTAACTGCATGAAGCGGGGGGTGGCGGGAGTGTCTTTTGGCAGAAGCGGCGTTCTGGAGCGCTTGGCAGCCGGCGCAACGAGCGATGTGTGCGAGAAGACGCCGATTCGCATCCGAGAGGGTGATAGCGCGAGCGCTGCCAAAAGGCGAGAAAGGAAGCCGCTTAGCGGCCGGCTTGTGCGCGGAGCTTGCGGACTGCAAGAAGAACGTGACTGCCTCTCAGCCGCCTGCTGAATTGACCTTAGCTGTCGCCTGGAAGATGAACAGCGGCGGCTTCCTTGTGGTGCTTGCCTATGCCTCTTGTTGCTCTCTGCGTGAACTCTTGCGGTTTCCTTTAGGCACCAGGGTGCAGAGAAACAGCTTGTGGTGCGCATAAGCCTGCCGCACGGAATATGTAAGAAATTGCTGATCTCCACCGTTTCCCACCATGCGCCACAGCTGCGCGTCCCGTGTTCAAGCAACGACAGCATGCCCAGCTCTGTGTGACTGAGAAGAAGCAGATGTTGTTCTTGCAATTCTCTACGCGCCTCTCAGAAGCCCGCTGCTCTGGCACTCGATCAGAGCTGGCTTTCGGCTTTGCCGCTTTTCCAGGCATTTCCTGCACATGGCCAGCGCATCTTGTGCACCTTTTGTCCTCAGCTCGAGCTGCCAAGACACTTTCTCTTCTTCAGCGCGCGGAACACTTTCATGCAGCTCTCGCACACATAAGAAATGGGGAGAGAAGCGCTTTAGGTGCCTTAGTGTTTCTTCGACCAGACGTTCAACCCAGCACCACAAGCTGGGCGACAAGAAGGGCACGTGAAGCAAACGCTTTTTGCTGGCCCATTTTGCTGTGCCACGCTCTTCTGCGGCTCTTCAGAGCTTGACAAACTCCAACGCACCTGCTGCTGCTGCTGCTGCTGCTGCTGCTTGTGCTTCCAGCTGACAAGGAGCACAGCGATCTGGCAGCAGGTTTCAGGTTGTGCAAAAGAAGAGCTTGGTGATTTGAATGTACTGCAGATCTGTGTTTGTGCAAGTTGCAGGGGCAAGCTCCTGACAAAGGTGGTCGCCTGGCACACTTTCCCCTTTGCCAGCTGCAGTGGAAATGCTTTCGGCTGACATTCGCACCAAGAGAGGCAGATTGCGGGCCTCCGGACCACCGAGAAGGTAACTGCATGAAGCGGGGGGTGGCGGGAGTGTCTTTTGGCAGAAGCGGCGTTCTGGAGCGCTTGGCAGCCGGCGCAACGAGCGATGTGTGCGAGAAGCCGCCGCTTCGCATCCGAGAGGGTGATAGCGCGAGCGCTGCCAAAAGGCGAGGAAGGAAGCCGCTTAGCGGCCGGCTTGTGCGCGGAGCTTGCGGACTGCGAGAGGAACGTGACTGCCTCTCAGCCGCCTGCTGAATTGACCTTAGCTGTCGCCTGGAAGATGAACAGCGGCGGCTTCCTTGTGGTGCTTGCCTATGCCTCTTGTTGCTCTCTGCGTGAACTCTTGTGCTTTCCTTTAGGCACCGGGGTGCAGAGAAACAGCTTGTGGTGCGCATAAGCCTGCCGCACGGAATATGTAAGAAATTGCTGATCTCCACCGTTTCCCACCATGCGCCACAGCTGCGCGTCCCGTGTTCAAGCAACGACAGCATGCCCAGCTCTGTGTGACTGAGAAGAAGCAGATGTTGTTCTTGCAATTCTCTACGCGCCTCTCAGAAGCCCGCTGCTCTGGCACTCGATCAGAGCTGGCTTTCGGCTTTGCCGCTTTTCCAGGCATTTCCTGCACATGGCCAGCGCATCTTGTGCACCTTTTGTCCTCAGCTCGAGCTGCCAAGACACTTTCTCTTCTTCAGCGCGCGGAACACTTTCATGCAGCTCTCGCACACGTAAGAAACGGGGAGAGAAGCGCTTTAGTTGCCTTAGTCTTTCTGCGACCCAGACGTTCAACCCAGCACCACAAGCTGGGCGACAAGAAGGGCACGTGAAGCAAACGCTTTTTGCTAGCCCATTTTGCTGTGCCACGTTCTTCTGCGGCTCTTCAGCGCTTGACAAACTCCAACGCACCTGCTGCTGCTGCTGCTGCTGCTGCTGCTGCTGCTTGTGCTTCCAGCTGACAAGGAGCACAGCGATCTGGCAGCAGGTTTCAGGTTGTGCAAAAGAAGAGCTTGGTGATTTGAATGTACTGCAGATCCGTGTTTGTGCAAGTTGCAGGGGCAAGCTCCTGACAAAGGTGGTCGCCTGGCACACTTTCCCCTTTGCCAGCTGCAGTGGAAATGCTTTCGGCTGACATTCGCACCAAGAGAGGCAGATTGCAGGCCTCCGGACCACCGAGAAGGTAACTGCATGAAGCGGGGGGTGGCGGGAGAGTCTTTTGGCAGAAGTGGCGTTCTGGAGCGCTTGGCAGCCGGCGCAACGAGCGATGTGTGCGAGAAGACGCCGCTTCGCATCCGAGAGGGTGATAGCGCGAGCGCTGCCAAAAGGCGAGGAAGGAAGCCGCTTAGCGGCCGGCTTGTGCGCGGAGCTTGCGGACTGCGAGAGGAACGTGACTGCCTCTCAGCCGCCTGCTGAATTGACCTTAGCTGTCGCCTGGAAGATGAACAGCGGCGGCTTCCTTGTGCTGCTTGCCTATGCCTCTTGTTGCTCTCTGCGTGAACTCTTGTGCTTTCCTTTAGGCACCGGGGGTGCAGAGAAACAGCTTGTGGTGCGCATAAGCCTGCCGCACGGAATATGTAAGAAATTGCTGATCTCCACCTTTTCCCACCATGCGCCACAGCTGCGCGTCCCGTGTTCAAGCAACGACAGCATGCCCAGCTCTGTGTGACTGAGAAGAAGCAGATGTTGTTCTTGCAATTCTCTACGCGCCTCTCAGAAGCCCGCTGCTCTGGCACTCGATCAGAGCTGGCTTTCGGCTTTGCCGCTTTTCCAGGCATTTCCTGCACATGGCCAGCGCATCTTGTGCACCTTTTGTCCTCAGCTCGAGCTGCCAAGACACTTTCTCTTCTTCAGCGCGCGGAACACTTTCATGCAGCTCTCGCACACATAAGAAATGGGGAGAGAAGCGCTTTAGGTGCCTTAGTGTTTCTTCGACCAGACGTTCAACCCAGCACCACAAGCTGGGCGACAAGAAGGGCACGTGAAGCAAACGCTTTTTGCTGGCCCATTTTGCTGTGCCACGCTCTTCTGCGGCTCTTCAGAGCTTGACAAACTCCAACGCACCTGCTGCTGCTGCTGCTGCTGCTGCTGCTTGTGCTTCCAGCTGACAAGGAGCACAGCGATCTGGCAGCAGGTTTCAGGTTGTGCAAAAGAAGAGCTTGGTGATTTGAATGTACTGCAGATCTGTGTTTGTGCAAGTTGCAGGGGCAAGCTCCTGACAAAGGTGGTCGCCTGGCACACTTTCCCCTTTGCCAGCTGCAGTGGAAATGCTTTCGGCTGACATTCGCACCAAGAGAGGCAGATTGCGGGCCTCCGGACCACCGAGAAGGTAACTGCATGAAGCGGGGGGTGGCGGGAGTGTCTTTTGGCAGAAGCGGCGTTCTGGAGCGCTTGGCAGCCGGCGCAACGAGCGATGTGTGCGAGAAGCCGCCGCTTCGCATCCGAGAGGGTGATAGCGCGAGCGCTGCCAAAAGGCGAGGAAGGAAGCCGCTTAGCGGCCGGCTTGTGCGCGGAGCTTGCGGACTGCGAGAAGAACGTGACTGCCTCTCAGCCGCCTGCTGAATTGACCTTAGCTGTCGCCTGGAAGATGAACAGCGGCGGCTTCCTTGTGGTGCTTGCCTATGCCTCTTGTTGCTCTCTGCGTGAACTCTTGTGCTTTCCTTTAGGCACCGGGGTGCAGAGAAACAGCTTGTGGTGCGCATAAGCCTGCCGCACGGAATATGTAAGAAATTGCTGATCTCCACCGTTTCCCACCATGCGCCACAGCTGCGCGTCCCGTGTTCAAGCAACGACAGCATGCCCAGCTCTGTGTGACTGAGAAGAAGCAGATGTTGTTCTTGCAATTCTCTACGCGCCTCTCAGAAGCCCGCTGCTCTGGCACTCGATCAGAGCTGGCTTTCGGCTTTGCCGCTTTTCCAGGCATTTCCTGCACATGGCCAGCGCATCTTGTGCACCTTTTGTCCTCAGCTCGAGCTGCCAAGACACTTTCTCTTCTTCAGCGCGCGGAACACTTTCATGCAGCTCTCGCACACGTAAGAAACGGGGAGAGAAGCGCTTTAGTTGCCTTAGTCTTTCTGCGACCCAGACGTTCAACCCAGCACCACAAGCTGGGCGACAAGAAGGGCACATGAAGCAAACGCTTTTTGCTAGCCCATTTTGCTGTGCCACGTTCTTCTGCGGCTCTTCAGAGCTTGACAAACTCCAACGCACCTGCTGCTGCTGCTGCTGCTGCTGCTGCTGCTGCTTGTGCTTCCAGCTGACAAGGAGCACAGCGATCTGGCAGCAGGTTTCAGGTTGTGCAAAAGAAGAGCTTGGTGATTTGAATGTACTGCAGATCCGTGTTTGTGCAAGTTGCAGGGGCAAGCTCCTGACAAAGGTGGTCGCCTGGCACACTTTCCCCTTTGCCAGCTGCAGTGGAAATGCTTTCGGCTGACATTCGCACCAAGAGAGGCAGATTGCAGGCCTCCGGACCACCGAGAAGGTAACTGCATGAAGCGGGGGGTGGCGGGAGAGTCTTTTGGCAGAAGTGGCGTTCTGGAGCGCTTGGCAGCCGGCGCAACGAGCGATGTGTGCGAGAAGACGCCGCTTCGCATCCGAGAGGGTGATAGCGCGAGCGCTGCCAAAAGGCGAGGAAGGAAGCCGCTTAGCGGCCGGCTTGTGCGCGGAGCTTGCGGACTGCGAGAGGAACGTGACTGCCTCTCAGCCGCCTGCTGAATTGACCTTAGCTGTCGCCTGGAAGATGAACAGCGGCGGCTTCCTTGTGGTGCTTGCCTATGCCTCTTGTTGCTCTCTGCGTGAACTCTTGTGCTTTCCTTTAGGCACCGGGGGTGCAGAGAAACAGCTTGTGGTGCGCATAAGCCTGCCGCACGGAATATGTAAGAAATTACTGATCTCCACCTTTTCCCACCATGCGCCACAGCTGCGCGTCCCGTGTTCAAGCAACGATAGGATGCACAGCTCTGTGTGACTGAGAAGAAGCAGATGTTGTTCTTGCAATTCTTTACACGCTTCTCAGAAGCCCGCTACTCTGGCACTCGATCAGAGCTGGCTTTCGGCTTTGCCGCTTTTCCAGGCATTTCCTGCACATGGCCAGCGCATCTTGTGCACCTTTTGTCCTCAGCTCGAGCTGCCAAAACACTTTCTCTTCTTCAGCGCGCGGAACACTTTCATGCAGCTCTCGCACACATAAGAAACGGGGAGAGAAGCGCTTTAGGTGCCTTAGTGTTTCTTCGACCAGACGTTCAACCCAGCACCACAAGCTGGGCGACAAGAAGGGCACGTGAAGCAAACGCTTTTTGCTGGCCCATTTTGCTGTGCCACGCTCTTCTGCGGCTCTTCAGAGCTTGACAAACTCCAACGCACCTGCTGCTGCTGCTGCTGCTGCTGCTGCTGCTTGTGCTTCCAGCTGACAAGGAGCACAGCGATCTGGCAGCAGGTTTCAGGTTGTGCAAAAGAAGAGCTTGGTGATTTGAATGTACTGCAGATCCGTGTTTGTGCAAGTTGCAGGGGCAAGCTCCTGACAAAGGTAGTCAGTCGCCTGGCACACTTTCCCCTTTGCCAGCTGCAGTGGAAATGCTTTCGGCTGACATTCGCACCAAGAGAGGCAGATTGCGGGCCTCCGGACCACCGAGAAGGTAACTGCATGAAGCGGGGGGTGGCGGGAGAGTCTTTTGGCAGAAGCGGCGTTCTGGAGCGCTTGGCAGCCGGCGCAACGAGCGATGTGTGCGAGAAGCCGCCGCTTCGCATCCGAGAGGGTGATAGCGCGAGCGCTGCCAAAAGGCGAGGAAGGAAGCCGCTTAGCGGCCGGCTTGTGCGCGGAGCTTGCGGACTGCGAGAGGAACGTGACTGCCTCTCAGCCGCCTGCTGAATTGACCTTAGCTGTCGACTGGAAGATGAACAGCGGCGGCTTCCTTGTGCTGCTTGCCTATGCCTCTTGTTGCTCTCTGCGTGAACTCTTGTGCTTTCCTTTAGGCACCGGGGGTGCAGAGAAACAGCTTGTGGTGCGCATAAGCCTGCCGCACGGAATATGTAAGAAATTACTGATCTCCACCTTTTCCGACCATGCGCCACAGCTGCGCGTCCCGTGTTCAAGCAACGATAGGATGCCCAGCTCTGTGTGACTGAGAAGAAGCAGATGTTGTTCTTGCAATTCTTTACACGCTTCTCAGAAGCCCGCTACTCTGGCACTCGATCAGAGCTGGCTTTCGGCTTTGCCGCTTTTCCAGGCGTGTCCTGCACACGGCCAGCGCATCTTGTACACCTTTTGTCCTCAGCTCGAGCTGCCAAGACACTTTCTCTTCTTCAGCGTGCGGAACAATTTCGTGCAGCTCTCGCACACATAAGAAACGGGGAGAGAAGCGCTTTAGGTGCCTTAGTGTTTCTTCGACCAGACGTTCAACCCAGCACCACAAGCTGGGCGACAAGAAGGGCACGTGAAGCAAACGCTTTTTGCTGGCCCATTTTGCTGTGCCACGTTCTTCTGCGGCTCTTCAGAGCTTGACAAACTCCAACGCACCTGCTGTTGCTGCTGCTGCTGCTGCTGCTTGTGCTTCCAGCTGACAAGGAGCACAGCGATCTGGCAGCAGGTTTCAGGTTGTGCAAAAGAAGAGCTTGGTGATTTGAATGTACTGCAGATCCGTGTTTGTGCAAGTTGCAGGGGCAAGCTCCTGACAAAGGTGGTCGCCTGGCACACTTTCCCCTTTGCCAGCTGCAGTGGAAATGCTTTCGGCTGACATTCGCACCAAGAGAGGCAGATTGCGGGCCTCCGGACCACCGAGAAGGTAACTGCATGAAGCGGGGGGTGGCGGGAGTGTCTTTTGGCAGAAGCGGCGTTCTGGAGCGCTTGGCAGCCGGCGCAACGAGCGATGTGTGCGAGAAGACGCCGCTTCGCATCCGAGAGGGTGATAGCGCGAGCGCTGCCAAAAGGCGAGGAAGGAAGCCGCTTAGCGGCCGGCTTGTGCGCGGAGCTTGCGGACTGCAAGAAGAACGTGACTGCCTCTCAGCCGCCTGCTGAATTGACCTTAGCTGTCGCCTGGAAGATGAACAGCGGCGGCTTCCTTGTGGTGCTTGCCTATGCCTCTTTTTGCTCTCTGCGTGAACTCTTGCGGTTTCCTTTAGGCACCGGGGTGCAGAGAAACAGCTTGTGGTGCGCATAAGCCTGCCGCACGGAATATGTAAGAAATTGCTGATCTCCACCGTTTCCCACCATGCGCCACAGCTGCGCGTCCCGTGTTCAAGCAACGACAGCATGCCCAGCTCTGTGTGACTGAGAAGAAGCAGATGTTGTTCTTGCAATTCTCTACGCGCCTCTCAGAAGCCCGCTGCTCTGGCACTCGATCAGAGCTGGCTTTCGGCTTTGCCGCTTTTCCAGGCATTTCCTGCACATGGCCAGCGCATCTTGTGCACCTTTTGTCCTCAGCTCGAGCTGCCAAGACACTTTCTCTTCTTCAGCGCGCGGAACACTTTCATGCAGCTCTCGCACACATAAGAAACGGGGAGAGAAGCGCTTTAGGTGCCTTAGTGTTTCTTCGACCAGACGTTCAACCCAGCACCACAAGCTGGGCGACAAGAAGGGCACGTGAAGCAAACGCTTTTTGCTGGCCCATTTTGCTGTGCCACGCTCTTCTGCGGCTCTTCAGAGCTTTACAAACTCCAACGCACCTGCTGCTGCTGCTGCTGCTGCTGCTGCTGCTTGTGCTTCCAGCTGACAAGGAGCACAGCGATCTGGCAGCAGGTTTCAGGTTGTGCAAAAGAAGAGCTTGGTGATTTGAATGTACTGCAGATCCGTGTTTGTGCAAGTTGCAGGGGCAAGCTCCTGACAAAGGTGGTCGCCTGGCACACTTTCCCCTTTGCCAGCTGCAGTGGAAATGCTTTCGGCTGACATTCGCACCAAGAGAGGCAGATTGCGGGCCTCCGGACCACCGAGAAGGTAACTGCATGAAGCGGGGGGTGGCGGGAGAGTCTTTTGGCAGAAGCGGCGTTCTGGAGCGCTTGGCAGCCGGCGCAACGAGCGATGTGTGCGAGAAGCCGCCGCTTCGCATCCGAGAGGGTGATAGCGCGAGCGCTGCCAAAAGGCGAGGAAGGAAGCCGCTTAGCGGCCGGCTTGTGCGCGGAGCTTGCGGACTGCGAGAGGAACGTGACTGCCTCTCAGCCGCCTGCTGAATTGACCTTAGCTGTCGCCTGGAAGATGAACAGCGGCGGCTTCCTTGTGCTGCTTGCCTATGCCTCTTTTTGCTCTCTGCGTGAACTCTTGCGGTTTCCTTTAGGCACCGGGGTGCAGAGAAACAGCTTGTGGTGCGCATAAGCCTGCCGCACGGAATATGTAAGAAATTGCTGATCTCCACCGTTTACCACCATGTGCAACAGCTGCGCGTCCCGTGTTCAAGCAACGACAGCATGCCCAGCTCTGTGTGACTGAGAAGAAGCAGATGTTGTTCTTGCAATTCTCTACGCGCCTCTCAGAAGCCCGCTGCTCTGGCACTCGATCAGAGCTGGCTTTCGGCTTTGCCGCTTTTCCAGGCATTTCCTGCACATGGCCAGCGCATCTTGTGCACCTTTTGTCCTCAGCTCGAGCTGCCAAGACACTTTCTCTTCTTCAGCGCGCGGAACACTTTCATGCAGCTCTCGCACACGTAAGAAACGGGGAGAGAAGCGCTTTAGTTGCCTTAGTCTTTCTGCGACCCAGACGTTCAACCCAGCACCACAAGCTGGGCGACAAGAAGGGCACGTGAAGCAAACGCTTTTTGCTAGCCCATTTTGCTGTGCCACGTTCTTCTGCGGCTCTTCAGCGCTTGACAAACTCCAACGCA
The DNA here is from genome assembly GCF_971803275.1 of Cyanistes caeruleus. Taxonomy (NCBI): domain Eukaryota; kingdom Metazoa; phylum Chordata; class Aves; order Passeriformes; family Paridae; genus Cyanistes; species Cyanistes caeruleus. The sequence goes on from NC_141722.1 coordinate 5,385,740, forward strand.
CCTGCTGCTGCTGCTGCTGCTGCTGCTGCTGCTGCTTGTGCTTCCAGCTGACAAGGAGCACAGCGATCTGGCAGCAGGTTTCAGGTTGTGCAAAAGAAGAGCTTGGTGATTTGAATGTACTGCAGATCCGTGTTTGTGCAAGTTGCAGGGGCAAGCTCCTGACAAAGGTGGTCGCCTGGCACACTTTCCCCTTTGCCAGCTGCAGTGGAAATGCTTTCGGCTGACATTCGCACCAAGAGAGGCAGATTGCAGGCCTCCGGACCACCGAGAAGGTAACTGCATGAAGCGGGGGGTGGCGGGAGAGTCTTTTGGCAGAAGTGGCGTTCTGGAGCGCTTGGCAGCCGGCGCAACGAGCGATGTGTGCGAGAAGACGCCGCTTCGCATCCGAGAGGGTGATAGCGCGAGCGCTGCCAAAAGGCGAGGAAGGAAGCCGCTTAGCGGCCGGCTTGTGCGCGGAGCTTGCGGACTGCGAGAGGAACGTGACTGCCTCTCAGCCGCCTGCTGAATTGACCTTAGCTGTCGCCTGGAAGATGAACAGCGGCGGCTTCCTTGTGCTGCTTGCCTATGCCTCTTGTTGCTCTCTGCGTGAACTCTTGTGCTTTCCTTTAGGCACCGGGGGTGCAGAGAAACAGCTTGTGGTGCGCATAAGCCTGCCGCACGGAATATGTAAGAAATTACTGATCTCCACCTTTTCCCACCATGCGCCACAGCTGCGCGTCCCGTGTTCAAGCAACGATAGGATGCCCAGCTCTGTGTGACTGAGAAGAAGCAGATGTTGTTCTTGCAATTCTTTACACGCTTCTCAGAAGCCCGCTACTCTGGCACTCGATCAGAGCTGGCTTTCGGCTTTGCCGCTTTTCCAGGCGTGTCCTGCACACGGCCAGCGCATCTTGTACACCTTTTGTCCTCAGCTCGAGCTGCCAAAACACTTTCTCTTCTTCAGCGTGCGGAACAATTTCGTGCAGCTCTCGCACACATAAGAAACGGGGAGAGAAGCGCTTTAGGTGCCTTAGTGTTTCTTCGACCAGACGTTCAACCCAGCACCACAAGCTGGGCGACAAGAAGGGCACGTGAAGCAAACGCTTTTTGCTGGCCCATTTTGCTGTGCCACGCTCTTCTGCGGCTCTTCAGAGCTTGACAAACTCCAACGCACCTGCTGTTGCTGCTGCTGCTGCTTGTGCTTCCAGCTGACAAGGAGCACAGCGATCTGGCAGCAGGTTTCAGGTTGTGCAAAAGAAGAGCTTGGTGATTTGAATGTACTGCAGATCTGTGTTTGTGCAAGATGCAGGGGCAAGCTCCTGACAAAGGTGGTCGCCTGGCACACTTTCCCCTTTGCCAGCTGCAGTGGAAATGCTTTCGGCTGACATTCGCACCAAGAGAGGCAGATTGCGGGCCTCCGGACCACCGAGAAGGTAACTGCATGAAGCGGGGGGTGGCGGGAGAGTCTTTTGGCAGAAGCGGCGTTCTGGAGCGCTTGGCAGCCGGCGCAACGAGCGATGTGTGCGAGAAGCCGCCGATTCGCATCCGAGAGGGTGATAGCGCGAGCGCTGCCAAAAGGCGAGAAAGGAAGCCGCTTAGCGGCCGGCTTGTGCGCGGAGCTTGCGGACTGCAAGAAGAACGTGACTGCCTCTCAGCCGCCTGCTGAATTGACCTTAGCTGTCGCCTGGAAGATGAACAGCGGCGGCTTCCTTGTGCTGCTTGCCTATGCCTCTTGTTGCTCTCTGCGTGAACTCTTGCGGTTTCCTTTAGGCACCAGGGTGCAGAGAAACAGCTTGTGGTGCGCATAAGCCTGCCGCACGGAATATGTAAGAAATTGCTGATCTCCACCTTTTCCCACCATGCGCCACAGCTGCGCGTCCCGTGTTCAAGCAACGACAGCATGCCCAGCTCTGTGTGACTGAGAAGAAGCAGATGTTGTTCTTGCAATTCTCTACGCGCCTCTCAGAAGCCCGCTGCTCTGGCACTCGATCAGAGCTGGCTTTCGGCTTTGCCGCTTTTCCAGGCATTTCCTGCACATGGCCAGCGCATCTTGTGCACCTTTTGTCCTCAGCTCGAGCTGCCAAGACACTTTCTCTTCTTCAGCGCGCGGAACACTTTCATGCAGCTCTCGCACACATAAGAAATGGGGAGAGAAGCGCTTTAGGTGCCTTAGTGTTTCTTCGACCAGACGTTCAACCCAGCACCACAAGCTGGGCGACAAGAAGGGCACGTGAAGCAAACGCTTTTTGCTGGCCCATTTTGCTGTGCCACGCTCTTCTGCGGCTCTTCAGAGCTTGACAAACTCCAACGCACCTGCTGCTGCTGCTGCTGCTGCTGCTGCTGCTTGTGCTTCCAGCTGACAAGGAGCACAGCGATCTGGCAGCAGGTTTCAGGTTGTGCAAAAGAAGAGCTTGGTGATTTGAATGTACTGCAGATCTGTGTTTGTGCAAGTTGCAGGGGCAAGCTCCTGACAAAGGTGGTCGCCTGGCACACTTTCCCCTTTGCCAGCTGCAGTGGAAATGCTTTCGGCTGACATTCGCACCAAGAGAGGCAGATTGCGGGCCTCCGGACCACCGAGAAGGTAACTGCATGAAGCGGGGGGTGGCGGGAGTGTCTTTTGGCAGAAGCGGCGTTCTGGAGCGCTTGGCAGCCGGCGCAACGAGCGATGTGTGCGAGAAGACGCCGCTTCGCATCCGAGAGGGTGATAGCGCGAGCGCTGCCAAAAGGCGAGGAAGGAAGCCGCTTAGCGGCCGGCTTGTGCGCGGAGCTTGCGGACTGCGAGAGGAACGTGACTGCCTCTCAGCCGCCTGCTGAATTGACCTTAGCTGTCGCCTGGAAGATGAACAGCGGCGGCTTCCTTGTGGTGCTTGCCTATGCCTCTTGTTGCTCTCTGCGTGAACTCTTGTGCTTTCCTTTAGGCACCGGGGTGCAGAGAAACAGCTTGTGGTGCGCATAAGCCTGCCGCACGGAATATGTAAGAAATTGCTGATCTCCACCGTTTCCCACCATGCGCCACAGCTGCGCGTCCCGTGTTCAAGCAACGACAGCATGCCCAGCTCTGTGTGACTGAGAAGAAGCAGATGTTGTTCTTGCAATTCTCTACGCGCCTCTCAGAAGCCCGCTGCTCTGGCACTCGATCAGAGCTGGCTTTGGGCTTTGCCGCTTTTCCAGGCATTTCCTGCACATGGCCAGCGCATCTTGTGCACCTTTTGTCCTCAGCTCGAGCTGCCAAGACACTTTCTCTTCTTCAGCGCGCGGAACACTTTCATGCAGCTCTCGCACACATAAGAAACGGGGAGAGAAGCGCTTTAGGTGCCTTAGTGTTTCTTCGACCAGACGTTCAACCCAGCACCACAAGCTGGGCGACAACAAGGGCACGTGAAGCAAACGATTTTGCTAGCCCATTTTGCTGTGCCACGTTCTTCTGCGGCTCTTCAGAGCTTGACAAACTCCAACGCACCTGCTGTTGCTGCTGCTGCTGCTGCTGCTGCTTGTGCTTCCAGCTGACAAGGAGCACAGCAATCTGGCAGCAGGTTTCAGGTTGTGCAAAAGAAGAGCTTGGTGATTTGAATGTACTGCAGATCCGTGTTTGTGCAAGTTGCAGGGGCAAGCTCCTGACAAAGGTGGTCGCCTGGCACACTTTCCCCTTTGCCAGCTGCAGTGGAAATGCTTTCGGCTGACATTCGCACCAAGAGAGGCAGATTGCGGGCCTCCGGACCACCGAGAAGGTAACTGCATGAAGCGGGGGAGGGCGGGAGTGTCTTTTGGAAGAAGCGGCGTTCTGGAGCGCTTGGCAGCCGGCGCAACGAGCGATGTGTGCGAGAAGCCGCCGCTTCGCATCCGAGAGGGTGATAGCGCGAGTGCTGCCAAAAGGCGAGGAAGGAAGCCGCTTAGCGGCCGGCTTGTGCGCGGAGCTTGCGGACTGCAAGAAGAACGTGACTGCCTCTCAGCCGTCTGCTGAATTGACCTTAGCTGTCGCCTGGAAGATGAACAGCGGCGGCTTCCTTGTGCTGCTTGCCTATGCCTCTTGTTGCTCTCTGCGTGAACTCTTGCGGTTTCCTTTAGGCACCGGGGTGCAGAGAAACAGCTTGTGGTGCGCATAAGCCTGCCGCACGGAATATATAAGAAATTGCTGATCTCCACCGTTTCCCACTATGCGCCACAGCTGCGCGTCCCGTGTACAAGCAACGACAGCATGCCCAGCTCTGTGTGACTGAGAAGAAGCAGATGTTGTTCTTGCAATTCTCTACGCGCCTCTCAGAAGCCCGCTGCTCTGGCACTCGATCAGAGCTGGCTTTCGGCTTTGCCGCTTTTCCAGGCATTTCCTGCACATGGCCAGCGCATCTTGTGCACCTTTTGTCCTCAGCTCGAGCTGCCAAGACACTTTCTCTTCTTCAGCGCGCGGAACACTTTCATGCAGCTCTCGCACACATAAGAAACGGGGAGAGAAGCGCTTTAGGTGCCTTAGTGTTTCTTCGACCAGACGTTCAACCCAGCACCACAAGCTGGGCGACAAGAAGGGCACGTGAAGCAAACGCTTTTTGCTGGCCCATTTTGCTGTGCCACGCTCTTCTGCGGCTCTTCAGAGCTTGACAAACTCCAACGCAACTGCTGCTGCTGCTGCTGCTGCTGCTGCTGCTTGTGCTTCCAGCTGACAAGGAGCACAGCGATCTGGCAGCAGGTTTCAGGTTGTGCAAAAGAAGAGCTTGGTGATTTGAATGTACTGCAGATCCGTGTTTGTGCAAGTTGCAGGGGCAAGCTCCTGACAAAGGTGGTCGCCTGGCACACTTTCCCCTTTGCCAGCTGCAGTGGAAATGCTTTCGGCTGACATTCGCACCAAGAGAGGCAGATTGCGGGCCTCCGGACCACCGAGAAGGTAACTGCATGAAGCGGGGGGTGGCGGGAGTGTCTTTTGGCAGAAGCGGCGTTCTGGAGCGCTTGGCAGCCGGCGCAACGAGCGATGTGTGCGAGAAGACGCCGCTTCGCATCCGAGAGGGTGATAGCGCGAGCGCTGCCAAAAGGCGAGGAAGGAAGCCGCTTAGCGGCCGGCTTGTGCGCGGAGCTTGCGGACTGCGAGAGGAACGTGACTGCCTCTCAGCCGCCTGCTGAATTGACCTTAGCTGTCGCCTGGAAGATGAACAGCGGCGGCTTCCTTGTGGTGCTTGCCTATGCCTCTTTTTGCTCTCTGCGTGAACTCTTGCGGTTTCCTTTAGGCACCGGGGTGCAGAGAAACAGCTTGTGGTGCGCATAAGCCTGCCGCACGGAATATGTAAGAAATTGCTGATCTCCACCGTTTACCACCATGTGCAACAGCTGCGCGTCCCGTGTTCAAGCAACGACAGCATGCCCAGCTCTGTGTGACTGAGAAGAAGCAGATGTTGTTCTTGCAATTCTCTACGCGCCTCTCAGAAGCCCGCTGCTCTGGCACTCGATCAGAGCTGGCTTTCGGCTTTGCCGCTTTTCCAGGCATTTCCTGCACATGGCCAGCGCATCTTGTGCACCTTTTGTCCTCAGCTCGAGCTGCCAAGACACTTTCTCTTCTTCAGCGCGCGGAACACTTTCATGCAGCTCTCGCACACATAAGAAACGGGGAGAGAAGCGCTTTAGGTGCCTTAGTGTTTCTTCGACCAGACGTTCAACCCAGCACCACAAGCTGGGCGACAAGAAGGGCACGTGAAGCAAACGCTTTTTGCTGGCCCATTTTGCTGTGCCACGCTCTTCTGCGGCTCTTCAGAGCTTGACAAACTCCAACGCACCTGCTGCTGCTGCTGCTGCTGCTGCTGCTGCTGCTGCTTGTGCTTCCAGCTGACAAGGAGCACAGCGATCTGGCAGCAGGTTTCAGGTTGTGCAAAAGAAGAGCTTGGTGATTTGAATGTATTGCAGATCTGTGTTTGTGCAAGTTGCAGGGGCAAGCTCCTGACAAAGGTGGTCGCCTGGCACACTTTCCCCTTTGCCAGCTGCAGTGGAAATGCTTTCGGCTGACATTCGCACCAAGAGAGGCAGATTGCGGGCCTCCGGACCACCGAGAAGGTAACTGCATGAAGCGGGGGGTGGCGGGAGTGTCTTTTGGCAGAAGCGGCGTTCTGGAGCGCTTGGCAGCCGGCGCAACGAGCGATGTGTGCGAGAAGCCGCCGCTTCGCATCCGAGAGGGTGATAGCGCGAGCGCTGCCAAAAGGCGAGGAAGGAAGCCGCTTAGCGGCCGGCTTGTGCGCGGAGCTTGCGGACTGCGAGAGGAACGTGACTGCCTCTCAGCCGCCTGCTGAATTGACCTTAGCTGTCGCCTGGAAGATGAACAGCGGCGGCTTCCTTGTGCTGCTTGCCTATGCCTCTTGTTGCTCTCTACGGGAACTCTTACGCTTTCCTTTAGGCACCGGGGGTGCAGAGAAACAGCTTGTGGTGCGCATAAGCCTGCCGCACGGAATATGTAAGAAATTACTGATCTCCACCTTTTCCCACCATGCGCCACAGCTGCGCGTCCCGTGTTCAAGCAACGATAGGATGCCCAGCTCTGTGTGACTGAGAAGAAGCAGATGTTGTTCTTGCAATTCTCTACACGCTTCTCAGAAGCCCGCTACTCTGGCACTCGATCAGAGCTGGCTTTCGGCTTTGCCGCTTTTCCAGGCGTGTCCTGCACACGGCCAGCGCATCTTGTACACCTTTTGTCCTCAGCTCGAGCTGCCAAAACACTTTTTCTTCTTCAGCGTGCGGAACAATTTCGTGCAGCTCTCGCACACATAAGAAACGGGGAGAGAAGCGCTTTAGGTGCCTTAGTGTTTCTTCGACCAGACGTTCAACCCAGCACCACAAGCTGGGCGACAAGAAGGGCACGTGAAGCAAACGCTTTTTGCTGGCCCATTTTGCTGTGCCACGCTCTTCTGCGGCTCTTCAGAGCTTGACAAACTCCAACGCAACTGCTGCTGCTGCTGCTGCTGCTGCTGCTGCTTGTGCTTCCAGCTGACAAGGAGCACAGCGATCTGGCAGCAGGTTTCAGGTTGTGCAAAAGAAGAGCTTGGTGATTTGAATGTACTGCAGATCCGTGTTTGTGCAAGTTGCAGGGGCAAGCTCCTGACAAAGGTGGTCGCCTGGCACACTTTCCCCTTTGCCAGCTGCAGTGGAAATGCTTTCGGCTGACATTCGCACCAAGAGAGGCAGATTGCGGGCCTCCGGACCACCGAGAAGGTAACTGCATGAAGCGGGGGGTGGCGGGAGTGTCTTTTGGCAGAAGCGGCGTTCTGGAGCGCTTGGCAGCCGGCGCAACGAGCGATGTGTGCGAGAAGACGCCGCTTCGCATCCGAGAGGGTGATAGCGCGAGCGCTGCCAAAAGGCGAGGAAGGAAGCCGCTTAGCGGCCGGCTTGTGCGCGGAGCTTGCGGACTGCGAGAGGAACGTGACTGCCTCTCAGCCGCCTGCTGAATTGACCTTAGCTGTCGCCTGGAAGATGAACAGCGGCGGCTTCCTTGTGGTGCTTGCCTATGCCTCTTTTTGCTCTCTGCGTGAACTCTTGCGGTTTCCTTTAGGCACCGGGGTGCAGAGAAACAGCTTGTGGTGCGCATAAGCCTGCCGCACGGAATATGTAAGAAATTGCTGATCTCCACCGTTTACCACCATGTGCAACAGCTGCGCGTCCCGTGTTCAAGCAACGACAGCATGCCCAGCTCTGTGTGACTGAGAAGAAGCAGATGTTGTTCTTGCAATTCTCTACGCGCCTCTCAGAAGCCCGCTGCTCTGGCACTCGATCAGAGCTGGCTTTCGGCTTTGCCGCTTTTCCAGGCATTTCCTGCACATGGCCAGCGCATCTTGTGCACCTTTTGTCCTCAGCTCGAGCTGCCAAGACACTTTCTCTTCTTCAGCGCGCGGAACACTTTCATGCAGCTCTCGCACACGTAAGAAACGGGGAGAGAAGCGCTTTAGTTGCCTTAGTCTTTCTGCGACCCAGACGTTCAACCCAGCACCACAAGCTGGGCGACAAGAAGGGCACGTGAAGCAAACGCTTTTTGCTAGCCCATTTTGCTGTGCCACGTTCTTCTGCGGCTCTTCAGCGCTTGACAAACTCCAACGCACCTGCTGCTGCTGCTGCTGCTGCTGCTGCTGCTGCTTGTGCTTCCAGCTGACAAGGAGCACAGCGATCTGGCAGCAGGTTTCAGGTTGTGCAAAAGAAGAGCTTGGTGATTTGAATGTACTGCAGATCCGTGTTTGTGCAAGTTGCAGGGGCAAGCTCCTGACAAAGGTGGTCGCCTGGCACACTTTCCCCTTTGCCAGCTGCAGTGGAAATGCTTTCGGCTGACATTCGCACCAAGAGAGGCAGATTGCAGGCCTCCGGACCACCGAGAAGGTAACTGCATGAAGCGGGGGGTGGCGGGAGAGTCTTTTGGCAGAAGTGGCGTTCTGGAGCGCTTGGCAGCCGGCGCAACGAGCGATGTGTGCGAGAAGACGCCGCTTCGCATCCGAGAGGGTGATAGCGCGAGCGCTGCCAAAAGGCGAGGAAGGAAGCCGCTTAGCGGCCGGCTTGTGCGCGGAGCTTGCGGACTGCGAGAGGAACGTGACTGCCTCTCAGCCGCCTGCTGAATTGACCTTAGCTGTCGCCTGGAAGATGAACAGCGGCGGCTTCCTTGTGCTGCTTGCCTATGCCTCTTGTTGCTCTCTGCGTGAACTCTTGTGCTTTCCTTTAGGCACCGGGGGTGCAGAGAAACAGCTTGTGGTGCGCATAAGCCTGCCGCACGGAATATGTAAGAAATTACTGATCTCCACCTTTTCCCACCATGCGCCACAGCTGCGCGTCCCGTGTTCAAGCAACGATAGGATGCCCAGCTCTGTGTGACTGAGAAGAAGCAGATGTTGTTCTTGCAATTCTCTACGCGCCTCTCAGAAGCCCGCTGCTCTGGCACTCGATCAGAGCTGGCTTTCGGCTTTGCCGCTTTTCCAGGCGTGTCCTGCACACGGCCAGCGCATCTTGTACACCTTTTGTCCTCAGCTCGAGCTGCCAAAACACTTTCTCTTCTTCAGCGTGCGGAACAATTTCGTGCAGCTCTCGCACACATAAGAAACGGGGAGAGAAGCGCTTTAGGTGCCTTAGTGTTTCTTCGACCAGACGTTCAACCCAGCACCACAAGCTGGGCGACAACAAGGGCACGTGAAGCAAACGCTTTTTGCTGGCCCATTTTGCTGTGCCACGCTCTTCTGCGGCTCTTCAGAGCTTGACAAACTCCAACGCACCTGCTGTTGCTGCTGCTGCTGCTTGTGCTTCCAGCTGACAAGGAGCACAGCGATCTGGCAGCAGGTTTCAGGTTGTGCAAAAGAAGAGCTTGGTGATTTGAATGTACTGCAGATCTGTGTTTGTGCAAGATGCAGGGGCAAGCTCCTGACAAAGGTGGTCGCCTGGCACACTTTCCCCTTTGCCAGCTGCAGTGGAAATGCTTTCGGCTGACATTCGCACCAAGAGAGGCAGATTGCGGGCCTCCGGACCACCGAGAAGGTAACTGCATGAAGCGGGGGGTGGCGGGAGTGTCTTTTGGCAGAAGCGGCGTTCTGGAGCGCTTGGCAGCCGGCGCAACGAGCGATGTGTGCGAGAAGACGCCGATTCGCATCCGAGAGGGTGATAGCGCGAGCGCTGCCAAAAGGCGAGAAAGGAAGCCGCTTAGCGGCCGGCTTGTGCGCGGAGCTTGCGGACTGCAAGAAGAACGTGACTGCCTCTCAGCCGCCTGCTGAATTGACCTTAGCTGTCGCCTGGAAGATGAACAGCGGCGGCTTCCTTGTGCTGCTTGCCTATGCCTCTTGTTGCTCTCTGCGTGAACTCTTGCGGTTTCCTTTAGGCACCAGGGTGCAGAGAAACAGCTTGTGGTGCGCATAAGCCTGCCGCACGGAATATGTAAGAAATTGCTGATCTCCACCTTTTCCCACCATGCGCCACAGCTGCGCGTCCCGTGTTCAAGCAACGACAGCATGCCCAGCTCTGTGTGACTGAGAAGAAGCAGATGTTGTTCTTGCAATTCTCTACGCGCCTCTCAGAAGCCCGCTGCTCTGGCACTCGATCAGAGCTGGCTTTCGGCTTTGCCGCTTTTCCAGGCATTTCCTGCACATGGCCAGCGCATTTTGTGCACCTTTTGTCCTCAGCTCGAGCTGCCAAGACACTTTCTCTTCTTCAGCGCGCGGAACACTTTCATGCAGCTCTCGCACACATAAGAAATGGGGAGAGAAGCGCTTTAGGTGCCTTAGTGTTTCTTCGACCAGACGTTCAACCCAGCACCACAAGCTGGGCGACAAGAAGGGCACGTGAAGCAAACGCTTTTTGCTGGCCCATTTTGCTGTGCCACGCTCTTCTGCGGCTCTTCAGAGCTTGACAAACTCCAACGCACCTGCTGCTGCTGCTGCTGCTGCTGCTGCTGCTTGTGCTTCCAGCTGACAAGGAGCACAGCGATCTGGCAGCAGGTTTCAGGTTGTGCAAAAGAAGAGCTTGGTGATTTGAATGTACTGCAGATCTGTGTTTGTGCAAGTTGCAGGGGCAAGCTCCTGACAAAGGTGGTCGCCTGGCACACTTTCCCCTTTGCCAGCTGCAGTGGAAATGCTTTCGGCTGACATTCGCACCAAGAGAGGCAGATTGCGGGCCTCCGGACCACCGAGAAGGTAACTGCATGAAGCGGGGGGTGGCGGGAGTGTCTTTTGGCAGAAGCGGCGTTCTGGAGCGCTTGGCAGCCGGCGCAACGAGCGATGTGTGCGAGAAGACGCCGCTTCGCATCCGAGAGGGTGATAGCGCGAGCGCTGCCAAAAGGCGAGGAAGGAAGCCGCTTAGCGGCCGGCTTGTGCGCGGAGCTTGCGGACTGCGAGAAGAACGTGACTGCCTCTCAGCCGCCTGCTGAATTGACCTTAGCTGTCGCCTGGAAGATGAACAGCGGCGGCTTCCTTGTGGTGCTTGCCTATGCCTCTTTTTGCTCTCTGCGTGAACTCTTGCGGTTTCCTTTAGGCACCGGGGTGCAGAGAAACAGCTTGTGGTGCGCATAAGCCTGCCGCACGGAATATGTAAGAAATTGCTGATCTCCACCGTTTCCCACCATGCACCACAGCTGCGCGTCCCGTGTTCAAGCAACGACAGCATGCCCAGCCCTGTGTGACTGAGAAGAAGCAGATGTTGTTCTTGCAATTCTCTACGCGCCTCTCAGAAGCCCGCTGCTCTGGCACTCGATCAGAGCTGGCTTTCGGCTTTGCCGCTTTTCCAGGCATTTCCTGCACATGGCCAGCGCATCTTGTGCACCTTTTGTCCTCAGCTCGAGCTGCCAAAACACTTTCTCTTCTTCAGCGCGCGGAACACTTTCATGCAGCTCTCGCACACATAAGAAACGGGGAGAGAAGCGCTTTAGGTGCCTTAGTGTTTCTTCGACCAGACGTTCAACCCAGCACCACAAGCTGGGCGACAAGAAGGGCACGTGAAGCAAACGCTTTTTGCTGGCCCATTTTGCTGTGCCACGCTCTTCTGCGGCTCTTCAGAGCTTGACAAACTCCAACGCACCTGCTGCTGCTGCTGCTGCTGCTGCTGCTGCTTGTGCTTCCAGCTGACAAGGAGCACAGCGATCTGGCAGCAGGTTTCAGGTTGTGCAAAAGAAGAGCTTGGTGATTTGAATGTACTGCAGATCCGTGTTTGTGCAAGTTGCAGGGGCAAGCTCCTGACAAAGGTAGTCAGTCGCCTGGCACACTTTCCCCTTTGCCAGCTGCAGTGGAAATGCTTTCGGCTGACATTCGCACCAAGAGAGGCAGATTGCGGGCCTCCGGACCACCGAGAAGGTAACTGCATGAAGCGGGGAGTGGCGGGAGAGTCTTTTGGCAGAAGCGGCGTTCTGGAGCGCTTGGCAGCCGGCGCAACGAGCGATGTGTGCGAGAAGCCGCCGCTTCGCATCCGAGAGGGTGATAGCGCGAGCGCTGCCAAAAGGCGAGGAAGGAAGCCGCTTAGCGGCCGGCTTGTGCGCGGAGCTTGCGGACTGCGAGAGGAACGTGACTGCCTCTCAGCCGCCTGCTGAATTGACCTTAGCTGTCGCCTGGAAGATGAACAGCGGCGGCTTCCTTGTGGTGCTTGCCTATGCCTCTTGTTGCTCTCCGCGTGAACTCTTGAGCTTTCCTTTAGGCACCGGGGTGCAGAGAAACAGCTTGTGGTGCGCATAAGCCTGCCGCACGGAATATGTAAGAAATTGCTGATCTCCACCGTTTCCCACCATGCGCCACAGCTGCGCGTCCCGTGTTCAAGCAACGACAGCATGCCCAGCTCTGTGTGACTGAGAAGAAGCAGATGTTGTTCTTGCAATTCTCTACGCGCCTCTCAGAAGCCCGCTGCTCTGGCACTCGATCAGAGCTGGCTTTCGGCTTTGCCGCTTTTCCAGGCATTTCCTGCACATGGCCAGCGCATCTTGTGCACCTTTTGTCCTCAGCTCGAGCTGCCAAGACACTTTCTCTTCTTCAGCGCGCGGAACACTTTCATGCAGCTCTCGCACACATAAGAAACGGGGAGAGAAGCGCTTTAGGTGCCTTAGTGTTTCTTCGACCAGACGTTCAACCCAGCACCACAAGCTGGGCGACAAGAAGGGCACGTGAAGCAAACGATTTTGCTAGCCCATTTTGCTGTGCCACGTTCTTCTGCGGCTCTTCAGAGCTTGACAAACTCCAACGCACCTGCTGTTGCTGCTGCTGCTGCTGCTGCTGCTTGTGCTTCCAGCTGACAAGGAGCACAGCGATCTGGCAGCAGGTTTCAGGTTGTGCAAAAGAAGAGCTTGGTGATTTGAATGTACTGCAGATCTGTGTTTGTGCAAGTTGCAGGGGCAAGCTCCTGACAAAGGTGGTCGCCTGGCACACTTTCCCCTTTGCCAGCTGCAGTGGAAATGCTTTCGGCTGACATTCGCACCAAGAGAGGCAGATTGCGGGCCTCCGGACCACCGAGAAGGTAACTGCATGAAGCGGGGGAGGGCGGGAGTGTCTTTTGGAAGAAGCGGCGTTCTGGAGCGCTTGGCAGCCGGCGCAACGAGCGATGTGTGCGAGAAGCCGCCGCTTCGCATCCGAGAGGGTGATAGCGCGAGTGCTGCCAAAAGGCGAGGAAGGAAGCCGCTTAGCGGCCGGCTTGTGCGCGGAGCTTGCGGACTGCAAGAAGAACGTGACTGCCTCTCAGCCGTCTGCTGAATTGACCTTAGCTGTCGCCTGGAAGATGAACAGCGGCGGCTTCCTTGTGGTGCTTGCCTATGCCTCTTGTTGCTCTCTGCGTGAACTCTTGCGGTTTCCTTTAGGCACCGGGGTGCAGAGAAACAGCTTGTGGTGCGCATAAGCCTGCCGCACGGAATATATAAGAAATTGCTGATCTCCACCGTTTCCCACTATGCGCCACAGCTGCGCGTCCCGTGTTCAAGCAACGACAGCATGCCCAGCTCTGTGTGACTGAGAAGAAGCAGATGTTGTTCTTGCAATTCTCTACGCGCCTCTCAGAAGCCCGCTGCTCTGGCACTCGATCAGAGCTGGCTTTCGACTTTGCCGCTTTTCCAGGCATTTCCTGCACATGGCCAGCGCATCTTGTGCACCTTTTGTCCTCAGCTCGAGCTGCCAAGACACTTTCTCTTCTTCAGCGCGCGGAACACTTTCATGCAGCTCTCGCACACATAAGAAACGGGGAGAGAAGCGCTTTAGGTGCCTTAGTGTTTCTTCGACCAGACGTTCAACCCAGCACCACAAGCTGGGCGACAAGAAGGGCACGTGAAGCAAACGCTTTTTGCTGGCCCATTTTGCTGTGCCACGCTCTTCTGCGGCTCTTCAGAGCTTGACAAACTCCAACGCACCTGCTGCTGCTGCTGCTGCTGCTGCTGCTTGTGCTTCCAGCTGACAAGGAGCACAGCGATCTGGCAGCAGGTTTCAGGTTGTGCAAAAGAAGAGCTTGGTGATTTGAATGTACTGCAGATCCGTGTTTGTGCAAGTTGCAGGGGCAAGCTCCTGACAAAGGTGGTCGCCTGGCACACTTTCCCCTTTGCCAGCTGCAGTGGAAATGCTTTCGGCTGACATTCGCACCAAGAGAGGCAGATTGCGGGCCTCCGGACCACCGAGAAGGTAACTGCATGAAGCGGGGGGTGGCGGGAGTGTCTTTTGGCAGAAGCGGCGTTCTGGAGCGCTTGGCAGCCGGCGCAACGAGCGATGTGTGCGAGAAGACGCCGCTTCGCATCCGAGAGGGTGATAGCGCGAGCGCTGCCAAAAGGCGAGGAAGGAAGCCGCTTAGCGGCCGGCTTGTGCGCGGAGCTTGCGGACTGCGAGAGGAACGTGACTGCCTCTCAGCCGCCTGCTGAATTGACCTTAGCTGTCGCCTGGAAGATGAACAGCGGCGGCTTCCTTGTGGTGCTTGCCTATGCCTCTTTTTGCTCTCTGCGTGAACTCTTGCGGTTTCCTTTAGGCACCGGGGTGCAGAGAAACAGCTTGTGGTGCGCATAAGCCTGCCGCACGGAATATGTAAGAAATTGCTGATCTCCACCGTTTACCACCATGTGCAACAGCTGCGCGTCCCGTGTTCAAGCAACGACAGCATGCCCAGCTCTGTGTGACTGAGAAGAAGCAGATGTTGTTCTTGCAATTCTCTACGCGCCTCTCAGAAGCCCGCTGCTCTGGCACTCGATCAGAGCTGGCTTTCGGCTTTGCCGCTTTTCCAGGCATTTCCTGCACATGGCCAGCGCATCTTGTGCACCTTTTGTCCTCAGCTCGAGCTGCCAAGACACTTTCTCTTCTTCAGCGCGCGGAACACTTTCATGCAGCTCTCGCACACATAAGAAACGGGGAGAGAAGCGCTTTAGGTGCCTTAGTGTTTCTTCGACCAGACGTTCAACCCAGCACCACAAGCTGGGCGACAAGAAGGGCACGTGAAGCAAACGCTTTTTGCTGGCCCATTTTGCTGTGCCACGCTCTTCTGCGGCTCTTCAGAGCTTGACAAACTCCAACGCACCTGCTGCTGCTGCTGCTGCTGCTGCTGCTGCTTGTGCTTCCAGCTGACAAGGAGCACAGCGATCTGGCAGCAGGTTTCAGGTTGTGCAAAAGAAGAGCTTGGTGATTTGAATGTACTGCAGATCTGTGTTTGTGCAAGTTGCAGGGGCAAGCTCCTGACAAAGGTGGTCGCCTGGCACACTTTCCCCTTTGCCAGCTGCAGTGGAAATGCTTTCGGCTGACATTCGCACCAAGAGAGGCAGATTGCGGGCCTCCGGACCACCGAGAAGGTAACTGCATGAAGCGGGGGGTGGCGGGAGTGTCTTTTGGCAGAAGCGGCGTTCTGGAGCGCTTGGCAGCCGGCGCAACGAGCGATGTGTGCGAGAAGACGCCGCTTCGCATCCGAGAGGGTGATAGCGCGAGCGCTGCCAAAAGGCGAGGAAGGAAGCCGCTTAGCGGCCGGCTTGTGCGCGGAGCTTGCGGACTGCGAGAAGAACGTGACTGCCTCTCAGCCGCCTGCTGAATTGACCTTAGCTGTCGCCTGGAAGATGAACAGCGGCGGCTTCCTTGTGGTGCTTGCCTATGCCTCTTTTTGCTCTCTGCGTGAACTCTTGCGGTTTCCTTTAGGCACCGGGGTGCAGAGAAACAGCTTGTGGTGCGCATAAGCCTGCCGCACGGAATATGTAAGAAATTGCTGATCTCCACCGTTTCCCACCATGCACCACAGCTGCGCGTCCCGTGTTCAAGCAACGACAGCATGCCCAGCCCTGTGTGACTGAGAAGAAGCAGATGTTGTTCTTGCAATTCTCTACGCGCCTCTCAGAAGCCCGCTGCTCTGGCACTCGATCAGAGCTGGCTTTCGGCTTTGCCGCTTTTCCAGGCATTTCCTGCACATGGCCAGCGCATCTTGTGCACCTTTTGTCCTCAGCTCGAGCTGCCAAAACACTTTCTCTTCTTCAGCGCGCGGAACACTTTCATGCAGCTCTCGCACACATAAGAAACGGGGAGAGAAGCGCTTTAGGTGCCTTAGTGTTTCTTCGACCAGACGTTCAACCCAGCACCACAAGCTGGGCGACAAGAAGGGCACGTGAAGCAAACGCTTTTTGCTGGCCCATTTTGCTGTGCCACGCTCTTCTGCGGCTCTTCAGAGCTTGACAAACTCCAACGCACCTGCTGCTGCTGCTGCTGCTGCTGCTGCTGCTTGTGCTTCCAGCTGACAAGGAGCACAGCGATCTGGCAGCAGGTTTCAGGTTGTGCAAAAGAAGAGCTTGGTGATTTGAATGTACTGCAGATCCGTGTTTGTGCAAGTTGCAGGGGCAAGCTCCTGACAAAGGTAGTCAGTCGCCTGGCACACTTTCCCCTTTGCCAGCTGCAGTGGAAATGCTTTCGGCTGACATTCGCACCAAGAGAGGCAGATTGCGGGCCTCCGGACCACCGAGAAGGTAACTGCATGAAGCGGGGAGTGGCGGGAGAGTCTTTTGGCAGAAGCGGCGTTCTGGAGCGCTTGGCAGCCGGCGCAACGAGCGATGTGTGCGAGAAGCCGCCGCTTCGCATCCGAGAGGGTGATAGCGCGAGCGCTGCCAAAAGGCGAGGAAGGAAGCCGCTTAGCGGCCGGCTTGTGCGCGGAGCTTGCGGACTGCGAGAGGAACGTGACTGCCTCTCAGCCGCCTGCTGAATTGACCTTAGCTGTCGCCTGGAAGATGAACAGCGGCGGCTTCCTTGTGGTGCTTGCCTATGCCTCTTGTTGCTCTCCGCGTGAACTCTTGAGCTTTCCTTTAGGCACCGGGGTGCAGAGAAACAGCTTGTGGTGCGCATAAGCCTGCCGCACGGAATATGTAAGAAATTGCTGATCTCCACCGTTTCCCACCATGCGCCACAGCTGCGCGTCCCGTGTTCAAGCAACGACAGCATGCCCAGCTCTGTGTGACTGAGAAGAAGCAGATGTTGTTCTTGCAATTCTCTACGCGCCTCTCAGAAGCCCGCTGCTCTGGCACTCGATCAGAGCTGGCTTTCGGCTTTGCCGCTTTTCCAGGCATTTCCTGCACATGGCCAGCGCATCTTGTGCACCTTTTGTCCTCAGCTCGAGCTGCCAAGACACTTTCTCTTCTTCAGCGCGCGGAACACTTTCATGCAGCTCTCGCACACATAAGAAACGGGGAGAGAAGCGCTTTAGGTGCCTTAGTGTTTCTTCGACCAGACGTTCAACCCAGCACCACAAGCTGGGCGACAAGAAGGGCACGTGAAGCAAACGATTTTGCTAGCCCATTTTGCTGTGCCACGTTCTTCTGCGGCTCTTCAGAGCTTGACAAACTCCAACGCACCTGCTGTTGCTGCTGCTGCTGCTGCTGCTGCTTGTGCTTCCAGCTGACAAGGAGCACAGCGATCTGGCAGCAGGTTTCAGGTTGTGCAAAAGAAGAGCTTGGTGATTTGAATGTACTGCAGATCTGTGTTTGTGCAAGTTGCAGGGGCAAGCTCCTGACAAAGGTGGTCGCCTGGCACACTTTCCCCTTTGCCAGCTGCAGTGGAAATGCTTTCGGCTGACATTCGCACCAAGAGAGGCAGATTGCGGGCCTCCGGACCACCGAGAAGGTAACTGCATGAAGCGGGGGAGGGCGGGAGTGTCTTTTGGAAGAAGCGGCGTTCTGGAGCGCTTGGCAGCCGGCGCAACGAGCGATGTGTGCGAGAAGCCGCCGCTTCGCATCCGAGAGGGTGATAGCGCGAGTGCTGCCAAAAGGCGAGGAAGGAAGCCGCTTAGCGGCCGGCTTGTGCGCGGAGCTTGCGGACTGCAAGAAGAACGTGACTGCCTCTCAGCCGTCTGCTGAATTGACCTTAGCTGTCGCCTGGAAGATGAACAGCGGCGGCTTCCTTGTGGTGCTTGCCTATGCCTCTTGTTGCTCTCTGCGTGAACTCTTGCGGTTTCCTTTAGGCACCGGGGTGCAGAGAAACAGCTTGTGGTGCGCATAAGCCTGCCGCACGGAATATGTAAGAAATTGCTGATCTCCACCGTTTACCACCATGTGCAACAGCTGCGCGTCCCGTGTTCAAGCAACGACAGCATGCCCAGCTCTGTGTGACTGAGAAGAAGCAGATGTTGTTCTTGCAATTCTCTACGCGCCTCTCAGAAGCCCGCTGCTCTGGCACTCGATCAGAGCTGGCTTTCGGCTTTGCCGCTTTTCCAGGCATTTCCTGCACATGGCCAGCGCATCTTGTGCACCTTTTGTCCTCAGCTCGAGCTGCCAAGACACTTTCTCTTCTTCAGCGCGCGGAACACTTTCATGCAGCTCTCGCACACATAAGAAACGGGGAGAGAAGCGCTTTAGGTGCCTTAGTGTTTCTTCGACCAGACGTTCAACCCAGCACCACAAGCTGGGCGACAAGAAGGGCACGTGAAGCAAACGCTTTTTGCTGGCCCATTTTGCTGTGCCACGCTCTTCTGCGGCTCTTCAGAGCTTGACAAACTCCAACGCACCTGCTGCTGCTGCTGCTGCTGCTGCTGCTGCTGCTGCTTGTGCTTCCAGCTGACAAGGAGCACAGCGATCTGGCAGCAGGTTTCAGGTTGTGCAAAAGAAGAGCTTGGTGATTTGAATGTATTGCAGATCTGTGTTTGTGCAAGTTGCAGGGGCAAGCTCCTGACAAAGGTGGTCGCCTGGCACACTTTCCCCTTTGCCAGCTGCAGTGGAAATGCTTTCGGCTGACATTCGCACCAAGAGAGGCAGATTGCGGGCCTCCGGACCACCGAGAAGGTAACTGCATGAAGCGGGGGGTGGCGGGAGTGTCTTTTGGCAGAAGCGGCGTTCTGGAGCGCTTGGCAGCCGGCGCAACGAGCGATGTGTGCGAGAAGCCGCCGCTTCGCATCCGAGAGGGTGATAGCGCGAGCGCTGCCAAAAGGCGAGGAAGGAAGCCGCTTAGCGGCCGGCTTGTGCGCGGAGCTTGCGGACTGCGAGAGGAACGTGACTGCCTCTCAGCCGCCTGCTGAATTGACCTTAGCTGTCGCCTGGAAGATGAACAGCGGCGGCTTCCTTGTGCTGCTTGCCTATGCCTCTTGTTGCTCTCTACGGGAACTCTTAAGCTTTCCTTTAGGCACCGGGGGTGCAGAGAAACAGCTTGTGGTGCGCATAAGCCTGCCGCACGGAATATGTAAGAAATTACTGATCTCCACCTTTTCCCACCATGCGCCACAGCTGCGCGTCCCGTGTTCAAGCAACGATAGGATGCCCAGCTCTGTGTGACTGAGAAGAAGCAGATGTTGTTCTTGCAATTCTCTACACGCTTCTCAGAAGCCCGCTACTCTGGCACTCGATCAGAGCTGGCTTTCGGCTTTGCCGCTTTTCCAGGCGTGTCCTGCACACGGCCAGCGCATCTTGTACACCTTTTGTCCTCAGCTCGAGCTGCCAAAACACTTTTTCTTCTTCAGCGTGCGGAACAATTTCGTGCAGCTCTCGCACACATAAGAAACGGGGAGAGAAGCGCTTTAGGTGCCTTAGTGTTTCTTCGACCAGACGTTCAACCCAGCACCACAAGCTGGGCGACAAGAAGGGCACGTGAAGCAAACGCTTTTTGCTGGCCCATTTTGCTGTGCCACGCTCTTCTGCGGCTCTTCAGAGCTTGACAAACTCCAACGCACCTGCTGCTGCTGCTGCTGCTGCTGCTGCTTGTGCTTCCAGCTGACAAGGAGCACAGCGATCTGGCAGCAGGTTTCAGGTTGTGCAAAAGAAGAGCTTGGTGATTTGAATGTACTGCAGATCCGTGTTTGTGCAAGTTGCAGGGGCAAGCTCCTGACAAAGGTGGTCGCCTGGCACACTTTCCCCTTTGCCAGCTGCAGTGGAAATGCTTTCGGCTGACATTCGCACCAAGAGAGGCAGATTGCGGGCCTCCGGACCACCGAGAAGGTAACTGCATGAAGCGGGGGGTGGCGGGAGTGTCTTTTGGCAGAAGCGGCGTTCTGGAGCGCTTGGCAGCCGGCGCAACGAGCGATGTGTGCGAGAAGACGCCGCTTCGCATCCGAGAGGGTGATAGCGCGAGCGCTGCCAAAAGGCGAGGAAGGAAGCCGCTTAGCGGCCGGCTTGTGCGCGGAGCTTGCGGACTGCGAGAGGAACGTGACTGCCTCTCAGCCGCCTGCTGAATTGACCTTACCTGTCGCCTGGAAGATGAACAGCGGCGGCTTCCTTGTGGTGCTTGCCTATGCCTCTTTTTGCTCTCTGCGTGAACTCTTGCGGTTTCCTTTAGGCACCGGGGTGCAGAGAAACAGCTTGTGGTGCGCATAAGCCTGCCGCACGGAATATGTAAGAAATTGCTGATCTCCACCGTTTACCACCATGTGCAACAGCTGCGCGTCCCGTGTTCAAGCAACGACAGCATGCCCAGCTCTGTGTGACTGAGAAGAAGCAGATGTTGTTCTTGCAATTCTCTACGCGCCTCTCAGAAGCCCGCTGCTCTGGCACTCGATCAGAGCTGGCTTTCGGCTTTGCCGCTTTTCCAGGCATTTCCTGCACATGGCCAGCGCATCTTGTGCACCTTTTGTCCTCAGCTCGAGCTGCCAAGACACTTTCTCTTCTTCAGCGCGCGGAACACTTTCATGCAGCTCTCGCACACATAAGAAACGGGGAGAGAAGCGCTTTAGGTGCCTTAGTGTTTCTTCGACCAGACGTTCAACCCAGCACCACAAGCTGGGCGACAAGAAGGGCACGTGAAGCAAACGCTTTTTGCTGGCCCATTTTGCTGTGCCACGCTCTTCTGCGGCTCTTCAGAGCTTGACAAACTCCAACGCACCTGCTGCTGCTGCTGCTGCTGCTGCTGCTGCTGCTGCTTGTGCTTCCAGCTGACAAGGAGCACAGCGATCTGGCAGCAGGTTTCAGGTTGTGCAAAAGAAGAGCTTGGTGATTTGAATGTATTGCAGATCTGTGTTTGTGCAAGTTGCAGGGGCAAGCTCCTGACAAAGGTGGTCGCCTGGCACACTTTCCCCTTTGCCAGCTGCAGTGGAAATGCTTTCGGCTGACATTCGCACCAAGAGAGGCAGATTGCGGGCCTCCGGACCACCGAGAAGGTAACTGCATGAAGCGGGGGGTGGCGGGAGTGTCTTTTGGCAGAAGCGGCGTTCTGGAGCGCTTGGCAGCCGGCGCAACGAGCGATGTGTGCGAGAAGCCGCCGCTTCGCATCCGAGAGGGTGATAGCGCGAGCGCTGCCAAAAGGCGAGGAAGGAAGCCGCTTAGCGGCCGGCTTGTGCGCGGAGCTTGCGGACTGCGAGAGGAACGTGACTGCCTCTCAGCCGCCTGCTGAATTGACCTTAGCTGTCGCCTGGAAGATGAACAGCGGCGGCTTCCTTGTGCTGCTTGCCTATGCCTCTTGTTGCTCTCTACGGGAACTCTTACGCTTTCCTTTAGGCACCGGGGGTGCAGAGAAACAGCTTGTGGTGCGCATAAGCCTGCCGCACGGAATATGTAAGAAATTACTGATCTCCACCTTTTCCCACCATGCGCCACAGCTGCGCGTCCCGTGTTCAAGCAACGATAGGATGCCCAGCTCTGTGTGACTGAGAAGAAGCAGATGTTGTTCTTGCAATTCTCTACCCGCTTCTCAGAAGCCCGCTACTCTGGCACTCGATCAGAGCTGGCTTTCGGCTTTGCCGCTTTTCCAGGCGTGTCCTGCACACGGCCAGCGCATCTTGTACACCTTTTGTCCTCAGCTCGAGCTGCCAAAACACTTTTTCTTCTTCAGCGTGCGGAACAATTTCGTGCAGCTCTCGCACACATAAGAAACGGGGAGAGAAGCGCTTTAGGTGCCTTAGTGTTTCTTCGACCAGACGTTCAACCCAGCACCACAAGCTGGGCGACAAGAAGGGCACGTGAAGCAAACGCTTTTTGCTGGCCCATTTTGCTGTGCCACGCTCTTCTGCGGCTCTTCAGAGCTTGACAAACTCCAACGCACCTGCTGCTGCTGCTGCTGCTGCTGCTGCTGCTGCTGCTTGTGCTTCCAGCTGACAAGGAGCACAGCGATCTGGCAGCAGGTTTCAGGTTGTGCAAAAGAAGAGCTTGGTGATTTGAATGTATTGCAGATCTGTGTTTGTGCAAGTTGCAGGGGCAAGCTCCTGACAAAGGTGGTCGCCTGGCACACTTTCCCCTTTGCCAGCTGCAGTGGAAATGCTTTCGGCTGACATTCGCACCAAGAGAGGCAGATTGCGGGCCTCCGGACCACCGAGAAGGTAACTGCATGAAGCGGGGGGTGGCGGGAGTGTCTTTTGGCAGAAGCGGCGTTCTGGAGCGCTTGGCAGCCGGCGCAACGAGCGATGTGTGCGAGAAGCCGCCGCTTCGCATCCGAGAGGGTGATAGCGCGAGCGCTGCCAAAAGGCGAGGAAGGAAGCCGCTTAGCGGCCGGCTTGTGCGCGGAGCTTGCGGACTGCGAGAGGAACGTGACTGCCTCTCAGCCGCCTGCTGAATTGACCTTAGCTGTCGCCTGGAAGATGAACAGCGGCGGCTTCCTTGTGCTGCTTGCCTATGCCTCTTGTTGCTCTCTACGGGAACTCTTACGCTTTCCTTTAGGCACCGGGGGTGCAGAGAAACAGCTTGTGGTGCGCATAAGCCTGCCGCACGGAATATGTAAGAAATTACTGATCTCCACCTTTTCCCACCATGCGCCACAGCTGCGCGTCCCGTGTTCAAGCAACGATAGGATGCCCAGCTCTGTGTGACTGAGAAGAAGCAGATGTTGTTCTTGCAATTCTCTACACGCTTCTCAGAAGCCCGCTACTCTGGCACTCGATCAGAGCTGGCTTTCGGCTTTGCCGCTTTTCCAGGCGTGTCCTGCACACGGCCAGCGCATCTTGTACACCTTTTGTCCTCAGCTCGAGCTGCCAAAACACTTTTTCTTCTTCAGCGCGCGGAACAATTTCGTGCAGCTCTCGCACACATAAGAAACGGGGAGAGAAGCGCTTTAGGTGCCTTAGTGTTTCTTCGACCAGACGTTCAACCCAGCACCACAAGCTGGGCGACAAGAAGGGCACGTGAAGCAAACGCTTTTTGCTGGCCCATTTTGCTGTGCCACGCTCTTCTGCGGCTCTTCAGAGCTTGACAAACTCCAACGCAACTGCTGCTGCTGCTGCTGCTGCTGCTGCTGCTTGTGCTTCCAGCTGACAAGGAGCACAGCGATCTGGCAGCAGGTTTCAGGTTGTGCAAAAGAAGAGCTTGGTGATTTGAATGTACTGCAGATCTGTGTTTGTGCAAGTTGCAGGGGCAAGCTCCTGACAAAGGTGGTCGCCTGGCACACTTTCCCCTTTGCCAGCTGCAGTGGAAATGCTTTCGGCTGACATTCGCACCAAGAGAGGCAGATTGCGGGCCTCCGGACCACCGAGAAGGTAACTGCATGAAGCGGGGGGTGGCGGGAGTGTCTTTTGGCAGAAGCGGCGTTCTGGAGCGCTTGGCAGCCGGCGCAACGAGCGATGTGTGCGAGAAGACGCCGCTTCGCATCCGAGAGGGTGATAGCGCGAGCGCTGCCAAAAGGCGAGGAAGGAAGCCGCTTAGCGGCCGGCTTGTGCGCGGAGCTTGCGGACTGCGAGAGGAACGTGACTGCCTCTCAGCCGCCTGCTGAATTGACCTTAGCTGTCGCCTGGAAGATGAACAGCGGCGGCTTCCTTGTGGTGCTTGCCTATGCCTCTTGTTGCTCTCTGCGTGAACTCTTGTGCTTTCCTTTAGGCACCGGGGTGCAGAGAAACAGCTTGTGGTGCGCATAAGCCTGCCGCACGGAATATGTAAGAAATTGCTGATCTCCACCGTTTCCCACCATGCGCCACAGCTGCGCGTCCCGTGTTCAAGCAACGACAGCATGCCCAGCTCTGTGTGACTGAGAAGAAGCAGATGTTGTTCTTGCAATTCTCTACGCGCCTCTCAGAAGCCCGCTGCTCTGGCACTCGATCAGAGCTGGCTTTGGGCTTTGCCGCTTTTCCAGGCATTTCCTGCACATGGCCAGCGCATCTTGTGCACCTTTTGTCCTCAGCTCGAGCTGCCAAGACACTTTCTCTTCTTCAGCGCGCGGAACACTTTCATGCAGCTCTCGCACACATAAGAAACGGGGAGAGAAGCGCTTTAGGTGCCTTAGTGTTTCTTCGACCAGACGTTCAACCCAGCACCACAAGCTGGGCGACAAGAAGGGCACGTGAAGCAAACGATTTTGCTAGCCCATTTTGCTGTGCCACGTTCTTCTGCGGCTCTTCAGAGCTTGACAAACTCCAACGCACCTGCTGTTGCTGCTGCTGCTGCTGCTGCTGCTTGTGCTTCCAGCTGACAAGGAGCACAGCAATCTGGCAGCAGGTTTCAGGTTGTGCAAAAGAAGAGCTTGGTGATTTGAATGTACTGCAGATCCGTGTTTGTGCAAGTTGCAGGGGCAAGCTCCTGACAAAGGTGGTCGCCTGGCACACTTTCCCCTTTGCCAGCTGCAGTGGAAATGCTTTCGGCTGACATTCGCACCAAGAGAGGCAGATTGCGGGCCTCCGGACCACCGAGAAGGTAACTGCATGAAGCGGGGGAGGGCGGGAGTGTCTTTTGGAAGAAGCGGCGTTCTGGAGCGCTTGGCAGCCGGCGCAACGAGCGATGTGTGCGAGAAGCCGCCGCTTCGCATCCGAGAGGGTGATAGCGCGAGTGCTGCCAAAAGGCGAGGAAGGAAGCCGCTTAGCGGCCGGCTTGTGCGCGGAGCTTGCGGACTGCAAGAAGAACGTGACTGCCTCTCAGCCGTCTGCTGAATTGACCTTAGCTGTCGCCTGGAAGATGAACAGCGGCGGCTTCCTTGTGCTGCTTGCCTATGCCTCTTGTTGCTCTCTGCGTGAACTCTTGCGGTTTCCTTTAGGCACCGGGGTGCAGAGAAACAGCTTGTGGTGCGCATAAGCCTGCCGCACGGAATATATAAGAAATTGCTGATCTCCACCGTTTCCCACTATGCGCCACAGCTGCGCGTCCCGTGTACAAGCAACGACAGCATGCCCAGCTCTGTGTGACTGAGAAGAAGCAGATGTTGTTCTTGCAATTCTCTACGCGCCTCTCAGAAGCCCGCTGCTCTGGCACTCGATCAGAGCTGGCTTTCGGCTTTGCCGCTTTTCCAGGCATTTCCTGCACATGGCCAGCGCATCTTGTGCACCTTTTGTCCTCAGCTCGAGCTGCCAAGACACTTTCTCTTCTTCAGCGCGCGGAACACTTTCATGCAGCTCTCGCACACATAAGAAACGGGGAGAGAAGCGCTTTAGGTGCCTTAGTGTTTCTTCGACCAGACGTTCAACCCAGCACCACAAGCTGGGCGACAAGAAGGGCACGTGAAGCAAACGCTTTTTGCTGGCCCATTTTGCTGTGCCACGCTCTTCTGCGGCTCTTCAGAGCTTGACAAACTCCAACGCAACTGCTGCTGCTGCTGCTGCTGCTGCTGCTGCTTGTGCTTCCAGCTGACAAGGAGCACAGCGATCTGGCAGCAGGTTTCAGGTTGTGCAAAAGAAGAGCTTGGTGATTTGAATGTACTGCAGATCCGTGTTTGTGCAAGTTGCAGGGGCAAGCTCCTGACAAAGGTGGTCGCCTGGCACACTTTCCCCTTTGCCAGCTGCAGTGGAAATGCTTTCGGCTGACATTCGCACCAAGAGAGGCAGATTGCGGGCCTCCGGACCACCGAGAAGGTAACTGCATGAAGCGGGGGGTGGCGGGAGTGTCTTTTGGCAGAAGCGGCGTTCTGGAGCGCTTGGCAGCCGGCGCAACGAGCGATGTGTGCGAGAAGACGCCGCTTCGCATCCGAGAGGGTGATAGCGCGAGCGCTGCCAAAAGGCGAGGAAGGAAGCCGCTTAGCGGCCGGCTTGTGCGCGGAGCTTGCGGACTGCGAGAGGAACGTGACTGCCTCTCAGCCGCCTGCTGAATTGACCTTAGCTGTCGCCTGGAAGATGAACAGCGGCGGCTTCCTTGTGGTGCTTGCCTATGCCTCTTTTTGCTCTCTGCGTGAACTCTTGCGGTTTCCTTTAGGCACCGGGGTGCAGAGAAACAGCTTGTGGTGCGCATAAGCCTGCCGCACGGAATATGTAAGAAATTGCTGATCTCCACCGTTTACCACCATGTGCAACAGCTGCGCGTCCCGTGTTCAAGCAACGACAGCATGCCCAGCTCTGTGTGACTGAGAAGAAGCAGATGTTGTTCTTGCAATTCTCTACGCGCCTCTCAGAAGCCCGCTGCTCTGGCACTCGATCAGAGCTGGCTTTCGGCTTTGCCGCTTTTCCAGGCATTTCCTGCACATGGCCAGCGCATCTTGTGCACCTTTTGTCCTCAGCTCGAGCTGCCAAGACACTTTCTCTTCTTCAGCGCGCGGAACACTTTCATGCAGCTCTCGCACACATAAGAAACGGGGAGAGAAGCGCTTTAGGTGCCTTAGTGTTTCTTCGACCAGACGTTCAACCCAGCACCACAAGCTGGGCGACAAGAAGGGCACGTGAAGCAAACGCTTTTTGCTGGCCCATTTTGCTGTGCCACGCTCTTCTGCGGCTCTTCAGAGCTTGACAAACTCCAACGCACCTGCTGCTGCTGCTGCTGCTGCTGCTGCTGCTGCTGCTTGTGCTTCCAGCTGACAAGGAGCACAGCGATCTGGCAGCAGGTTTCAGGTTGTGCAAAAGAAGAGCTTGGTGATTTGAATGTATTGCAGATCTGTGTTTGTGCAAGTTGCAGGGGCAAGCTCCTGACAAAGGTGGTCGCCTGGCACACTTTCCCCTTTGCCAGCTGCAGTGGAAATGCTTTCGGCTGACATTCGCACCAAGAGAGGCAGATTGCGGGCCTCCGGACCACCGAGAAGGTAACTGCATGAAGCGGGGGGTGGCGGGAGTGTCTTTTGGCAGAAGCGGCGTTCTGGAGCGCTTGGCAGCCGGCGCAACGAGCGATGTGTGCGAGAAGCCGCCGCTTCGCATCCGAGAGGGTGATAGCGCGAGCGCTGCCAAAAGGCGAGGAAGGAAGCCGCTTAGCGGCCGGCTTGTGCGCGGAGCTTGCGGACTGCGAGAGGAACGTGACTGCCTCTCAGCCGCCTGCTGAATTGACCTTAGCTGTCGCCTGGAAGATGAACAGCGGCGGCTTCCTTGTGCTGCTTGCCTATGCCTCTTGTTGCTCTCTACGGGAACTCTTACGCTTTCCTTTAGGCACCGGGGGTGCAGAGAAACAGCTTGTGGTGCGCATAAGCCTGCCGCACGGAATATGTAAGAAATTACTGATCTCCACCTTTTCCCACCATGCGCCACAGCTGCGCGTCCCGTGTTCAAGCAACGATAGGATGCCCAGCTCTGTGTGACTGAGAAGAAGCAGATGTTGTTCTTGCAATTCTCTACACGCTTCTCAGAAGCCCGCTACTCTGGCACTCGATCAGAGCTGGCTTTCGGCTTTGCCGCTTTTCCAGGCGTGTCCTGCACACGGCCAGCGCATCTTGTACACCTTTTGTCCTCAGCTCGAGCTGCCAAAACACTTTTTCTTCTTCAGCGTGCGGAACAATTTCGTGCAGCTCTCGCACACATAAGAAACGGGGAGAGAAGCGCTTTAGGTGCCTTAGTGTTTCTTCGACCAGACGTTCAACCCAGCACCATAAGCTGGGCGACAAGAAGGGCACGTGAAGCAAACGCTTTTTGCTGGCCCATTTTGCTGTGCCACGCTCTTCTGCGGCTCTTCAGAGCTTGACAAACTCCAACGCAACTGCTGCTGCTGCTGCTGCTGCTGCTGCTGCTTGTGCTTCCAGCTGACAAGGAGCACAGCGATCTGGCAGCAGGTTTCAGGTTGTGCAAAAGAAGAGCTTGGTGATTTGAATGTACTGCAGATCCGTGTTTGTGCAAGTTGCAGGGGCAAGCTCCTGACAAAGGTGGTCGCCTGGCACACTTTCCCCTTTGCCAGCTGCAGTGGAAATGCTTTCGGCTGACATTCGCACCAAGAGAGGCAGATTGCGGGCCTCCGGACCACCGAGAAGGTAACTGCATGAAGCGGGGGGTGGCGGGAGTGTCTTTTGGCAGAAGCGGCGTTCTGGAGCGCTTGGCAGCCGGCGCAACGAGCGATGTGTGCGAGAAGACGCCGCTTCGCATCCGAGAGGGTGATAGCGCGAGCGCTGCCAAAAGGCGAGGAAGGAAGCCGCTTAGCGGCCGGCTTGTGCGCGGAGCTTGCGGACTGCGAGAGGAACGTGACTGCCTCTCAGCCGCCTGCTGAATTGACCTTAGCTGTCGCCTGGAAGATGAACAGCGGCGGCTTCCTTGTGGTGCTTGCCTATCCCTCTTTTTGCTCTCTGCGTGAACTCTTGCGGTTTCCTTTAGGCACCGGGGTGCAGAGAAACAGCTTGTGGTGCGCATAAGCCTGCCGCACGGAATATGTAAGAAATTGCTGATCTCCACCGTTTACCACCATGTGCAACAGCTGCGCGTCCCGTGTTCAAGCAACGACAGCATGCCCAGCTCTGTGTGACTGAGAAGAAGCAGATGTTGTTCTTGCAATTCTCTACGCGCCTCTCAGAAGCCCGCTGCTCTGGCACTCGATCAGAGCTGGCTTTCGGCTTTGCCGCTTTTCCAGGCATTTCCTGCACATGGCCAGCGCATCTTGTGCACCTTTTGTCCTCAGCTCGAGCTGCCAAGACACTTTCTCTTCTTCAGCGCGCGGAACACTTTCATGCAGCTCTCGCACACGTAAGAAACGGGGAGAGAAGCGCTTTAGTTGCCTTAGTCTTTCTGCGACCCAGACGTTCAACCCAGCACCACAAGCTGGGCGACAAGAAGGGCACGTGAAGCAAACGCTTTTTGCTAGCCCATTTTGCTGTGCCACGTTCTTCTGCGGCTCTTCAGCGCTTGACAAACTCCAACGCACCTGCTGCTGCTGCTGCTGCTGCTGCTGCTGCTGCTTGTGCTTCCAGCTGACAAGGAGCACAGCGATCTGGCAGCAGGTTTCAGGTTGTGCAAAAGAAGAGCTTGGTGATTTGAATGTACTGCAG
Organism: Cyanistes caeruleus; assembly: GCF_971803275.1. NCBI lineage: Eukaryota > Metazoa > Chordata > Aves > Passeriformes > Paridae > Cyanistes > Cyanistes caeruleus. The sequence goes on from NC_141722.1 coordinate 5,414,590, forward strand.
ATCCGTGTTTGTGCAAGTTGCAGGGGCAAGCTCCTGACAAAGGTGGTCGCCTGGCACACTTTCCCCTTTGCCAGCTGCAGTGGAAATGCTTTCGGCTGACATTCGCACCAAGAGAGGCAGATTGCAGGCCTCCGGACCACCGAGAAGGTAACTGCATGAAGCGGGGGGTGGCGGGAGAGTCTTTTGGCAGAAGTGGCGTTCTGGAGCGCTTGGCAGCCGGCGCAACGAGCGATGTGTGCGAGAAGACGCCGCTTCGCATCCGAGAGGGTGATAGCGCGAGCGCTGCCAAAAGGCGAGGAAGGAAGCCGCTTAGCGGCCGGCTTGTGCGCGGAGCTTGCGGACTGCGAGAGGAACGTGACTGCCTCTCAGCCGCCTGCTGAATTGACCTTAGCTGTCGCCTGGAAGATGAACAGCGGCGGCTTCCTTGTGCTGCTTGCCTATGCCTCTTGTTGCTCTCTGCGTGAACTCTTGTGCTTTCCTTTAGGCACCGGGGGTGCAGAGAAACAGCTTGTGGTGCGCATAAGCCTGCCGCACGGAATATGTAAGAAATTACTGATCTCCACCTTTTCCCACCATGCGCCACAGCTGCGCGTCCCGTGTTCAAGCAACGATAGGATGCCCAGCTCTGTGTGACTGAGAAGAAGCAGATGTTGTTCTTGCAATTCTCTACGCGCCTCTCAGAAGCCCGCTGCTCTGGCACTCGATCAGAGCTGGCTTTCGGCTTTGCCGCTTTTCCAGGCGTGTCCTGCACACGGCCAGCGCATCTTGTACACCTTTTGTCCTCAGCTCGAGCTGCCAAAACACTTTCTCTTCTTCAGCGTGCGGAACAATTTCGTGCAGCTCTCGCACACATAAGAAACGGGGAGAGAAGCGCTTTAGGTGCCTTAGTGTTTCTTCGACCAGACGTTCAACCCAGCACCACAAGCTGGGCGACAACAAGGGCACGTGAAGCAAACGCTTTTTGCTGGCCCATTTTGCTGTGCCACGCTCTTCTGCGGCTCTTCAGAGCTTGACAAACTCCAACGCACCTGCTGTTGCTGCTGCTGCTGCTTGTGCTTCCAGCTGACAAGGAGCACAGCGATCTGGCAGCAGGTTTCAGGTTGTGCAAAAGAAGAGCTTGGTGATTTGAATGTACTGCAGATCTGTGTTTGTGCAAGATGCAGGGGCAAGCTCCTGACAAAGGTGGTCGCCTGGCACACTTTCCCCTTTGCCAGCTGCAGTGGAAATGCTTTCGGCTGACATTCGCACCAAGAGAGGCAGATTGCGGGCCTCCGGACCACCGAGAAGGTAACTGCATGAAGCGGGGGGTGGCGGGAGTGTCTTTTGGCAGAAGCGGCGTTCTGGAGCGCTTGGCAGCCGGCGCAACGAGCGATGTGTGCGAGAAGACGCCGATTCGCATCCGAGAGGGTGATAGCGCGAGCGCTGCCAAAAGGCGAGAAAGGAAGCCGCTTAGCGGCCGGCTTGTGCGCGGAGCTTGCGAACTGCAAGAAGAACGTGACTGCCTCTCAGCCGCCTGCTGAATTGACCTTAGCTGTCGCCTGGAAGATGAACAGCGGCGGCTTCCTTGTGCTGCTTGCCTATGCCTCTTGTTGCTCTCTGCGTGAACTCTTGCGGTTTCCTTTAGGCACCAGGGTGCAGAGAAACAGCTTGTGGTGCGCATAAGCCTGCCGCACGGAATATGTAAGAAATTGCTGATCTCCACCTTTTCCCACCATGCGCCACAGCTGCGCGTCCCGTGTTCAAGCAACGACAGCATGCCCAGCTCTGTGTGACTGAGAAGAAGCAGATGTTGTTCTTGCAATTCTCTACGCGCCTCTCAGAAGCCCGCTGCTCTGGCACTCGATCAGAGCTGGCTTTCGGCTTTGCCGCTTTTCCAGGCATTTCCTGCACATGGCCAGCGCATTTTGTGCACCTTTTGTCCTCAGCTCGAGCTGCCAAGACACTTTCTCTTCTTCAGCGCGCGGAACACTTTCATGCAGCTCTCGCACACATAAGAAATGGGGAGAGAAGCGCTTTAGGTGCCTTAGTGTTTCTTCGACCAGACGTTCAACCCAGCACCACAAGCTGGGCGACAAGAAGGGCACGTGAAGCAAACGCTTTTTGCTGGCCCATTTTGCTGTGCCACGCTCTTCTGCGGCTCTTCAGAGCTTGACAAACTCCAACGCACCTGCTGCTGCTGCTGCTGCTGCTGCTGCTGCTTGTGCTTCCAGCTGACAAGGAGCACAGCGATCTGGCAGCAGGTTTCAGGTTGTGCAAAAGAAGAGCTTGGTGATTTGAATGTACTGCAGATCTGTGTTTGTGCAAGTTGCAGGGGCAAGCTCCTGACAAAGGTGGTCGCCTGGCACACTTTCCCCTTTGCCAGCTGCAGTGGAAATGCTTTCGGCTGACATTCGCACCAAGAGAGGCAGATTGCGGGCCTCCGGACCACCGAGAAGGTAACTGCATGAAGCGGGGGGTGGCGGGAGTGTCTTTTGGCAGAAGCGGCGTTCTGGAGCGCTTGGCAGCCGGCGCAACGAGCGATGTGTGCGAGAAGCCGCCGCTTCGCATCCGAGAGGGTGATAGCGCGAGCGCTGCCAAAAGGCGAGGAAGGAAGCCGCTTAGCGGCCGGCTTGTGCGCGGAGCTTGCGGACTGCGAGAAGAACGTGACTGCCTCTCAGCCGCCTGCTGAATTGACCTTAGCTGTCGCCTGGAAGATGAACAGCGGCGGCTTCCTTGTGGTGCTTGCCTATGCCTCTTTTTGCTCTCTGCGTGAACTCTTGCGGTTTCCTTTAGGCACCGGGGTGCAGAGAAACAGCTTGTGGTGCGCATAAGCCTGCCGCACGGAATATGTAAGAAATTGCTGATCTCCACCGTTTCCCACCATGCACCACAGCTGCGCGTCCCGTGTTCAAGCAACGACAGCATGCCCAGCCCTGTGTGACTGAGAAGAAGCAGATGTTGTTCTTGCAATTCTCTACGCGCCTCTCAGAAGCCCGCTGCTCTGGCACTCGATCAGAGCTGGCTTTCGGCTTTGCCGCTTTTCCAGGCATTTCCTGCACATGGCCAGCGCATCTTGTGCACCTTTTGTCCTCAGCTCGAGCTGCCAAAACACTTTCTCTTCTTCAGCGCGCGGAACACTTTCATGCAGCTCTCGCACACATAAGAAACGGGGAGAGAAGCGCTTTAGGTGCCTTAGTGTTTCTTCGACCAGACGTTCAACCCAGCACCACAAGCTGGGCGACAAGAAGGGCACGTGAAGCAAACGCTTTTTGCTGGCCCATTTTGCTGTGCCACGCTCTTCTGCGGCTCTTCAGAGCTTGACAAACTCCAACGCACCTGCTGCTGCTGCTGCTGCTGCTGCTGCTGCTTGTGCTTCCAGCTGACAAGGAGCACAGCGATCTGGCAGCAGGTTTCAGGTTGTGCAAAAGAAGAGCTTGGTGATTTGAATGTACTGCAGATCCGTGTTTGTGCAAGTTGCAGGGGCAAGCTCCTGACAAAGGTAGTCAGTCGCCTGGCACACTTTCCCCTTTGCCAGCTGCAGTGGAAATGCTTTCGGCTGACATTCGCACCAAGAGAGGCAGATTGCGGGCCTCCGGACCACCGAGAAGGTAACTGCATGAAGCGGGGAGTGGCGGGAGAGTCTTTTGGCAGAAGCGGCGTTCTGGAGCGCTTGGCAGCCGGCGCAACGAGCGATGTGTGCGAGAAGCCGCCGCTTCGCATCCGAGAGGGTGATAGCGCGAGCGCTGCCAAAAGGCGAGGAAGGAAGCCGCTTAGCGGCCGGCTTGTGCGCGGAGCTTGCGGACTGCGAGAGGAACGTGACTGCCTCTCAGCCGCCTGCTGAATTGACCTTAGCTGTCGCCTGGAAGATGAACAGCGGCGGCTTCCTTGTGGTGCTTGCCTATGCCTCTTGTTGCTCTCCGCGTGAACTCTTGAGCTTTCCTTTAGGCACCGGGGTGCAGAGAAACAGCTTGTGGTGCGCATAAGCCTGCCGCACGGAATATGTAAGAAATTGCTGATCTCCACCGTTTCCCACCATGCGCCACAGCTGCGCGTCCCGTGTTCAAGCAACGACAGCATGCCCAGCTCTGTGTGACTGAGAAGAAGCAGATGTTGTTCTTGCAATTCTCTACGCGCCTCTCAGAAGCCCGCTGCTCTGGCACTCGATCAGAGCTGGCTTTCGGCTTTGCCGCTTTTCCAGGCATTTCCTGCACATGGCCAGCGCATCTTGTGCACCTTTTGTCCTCAGCTCGAGCTGCCAAGACACTTTCTCTTCTTCAGCGCGCGGAACACTTTCATGCAGCTCTCGCACACATAAGAAACGGGGAGAGAAGCGCTTTAGGTGCCTTAGTGTTTCTTCGACCAGACGTTCAACCCAGCACCACAAGCTGGGCGACAAGAAGGGCACGTGAAGCAAACGATTTTGCTAGCCCATTTTGCTGTGCCACGTTCTTCTGCGGCTCTTCAGAGCTTGACAAACTCCAACGCACCTGCTGTTGCTGCTGCTGCTGCTGCTGCTGCTTGTGCTTCCAGCTGACAAGGAGCACAGCGATCTGGCAGCAGGTTTCAGGTTGTGCAAAAGAAGAGCTTGGTGATTTGAATGTACTGCAGATCTGTGTTTGTGCAAGTTGCAGGGGCAAGCTCCTGACAAAGGTGGTCGCCTGGCACACTTTCCCCTTTGCCAGCTGCAGTGGAAATGCTTTCGGCTGACATTCGCACCAAGAGAGGCAGATTGCGGGCCTCCGGACCACCGAGAAGGTAACTGCATGAAGCGGGGGAGGGCGGGAGTGTCTTTTGGAAGAAGCGGCGTTCTGGAGCGCTTGGCAGCCGGCGCAACGAGCGATGTGTGCGAGAAGCCGCCGCTTCGCATCCGAGAGGGTGATAGCGCGAGTGCTGCCAAAAGGCGAGGAAGGAAGCCGCTTAGCGGCCGGCTTGTGCGCGGAGCTTGCGGACTGCAAGAAGAACGTGACTGCCTCTCAGCCGTCTGCTGAATTGACCTTAGCTGTCGCCTGGAAGATGAACAGCGGCGGCTTCCTTGTGGTGCTTGCCTATGCCTCTTGTTGCTCTCTGCGTGAACTCTTGCGGTTTCCTTTAGGCACCGGGGTGCAGAGAAACAGCTTGTGGTGCGCATAAGCCTGCCGCACGGAATATATAAGAAATTGCTGATCTCCACCGTTTCCCACTATGCGCCACAGCTGCGCGTCCCGTGTTCAAGCAACGACAGCATGCCCAGCTCTGTGTGACTGAGAAGAAGCAGATGTTGTTCTTGCAATTCTCTACGCGCCTCTCAGAAGCCCGCTGCTCTGGCACTCGATCAGAGCTGGCTTTCGACTTTGCCGCTTTTCCAGGCATTTCCTGCACATGGCCAGCGCATCTTGTGCACCTTTTGTCCTCAGCTCGAGCTGCCAAGACACTTTCTCTTCTTCAGCGCGCGGAACACTTTCATGCAGCTCTCGCACACATAAGAAACGGGGAGAGAAGCGCTTTAGGTGCCTTAGTGTTTCTTCGACCAGACGTTCAACCCAGCACCACAAGCTGGGCGACAAGAAGGGCACGTGAAGCAAACGCTTTTTGCTGGCCCATTTTGCTGTGCCACGCTCTTCTGCGGCTCTTCAGAGCTTGACAAACTCCAACGCACCTGCTGCTGCTGCTGCTGCTGCTGCTGCTTGTGCTTCCAGCTGACAAGGAGCACAGCGATCTGGCAGCAGGTTTCAGGTTGTGCAAAAGAAGAGCTTGGTGATTTGAATGTACTGCAGATCTGTGTTTGTGCAAGTTGCAGGGGCAAGCTCCTGACAAAGGTGGTCGCCTGGCACACTTTCCCCTTTGCCAGCTGCAGTGGAAATGCTTTCGGCTGACATTCGCACCAAGAGAGGCAGATTGCGGGCCTCCGGACCACCGAGAAGGTAACTGCATGAAGCGGGGGGTGGCGGGAGTGTCTTTTGGCAGAAGCGGCGTTCTGGAGCGCTTGGCAGCCGGCGCAACGAGCGATGTGTGCGAGAAGACGCCGCTTCGCATCCGAGAGGGTGATAGCGCGAGCGCTGCCAAAAGGCGAGGAAGGAAGCCGCTTAGCGGCCGGCTTGTGCGCGGAGCTTGCGGACTGCGAGAGGAACGTGACTGCCTCTCAGCCGCCTGCTGAATTGACCTTAGCTGTCGCCTGGAAGATGAACAGCGGCGGCTTCCTTGTGGTGCTTGCCTATGCCTCTTTTTGCTCTCTGCGTGAACTCTTGCGGTTTCCTTTAGGCACCGGGGTGCAGAGAAACAGCTTGTGGTGCGCATAAGCCTGCCGCACGGAATATGTAAGAAATTGCTGATCTCCACCGTTTACCACCATGTGCAACAGCTGCGCGTCCCGTGTTCAAGCAACGACAGCATGCCCAGCTCTGTGTGACTGAGAAGAAGCAGATGTTGTTCTTGCAATTCTCTACGCGCCTCTCAGAAGCCCGCTGCTCTGGCACTCGATCAGAGCTGGCTTTCGGCTTTGCCGCTTTTCCAGGCATTTCCTGCACATGGCCAGCGCATCTTGTGCACCTTTTGTCCTCAGCTCGAGCTGCCAAGACACTTTCTCTTCTTCAGCGCGCGGAACACTTTCATGCAGCTCTCGCACACATAAGAAACGGGGAGAGAAGCGCTTTAGGTGCCTTAGTGTTTCTTCGACCAGACGTTCAACCCAGCACCACAAGCTGGGCGACAAGAAGGGCACGTGAAGCAAACGCTTTTTGCTGGCCCATTTTGCTGTGCCACGCTCTTCTGCGGCTCTTCAGAGCTTGACAAACTCCAACGCACCTGCTGCTGCTGCTGCTGCTGCTGCTGCTGCTGCTGCTTGTGCTTCCAGCTGACAAGGAGCACAGCGATCTGGCAGCAGGTTTCAGGTTGTGCAAAAGAAGAGCTTGGTGATTTGAATGTATTGCAGATCTGTGTTTGTGCAAGTTGCAGGGGCAAGCTCCTGACAAAGGTGGTCGCCTGGCACACTTTCCCCTTTGCCAGCTGCAGTGGAAATGCTTTCGGCTGACATTCGCACCAAGAGAGGCAGATTGCGGGCCTCCGGACCACCGAGAAGGTAACTGCATGAAGCGGGGGGTGGCGGGAGTGTCTTTTGGCAGAAGCGGCGTTCTGGAGCGCTTGGCAGCCGGCGCAACGAGCGATGTGTGCGAGAAGCCGCCGCTTCGCATCCGAGAGGGTGATAGCGCGAGCGCTGCCAAAAGGCGAGGAAGGAAGCCGCTTAGCGGCCGGCTTGTGCGCGGAGCTTGCGGACTGCGAGAGGAACGTGACTGCCTCTCAGCCGCCTGCTGAATTGACCTTAGCTGTCGCCTGGAAGATGAACAGCGGCGGCTTCCTTGTGCTGCTTGCCTATGCCTCTTGTTGCTCTCTACGGGAACTCTTAAGCTTTCCTTTAGGCACCGGGGGTGCAGAGAAACAGCTTGTGGTGCGCATAAGCCTGCCGCACGGAATATGTAAGAAATTACTGATCTCCACCTTTTCCCACCATGCGCCACAGCTGCGCGTCCCGTGTTCAAGCAACGATAGGATGCCCAGCTCTGTGTGACTGAGAAGAAGCAGATGTTGTTCTTGCAATTCTCTACACGCTTCTCAGAAGCCCGCTACTCTGGCACTCGATCAGAGCTGGCTTTCGGCTTTGCCGCTTTTCCAGGCGTGTCCTGCACACGGCCAGCGCATCTTGTACACCTTTTGTCCTCAGCTCGAGCTGCCAAAACACTTTTTCTTCTTCAGCGTGCGGAACAATTTCGTGCAGCTCTCGCACACATAAGAAACGGGGAGAGAAGCGCTTTAGGTGCCTTAGTGTTTCTTCGACCAGACGTTCAACCCAGCACCACAAGCTGGGCGACAAGAAGGGCACGTGAAGCAAACGCTTTTTGCTGGCCCATTTTGCTGTGCCACGCTCTTCTGCGGCTCTTCAGAGCTTGACAAACTCCAACGCACCTGCTGCTGCTGCTGCTGCTGCTGCTGCTTGTGCTTCCAGCTGACAAGGAGCACAGCGATCTGGCAGCAGGTTTCAGGTTGTGCAAAAGAAGAGCTTGGTGATTTGAATGTACTGCAGATCCGTGTTTGTGCAAGTTGCAGGGGCAAGCTCCTGACAAAGGTGGTCGCCTGGCACACTTTCCCCTTTGCCAGCTGCAGTGGAAATGCTTTCGGCTGACATTCGCACCAAGAGAGGCAGATTGCGGGCCTCCGGACCACCGAGAAGGTAACTGCATGAAGCGGGGGGTGGCGGGAGTGTCTTTTGGCAGAAGCGGCGTTCTGGAGCGCTTGGCAGCCGGCGCAACGAGCGATGTGTGCGAGAAGACGCCGCTTCGCATCCGAGAGGGTGATAGCGCGAGCGCTGCCAAAAGGCGAGGAAGGAAGCCGCTTAGCGGCCGGCTTGTGCGCGGAGCTTGCGGACTGCGAGAGGAACGTGACTGCCTCTCAGCCGCCTGCTGAATTGACCTTACCTGTCGCCTGGAAGATGAACAGCGGCGGCTTCCTTGTGGTGCTTGCCTATGCCTCTTTTTGCTCTCTGCGTGAACTCTTGCGGTTTCCTTTAGGCACCGGGGTGCAGAGAAACAGCTTGTGGTGCGCATAAGCCTGCCGCACGGAATATGTAAGAAATTGCTGATCTCCACCGTTTACCACCATGTGCAACAGCTGCGCGTCCCGTGTTCAAGCAACGACAGCATGCCCAGCTCTGTGTGACTGAGAAGAAGCAGATGTTGTTCTTGCAATTCTCTACGCGCCTCTCAGAAGCCCGCTGCTCTGGCACTCGATCAGAGCTGGCTTTCGGCTTTGCCGCTTTTCCAGGCATTTCCTGCACATGGCCAGCGCATCTTGTGCACCTTTTGTCCTCAGCTCGAGCTGCCAAGACACTTTCTCTTCTTCAGCGCGCGGAACACTTTCATGCAGCTCTCGCACACATAAGAAACGGGGAGAGAAGCGCTTTAGGTGCCTTAGTGTTTCTTCGACCAGACGTTCAACCCAGCACCACAAGCTGGGCGACAAGAAGGGCACGTGAAGCAAACGCTTTTTGCTGGCCCATTTTGCTGTGCCACGCTCTTCTGCGGCTCTTCAGAGCTTGACAAACTCCAACGCACCTGCTGCTGCTGCTGCTGCTGCTGCTGCTGCTGCTGCTTGTGCTTCCAGCTGACAAGGAGCACAGCGATCTGGCAGCAGGTTTCAGGTTGTGCAAAAGAAGAGCTTGGTGATTTGAATGTATTGCAGATCTGTGTTTGTGCAAGTTGCAGGGGCAAGCTCCTGACAAAGGTGGTCGCCTGGCACACTTTCCCCTTTGCCAGCTGCAGTGGAAATGCTTTCGGCTGACATTCGCACCAAGAGAGGCAGATTGCGGGCCTCCGGACCACCGAGAAGGTAACTGCATGAAGCGGGGGGTGGCGGGAGTGTCTTTTGGCAGAAGCGGCGTTCTGGAGCGCTTGGCAGCCGGCGCAACGAGCGATGTGTGCGAGAAGCCGCCGCTTCGCATCCGAGAGGGTGATAGCGCGAGCGCTGCCAAAAGGCGAGGAAGGAAGCCGCTTAGCGGCCGGCTTGTGCGCGGAGCTTGCGGACTGCGAGAGGAACGTGACTGCCTCTCAGCCGCCTGCTGAATTGACCTTAGCTGTCGCCTGGAAGATGAACAGCGGCGGCTTCCTTGTGCTGCTTGCCTATGCCTCTTGTTGCTCTCTACGGGAACTCTTACGCTTTCCTTTAGGCACCGGGGGTGCAGAGAAACAGCTTGTGGTGCGCATAAGCCTGCCGCACGGAATATGTAAGAAATTACTGATCTCCACCTTTTCCCACCATGCGCCACAGCTGCGCGTCCCGTGTTCAAGCAACGATAGGATGCCCAGCTCTGTGTGACTGAGAAGAAGCAGATGTTGTTCTTGCAATTCTCTACCCGCTTCTCAGAAGCCCGCTACTCTGGCACTCGATCAGAGCTGGCTTTCGGCTTTGCCGCTTTTCCAGGCGTGTCCTGCACACGGCCAGCGCATCTTGTACACCTTTTGTCCTCAGCTCGAGCTGCCAAAACACTTTTTCTTCTTCAGCGTGCGGAACAATTTCGTGCAGCTCTCGCACACATAAGAAACGGGGAGAGAAGCGCTTTAGGTGCCTTAGTGTTTCTTCGACCAGACGTTCAACCCAGCACCACAAGCTGGGCGACAAGAAGGGCACGTGAAGCAAACGCTTTTTGCTGGCCCATTTTGCTGTGCCACGCTCTTCTGCGGCTCTTCAGAGCTTGACAAACTCCAACGCACCTGCTGCTGCTGCTGCTGCTGCTGCTGCTGCTGCTGCTTGTGCTTCCAGCTGACAAGGAGCACAGCGATCTGGCAGCAGGTTTCAGGTTGTGCAAAAGAAGAGCTTGGTGATTTGAATGTATTGCAGATCTGTGTTTGTGCAAGTTGCAGGGGCAAGCTCCTGACAAAGGTGGTCGCCTGGCACACTTTCCCCTTTGCCAGCTGCAGTGGAAATGCTTTCGGCTGACATTCGCACCAAGAGAGGCAGATTGCGGGCCTCCGGACCACCGAGAAGGTAACTGCATGAAGCGGGGGGTGGCGGGAGTGTCTTTTGGCAGAAGCGGCGTTCTGGAGCGCTTGGCAGCCGGCGCAACGAGCGATGTGTGCGAGAAGCCGCCGCTTCGCATCCGAGAGGGTGATAGCGCGAGCGCTGCCAAAAGGCGAGGAAGGAAGCCGCTTAGCGGCCGGCTTGTGCGCGGAGCTTGCGGACTGCGAGAGGAACGTGACTGCCTCTCAGCCGCCTGCTGAATTGACCTTAGCTGTCGCCTGGAAGATGAACAGCGGCGGCTTCCTTGTGCTGCTTGCCTATGCCTCTTGTTGCTCTCTACGGGAACTCTTACGCTTTCCTTTAGGCACCGGGGGTGCAGAGAAACAGCTTGTGGTGCGCATAAGCCTGCCGCACGGAATATGTAAGAAATTACTGATCTCCACCTTTTCCCACCATGCGCCACAGCTGCGCGTCCCGTGTTCAAGCAACGATAGGATGCCCAGCTCTGTGTGACTGAGAAGAAGCAGATGTTGTTCTTGCAATTCTCTACACGCTTCTCAGAAGCCCGCTACTCTGGCACTCGATCAGAGCTGGCTTTCGGCTTTGCCGCTTTTCCAGGCGTGTCCTGCACACGGCCAGCGCATCTTGTACACCTTTTGTCCTCAGCTCGAGCTGCCAAAACACTTTTTCTTCTTCAGCGCGCGGAACAATTTCGTGCAGCTCTCGCACACATAAGAAACGGGGAGAGAAGCGCTTTAGGTGCCTTAGTGTTTCTTCGACCAGACGTTCAACCCAGCACCACAAGCTGGGCGACAAGAAGGGCACGTGAAGCAAACGCTTTTTGCTGGCCCATTTTGCTGTGCCACGCTCTTCTGCGGCTCTTCAGAGCTTGACAAACTCCAACGCACCTGCTGCTGCTGCTGCTGCTGCTGCTGCTGCTTGTGCTTCCAGCTGACAAGGAGCACAGCGATCTGGCAGCAGTTTTCAGGTTATGCAAAAGAAGAGCTTGGTGATTTGAATGTACTGCAGATCCGTGTTTGTGCAAGTTGCAGGGGCAAGCTCCTGACAAAGGTAGTCAGTCGCCTGGCACACTTTCCCCTTTGCCAGCTGCAGTGGAAATGCTTTCGGCTGACATTCGCACCAAGAGAGGCAGATTGCGGGCCTCCGGACCACCGAGAAGGTAACTGCATGAAGCGGGGGAGGGCGGGAGTGTCTTTTGGAAGAAGCGGCGTTCTGGAGCGCTTGGCAGCCGGCGCAACGAGCGATGTGTGCGAGAACTCGCCGCTTCGCATCCGAGAGGGTGGTAGCGCGAGTGCTGCCAAAAGGCGAGGAAGGAAGCCGCTTAGCGGCCGGCTTGTGCGCGGAGCTTGCGGACTGCGAGAGGAACGTGACTGCCTCTCAGCCGCCTGCTGAATTGACCTTAGCTGTCGCCTGGAAGATGAACAGCGGCGGCTTCCTTGTGGTGCTTGCCTATGCCTCTTGTTGCTCTCTGCGGGAACTCTTGCGCTTTCCTTTAGGCACCGGGGTGCAGAGAAACAGCTTGTGGTGCGCATAAGCCTGCCGCACGGAATATGTAAGAAATTGCTGATCTCCACCGTTTCCCACCATGCGCCACAGCTGCGCGTCCCGTGTTCAAGCAACGACAGCATGCCCAGCTCTGTGTGACTGAGAAGAAGCAGATGTTGTTCTTGCAATTCTTTACACGCTTCTCAGAAGCCCGCTGCTCTGGCACTCGATCAGAGCTGGCTTTCGGCTTTGCCGCTTTTCCAGGCGTGTCCTGCACACGGCCAGCGCATCTTGTACACCTTTTGTCCTCAGCTCGAGCTGCCAAGACACTTTCTCTTCTTCAGCGTGCGGAACAATTTCGTGCAGCTCTCGCACACATAAGAAACGGGGAGAGAAGCGCTTTAGGTGCCTTAGTGTTTCTTCTACCAGACGTTCAACTCAGCACCACAAGCTGGGCGACAAGAAGGGCACGTGAAGCAAACGCTTTTTGCTGGCCCATTTTGCTGTGCCACGTTCTTCTGCGGCTCTTCAGAGCTTGACAAACTCCAACGCACCTGCTGCTGCTGCTGCTGCTGCTGCTGCTGCTTGTGCTTCCAGCTGACAAGGAGCACAGCGATCTGGCAGCAGGTTTCAGGTTGTGCAAAAGAAGAGCTTGGTGATTTGAATGTACTGCAGATCCGTGTTTGTGCAAGTTGCAGGGGCAAGCTCCTGACAAAGGTGGTCGCCTGGCACACTTTCCCCTTTGCCAGCTGCAGTGGAAATGCTTTCGGCTGACATTCGCACCAAGAGAGGCAGATTGCGGGCCTCCGGACCACCGAGAAGGTAACTGCATGAAGCGGGGGAGGGCGGGAGTGTCTTTTGGAAGAAGCGGCGTTCTGGAGCGCTTGGCAGCCGGCGCAACGAGCGATGTGTGCGAGAACTCCCCGCTTCGCATCCGAGAGGGTGATAGCGCGAGTGCTGCCAAAAGGCGAGGAAGGAAGCCGCTTAGCGGCCGGCTTGTGCGCGGAGCTTGCGGACTGCAAGAAGAACGTGACTGCCTCTCAGCCGTCTGCTGAATTGACCTTAGCTGTCGCCTGGAAGATGAACAGCGGCGGCTTCCTTGTGCTGCTTGCCTATGCCTCTTGTTGCTCTCTACGGGAACTCTTACGCTTTCCTTTAGGCACCGGGGGTGCAGAGAAACAGCTTGTGGTGCGCATAAGCCTGCCGCACGGAATATGTAAGAAATTACTGATCTCCACCTTTTCCCACCATGCGCCACAGCTGCGCGTCCCGTGTTCAAGCAACGATAGGATGCCCAGCTCTGTGTGACTGAGAAGAAGCAGATGTTGTTCTTGCAATTCTTTACACGCTTCTCAGAAGCCCGCTACTCTGGCACTCGATCAGAGCTGGCTTTCGGCTTTGCCGCTTTTCCAGGCGTGTCCTGCACACGGCCAGCGCATCTTGTACACCTTTTGTCCTCAGCTCGAGCTGCCAAAACACTTTTTCTTCTTCAGCGTGCGGAACAATTTCGTGCAGCTCTCGCACACATAAGAAACGGGGAGAGAAGCGCTTTAGGTGCCTTAGTGTTTCTTCGACCAGACGTTCAACCCAGCACCACAAGCTGGGCGACAAGAAGGGCACGTGAAGCAAACGCTTTTTGCTGGCCCATTTTGCTGTGCCACGCTCTTCTGCGGCTCTTCAGAGCTTGACAAACTCCAACGCACCTGCTGCTGCTGCTGCTGCTGCTGCTGCTGCTTGTGCTTCCAGCTGACAAGGAGCACAGCGATCTGGCAGCAGTTTTCAGGTTATGCAAAAGAAGAGCTTGGTGATTTGAATGTACTGCAGATCCGTGTTTGTGCAAGTTGCAGGGGCAAGCTCCTGACAAAGGTAGTCAGTCGCCTGGCACACTTTCCCCTTTGCCAGCTGCAGTGGAAATGCTTTCGGCTGACATTCGCACCAAGAGAGGCAGATTGCGGGCCTCCGGACCACCGAGAAGGTAACTGCATGAAGCGGGGGGTGGCGGGAGAGTCTTTTGGCAGAAGCGGCGTTCTGGAGCGCTTGGCAGCCGGCGCAACGAGCGATGTGTGCGAGAAGACGCCGCTTCGCATCCGAGAGGGTGATAGCGCGAGCGCTGCCAAAAGGCGAGGAAGGAAGCCGCTTAGCGGCCGGCTTGTGCGCGGAGCTTGCGGACTGCGAGAGGAACGTGACTGCCTCTCAGCCGCCTGCTGAATTGACCTTAGCTGTCGCCTGGAAGATGAACAGCGGCGGCTTCCTTGTGCTGCTTGCCTATGCCTCTTGTTGCTCTCTGCGGGAACTCTTGTGCTTTCCTTTAGGCACCGGGGTGCAGAGAAACAGCTTGTGGTGCGCATAAGCCTGCCGCACGGAATATGTAAGAAATTGCTGATCTCCACCGTTTCCCACCATGCGCCACAGCTGCGCGTCCCGTGTTCAAGCAACGACAGCATGCCCAGCTCTGTGTGACTGAGAAGAAGCAGATGTTGTTCTTGCAATTCTCTACGCGCCTCTCAGAAGCCCGCTGCTCTGGCACTCGATCAGAGCTGGCTTTCGGCTTTGCCGCTTTTCCAGGCATTTCCTGCACATGGCCAGCGCATCTTGTGCACCTTTTGTCCTCAGCTCGAGCTGCCAAGACACTTTCTCTTCTTCAGCGCGCGGAACACTTTCATGCAGCTCTCGCACACATAAGAAACGGGGAGAGAAGCACTTTAGGTGCCTTAGTGTTTCTTCGACCAGACGTTCAACCCAGCACCACAAGCTGGGCGACAAGAAGGGCACGTGAAGCAAACGCTTTTTGCTGGCCCATTTTGCTGTGCCACGCTCTTCTGCGGCTCTTCAGAGCTTGACAAACTCCAACGCACCTGCTGCTGCTGCTGCTGCTGCTGCTGCTGCTTGTGCTTCCAGCTGACAAAGAGCACAGCGATCTGGCAGCAGTTTTCAGGTTATGCAAAAGAAGAGCTTGGTGATTTGAATGTACTGCAGATCCGTGTTTGTGCAAGTTGCAGGGGCAAGCTCCTGACAAAGGTAGTCAGTCGCCTGGCACACTTTCCCCTTTGCCAGCTGCAGTGGAAATGCTTTCGGCTGACATTCGCACCAAGAGAGGCAGATTGCGGGCCTCCGGACCACCGAGAAGGTAACTGCATGAAGCGGGGGAGGGCGGGAGTGTCTTTTGGAAGAAGCGGCGTTCTGGAGCGCTTGGCAGCCGGCGCAACGAGCGATGTGTGCGAGAACTCGCCGCTTCGCATCCGAGAGGGTGATAGCGCGAGCGCTGCCAAAAGGCGAGGAAGGAAGCCGCTTAGCGGCCGGCTTGTGCGCGGAGCTTGCGGACTGCGAGAGGAACGTGACTGCCTCTCAGCCGCCTGCTGAATTGACCTTAGCTGTCGCCTGGAAGATGAACAGCGGCGGCTTCCTTGTGGTGCTTGCCTATGCCTCTTGTTGCTCTCTGCGGGAACTCTTGCGCTTTCCTTTAGGCACCGGGGTGCAGAGAAACAGCTTCTGGTGCGCATAAGCCTGCCGCACGGAATATGTAAGAAATTGCTGATCTCCACCGTTTCCCACCATGCGCCACAGCTGCGCGTCCCGTGTTCAAGCAACGACAGCATGCCCAGCTCTGTGTGACTGAGAAGAAGCAGATGTTGTTCTTGCAATTCTTTACACGCTTCTCAGAAGCCCGCTGCTCTGGCACTCGATCAGAGCTGGCTTTCGGCTTTGCCGCTTTTCCAGGCGTGTCCTGCACACGGCCAGCGCATCTTGTACACCTTTTGTCCTCAGCTCGAGCTGCCAAGACACTTTCTCTTCTTCAGCGTGCGGAACAATTTCGTGCAGCTCTCGCACACATAAGAAACGGGGAGAGAAGCGCTTTAGGTGCCTTAGTGTTTCTTCTACCAGACGTTCAACTCAGCACCACAAGCTGGGCGACAAGAAGGGCACGTGAAGCAAACGCTTTTTGCTGGCCCATTTTGCTGTGCCACGTTCTTCTGCGGCTTTTCAGAGCTTGACAAACTCCAACGCACCTGCTGCTGCTGCTGCTGCTGCTGCTGCTGCTTGTGCTTCCAGCTGACAAGGAGCACAGCGATCTGGCAGCAGGTTTCAGGTTGTGCAAAAGAAGAGCTTGGTGATTTGAATGTACTGCAGATCCGTGTTTGTGCAAGTTGCAGGGGCAAGCTCCTGACAAAGGTGGTCGCCTGGCACACTTTCCCCTTTGCCAGCTGCAGTGGAAATGCTTTCGGCTGACATTCGCACCAAGAGAGGCAGATTGCGGGCCTCCGGACCACGGAGAAGGTAACTGCATGAAGCGGG
This sequence comes from Cyanistes caeruleus, assembly GCF_971803275.1. NCBI lineage: Eukaryota > Metazoa > Chordata > Aves > Passeriformes > Paridae > Cyanistes > Cyanistes caeruleus. Next base: position 5,430,850 of record NC_141722.1, read on the forward strand.
GGAGGGCGGGAGTGTCTTTTGGAAGAAGCGGCGTTCTGGAGCGCTTGGCAGCCGGCGCAACGAGCGATGTGTGCGAGAACTCCCCGCTTCGCATCCGAGAGGGTGATAGCGCGAGTGCTGCCAAAAGGCGAGGAAGGAAGCCGCTTAGCGGCCGGCTTGTGCGCGGAGCTTGCGGACTGCAAGAAGAACGTGACTGCCTCTCAGCCGTCTGCTGAATTGACCTTAGCTGTCGCCTGGAAGATGAACAGCGGCGGCTTCCTTGTGCTGCTTGCCTATGCCTCTTGTTGCTCTCTACGGGAACTCTTACGCTTTCCTTTAGGCACCGGGGGTGCAGAGAAACAGCTTGTGGTGCGCATAAGCCTGCAGCACGGAATATGTAAGAAATTACTGATCTCCACCTTTTCCCACCATGCGCCACAGCTGCGCGTCCCGTGTTCAAGCAACGATAGGATGCCCAGCTCTGTGTGACTGAGAAGAAGCAGATCTTGTTCTTGCAATTCTTTACACGCTTCTCAGAAGCCCGCTACTCTGGCACTCGATCAGAGCTGGCTTTCGGCTTTGCCGCTTTTCCAGGCGTGTCCTGCACACGGCCAGCGCATCTTGTACACCTTTTGTCCTCAGCTCGAGCTGCCAAAACACTTTTTCTTCTTCAGCGTGCGGAACAATTTCGTGCAGCTCTCGCACACATAAGAAACGGGGAGAGAAGCGCTTTAGGTGCCTTAGTGTTTCTTCGACCAGACGTTCAACCCAGCACCACAAGCTGGGCGACAAGAAGGGCACGTGAAGCAAACGCTTTTTGCTGGCCCATTTTGCTGTGCCACGCTCTTCTGCGGCTCTTCAGAGCTTGACAAACTCCAACGCAACTGCTGCTGCTGCTGCTGCTGCTGCTGCTGCTTGTGCTTCCAGCTGACAAGGAGCACAGCGATCTGGCAGCAGGTTTCAGGTTGTGCAAAAGAAGAGCTTGGTGATTTGAATGTACTGCAGATCCGTGTTTGTGCAAGTTGCAGGGGCAAGCTCCTGACAAAGGTGGTCGCCTGGCACACTTTCCCCTTTGCCAGCTGCAGTGGAAATGCTTTCGGCTGACATTCGCACCAAGAGAGGCAGATTGCAGGCCTCCGGACCACGGAGAAGGTAACTGCATGAAGCGGGGGGTGGCGAGAGTGTCTTTTGGCAGAAGCGGCGTTCTGGAGCGCTTGGCAGCCGGCGCAACGAGCGATGTGTGCGAGAAGCCGCCGCTTCGCATCCGAGAGGGTGATAGCGCGAGCGCTGCCAAAAGGCGAGGAAGGAAGCCGCTTAGCGGCCGGCTTGTGCGCGGAGCTTGCGGACTGCGAGAGGAACGTGACTGCCTCTCAGCCGCCTGCTGAATTGACCTTAGCTGTCGCCTGGAAGATGAACAGCGGCGGCTTCCTTGTGCTGCTTGCCTATGCCTCTTGTTGCTCTCTGCGTGAACTCTTGTGCTTTCCTTTAGGCACCGGGGTGCAGAGAAACAGCTTGTGGTGCGCATAAGCCTGCCGCACGGAATATGTAAGAAATTGCTGATCTCCACCGTTTCCCACCATGCGCCACAGCTGCGCGTCCCGTGTTCAAGCAACGACAGCATGCCCAGCTCTGTGTGACTGAGAAGAAGCAGATGTTGTTCTTGCAATTCTCTACGCGCCTCTCAGAAGCCCGCTGCTCTGGCACTCGATTAGAGCTGGCTTTCGGCTTTGCCGCTTTTCCAGGCATTTCCTGCACATGGCCAGCGCATCTTGTGCACCTTTTGTCCTCAGCTCGAGCTGCCAAGACACTTTCTCTTCTTCAGCGCGCGGAACACTTTCATGCAGCTCTCGCACACATAAGAAACGGGGAGAGAAGCACTTTAGGTGCCTTAGTGTTTCTTCGACCAGACGTTCAACCCAGCACCACAAGCTGGGCGACAAGAAGGGCACGTGAAGCAAACGCTTTTTGCTGGCCCATTTTGCTGTGCCACGCTCTTCTGCGGCTCTTCAGAGCTTGACAAACTCCAACGCACCTGCTGCTGCTGCTGCTGCTGCTGCTGCTGCTTGTGCTTCCAGCTGACAAGGAGCACAGCGATCTGGCAGCAGTTTTCAGGTTATGCAAAAGAAGAGCTTGGTGATTTGAATGTACTGCAGATCCGTGTTTGTGCAAGTTGCAGGGGCAAGCTCCTGACAAAGGTAGTCAGTCGCCTGGCACACTTTCCCCTTTGCCAGCTGCAGTGGAAATGCTTTCGGCTGACATTCGCACCAAGAGAGGCAGATTGCGGGCCTCCGGACCACGGAGAAGGTAACTGCATGAAGCGGGGGGTGGCGGGAGAGTCTTTTGGCAGAAGCAGCGTTCTGGAGCGCTTGGCAGCCGGCGCAACGAGCGATGTGTGCGAGAAGACGCCGCTTCGCATCCGAGAGGGTGATAGCGCGAGCGCTGCCAAAAGGCGAGGAAGGAAGCCGCTTAGCGGCCGGCTTGTGCGCGGAGCTTGCGGACTGCGAGAGGAACGTGACTGCCTCTCAGCTGCCTGCTGAATTGACCTTAGCTGTCGCCTGGAAGATGAACAGCGGCGGCTTCCTTGTGCTGCTTGCCTATGCCTCTTGTTGCTCTCTGCGGGAACTCTTGTGCTTTCCTTTAGGCACCGGGGTGCAGAGAAACAGCTTGTGGTGCGCATAAGCCTGCCGCACGGAATATGTAAGAAATTGCTGATCTCCACCGTTTCCCACCATGCGCCACAGCTGCGCGTCCCGTGTTCAAGCAACGACAGCATGCCCAGCTCTGTGTGACTGAGAAGAAGCAGATGTTGTTCTTGCAATTCTCTACGCGCCTCTCAGAAGCCCGCTGCTCTGGCACTCGATCAGAGCTGGCTTTCGGCTTTGCCGCTTTTCCAGGCATTTCCTGCACATGGCCAGCGCATCTTGTGCACCTTTTGTCCTCAGCTCGAGCTGCCAAGACACTTTCTCTTCTTCAGCGCGCGGAACACTTTCATGCAGCTCTCGCACACATAAGAAACGGGGAGAGAAGCACTTTAGGTGCCTTAGTGTTTCTTCGACCAGACGTTCAACCCAGCACCACAAGCTGGGCGACAAGAAGGGCACGTGAAGCAAACGCTTTTTGCTGGCCCATTTTGCTGTGCCACGCTCTTCTGCGGCTCTTCAGAGCTTGACAAACTCCAACGCACCTGCTGCTGCTGCTGCTGCTGCTGCTGCTGCTTGTGCTTCCAGCTGACAAGGAGCACAGCGATCTGGCAGCAGTTTTCAGGTTATGCAAAAGAAGAGCTTGGTGATTTGAATGTACTGCAGATCCGTGTTTGTGCAAGTTGCAGGGGCAAGCTCCTGACAAAGGTAGTCAGTCGCCTGGCACACTTTCCCCTTTGCCAGCTGCAGTGGAAATGCTTTCGGCTGACATTCGCACCAAGAGAGGCAGATTGCGGGCCTCCGGACCACGGAGAAGGTAACTGCATGAAGCGGGGGAGGGCGGGAGTGTCTTTTGGCAGAAGCGGCGTTCTGGAGCGCTTGGCAGCCGGCGCAACGAGCGATGTGTGCGAGAACTCGCCGCTTCGCATCCGAGAGGGTGGTAGCGCGAGTGCTGCCAAAAGGCGAGGAAGGAAGCCGCTTAGCGGCCGGCTTGTGCGCGGAGCTTGCGGACTGCGAGAGGAACGTGACTGCCTCTCAGCCGCCTGCTGAATTGACCTTAGCTGTCGCCTGGAAGATGAACAGCGGCGGCTTCCTTGTGGTGCTTGCCTATGCCTCTTGTTGCTCTCTGCGGGAACTCTTGCGCTTTCCTTTAGGCACCGGGGTGCAGAGAAACAGCTTGTGGTGCGCATAAGCCTGCCGCACGGAATATGTAAGAAATTGCTGATCTCCACCTTTTCCGACCATGCGCCACAGCTGCGCGTCCCGTGTTCAAGCAACGACAGCATGCCCAGCTCTGTGTGACTGAGAAGAAGCAGATGTTGTTCTTGCAATTCTTTACACGCTTCTCAGAAGCCCGCTGCTCTGGCACTCGATCAGAGCTGGCTTTCGGCTTTGCCGCTTTTCCAGGCGTGTCCTGCACACGGCCAGCGCATCTTGTACACCTTTTGTCCTCAGCTCGAGCTGCCAAGACACTTTCTCTTCTTCAGCGTGCGGAACAATTTCGTGCAGCTCTCGCACACATAAGAAACGGGGAGAGAAGCGCTTTAGGTGCCTTAGTGTTTCTTCTACCAGACGTTCAACTCAGCACCACAAGCTGGGCGACAAGAAGGGCACGTGAAGCAAACGCTTTTTGCTGGCCCATTTTGCTGTGCCACGTTCTTCTGCGGCTCTTCAGAGCTTGACAAACTCCAACGCACCTGCTGCTGCTGCTGCTGCTGCTGCTGCTGCTTGTGCTTCCAGCTGACAAGGAGCACAGCGATCTGGCAGCAGGTTTCAGGTTGTGCAAAAGAAGAGCTTGGTGATTTGAATGTACTGCAGATCCGTGTTTGTGCAAGTTGCAGGGGCAAGCTCCTGACAAAGGTGGTCGCCTGGCACACTTTCCCCTTTGCCAGCTGCAGTGGAAATGCTTTCGGCTGACATTCGCACCAAGAGAGGCAGATTGCGGGCCTCCGGACCACCGAGAAGGTAACTGCATGAAGCGGGGGAGGGCGGGAGTGTCTTTTGGAAGAAGCGGCGTTCTGGAGCGCTTGGCAGCCGGCGCAACGAGCGATGTGTGCGAGAACTCCCCGCTTCGCATCCGAGAGGGTGATAGCGCGAGTGCTGCCAAAAGGCGAGGAAGGAAGCCGCTTAGCGGCCGGCTTGTGCGCGGAGCTTGCGGACTGCAAGAAGAACGTGACTGCCTCTCAGCCGTCTGCTGAATTGACCTTAGCTGTCGCCTGGAAGATGAACAGCGGCGGCTTCCTTGTGCTGCTTGCCTATGCCTCTTGTTGCTCTCTACGGGAACTCTTACGCTTTCCTTTAGTCACCGGGGGTGCAGAGAAACAGCTTGTGGTGCGCATAAGCCTGCCGCACGGAATATGTAAGAAATTACTGATCTCCACCTTTTCCCACCATGCGCCACAGCTGCGCGTCCCGTGTTCAAGCAACGATAGGATGCCCAGCTCTGTGTGACTGAGAAGAAGCAGATGTTGTTCTTGCAATTCTTTACACGCTTCTCAGAAGCCCGCTACTCTGGCACTCGATCAGAGCTGGCTTTCGGCTTTGCCGCTTTTCCAGGCGTGTCCTGCACACGGCCAGCGCATCTTGTACACCTTTTGTCCTCAGCTCGAGCTGCCAAAACACTTTTTCTTCTTCAGCGTGCGGAACAATTTCGTGCAGCTCTCGCACACATAAGAAACGGGGAGAGAAGCGCTTTAGGTGCCTTAGTGTTTCTTCGACCAGACGTTCAACCCAGCACCACAAGCTGGGCGACAAGAAGGGCACGTGAAGCAAACGCTTTTTGCTGGCCCATTTTGCTGTGCCACGCTCTTCTGCGGCTCTTCAGAGCTTGACAAACTCCAACGCAACTGCTGCTGCTGCTGCTGCTGCTGCTGCTGCTTGTGCTTCCAGCTGACAAGGAGCACAGCGATCTGGCAGCAGGTTTCAGGTTGTGCAAAAGAAGAGCTTGGTGATTTGAATGTACTGCAGATCCGTGTTTGTGCAAGTTGCAGGGGCAAGCTCCTGACAAAGGTGGTCGCCTGGCACACTTTCCCCTTTGCCAGCTGCAGTGGAAATGCTTTCGGCTGACATTCGCACCAAGAGAGGCAGATTGCGGGCCTCCGGACCACGGAGACGGTAACTGCATGAAGCGGGGGGTGGCGAGAGTGTCTTTTGGCAGAAGCGGCGTTCTGGAGCGCTTGGCAGCCGGCGCAACGAGCGATGTGTGCGAGAAGCCGCCGCTTCGCATCCGAGAGGGTGATAGCGCGAGCGCTGCCAAAAGGCGAGGAAGGAAGCCGCTTAGCGGCCGGCTTGTGCGCGGAGCTTGCGGACTGCGAGAGGAACGTGACTGCCTCTCAGCCGCCTGCTGAATTGACCTTAGCTGTCGCCTGGAAGATGAACAGCGGCGGCTTCCTTGTGGTGCTTGCCTATGCCTCTTGTTGCTCTCTGCGTGAACTCTTGTGCTTTCCTTTAGGCACCGGGGTGCAGAGAAACAGCTTGTGGTGCGCATAAGCCTGCCGCACGGAATATGTAAGAAATTGCTGATCTCCACCGTTTCCCACCATGCGCCACAGCTGCGCGTCCCGTGTTCAAGCAACGACAGCATGCCCAGCTCTGTGTGACTGAGAAGAAGCAGATGTTGTTCTTGCAATTCTCTACGCGCCTCTCAGAAGCCCGCTGCTCTGGCACTCGATCAGAGCTGGCTTTCGGCTTTGCCGCTTTTCCAGGCATTTCCTGCACATGGCCAGCGCATCTTGTGCACCTTTTGTCCTCAGCTCGAGCTGCCAAGACACTTTCTCTTCTTCAGCGCGCGGAACACTTTCATGCAGCTCTCGCACACATAAGAAACGGGGAGAGAAGCACTTTAGGTGCCTTAGTGTTTCTTCGACCAGACGTTCAACCCAGCACCACAAGCTGGGCGACAAGAAGGGCACGTGAAGCAAACGCTTTTTGCTGGCCCATTTTGCTGTGCCACGCTCTTCTGCGGCTCTTCAGAGCTTGACAAACTCCAACGCACCTGCTGCTGCTGCTGCTGCTGCTGCTGCTGCTTGTGCTTCCAGCTGACAAGGAGCACAGCGATCTGGCAGCAGTTTTCAGGTTATGCAAAAGAAGAGCTTGGTGATTTGAATGTACTGCAGATCCGTGTTTGTGCAAGTTGCAGGGGCAAGCTCCTGACAAAGGTAGTCAGTCGCCTGGCACACTTTCCCCTTTGCCAGCTGCAGTGGAAATGCTTTCGGCTGACATTCGCACCAAGAGAGGCAGATTGCGGGCCTCCGGACCACCGAGAAGGTAACTGCATGAAGCGGGGGGTGGCGGGAGAGTCTTTTGGCAGAAGCGGCGTTCTGGAGCGCTTGGCAGCCGGCGCAACGAGCGATGTGTGCGAGAAGCCGCCGCTTCGCATCCGAGAGGGTGATAGCGCGAGCGCTGCCAAAAGGCGAGGAAGGAAGCCGCTTAGCGGCCGGCTTGTGCGCGGAGCTTGCGGACTGCGAGAGGAACGTGACTGCCTCTCAGCCGCCTGCTGAATTGACCTTAGCTGTCGCCTGGAAGATGAACAGCGGCGGCTTCCTTGTGGTGCTTGCCTATGCCTCTTGTTGCTCTCTGCGGGAACTCTTGCGCTTTCCTTTAGGCACCGGGGTGCAGAGAAACAGCTTGTGGTGCGCATAAGCCTGCCGCAAGGAATATGTAAGAAATTGCTGATCTCCACCGTTTCCCACCATGCGCCACAGCTGCGCGTCCCGTGTTCAAGCAACGACAGCATGCCCAGCTCTGTGTGACTGAGAAGAAGCAGATGTTGTTCTTGCAATTCTTTACACGCTTCTCAGAAGCCCGCTGCTCTGGCACTCGATCAGAGCTGGCTTTCGGCTTTGCCGCTTTTCCAGGCGTGTCCTGCACACGGCCAGCGCATCTTGTACACCTTTTGTCCTCAGCTCGAGCTGCCAAAACACTTTCTCTTCTTCAGCGTGCGGAACAATTTCGTGCAGCTCTCGCACACATAAGAAACGGGGAGAGAAGCGCTTTAGGTGCCTTAGTGTTTCTTCGACCAGACGTTCAACTCAGCACCACAAGCTGGGCGACAAGAAGGGCACGTGAAGCAAACGCTTTTTGCTGGCCCATTTTGCTGTGCCACGTTCTTCTGCGGCTCTTCAGAGCTTGACAAACTCCAACGCACCTGCTGCTGCTGCTGCTGCTGCTGCTGCTGCTGCTTGTGCTTCCAGCTGACAAGGAGCACAGCGATCTGGCAGCAGGTTTCAGGTTGTGCAAAAGAAGAGCTTGGTGATTTGAATGTACTGCAGATCCGTGTTTGTGCAAGTTGCAGGGGCAAGCTCCTGACAAAGGTGGTCGCCTGGCACACTTTCCCCTTTGCCAGCTGCAGTGGAAATGCTTTCGGCTGACATTCGCACCAAGAGAGGCAGATTGCGGGCCTCCGGACCACCGAGAAGGTAACTGCATGAAGCGGGGGAGGGCGGGAGTGTCTTTTGGAAGAAGCGGCGTTCTGGAGCGCTTGGCAGCCGGCGCAACGAGCGATGTGTGCGAGAACTCCCCGCTTCGCATCCGAGAGGGTGATAGCGCGAGTGCTGCCAAAAGGCGAGGAAGGAAGCCGCTTAGCGGCCGGCTTGTGCGCGGAGCTTGCGGACTGCGAGAGGAACGTGACTGCCTCTCAGCCGCCTGCTGAATTGACCTTAGCTGTCGCCTGGAAGATGAACAGCGGCGGCTTCCTTGTGCTGCTTGCCTATGCCTCTTGTTGCTCTCTGCGGGAACTCTTGTGCTTTCCTTTAGGCACCGGGGTGCAGAGAAACAGCTTGTGGTGCGCATAAGCCTGCCGCACGGAATATGTAAGAAATTGCTGATCTCCACCGTTTCCCACCATGCGCCACAGCTGCGCGTCCCGTGTTCAAGCAACGACAGCATGCCCAGCTCTGTGTGACTGAGAAGAAGCAGATGTTGTTCTTGCAATTCTCTACGCGCCTCTCAGAAGCCCGCTACTCTGGCACTCGATCAGAGCTGGCTTTCGGCTTTGCCGCTTTTCCAGGCATTTCCTGCACATGGCCAGCGCATCTTGTGCACCTTTTGTCCTCAGCTCGAGCTGCCAAGACACTTTCTCTTCTTCAGCGCGCGGAACACTTTCATGCAGCTCTCGCACACATAAGAAACGGGGAGAGAAGCACTTTAGGTGCCTTAGTGTTTCTTCGACCAGACGTTCAACCCAGCACCACAAGCTGGGCGACAAGAAGGGCACGTGAAGCAAACGCTTTTTGCTGGCCCATTTTGCTGTGCCACGCTCTTCTGCGGCTCTTCAGAGCTTGACAAACTCCAACGCACCTGCTGCTGCTGCTGCTGCTGCTGCTGCTGCTTGTGCTTCCAGCTGACAAGGAGCACAGCGATCTGGCAGCAGTTTTCAGGTTATGCAAAAGAAGAGCTTGGTGATTTGAATGTACTGCAGATCCGTGTTTGTGCAAGTTGCAGGGGCAAGCTCCTGACAAAGGTAGTCAGTCGCCTGGCACACTTTCCCCTTTGCCAGCTGCAGTGGAAATGCTTTCGGCTGACATTCGCACCAAGAGAGGCAGATTGCGGGCCTCCGGACCACCGAGAAGGTAACTGCATGAAGCGGGGGAGGGCGGGAGTGTCTTTTGGAAGAAGCGGCGTTCTGGAGCGCTTGGCAGCCGGCGCAACGAGCGATGTGTGCGAGAACTCGCCGCTTCGCATCCGAGAGGGTGATAGCGCGAGTGCTGCCAAAAGGCGAGGAAGGAAGCCGCTTAGCGGCCGGCTTGTGCGCGGAGCTTGCGGACTGCAAGAAGAACGTGACTGCCTCTCAGCCGTCTGCTGAATTGACCTTAGCTGTCGCCTGGAAGATGAACAGCGGCGGCTTCCTTGTGCTGCTTGCCTATGCCTCTTGTTGCTCTCTACGGGAACTCTTACGCTTTCCTTTAGGCACCGGGGGTGCAGAGAAACAGCTTGTGGTGCGCATAAGCCTGCCGCACGGAATATGTAAGAAATTACTGATCTCCACCTTTTCCCACCATGCGCCACAGCTGCGCGTCCCGTGTTCAAGCAACGATAGGATGCCCAGCTCTGTGTGACTGAGAAGAAGCAGATGTTGTTCTTGCAATTCTTTACACGCTTCTCAGAAGCCCGCTACTCTGGCACTCGATCAGAGCTGGCTTTCGGCTTTGCCGCTTTTCCAGGCGTGTCCTGCACACGGCCAGCGCATCTTGTACACCTTTTGTCCTCAGCTCGAGCTGCCAAAACACTTTTTCTTCTTCAGCGTGCGGAACAATTTCGTGCAGCTCTCGCACACATAAGAAACGGGGAGAGAAGCGCTTTAGGTGCCTTAGTGTTTCTTCGACCAGACGTTCAACCCAGCACCACAAGCTGGGCGACAAGAAGGGCACGTGAAGCAAACGCTTTTTGCTGGCCCATTTTGCTGTGCCACGCTCTTCTGCGGCTCTTCAGAGCTTGACAAACTCCAACGCAACTGCTGCTGCTGCTGCTGCTGCTGCTGCTGCTTGTGCTTCCAGCTGACAAGGAGCACAGCGATCTGGCAGCAGGTTTCAGGTTGTGCAAAAGAAGAGCTTGGTGATTTGAATGTACTGCAGATCCGTGTTTGTGCAAGTTGCAGGGGCAAGCTCCTGACAAAGGTGGTCGCCTGGCACACTTTCCCCTTTGCCAGCTGCAGTGGAAATGCTTTCGGCTGACATTCGCACCAAGAGAGGCAGATTGCGGGCCTCCGGACCACGGAGAAGGTAACTGCATGAAGCGGGGGGTGGCGAGAGTGTCTTTTGGCAGAAGCGGCGTTCTGGAGCGCTTGGCAGCCGGCGCAACGAGCGATGTGTGCGAGAAGCCGCCGCTTCGCATCCGAGAGGGTGATAGCGCGAGCGCTGCCAAAAGGCGAGGAAGGAAGCCGCTTAGCGGCCGGCTTGTGCGCGGAGCTTGCGGACTGCGAGAGGAACGTGACTGCCTCTCAGCCGCCTGCTGAATTGACCTTAGCTGTCGCCTGGAAGATGAACAGCGGCGGCTTCCTTGTGCTGCTTGCCTATGCCTCTTGTTGCTCTCTGCGTGAACTCTTGTGCTTTCCTTTAGGCACCGGGGTGCAGAGAAACAGCTTGTGGTGCGCATAAGCCTGCCGCACGGAATATGTAAGAAATTGCTGATCTCCACCGTTTCCCACCATGCGCCACAGCTGCGCGTCCCGTGTTCAAGCAACGACAGCATGCCCAGCTCTGTGTGACTGAGAAGAAGCAGATGTTGTTCTTGCAATTCTCTACGCGCCTCTCAGAAGCCCGCTGCTCTGGCACTCGATCAGAGCTGGCTTTCGGCTTTGCCGCTTTTCCAGGCATTTCCTGCACATGGCCAGCGCATCTTGTGCACCTTTTGTCCTCAGCTCGAGCTGCCAAGACACTTTCTCTTCTTCAGCGCGCGGAACACTTTCATGCAGCTCTCGCACACATAAGAAACGGGGAGAGAAGCACTTTAGGTGCCTTAGTGTTTCTTCGACCAGACGTTCAACCCAGCACCACAAGCTGGGCGACAAGAAGGGCACGTGAAGCAAACGCTTTTTGCTGGCCCATTTTGCTGTGCCACGCTCTTCTGCGGCTCTTCAGAGCTTGACAAACTCCAACGCACCTGCTGCTGCTGCTGCTGCTGCTGCTGCTGCTTGTGCTTCCAGCTGACAAGGAGCACAGCGATCTGGCAGCAGTTTTCAGGTTATGCAAAAGAAGAGCTTGGTGATTTGAATGTACTGCAGATCCGTGTTTGTGCAAGTTGCAGGGGCAAGCTCCTGACAAAGGTAGTCAGTCGCCTGGCACACTTTCCCCTTTGCCAGCTGCAGTGGAAATGCTTTCGGCTGACATTCGCACCAAGAGAGGCAGATTGCGGGCCTCCGGACCACCGAGAAGGTAACTGCATGAAGCGGGGGGTGGCGGGAGAGTCTTTTGGCAGAAGCGGCGTTCTGGAGCGCTTGGCAGCCGGCGCAACGAGCGATGTGTGCGAGAAGACGCCGCTTCGCATCCGAGAGGGTGATAGCGCGAGCGCTGCCAAAAGGCGAGGAAGGAAGCCGCTTAGCGGCCGGCTTGTGCGCGGAGCTTGCGGACTGCGAGAGGAACGTGACTGCCTCTCAGCCGCCTGCTGAATTGACCTTAGCTGTCGCCTGGAAGATGAACAGCGGCGGCTTCCTTGTGGTGCTTGCCTATGCCTCTTGTTGCTCTCTGCGGGAACTCTTGCGCTTTCCTTTAGGCACCGGGGTGCAGAGAAACAGCTTGTGGTGCGCATAAGCCTGCCGCACGGAATATGTAAGAAATTGCTGATCTCCATCGTTTCCCACCATGCGCCACAGCTGCGCGTCCCGTGTTCAAGCAACGACAGCATGCCCAGCTCTGTGTGACTGAGAAGAAGCAGATGTTGTTCTTGCAATTCTTTACACGCTTCTCAGAAGCCCGCTGCTCTGGCACTCGATCAGAGCTGGCTTTCGGCTTTGCCGCTTTTCCAGGCGTGTCCTGCACACGGCCAGCGCATCTTGTACACCTTTTGTCCTCAGCTCGAGCTGCCAAGACACTTTCTCTTCTTCAGCGTGCGGAACAATTTCGTGCAGCTCTCGCACACATAAGAAACGGGGAGAGAAGCGCTTTAGGTGCCTTAGTGTTTCTTCGACCAGACGTTCAACTCAGCACCACAAGCTGGGCGACAAGAAGGGCACGTGAAGCAAACGCTTTTTGCTGGCCCATTTTGCTGTGCCACGTTCTTCTGCGGCTCTTCAGAGCTTGACAAACTCCAACGCACCTGCTGCTGCTGCTGCTGCTGCTGCTGCTGCTGCTGCTTGTGCTTCCAGCTGACAAGGAGCACAGCCATCTGGCAGCAGGTTTCAGGTTGTGCAAAAGAAGAGCTTGGTGATTTGAATGTACTGCAGATCCGTGTTTGTGCAAGTTGCAGGGGCAAGCTCCTGACAAAGGTGGTCGCCTGGCACACTTTCCCCTTTGCCAGCTGCAGTGGAAATGCTTTCGGCTGACATTCGCACCAAGAGAGGCAGATTGCGGGCCTCCGGACCACCGAGAAGGTAACTGCATGAAGCGGGGGAGGGCGGGAGTGTCTTTTGGAAGAAGCGGCGTTCTGGAGCGCTTGGCAGCCGGCGCAACGAGCGATGTGTGCGAGAACTCCCCGCTTCGCATCCGAGAGGGTGATAGCGCGAGTGCTGCCAAAAGGCGAGGAAGGAAGCCGCTTAGCGGCCGGCTTGTGCGCGGAGCTTGCGGACTGCAAGAAGAACGTGACTGCCTCTCAGCCGTCTGCTGAATTGACCTTAGCTGTCGCCTGGAAGATGAACAGCGGCGGCTTCCTTGTGCTGCTTGCCTATGCCTCTTGTTGCTCTCTACGGGAACTCTTACGCTTTCCTTTAGGCACCGGGGGTGCAGAGAAACAGCTTGTGGTGCGCATAAGCCTGCCGCACGGAATATGTAAGAAATTACTGATCTCCACCTTTTCCCACCATGCGCCACAGCTGCGCGTCCCGTGTTCAAGCAACGATAGGATGCCCAGCTCTGTGTGACTGAGAAGAAGCAGATGTTGTTCTTGCAATTCTTTACACGCTTCTCAGAAGCCCGCTACTCTGGCACTCGATCAGAGCTGGCTTTCGGCTTTGCCGCTTTTCCAGGCGTGTCCTGCACACGGCCAGCGCATCTTGTACACCTTTTGTCCTCAGCTCGAGCTGCCAAAACACTTTTTCTTCTTCAGCGTGCGGAACAATTTCGTGCAGCTCTCGCACAAATAAGAAACGGGGAGAGAAGCGCTTTAGGTGCCTTAGTGTTTCTTCGACCAGACGTTCAACCCAGCACCACAAGCTGGGCGACAAGAAGGGCACGTGAAGCAAACGCTTTTTGCTGGCCCATTTTGCTGTGCCACGCTCTTCTGCGGCTCTTCAGAGCTTGACAAACTCCAACACAACTGCTGCTGCTGCTGCTGCTGCTGCTGCTGCTTGTGCTTCCAGCTGACAAGGAGCACAGCGATCTGGCAGCAGGTTTCAGGTTGTGCAAAAGAAGAGCTTGGTGATTTGAATGTACTGCAGATCCGTGTTTGTGCAAGTTGCAGGGGCAAGCTCCTGACAAAGGTGGTCGCCTGGCACACTTTCCCCTTTGCCAGCTGCAGTGGAAATGCTTTCGGCTGACATTCGCACCAAGAGAGGCAGATTGCGGGCCTCCGGACCACGGAGAAGGTAACTGCATGAAGCGGGGGGTGGCGAGAGTGTCTTTTGGCAGAAGCGGCGTTCTGGAGCGCTTGGCAGCCGGCGCAACGAGCGATGTGTGCGAGAAGCCGCCGCTTCGCATCCGAGAGGGTGATAGCGCGAGCGCTGCCAAAAGGCGAGGAAGGAAGCCGCTTAGCGGCCGGCTTGTGCGCGGAGCTTGCGGACTGCGAGAGGAACGTGACTGCCTCTCAGCCGCCTGCTGAATTGACCTTAGCTGTCGCCTGGAAGATGAACAGCGGCGGCTTCCTTGTGCTGCTTGCCTATGCCTCTTGTTGCTCTCTGCGTGAACTCTTGTGCTTTCCTTTAGGCACCGGGGTGCAGAGAAACAGCTTGTGGTGCGCATAAGCCTGCCGCACGGAATATGTAAGAAATTGCTGATCTCCACCGTTTCCCACCATGCGCCACAGCTGCGCGTCCCGTGTTCAAGCAACGACAGCATGCCCAGCTCTGTGTGACTGAGAAGAAGCAGATGTTGTTCTTGCAATTCTCTACGCGCCTCTCAGAAGCCCGCTGCTCTGGCACTCGATCAGAGCTGGCTTTCGGCTTTGCCGCTTTTCCAGGCATTTCCTGCACATGGCCAGCGCATCTTGTGCACCTTTTGTCCTCAGCTCGAGCTGCCAAGACACTTTCTCTTCTTCAGCGCGCGGAACACTTTCATGCAGCTCTCGCACACATAAGAAATGGGGAGAGAAGCACTTTAGGTGCCTTAGTGTTTCTTCGACCAGACGTTCAACCCAGCACCACAAGCTGGGCGACAAGAAGGGCACGTGAAGCAAACGCTTTTTGCTGGCCCATTTTGCTGTGCCACGCTCTTCTGCGGCTCTTCAGAGCTTGACAAACTCCAACGCACCTGCTGCTGCTGCTGCTGCTGCTGCTGCTGCTTGTGCTTCCAGCTGACAAGGAGCACAGCGATCTGGCAGCAGTTTTCAGGTTATGCAAAAGAAGAGCTTGGTGATTTGAATGTACTGCAGATCCGTGTTTGTGCAAGTTGCAGGGGCAAGCTCCTGACAAAGGTAGTCAGTCGCCTGGCACACTTTCCCCTTTGCCAGCTGCAGTGGAAATGCTTTCGGCTGACATTCGCACCAAGAGAGGCAGATTGCGGGCCTCCGGACCACCGAGAAGGTAACTGCATGAAGCGGGGGGTGGCGGGAGAGTCTTTTGGCAGAAGCGGCGTTCTGGAGCGCTTGGCAGCCGGCGCAACGAGCGATGTGTGCGAGAAGACGCCGCTTCGCATCCGAGAGGGTGATAGCGCGAGCGCTGCCAAAAGGCGAGGAAGGAAGCCGCTTAGCGGCCGGCTTGTGCGCGGAGCTTGCGGACTGCGAGAGGAACGTGACTGCCTCTCAGCCGCCTGCTGAATTGACCTTAGCTGTCGCCTGGAAGATGAACAGCGGCGGCTTCCTTGTGGTGCTTGCCTATGCCTCTTGTTGCTCTCTGCGGGAACTCTTGCGCTTTCCTTTAGGCACCGGGGTGCAGAGAAACAGCTTGTGGTGCGCATAAGCCTGCCGCACGGAATATGTAAGAAATTGCTGATCTCCACCGTTTCCCACCATGCGCCACAGCTGCGCGTCCCGTGTTCAAGCAACGACAGCATGCCCAGCTCTGTGTGACTGAGAAGAAGCAGATGTTGTTCTTGCAATTCTTTACACGCTTCTCAGAAGCCCGCTGCTCTGGCACTCGATCAGAGCTGGCTTTCGGCTTTGCCGCTTTTCCAGGCGTGTCCTGCACACGGCCAGCGCATCTTGTACACCTTTTGTCCTCAGCTCGAGCTGCCAAGACACTTTCTCTTCTTCAGCGTGCGGAACAATTTCGTGCAGCTCTCGCACACATAAGAAACGGGGAGAGAAGCGCTTTAGGTGCCTTAGTGTTTCTTCGACCAGACGTTCAACTCAGCACCACAAGCTGGGCGACAAGAAGGGCACGTGAAGCAAACGCTTTTTGCTGGCCCATTTTGCTGTGCCACGTTCTTCTGCGGCTCTTCAGAGCTTGACAAACTCCAACGCACCTGCTGCTGCTGCTGCTGCTGCTGCTGCTGCTGCTGCTTGTGCTTCCAGCTGACAAGGAGCACAGCCATCTGGCAGCAGGTTTCAGGTTGTGCAAAAGAAGAGCTTGGTGATTTGAATGTACTGCAGATCCGTGTTTGTGCAAGTTGCAGGGGCAAGCTCCTGACAAAGGTGGTCGCCTGGCACACTTTCCCCTTTGCCAGCTGCAGTGGAAATGCTTTCGGCTGACATTCGCACCAAGAGAGGCAGATTGCGGGCCTCCGGACCACCGAGAAGGTAACTGCATGAAGCGGGGGAGGGCGGGAGTGTCTTTTGGAAGAAGCGGCGTTCTGGAGCGCTTGGCAGCCGGCGCAACGAGCGATGTGTGCGAGAACTCCCCGCTTCGCATCCGAGAGGGTGATAGCGCGAGTGCTGCCAAAAGGCGAGGAAGGAAGCCGCTTAGCGGCCGGCTTGTGCGCGGAGCTTGCGGACTGCAAGAAGAACGTGACTGCCTCTCAGCCGTCTGCTGAATTGACCTTAGCTGTCGCCTGGAAGATGAACAGCGGCGGCTTCCTTGTGCTGCTTGCCTATGCCTCTTGTTGCTCTCTACGGGAACTCTTACGCTTTCCTTTAGGCACCGGGGGTGCAGAGAAACAGCTTGTGGTGCGCATAAGCCTGCCGCACGGAATATGTAAGAAATTACTGATCTCCACCTTTTCCCACCATGCGCCACAGCTGCGCGTCCCGTGTTCAAGCAACGACAGCATGCCCAGCTCTGTGTGACTGAGAAGAAGCAGATGTTGTTCTTGCAATTCTCTACGCGCCTCTCAGAAGCCCGCTGCTCTGGCACTCGATCAGAGCTGGCTTTGGGCTTTGCCGCTTTTCCAGGCATTTCCTGCACATGGCCAGCGCATCTTGTGCACCTTTTGTCCTCAGCTCGAGCTGCCAAGACACTTTCTCTTCTTCAGCGCGCGGAACACTTTCATGCAGCTCTCGCACACATAAGAAACGGGGAGAGAAGCGCTTTAGGTGCCTTAGTGTTTCTTCGACCAGACGTTCAACCCAGCACCACAAGCTGGGCGACAAGAAGGGCACGTGAAGCAAATGATTTTGCTAGCCCATTTTGCTGTGCCACGTTCTTCTGCGGCTCTTCAGAGCTTGACAAACTCCAACGCACCTGCTGTTGCTGCTGCTGCTGCTGCTGCTGCTTGTGCTTCCAGCTGACAAGGAGCACAGCGATCTGGCAGCAGGTTTCAGGTTGTGCAAAAGAAGAGCTTGGTGATTTGAATGTACTGCAGATCTGTGTTTGTGCAAGTTACAGGGGCAAGCTCCTGACAAAGGTGGTCGCCTGGCACACTTTCCCCTTTGCCAGCTGCAGTGGAAATGCTTTCGGCTGACATTCGCACCAAGAGAGGCAGATTGCGGGCCTCCGGACCACCGAGAAGGTAACTGCATGAAGCGGGGGGTGGCGGGAGTGTCTTTTGGCAGAAGCGGCGTTCTGGAGCGCTTGGCAGCCGGCGCAACGAGCGATGTGTGCGAGAAGCCGCCGCTTCGCATCCGAGAGGGTGATAGCGCGAGCGCTGCCAAAAGGCGAGGAAGGAAGCCGCTTAGCGGCCGGCTTGTGCGCGGAGCTTGCGGACTGCAAGAAGAACGTGACTGCCTCTCAGCCGCCTGCTGAATTGACCTTAGCTGTCGCCTGGAAGATGAACAGCGGCGGCTTCCTTGTGGTGCTTGCCTATGCCTCTTGTTGCTCTCTGCGTGAACTCTTGCGGTTTCCTTTAGGCACCGGGGTGCAGAGAAACAGCTTGTGGTGCGCATAAGCCTGCCGCACGGAATATATAAGAAATTGCTGATCTCCACCGTTTCCCACCATGCGCCACAGCTGCGCGTCCCGTGTTCAAGCAACGACAGCATGCCCAGCTCTGTGTGACTGAGAAGAAGCAGATGTTGTTCTTGCAATTCTCTACGCGCCTCTCAGAAGCCCGCTGCTCTGGCACTCGATCAGAGCTGGCTTTCGGCTTTGCCGCTTTTCCAGGCATTTCCTGCACATGGCCAGCGCATCTTGTGCACCTTTTGTCCTCAGCTCGAGCTGCCAAGACACTTTCTCTTCTTCAGCGCGCGGAACACTTTCATGCAGCTCTCGCACACATAAGAAACGGGGAGAGAAGCGCTTTAGGTGCCTTAGTGTTTCTTCGACCAGACGTTCAACCCAGCACCACAAGCTGGGCGACAAGAAGGGCACGTGAAGCAAACGCTTTTTGCTGGCCCATTTTGCTGTGCCACGCTCTTCTGCGGCTCTTCAGAGCTTTACAAACTCCAACGCACCTGCTGCTGCTGCTGCTGCTGCTGCTTGGGCTTCCAGCTGACAAGGAGCACAGCCATCTGGCAGCAGGTTTCAGGTTGTGCAAAAGAAGAGCTTGGTGATTTGAATGTACTGCAGATCCGTGTTTGTGCAAGTTGCAGGGGCAAGCTCCTGACAAAGGTGGTCGCCTGGCACACTTTCCCCTTTGCCAGCTGCAGTGGAAATGCTTTCGGCTGACATTCGCACCAAGAGAGGCAGATTGCGGGCCTCCGGACCACCGAGAAGGTAACTGCATGAAGCGGGGGGTGGCGGGAGTGTCTTTTGGCAGAAGCGGCGTTCTGGAGCGCTTGGCAGCCGGCGCAACGAGCGATGTGTGCGAGAAGACGCCGCTTCGCATCCGAGAGGGTGATAGCGCGAGCGCTGCCAAAAGGCGAGGAAGGAAACCGCTTAGCGGCCGGCTTGTGCGCGGAGCTTGCGGACTGCGAGAGGAACGTGACTGCCTCTCAGCCGCCTGCTGAATTGACCTTAGCTGTCGCCTGGAAGATGAACAGCGGCGGCTTCCTTGTGGTGCTTGCCTATGCCTCTTTTTGCTCTCTGCGTGAACTCTTGCGGTTTCCTTTAGGCACCGGGGTGCAGAGAAACAGCTTGTGGTGCGCATAAGCCTGCCGCACGGAATATGTAAGAAATTGCTGATCTCCACCGTTTACCACCATGTGCAACAGCTGCGCGTCCCGTGTTCAAGCAACGACAGCATGCCCAGCTCTGTGTGACTGAGAAGAAGCAGATGTTGTTCTTGCAATTCTCTACGCGCCTCTCAGAAGCCCGCTGCTCTGGCACTCGATCAGAGCTGGCTTTCGGCTTTGCCGCTTTTCCAGGCATTTCCTGTACATGGCCAGCGCATCTTGTGCACCTTTTGTCCTCAGCTCGAGCTGCCAAGACACTTTCTCTTCTTCAGCGCGCGGAACACTTTCATGCAGCTCTCGCACACATAAGAAACGGGGAGAGAAGCGCTTTAGGTGCCTTAGTGTTTCTTCGACCAGACGTTCAACCCAGCACCACAAGCTGGGCGACAAGAAGGGCACGTGAAGCAAACGCTTTTTGCTGGCCCATTTTGCTGTGCCACGCTCTTCTGCGGCTCTTCAGAGCTTGACAAACTCCAACGCACCTGCTGCTGCTGCTGCTGCTGCTGCTGCTGCTTGTGCTTCCAGCTGACAAGGAGCACAGCGATCTGGCAGCAGGTTTCAGGTTGTGCAAAAGAAGAGCTTGGTGATTTGAATGTACTGCAGATCCGTGTTTGTGCAAGTTGCAGGGGCAAGCTCCTGACAAAGGTAGTCAGTCGCCTGGCACACTTTCCCCTTTGCCAGCTGCAGTGGAAATGCTTTCGGCTGACATTCGCACCAAGAGAGGCAGATTGCGGGCCTCCGGACCACCGAGAAGGTAACTGCATGAAGCGGGGGGTGGCGGGAGTGTCTTTTGGCAGAAGCGGCGTTCTGGAGCGCTTGGCAGCCGGCGCAACGAGCGATGTGTGCGAGAAGCCGCCGCTTCGCATCCGAGAGGGTGATAGCGCGAGCGCTGCCAAAAGGCGAGGAAGGAAGCCGCTTAGCGGCCGGCTTGTGCGCGGAGCTTGCGGACTGCGAGAGGAACGTGACTGCCTCTCAGCCGCCTGCTGAATTGACCTTAGCTGTCGCCTGGAAGATGAACAGCGGCGGCTTCCTTGTGGTGCTTGCCTATGCCTCTTGTTGCTCTCTGCGTGAACTCTTGTGCTTTCCTTTAGGCACCGGGGTGCAGAGAAACAGCTTGTGGTGCGCATAAGCCTGCCGCACGGAATATGTAAGAAATTGCTGATCTCCACCGTTTCCCACCATGCGCCACAGCTGCGCGTCCCGTGTTCAAGCAACGACAGCATGCCCAGCTCTGTGTGACTGAGAAGAAGCAGATGTTGTTCTTGCAATTCTCTACGCGCCTCTCAGAAGCCCGCTGCTCTGGCACTCGATCAGAGCTGGCTTTCGGCTTTGCCGCTTTTCCAGGCATTTCCTGCACATGGCCAGCGCATCTTGTGCACCTTTTGTCCTCAGCTCGAGCTGCCAAGACACTTTCTCTTCTTCAGCGCGCGGAACACTTTCATGCAGCTCTCGCACACATAAGAAACGGGGAGAGAAGCACTTTAGGTGCCTTAGTGTTTCTTCGACCAGACGTTCAACCCAGCACCACAAGCTGGGCGACAAGAAGGGCACGTGAAGCAAACGCTTTTTGCTGGCCCATTTTGCTGTGCCACGCTCTTCTGCGGCTCTTCAGAGCTTGACAAACTCCAACGCACCTGCTGCTGCTGCTGCTGCTGCTGCTGCTGCTTGTGCTTCCAGCTGACAAGGAGCACAGCGATCTGGCAGCAGTTTTCAGGTTATGCAAAAGAAGAGCTTGGTGATTTGAATGTACTGCAGATCCGTGTTTGTGCAAGTTGCAGGGGCAAGCTCCTGACAAAGGTAGTCAGTCGCCTGGCACACTTTCCCCTTTGCCAGCTGCAGTGGAAATGCTTTCGGCTGACATTCGCACCAAGAGAGGCAGATTGCGGGCCTCCGGACCACGGAGAAGGTAACTGCATGAAGCGGGGGAGGGCGGGAGTGTCTTTTGGAAGAAGCGGCGTTCTGGAGCGCTTGGCAGCCGGCGCAACGAGCGATGTGTGCGAGAACTCGCCGCTTCGCATCCGAGAGGGTGGTAGCGCGAGTGCTGCCAAAAGGCGAGGAAGGAAGCCGCTTAGCGGCCGGCTTGTGCGCGGAGCTTGCGGACTGCGAGAGGAACGTGACTGCCTCTCAGCCGCCTGCTGAATTGACCTTAGCTGTCGCCTGGAAGATGAACAGCGGCGGCTTCCTTGTGGTGCTTGCCTATGCCTCTTGTTGCTCTCTGCGGGAACTCTTGCGCTTTCCTTTAGGCACCGGGGTGCAGAGAAACAGCTTGTGGTGCGCATAAGCCTGCCGCACGGAATATGTAAGAAATTGCTGATCTCCACCGTTTCCCACCATGCGCCACAGCTGCGCGTCCCGTGTTCAAGCAACGACAGCATGCCCAGCTCTGTGTGACTGAGAAGAAGCAGATGTTGTTCTTGCAATTCTTTACACGCTTCTCAGAAGCCCGCTGCTCTGGCACTCGATCAGAGCTGGCTTTCGGCTTTGCCGCTTTTCCAGGCGTGTCCTGCACACGGCCAGCGCATCTTGTACACCTTTTGTCCTCAGCTCGAGCTGCCAAGACACTTTCTCTTCTTCAGCGTGCGGAACAATTTCGTGCAGCTCTCGCACACATAAGAAACGGGGAGAGAAGCGCTTTAGGTGCCTTAGTGTTTCTTCTACCAGACGTTCAACTCAGCACCACAAGCTGGGCGACAAGAAGGGCACGTGAAGCAAACGCTTTTTGCTGGCCCATTTTGCTGTGCCACGTTCTTCTGCGGCTCTTCAGAGCTTGACAAACTCCAACGCACCTGCTGCTGCTGCTGCTGCTGCTGCTGCTGCTTGTGCTTCCAGCTGACAAGGAGCACAGCGATCTGGCAGCAGGTTTCAGGTTGTGCAAAAGAAGAGCTTGGTGATTTGAATGTACTGCAGATCCGTGTTTGTGCAAGTTGCAGGGGCAAGCTCCTGACAAAGGTGGTCGCCTGGCACACTTTCCCCTTTGCCAGCTGCAGTGGAAATGCTTTCGGCTGACATTCGCACCAAGAGAGGCAGATTGCGGGCCTCCGGACCACCGAGAAGGTAACTGCATGAAGCGGGGGAGGGCGGGAGTGTCTTTTGGAAGAAGCGGCGTTCTGGAGCGCTTGGCAGCCGGCGCAACGAGCGATGTGTGCGAGAACTCCCCGCTTCGCATCCGAGAGGGTGATAGCGCGAGTGCTGCCAAAAGGCGAGGAAGGAAGCCGCTTAGCGGCCGGCTTGTGCGCGGAGCTTGCGGACTGCAAGAAGAACGTGACTGCCTCTCAGCCGTCTGCTGAATTGACCTTAGCTGTCGCCTGGAAGATGAACAGCGGCGGCTTCCTTGTGCTGCTTGCCTATGCCTCTTGTTGCTCTCTACGGGAACTCTTACGCTTTCCTTTAGGCACCGGGGGTGCAGAGAAACAGCTTGTGGTGCGCATAAGCCTGCCGCACGGAATATGTAAGAAATTACTGATCTCCACCTTTTCCCACCATGCGCCACAGCTGCGCGTCCCGTGTTCAAGCAACGATAGGATGCCCAGCTCTGTGTGACTGAGAAGAAGCAGATCTTGTTCTTGCAATTCTTTACACGCTTCTCAGAAGCCCGCTACTCTGGCACTCGATCAGAGCTGGCTTTCGGCTTTGCCGCTTTTCCAGGCGTGTCCTGCACACGGCCAGCGCATCTTGTACACCTTTTGTCCTCAGCTCGAGCTGCCAAAACACTTTTTCTTCTTCAGCGTGCGGAACAATTTCGTGCAGCTCTCGCACACATAAGAAACGGGGAGAGAAGCGCTTTAGGTGCCTTAGTGTTTCTTCGACCAGACGTTCAACCCAGCACCACAAGCTGGGCGACAAGAAGGGCACGTGAAGCAAACGCTTTTTGCTGGCCCATTTTGCTGTGCCACGCTCTTCTGCGGCTCTTCAGAGCTTGACAAACTCCAACGCAACTGCTGCTGCTGCTGCTGCTGCTGCTGCTGCTGCTGCTTGTGCTTCCAGCTGACAAGGAGCACAGCGATCTGGCAGCAGGTTTCAGGTTGTGCAAAAGAAGAGCTTGGTGATTTGAATGTACTGCAGATCCGTGTTTGTGCAAGTTGCAGGGGCAAGCTCCTGACAAAGGTGGTCGCCTGGCACACTTTCCCCTTTGCCAGCTGCAGTGGAAATGCTTTCGGCTGACATTCGCACCAAGAGAGGCAGATTGCGGGCCTCCGGACCACGGAGAAGGTAACTGCATGAAGCGGGGGGTGGCGAGAGTGTCTTTTGGCAGAAGCGGCGTTCTGGAGCGCTTGGCAGCCGGCGCAACGAGCGATGTGTGCGAGAAGCCGCCGCTTCGCATCCGAGAGGGTGATAGCGCGAGCGCTGCCAAAAGGCGAGGAAGGAAGCCGCTTAGCGGCCGGCTTGTGCGCGGAGCTTGCGGACTGCGAGAGGAACGTGACTGCCTCTCAGCCGCCTGCTGAATTGACCTTAGCTGTCGCCTGGAAGATGAACAGCGGCGGCTTCCTTGTGCTGCTTGCCTATGCCTCTTGTTGCTCTCTGCGTGAACTCTTGTGCTTTCCTTTAGGCACCGGGGTGCAGAGAAACAGCTTGTGGTGCGCATAAGCCTGCCGCACGGAATATGTAAGAAATTGCTGATCTCCACCGTTTCCCACCATGCGCCACAGCTGCGCGTCCCGTGTTCAAGCAACGACAGCATGCCCAGCTCTGTGTGACTGAGAAGAAGCAGATGTTGTTCTTGCAATTCTCTACGCGCCTCTCAGAAGCCCGCTGCTCTGGCACTCGATCAGAGCTGGCTTTCGGCTTTGCCGCTTTTCCAGGCATTTCCTGCACATGGCCAGCGCATCTTGTGCACCTTTTGTCCTCAGCTCGAGCTGCCAAGACACTTTCTCTTCTTCAGCGCGCGGAACACTTTCATGCAGCTCTCGCACACATAAGAAACGGGGAGAGAAGCACTTTAGGTGCCTTAGTGTTTCTTCGACCAGACGTTCAACCCAGCACCACAAGCTGGGCGACAAGAAGGGCACGTGAAGCAAACGCTTTTTGCTGGCCCATTTTGCTGTGCCACGCTCTTCTGCGGCTCTTCAGAGCTTGACAAACTCCAACGCACCTGCTGCTGCTGCTGCTGCTGCTGCTGCTGCTGCTTGTGCTTCCAGCTGACAAGGAGCACAGCGATCTGGCAGCAGTTTTCAGGTTATGCAAAAGAAGAGCTTGGTGATTTGAATGTACTGCAGATCCGTGTTTGTGCAAGTTGCAGGGGCAAGCTCCTGACAAAGGTAGTCAGTCGCCTGGCACACTTTCCCCTTTGCCAGCTGCAGTGGAAATGCTTTCGGCTGACATTCGCACCAAGAGAGGCAGATTGCGGGCCTCCGGACCACCGAGAAGGTAACTGCATGAAGCGGGGGGTGGCGGGAGAGTCTTTTGGCAGAAGCGGCGTTCTGG
This sequence comes from Cyanistes caeruleus, assembly GCF_971803275.1. Classification (NCBI taxonomy): domain Eukaryota; kingdom Metazoa; phylum Chordata; class Aves; order Passeriformes; family Paridae; genus Cyanistes; species Cyanistes caeruleus. The sequence goes on from NC_141722.1 coordinate 5,455,056, forward strand.
AGCGCTTGGCAGCCGGCGCAACGAGCGATGTGTGCGAGAAGACGCCGCTTCGCATCCGAGAGGGTGATAGCGCGAGCGCTGCCAAAAGGCGAGGAAGGAAGCCGCTTAGCGGCCGGCTTGTGCGCGGAGCTTGCGGACTGCGAGAGGAACGTGACTGCCTCTCAGCCGCCTGCTGAATTGACCTTAGCTGTCGCCTGGAAGATGAACAGCGGCGGCTTCCTTGTGCTGCTTGCCTATGCCTCTTGTTGCTCTCTGCGGGAACTCTTGTGCTTTCCTTTAGGCACCGGGGTGCAGAGAAACAGCTTGTGGTGCGCATAAGCCTGCCGCACGGAATATGTAAGAAATTGCTGATCTCCACCGTTTCCCACCATGCGCCACAGCTGCGCGTCCCGTGTTCAAGCAACGACAGCATGCCCAGCTCTGTGTGACTGAGAAGAAGCAGATGTTGTTCTTGCAATTCTCTACGCGCCTCTCAGAAGCCCGCTGCTCTGGCACTCGATCAGAGCTGGCTTTGGGCTTTGCCGCTTTTCCAGGCATTTCCTGCACATGGCCAGCGCATCTTGTGCACCTTTTGTCCTCAGCTCGAGCTGCCAAGACACTTTCTCTTCTTCAGCACGCGGAACAATTTCGTGCAGCTCTCGCACACATAAGAAACGGGGAGAGAAGCGCTTTAGGTGCCTTAGTGTTTCTTCGACCAGACGTTCAACCCAGCACCACAAGCTGGGCGACAAGAAGGGCACGTGAAGCAAACGCTTTTTGCTGGCCCATTTTGCTGTGCCACGCTCTTCTGCGGCTCTTCAGAGCTTGACAAACTCCAACGCAACTGCTGCTGCTGCTGCTGCTGCTGCTGCTGCTTGTGCTTCCAGCTGACAAGGAGCACAGCGATCTGGCAGCAGGTTTCAGGTTGTGCAAAAGAAGAGCTTGGTGATTTGAATGTACTGCAGATCCGTGTTTGTGCAAGTTGCAGGGGCAAGCTCCTGACAAAGGTGGTCGCCTGGCACACTTTCCCCTTTGCCAGCTGCAGTGGAAATGCTTTCGGCTGACATTCGCACCAAGAGAGGCAGATTGCGGGCCTCCGGACCACGGAGAAGGTAACTGCATGAAGCGGGGGGTGGCGAGAGTGTCTTTTGGCAGAAGCGGCGTTCTGGAGCGCTTGGCAGCCGGCGCAACGAGCGATGTGTGCGAGAAGCCGCCGCTTCGCATCCGAGAGGGTGATAGCGCGAGCGCTGCCAAAAGGCGAGGAAGGAAGCCGCTTAGCGGCCGGCTTGTGCGCGGAGCTTGCGGACTGCGAGAGGAACGTGACTGCCTCTCAGCCGCCTGCTGAATTGACCTTAGCTGTCGCCTGGAAGATGAACAGCGGCGGCTTCCTTGTGCTGCTTGCCTATGCCTCTTGTTGCTCTCTGCGTGAACTCTTGTGCTTTCCTTTAGGCACCGGGGTGCAGAGAAACAGCTTGTGGTGCGCATAAGCCTGCCGCACGGAATATGTAAGAAATTGCTGATCTCCACCGTTTCCCACCATGCGCCACAGCTGCGCGTCCCGTGTTCAAGCAACGACAGCATGCCCAGCTCTGTGTGACTGAGAAGAAGCAGATGTTGTTCTTGCAATTCTCTACGCGCCTCTCAGAAGCCCGCTGCTCTGGCACTCGATCAGAGCTGGCTTTCGGCTTTGCCGCTTTTCCAGGCATTTCCTGCACATGGCCAGCGCATCTTGTGCACCTTTTGTCCTCAGCTCGAGCTGCCAAGACACTTTCTCTTCTTCAGCGCGCGGAACACTTTCATGCAGCTCTCGCACACATAAGAAACGGGGAGAGAAGCACTTTAGGTGCCTTAGTGTTTCTTCGACCAGACGTTCAACCCAGCACCACAAGCTGGGCGACAAGAAGGGCACGTGAAGCAAACGCTTTTTGCTGGCCCATTTTGCTGTGCCACGCTCTTCTGCGGCTCTTCAGAGCTTGACAAACTCCAACGCACCTGCTGCTGCTGCTGCTGCTGCTGCTGCTGCTTGTGCTTCCAGCTGACAAGGAGCACAGCGATCTGGCAGCAGTTTTCAGGTTATGCAAAAGAAGAGCTTGGTGATTTGAATGTACTGCAGATCCGTGTTTGTGCAAGTTGCAGGGGCAAGCTCCTGACAAAGGTAGTCAGTCGCCTGGCACACTTTCCCCTTTGCCAGCTGCAGTGGAAATGCTTTCGGCTGACATTCGCACCAAGAGAGGCAGATTGCGGGCCTCCGGACCACCGAGAAGGTAACTGCATGAAGCGGGGGGTGGCGGGAGAGTCTTTTGGCAGAAGCGGCGTTCTGGAGCGCTTGGCAGCCGGCGCAACGAGCGATGTGTGCGAGAAGACGCCGCTTCGCATCCGAGAGGGTGATAGCGCGAGCGCTGCCAAAAGGCGAGGAAGGAAGCCGCTTAGCGGCCGGCTTGTGCGCGGAGCTTGCGGACTGCGAGAGGAACGTGACTGCCTCTCAGCCGCCTGCTGAATTGACCTTAGCTGTCGCCTGGAAGATGAACAGCGGCGGCTTCCTTGTGCTGCTTGCCTATGCCTCTTGTTGCTCTCTGCGGGAACTCTTGCGCTTTCCTTTAGGCACCGGGGTGCAGAGAAACAGCTTGTGGTGCGCATAAGCCTGCCGCACGGAATATGTAAGAAATTGCTGATCTCCACCGTTTCCCACCATGCGCCACAGCTGCGCGTCCCGTGTTCAAGCAACGACAGCATGCCCAGCTCTGTGTGACTGAGAAGAAGCAGATGTTGTTCTTGCAATTCTTTACACGCTTCTCAGAAGCCCGCTGCTCTGGCACTCGATCAGAGCTGGCTTTCGGCTTTGCCGCTTTTCCAGGCGTGTCCTGCACACGGCCAGCGCATCTTGTACACCTTTTGTCCTCAGCTCGAGCTGCCAAGACACTTTCTCTTCTTCAGCGTGCGGAACAATTTCGTGCAGCTCTCGCACACATAAGAAACGGGGAGAGAAGCGCTTTAGGTGCCTTAGTGTTTCTTCGACCAGACGTTCAACTCAGCACCACAAGCTGGGCGACAAGAAGGGCACGTGAAGCAAACGCTTTTTGCTGGCCCATTTTGCTGTGCCACGTTCTTCTGCGGCTCTTCAGAGCTTGACAAACTCCAACGCACCTGCTGCTGCTGCTGCTGCTGCTGCTGCTGCTGCTTGTGCTTCCAGCTGACAAGGAGCACAGCCATCTGGCAGCAGGTTTCAGGTTGTGCAAAAGAAGAGCTTGGTGATTTGAATGTACTGCAGATCCGTGTTTGTGCAAGTTGCAGGGGCAAGCTCCTGACAAAGGTGGTCGCCTGGCACACTTTCCCCTTTGCCAGCTGCAGTGGAAATGCTTTCGGCTGACATTCGCACCAAGAGAGGCAGATTGCGGGCCTCCGGACCACCGAGAAGGTAACTGCATGAAGCGGGGGAGGGCGGGAGTGTCTTTTGGAAGAAGCGGCGTTCTGGAGCGCTTGGCAGCCGGCGCAACGAGCGATGTGTGCGAGAAGCCGCCGCTTCGCATCCGAGAGGGTGATAGCGCGAGTGCTGCCAAAAGGCGAGGAAGGAAGCCGCTTAGCGGCCGGCTTGTGCGCGGAGCTTGCGGACTGCAAGAAGAACGTGACTGCCTCTCAGCCGTCTGCTGAATTGACCTTAGCTGTCGCCTGGAAGATGAACAGCGGCGGCTTCCTTGTGGTGCTTGCCTATGCCTCTTGTTGCTCTCTACGGGAACTCTTACGCTTTCCTTTAGGCACCGGGGGTGCAGAGAAACAGCTTGTGGTGCGCATAAGCCTGCCGCACGGAATATGTAAGAAATTACTGATCTCCACCTTTTCCCACCATGCGCCACAGCTGCGCGTCCCGTGTTCAAGCAACGATAGGATGCCCAGCTCTGTGTGACTGAGAAGAAGCAGATGTTGTTCTTGCAATTCTTTACACGCTTCTCAGAAGCCCGCTACTCTGGCACTCGATCAGAGCTGGCTTTCGACTTTGCCGCTTTTCCAGGCGTGTCCTGCACACGGCCAGCGCATCTTGTACACCTTTTGTCCTCAGCTCGAGCTGCCAAAACACTTTTTCTTCTTCAGCGTGCGGAACAATTTCGTGCAGCTCTCGCACACATAAGAAACGGGGAGAGAAGCGCTTTAGGTGCCTTAGTGTTTCTTCGACCAGACGTTCAACCCAGCACCACAAGCTGGGCGACAAGAAGGGCACGTGAAGCAAACGCTTTTTGCTGGCCCATTTTGCTGTGCCACGCTCTTCTGCGGCTCTTCAGAGCTTGACAAACTCCAACGCAACTGCTGCTGCTGCTGCTGCTGCTGCTGCTGCTTGTGCTTCCAGCTGACAAGGAGCACAGCGATCTGGCAGCAGGTTTCAGGTTGTGCAAAAGAAGAGCTTGGTGATTTGAATGTACTGCAGATCTGTGTTTGTGCAAGTTACAGGGGCAAGCTCCTGACAAAGGTGGTCGCCTGGCACACTTTCCCCTTTGCCAGCTGCAGTGGAAATGCTTTCGGCTGACATTCGCACCAAGAGAGGCAGATTGCGGGCCTCCGGACCACCGAGAAGGTAACTGCATGAAGCGGGGGGTGGCGGGAGTGTCTTTTGGCAGAAGCGGCGTTCTGGAGCGCTTGGCAGCCGGCGCAACGAGCGATGTGTGCGAGAAGCCGCCGCTTCGCATCCGAGAGGGTGATAGCGCGAGCGCTGCCAAAAGGCGAGGAAGGAAGCCGCTTAGCGGCCGGCTTGTGCGCGGAGCTTGCGGACTGCAAGAAGAACGTGACTGCCTCTCAGCCGCCTGCTGAATTGACCTTAGCTGTCGCCTGGAAGATGAACAGCGGCGGCTTCCTTGTGGTGCTTGCCTATGCCTCTTGTTGCTCTCTGCGTGAACTCTTGCGGTTTCCTTTAGGCACCGGGGTGCAGAGAAACAGCTTGTGGTGCGCATAAGCCTGCCGCACGGAATATATAAGAAATTGCTGATCTCCACCGTTTCCCACCATGCGCCACAGCTGCGCGTCCCGTGTTCAAGCAACGACAGCATGCCCAGCTCTGTGTGACTGAGAAGAAGCAGATGTTGTTCTTGCAATTCTCTACGCGCCTCTCAGAAGCCCGCTGCTCTGGCACTCGATCAGAGCTGGCTTTCGGCTTTGCCGCTTTTCCAGGCATTTCCTGCACATGGCCAGCGCATCTTGTGCACCTTTTGTCCTCAGCTCGAGCTGCCAAGACACTTTCTCTTCTTCAGCGCGCGGAACACTTTCATGCAGCTCTCGCACACATAAGAAACGGGGAGAGAAGCGCTTTAGGTGCCTTAGTGTTTCTTCGACCAGACGTTCAACCCAGCACCACAAGCTGGGCGACAAGAAGGGCACGTGAAGCAAACGCTTTTTGCTGGCCCATTTTGCTGTGCCACGCTCTTCTGCGGCTCTTCAGAGCTTTACAAACTCCAACGCACCTGCTGCTGCTGCTGCTGCTGCTGCTTGGGCTTCCAGCTGACAAGGAGCACAGCCATCTGGCAGCAGGTTTCAGGTTGTGCAAAAGAAGAGCTTGGTGATTTGAATGTACTGCAGATCCGTGTTTGTGCAAGTTGCAGGGGCAAGCTCCTGACAAAGGTGGTCGCCTGGCACACTTTCCCCTTTGCCAGCTGCAGTGGAAATGCTTTCGGCTGACATTCGCACCAAGAGAGGCAGATTGCGGGCCTCCGGACCACCGAGAAGGTAACTGCATGAAGCGGGGGGTGGCGAGAGTGTCTTTTGGCAGAAGCGGCGTTCTGGAGCGCTTGGCAGCCGGCGCAACGAGCGATGTGTGCGAGAAGCCGCCGCTTCGCATCCGAGAGGGTGATAGCGCGAGCGCTGCCAAAAGGCGAGGAAGGAAGCCGCTTAGCGGCCGGCTTGTGCGCGGAGCTTGCGGACTGCGAGAGGAACGTGACTGCCTCTCAGCCGCCTGCTGAATTGACCTTAGCTGTCGCCTGGAAGATGAACAGCGGCGGCTTCCTTGTGGTGCTTGCCTATGCCTCTTGTTGCTCTCTGCGTGAACTCTTGTGCTTTCCTTTAGGCACCGGGGTGCAGAGAAACAGCTTGTGGTGCGCATAAGCCTGCCGCACGGAATATGTAAGAAATTGCTGATCTCCACCGTTTCCCACCATGCGCCACAGCTGCGCGTCCCGTGTTCAAGCAACGACAGCATGCCCAGCTCTGTGTGACTGAGAAGAAGCAGATGTTGTTCTTGCAATTCTCTACGCGCCTCTCAGAAGCCCGCTGCTCTGGCACTCGATCAGAGCTGGCTTTCGGCTTTGCCGCTTTTCCAGGCATTTCCTGCACATGGCCAGCGCATCTTGTGCACCTTTTGTCCTCAGCTCGAGCTGCCAAGACACTTTCTCTTCTTCAGCGCACGGAACACTTTCATGCAGCTCTCGCACACGTAAGAAACGGGGAGAGAAGCGCTTTAGTTGCCTTAGTGTTTCTTCGACCAGACGTTCAACCCAGCACCACAAGCTGGGCGACAAGAAGGGCACGTGAAGCAAACGCTTTTTGCTGGCCCATTTTGCTGTGCCACGCTCTTCTGCGGCTCTTCAGAGCTTGACAAACTCCAACGCACCTGCTGCTGCTGCTGCTGCTGCTGCTGCTTGTGCTTCCAGCTGACAAGGAGCACAGCGATCTGGCAGCAGGTTTCAGGTTGTGCAAAAGAAGAGCTTGGTGATTTGAATGTACTGCAGATCCGTGTTTGTGCAAGTTGCAGGGGCAAGCTCCTGACAAAGGTGGTCGCCTGGCACACTTTCCCCTTTGCCAGCTGCAGTGGAAATGCTTTCGGCTGACATTCGCACCAAGAGAGGCAGATTGCGGGCCTCCGGACCACCGAGAAGGTAACTGCATGAAGCGGGGGGTGGCGGGAGTGTCTTTTGGCAGAAGCGGCGTTCTGGAGCGCTTGGCAGCCGGCGCAACGAGCGATGTGTGCGAGAAGCCGCCGCTTCGCATCCGAGAGGGTGATAGCGCGAGCGCTGCCAAAAGGCGAGGAAGGAAGCCGCTTAGCGGCCGGCTTGTGCGCGGAGCTTGCGGACTGCGAGAGGAACGTGACTGCCTCTCAGCCGCCTGCTGAATTGACCTTAGCTGTCGCCTGGAAGATGAACAGCGGCGGCTTCCTTGTGCTGCTTGCCTATGCCTCTTTTTGCTCTCTGCGTGAACTCTTGCGGTTTCCTTTAGGCACCGGGGTGCAGAGAAACAGCTTGTGGTGCGCATAAGCCTGCCGCACGGAATATGTAAGAAATTGCTGATCTCCACCGTTTACCACCATGTGCAACAGCTGCGCGTCCCGTGTTCAAGCAACGACAGCATGCCCAGCTCTGTGTGACTGAGAAGAAGCAGATGTTGTTCTTGCAATTCTCTACGCGCCTCTCAGAAGCCCGCTGCTCTGGCACTCGATCAGAGCTGGCTTTCGGCTTTGCCGCTTTTCCAGGCATTTCCTGCACATGGCCAGCGCATCTTGTGCACCTTTTGTCCTCAGCTCGAGCTGCCAAGACACTTTCTCTTCTTCAGCGCGCGGAACACTTTCATGCAGCTCTCGCACACATAAGAAACGGGGAGAGAAGCGCTTTAGGTGCCTTAGTGTTTCTTCGACCAGACGTTCAACCCAGCACCACAAGCTGGGCGACAAGAAGGGCACGTGAAGCAAACGCTTTTTGCTGGCCCATTTTGCTGTGCCACGCTCTTCTGCGGCTCTTCAGAGCTTGACAAACTCCAACGCACCTGCTGCTGCTGCTGCTGCTGCTGCTGCTGCTGCTGCTGCTGCTTGTGCTTCCAGCTGACAAGGAGCACAGCGATCTGGCAGCAGGTTTCAGGTTGTGCAAAAGAAGAGCTTGGTGATTTGAATGTATTGCAGATCTGTGTTTGTGCAAGTTGCAGGGGCAAGCTCCTGACAAAGGTGGTCGCCTGGCACACTTTCCCCTTTGCCAGCTGCAGTGGAAATGCTTTCGGCTGACATTCGCACCAAGAGAGGCAGATTGCGGGCCTCCGGACCACCGAGAAGGTAACTGCATGAAGCGGGGGGTGGCGAGAGTGTCTTTTGGCAGAAGCGGCGTTCTGGAGCGCTTGGCAGCCGGCGCAACGAGCGATGTGTGCGAGAAGCCGCCGCTTCGCATCCGAGAGGGTGATAGCACGAGCGCTGCCAAAAGGCGAGGAAGGAAGCCGCTTAGCGGCCGGCTTGTGCGCGGAGCTTGCGGACTGCGAGAGGAACGTGACTGCCTCTCAGCCGCCTGCTGAATTGACCTTAGCTGTCGCCTGGAAGATGAACAGCGGCGGCTTCCTTGTGCTGCTTGCCTATGCCTCTTGTTGCTCTCTACGGGAACTCTTACGCTTTCCTTTAGGCACCGGGGGTGCAGAGAAACAGCTTGTGGTGCGCATAAGCCTGCCGCACGGAATATGTAAGAAATTACTGATCTCCACCTTTTCCCACCATGCGCCACAGCTGCGCGTCCCGTGTTCAAGCAACGATAGGATGCCCAGCTCTGTGTGACTGAGAAGAAGCAGATGTTGTTCTTGCAATTCTTTACACGCTTCTCAGAAGCCCGCTGCTCTGGCACTCGATCAGAGCTGGCTTTGGGCTTTGCCGCTTTTCCAGGCGTGTCCTGCACATGGCCAGCGCATCTTGTGCACCTTTTGTCCTCAGCTCGAGCTGCCAAGACACTTTCTCTTCTTCAGCGCGCGGAACACTTTCATGCAGCTCTCGCACACATAAGAAACGGGGAGAGAAGCGCTTTAGGTGCCTTAGTGTTTCTTCGACCAGACGTTCAACCCAGCACCACAAGCTGGGCGACAAGAAGGGCACGTGAAGCAAACGCTTTTTGCTGGCCCATTTTGCTGTGCCACGCTCTTCTGCGGCTCTTCAGAGCTTTACAAACTCCAACGCACCTGCTGCTGCTGCTGCTGCTGCTGCTTGTGCTTCCAGCTGACAAGGAGCACAGCGATCTGGCAGCAGGTTTCAGGTTGTGCAAAAGAAGAGCTTGGTGATTTGAATGTACTGCAGATCTGTGTTTGTGCAAGTTGCAGGGGCAAGCTCCTGACAAAGGTGGTCGCCTGGCACACTTTCCCCTTTGCCAGCTGCAGTGGAAATGCTTTCGGCTGACATTCGCACCAAGAGAGGCAGATTGCGGGCCTCCGGACCACCGAGAAGGTAACTGCATGAAGCGGGGGAGGGCGGGAGTGTCTTTTGGAAGAAGCGGCGTTCTGGAGCGCTTGGCAGCCGGCGCAACGAGCGATGTGTGCGAGAAGCCGCCGCTTCGCATCCGAGAGGGTGATAGCGCGAGCGCTGCCAAAAGGCGAGGAAGGAAGCCGCTTAGCGGCCGGCTTGTGCGCGGAGCTTGCGGACTGCAAGAAGAACGTGACTGCCTCTCAGCCGCCTGCTGAATTGACCTTAGCTGTCGCCTGGAAGATGAACAGCGGCGGCTTCCTTGTGCTGCTTGCCTATGCCTCTTGTTGCTCTCTGCGTGAACTCTTGCGGTTTCCTTTAGGCACCGGGGTGCAGAGAAACAGCTTGTGGTGCGCATAAGCCTGCCGCACGGAATATATAAGAAATTGCTGATCTCCACCGTTTCCCACTATGCGCCACAGCTGCGCGTCCCGTGTTCAAGCAACGACAGCATGCCCAGCTCTGTGTGACTGAGAAGAAGCAGATGTTGTTCTTGCAATTCTCTACGCGCCTCTCAGAAGCCCGCTGCTCTGGCACTCGATCAGAGCTGGCTTTGGGCTTTGCCGCTTTTCCAGGCATTTCCTGCACATGGCCAGCGCATCTTGTGCACCTTTTGTCCTCAGCTCGAGCTGCCAAGACACTTTCTCTTCTTCAGCGCGCGGAACACTTTCATGCAGCTCTCGCACACATAAGAAACGGGGAGAGAAGCGCTTTAGGTGCCTTAGTGTTTCTTCGACCAGACGTTCAACCCAGCACCACAAGCTGGGCGACAAGAAGGGCACGTGAAGCAAACGCTTTTTGCTGGCCCATTTTGCTGTGCCACGCTCTTCTGCGGCTCTTCAGAGCTTGACAAACTCCAACGCACCTGCTGCTGCTGCTGCTGCTGCTGCTGCTGCTGCTTGTGCTTCCAGCTGACAAGGAGCACAGCCATCTGGCAGCAGGTTTCAGGTTGTGCAAAAGAAGAGCTTGGTGATTTGAATGTACTGCAGATCCGTGTTTGTGCAAGTTGCAGGGGCAAGCTCCTGACAAAGGTGGTCGCCTGGCACACTTTCCCCTTTGCCAGCTGCAGTGGAAATGCTTTCGGCTGACATTCGCACCAAGAGAGGCAGATTGCGGGCCTCCGGACCACCGAGAAGGTAACTGCATGAAGCGGGGGGTGGCGGGAGTGTCTTTTGGCAGAAGCGGCGTTCTGGAGCGCTTGGCAGCCGGCGCAACGAGCGATGTGTGCGAGAAGCCGCCGCTTCGCATCCGAGAGGGTGATAGCGCGAGCGCTGCCAAAAGGCGAGGAAGGAAGCCGCTTAGCGGCCGGCTTGTGCGCGGAGCTTGCGGACTGCGAGAGGAACGTGACTGCCTCTCAGCCGCCTGCTGAATTGACCTTAGCTGTCGCCTGGAAGATGAACAGCGGCGGCTTCCTTGTGCTGCTTGCCTATGCCTCTTGTTGCTCTCTACGGGAACTCTTACGCTTTCCTTTAGGCACCGGGGGTGCAGAGAAACAGCTTGTGGTGCGCATAAGCCTGCCGCACGGAATATGTAAGAAATTACTGATCTCCACCTTTTCCCACCATGCGCCACAGCTGCGCGTCCCGTGTTCAAGCAACGATAGGATGCCCAGCTCTGTGTGACTGAGAAGAAGCAGATGTTGTTCTTGCAATTCTTTACACGCTTCTCAGAAGCCCGCTACTCTGGCACTCGATCAGAGCTGGCTTTCGGCTTTGCCGCTTTTCCAGGCGTGTCCTGCACACGGCCAGCGCATCTTGTACACCTTTTGTCCTCAGCTCGAGCTGCCAAAACACTTTTTCTTCTTCAGCGTGCGGAACAATTTCGTGCAGCTCTCGCACACATAAGAAACGGGGAGAGAAGCGCTTTAGGTGCCTTAGTGTTTCTTCGACCAGACGTTCAACCCAGCACCACAAGCTGGGCGACAAGAAGGGCACGTGAAGCAAACGCTTTTTGCTGGCCCATTTTGCTGTGCCACGCTCTTCTGCGGCTCTTCAGAGCTTGACAAACTCCAACGCAACTGCTGCTGCTGCTGCTGCTGCTGCTGCTGCTGCTGCTTGTGCTTCCAGCTGACAAGGAGCACAGCGATCTGGCAGCAGGTTTCAGGTTGTGCAAAAGAAGAGCTTGGTGATTTGAATGTACTGCAGATCCGTGTTTGTGCAAGTTGCAGGGGCAAGCTCCTGACAAAGGTGGTCGCCTGGCACACTTTCCCCTTTGCCAGCTGCAGTGGAAATGCTTTCGGCTGACATTCGCACCAAGAGAGGCAGATTGCGGGCCTCCGGACCACGGAGAAGGTAACTGCATGAAGCGGGGGGTGGCGAGAGTGTCTTTTGGCAGAAGCGGCGTTCTGGAGCGCTTGGCAGCCGGCGCAACGAGCGATGTGTGCGAGAAGACGCCGCTTCGCATCCGAGAGGGTGATAGCGCGAGCGCTGCCAAAAGGCGAGGAAGGAAGCCGCTTAGCGGCCGGCTTGTGCGCGGAGCTTGCGGACTGCGAGAGGAACGTGACTGCCTCTCAGCCGCCTGCTGAATTGACCTTAGCTGTCGCCTGGAAGATGAACAGCGGCGGCTTCCTTGTGCTGCTTGCCTATGCCTCTTGTTGCTCTCTGCGTGAACTCTTGTGCTTTCCTTTAGGCACCGGGGTGCAGAGAAACAGCTTGTGGTGCGCATAAGCCTGCCGCACGGAATATGTAAGAAATTGCTGATCTCCACCGTTTCCCACCATGCGCCACAGCTGCGCGTCCCGTGTTCAAGCAACGACAGCATGCCCAGCTCTGTGTGACTGAGAAGAAGCAGATGTTGTTCTTGCAATTCTCTACGCGCCTCTCAGAAGCCCGCTGCTCTGGCACTCGATCAGAGCTGGCTTTCGGCTTTGCCGCTTTTCCAGGCATTTCCTGCACATGGCCAGCGCATCTTGTGCACCTTTTGTCCTCAGCTCGAGCTGCCAAGACACTTTCTCTTCTTCAGCGCGCGGAACACTTTCATGCAGCTCTCGCACACATAAGAAACGGGGAGAGAAGCGCTTTAGGTGCCTTAGTGTTTCTTCGACCAGACGTTCAACCCAGCACCACAAGCTGGGCGACAAGAAGGGCACGTGAAGCAAACGCTTTTTGCTGGCCCATTTTGCTGTGCCACGCTCTTCTGCGGCTCTTCAGAGCTTGACAAACTCCAACGCAACTGCTGCTGCTGCTGCTGCTGCTGCTGCTGCTGCTGCTTGTGCTTCCAGCTGACAAGGAGCACAGCGATCTGGCAGCAGGTTTCAGGTTGTGCAAAAGAAGAGCTTGGTGATTTGAATGTACTGCAGATCTGTGTTTGTGCAAGTTGCAGGGGCAAGCTCCTGACAAAGGTGGTCGCCTGGCACACTTTCCCCTTTGCCAGCTGCAGTGGAAATGCTTTCGGCTGACATTCGCACCAAGAGAGGCAGATTGCGGGCCTCCGGACCACCGAGAAGGTAACTGCATGAAGCGGGGGAGGGCGGGAGTGTCTTTTGGAAGAAGCGGCGTTCTGGAGCGCTTGGCAGCCGGCGCAACGAGCGATGTGTGCGAGAAGCCGCCGCTTCGCATCCGAGAGGGTGATAGCGCGAGCGCTGCCAAAAGGCGAGGAAGGAAGCCGCTTAGCGGCCGGCTTGTGCGCGGAGCTTGCGGACTGCGAGAGGAACGTGACTGCCTCTCAGCCGCCTGCTGAATTGACCTTAGCTGTCGCCTGGAAGATGAACAGCGGCGGCTTCCTTGTGCTGCTTGCCTATGCCTCTTGTTGCTCTCTGCGTGAACTCTTGCGGTTTCCTTTAGGCACCGGGGTGCAGAGAAACAGCTTGTGGTGCGCATAAGCCTGCCGCACGGAATATATAAGAAATTGCTGATCTCCACCGTTTCCCACTATGCGCCACAGCTGCGCGTCCCGTGTTCAAGCAACGACAGCATGCCCAGCTCTGTGTGACTGAGAAGAAGCAGATGTTGTTCTTGCAATTCTCTACGCGCCTCTCAGAAGCCCGCTGCTCTGGCACTCGATCAGAGACGCTTTCGGCTTTGCCGCTTTTCCAGGCATTTCCTGTACATGGCCAGCGCATCTTGTGCACCTTTTGTCCTCAGCTCGAGCTGCCAAGACACTTTCTCTTCTTCAGCGCGCGGAACACTTTCATGCAGCTCTCGCACACATAAGAAACGGGGAGAGAAGCGCTTTAGGTGCCTTAGTGTTTCTTCGACCAGACGTTCAACCCAGCACCACAAGCTGGGCGACAAGAAGGGCACGTGAAGCAAACGCTTTTTGCTGGCCCATTTTGCTGTGCCACGCTCTTCTGCGGCTCTTCAGAGCTTGACAAACTCCAACGCACCTGCTGCTGCTGCTGCTGCTGCTGCTGCTGCTTGTGCTTCCAGCTGACAAAGAGCACAGCCATCTGGCAGCAGGTTTCAGGTTGTGCAAAAGAAGAGCTTGGTGATTTGAATGTACTGCAGATCCGTGTTTGTGCAAGTTGCAGGGGCAAGCTCCTGACAAAGGTGGTCGCCTGGCACACTTTCCCCTTTGCCAGCTGCAGTGGAAATGCTTTCGGCTGACATTCGCACCAAGAGAGGCAGATTGCGGGCCTCCGGACCACCGAGAAGGTAACTGCATGAAGCGGGGGGTGGCGGGAGTGTCTTTTGGCAGAAGCGGCGTTCTGGAGCGCTTGGCAGCCGGCGCAACGAGCGATGTGTGCGAGAAGACGCCGCTTCGCATCCGAGAGGGTGATAGCGCGAGCGCTGCCAAAAGGCGAGGAAGGAAGCCGCTTAGCGGCCGGCTTGTGCGCGGAGCTTGCGGACTGCGAGAGGAACGTGACTGCCTCTCAGCCGCCTGCTGAATTGACCTTAGCTGTCGCCTGGAAGATGAACAGCGGCGGCTTCCTTGTGGTGCTTGCCTATGCCTCTTGTTGCTCTCTGCGTGAACTCTTGCGGTTTCCTTTAGGCACCGGGGTGCAGAGAAACAGCTTGTGGTGCGCATAAGCCTGCCGCACGGAATATATAAGAAATTGCTGATCTCCACCGTTTCCCACTATGCGCCACAGCTGCGCGTCCCGTGTTCAAGCAACGACAGCATGCCCAGCTCTGTGTGACTGAGAAGAAGCAGATGTTGTTCTTGCAATTCTCTACGCGCCTCTCAGAAGCCCGCTGCTCTGGCACTCGATCAGAGCTGGCTTTCGGCTTTGCCGCTTTTCCAGGCATTTCCTGTACATGGCCAGCGCATCTTGTGCACCTTTTGTCCTCAGCTCGAGCTGCCAAGACACTTTCTCTTCTTCAGCGCGCGGAACACTTTCATGCAGCTCTCGCACACATAAGAAACGGGGAGAGAAGCGCTTTAGGTGCCTTAGTGTTTCTTCGACCAGACGTTCAACCCAGCACCACAAGCTGGGCGACAAGAAGGGCACGTGAAGCAAACGCTTTTTGCTGGCCCATTTTGCTGTGCCACGCTCTTCTGCGGCTCTTCAGAGCTTGACAAACTCCAACGCACCTGCTGCTGCTGCTGCTGCTGCTGCTGCTGCTTGTGCTTCCAGCTGACAAAGAGCACAGCCATCTGGCAGCAGGTTTCAGGTTGTGCAAAAGAAGAGCTTGGTGATTTGAATGTACTGCAGATCCGTGTTTGTGCAAGTTGCAGGGGCAAGCTCCTGACAAAGGTGGTCGCCTGGCACACTTTCCCCTTTGCCAGCTGCAGTGGAAATGCTTTCGGCTGACATTCGCACCAAGAGAGGCAGATTGCGGGCCTCCGGACCACCGAGAAGGTAACTGCATGAAGCGGGGGGTGGCGGGAGTGTCTTTTGGCAGAAGCGGCGTTCTGGAGCGCTTGGCAGCCGGCGCAACGAGCGATGTGTGCGAGAAGACGCCGCTTCGCATCCGAGAGGGTGATAGCGCGAGCGCTGCCAAAAGGCGAGGAAGGAAGCCGCTTAGCGGCCGGCTTGTGCGCGGAGCTTGCGGACTGCGAGAGGAACGTGACTGCCTCTCAGCCGCCTGCTGAATTGACCTTAGCTGTCGCCTGGAAGATGAACAGCGGCGGCTTCCTTGTGGTGCTTGCCTATGCCTCTTTTTGCTCTCTGCGTGAACTCTTGCGGTTTCCTTTAGGCACCGGGGTGCAGAGAAACAGCTTGTGGTGCGCATAAGCCTGCCGCACGGAATATGTAAGAAATTGCTGATCTCCACCGTTTCCCACCATGTGCAACAGCTGCGCGTCCCGTGTTCAAGCAACGACAGCATGCCCAGCTCTGTGTGACTGAGAAGAAGCAGATGTTGTTCTTGCAATTCTCTACGCGCCTCTCAGAAGCCCGCTGCTCTGGCACTCGATCAGAGCTGGCTTTCGGCTTTGCCGCTTTTCCAGGCATTTCCTGCACATGGCCAGCGCATCTTGTGCACCTTTTGTCCTCAGCTCGAGCTGCCAAGACACTTTCTCTTCTTCAGCGCGCGGAACACTTTCATGCAGCTCTCGCACACATAAGAAACGGGGAGAGAAGCGCTTTAGGTGCCTTAGTGTTTCTTCGACCAGACGTTCAACCCAGCACCACAAGCTGGGCGACAAGAAGGGCACGTGAAGCAAACGCTTTTTGCTGGCCCATTTTGCTGTGCCACGCTCTTCTGCGGCTCTTCAGAGCTTGACAAACTCCAACGCACCTGCTGCTGCTGCTGCTGCTGCTGCTGCTTGTGCTTCCAGCTGACAAGGAGCACAGCGATCTGGCAGCAGGTTTCAGGTTGTGCAAAAGAAGAGCTTGGTGATTTGAATGTACTGCAGATCTGTGTTTGTGCAAGTTGCAGGGGCAAGCTCCTGACAAAGGTGGTCGCCTGGCACACTTTCCCCTTTGCCAGCTGCAGTGGAAATGCTTTCGGCTGACATTCGCACCAAGAGAGGCAGATTGCGGGCCTCCGGACCACCGAGAAGGTAACTGCATGAAGCGGGGGAGGGCGGGAGTGTCTTTTGGAAGAAGCGGCGTTCTGGAGCGCTTGGCAGCCGGCGCAACGAGCGATGTGTGCGAGAAGCCGCCGCTTCGCATCCGAGAGGGTGATAGCGCGAGCGCTGCCAAAAGGCGAGGAAGGAAGCCGCTTAGCGGCCGGCTTGTGCGCGGAGCTTGCGGACTGCGAGAGGAACGTGACTGCCTCTCAGCCGCCTGCTGAATTGACCTTAGCTGTCGCCTGGAAGATGAACAGCGGCGGCTTCCTTGTGCTGCTTGCCTATGCCTCTTGTTGCTCTCTGCGTGAACTCTTGCGGTTTCCTTTAGGCACCGGGGTGCAGAGAAACAGCTTGTGGTGCGCATAAGCCTGCCGCACGGAATATATAAGAAATTGCTGATCTCCACCGTTTCCCACTATGCGCCACAGCTGCGCGTCCCGTGTTCAAGCAACGACAGCATGCCCAGCTCTGTGTGACTGAGAAGAAGCAGATGTTGTTCTTGCAATTCTCTACGCGCCTCTCAGAAGCCCGCTGCTCTGGCACTCGATCAGAGCTGGCTTTCGGCTTTGCCGCTTTTCCAGGCATTTCCTGTACATGGCCAGCGCATCTTGTGCACCTTTTGTCCTCAGCTCGAGCTGCCAAGACACTTTCTCTTCTTCAGCGCGCGGAACACTTTCATGCAGCTCTCGCACACATAAGAAACGGGGAGAGAAGCGCTTTAGGTGCCTTAGTGTTTCTTCGACCAGACGTTCAACCCAGCACCACAAGCTGGGCGACAAGAAGGGCACGTGAAGCAAACGCTTTTTGCTGGCCCATTTTGCTGTGCCACGCTCTTCTGCGGCTCTTCAGAGCTTGACAAACTCCAACGCACCTGCTGCTGCTGCTGCTGCTGCTGCTGCTGCTTGTGCTTCCAGCTGACAAGGAGCACAGCCATCTGGCAGCAGGTTTCAGGTTGTGCAAAAGAAGAGCTTGGTGATTTGAATGTACTGCAGATCCGTGTTTGTGCAAGTTGCAGGGGCAAGCTCCTGACAAAGGTGGTCGCCTGGCACACTTTCCCCTTTGCCAGCTGCAGTGGAAATGCTTTCGGCTGACATTCGCACCAAGAGAGGCAGATTGCGGGCCTCCGGACCACCGAGAAGGTAACTGCATGAAGCGGGGGGTGGCGGGAGTGTCTTTTGGCAGAAGCGGCGTTCTGGAGCGCTTGGCAGCCGGCGCAACGAGCGATGTGTGCGAGAAGACGCCGCTTCGCATCCGAGAGGGTGATAGCGCGAGCGCTGCCAAAAGGCGAGGAAGGAAGCCGCTTAGCGGCCGGCTTGTGCGCGGAGCTTGCGGACTGCGAGAGGAACGTGACTGCCTCTCAGCCGCCTGCTGAATTGACCTTAGCTGTCGCCTGGAAGATGAACAGCGGCGGCTTCCTTGTGGTGCTTGCCTATGCCTCTTTTTGCTCTCTGCGTGAACTCTTGCGGTTTCCTTTAGGCACCGGGGTGCAGAGAAACAGCTTGTGGTGCGCATAAGCCTGCCGCACGGAATATGTAAGAAATTGCTGATCTCCACCGTTTCCCACCATGTGCAACAGCTGCGCGTCCCGTGTTCAAGCAACGACAGCATGCCCAGCTCTGTGTGACTGAGAAGAAGCAGATGTTGTTCTTGCAATTCTCTACGCGCCTCTCAGAAGCCCGCTGCTCTGGCACTCGATCAGAGCTGGCTTTCGGCTTTGCCGCTTTTCCAGGCATTTCCTGCACATGGCCAGCGCATCTTGTGCACCTTTTGTCCTCAGCTCGAGCTGCCAAGACACTTTCTCTTCTTCAGCGCGCGGAACACTTTCATGCAGCTCTCGCACACATAAGAAACGGGGAGAGAAGCGCTTTAGGTGCCTTAGTGTTTCTTCGACCAGACGTTCAACCCAGCACCACAAGCTGGGCGACAAGAAGGGCACGTGAAGCAAACGCTTTTTGCTGGCCCATTTTGCTGTGCCACGCTCTTCTGCGGCTCTTCAGAGCTTGACAAACTCCAACGCACCTGCTGCTGCTGCTGCTGCTGCTGCTGCTGCTGCTGCTGCTTGTGCTTCCAGCTGACAAGGAGCACAGCGATCTGGCAGCAGGTTTCAGGTTGTGCAAAAGAAGAGCTTGGTGATTTGAATGTACTGCAGATCTGTGTTTGTGCAAGTTGCAGGGGCAAGCTCCTGACAAAGGTGGTCGCCTGGCACACTTTCCCCTTTGCCAGCTGCAGTGGAAATGCTTTCGGCTGACATTCGCACCAAGAGAGGCAGATTGCGGGCCTCCGGACCACCGAGAAGGTAACTGCATGAAGCGGGGGGTGGCGGGAGTGTCTTTTGGCAGAAGCGGCGTTCTGGAGCGCTTGGCAGCCGGCGCAACGAGCGATGTGTGCGAGAAGCCGCCGCTTCGCATCCGAGAGGGTGATAGCGCGAGCGCTGCCAAAAGGCGAGGAAGGAAGCCGCTTAGCGGCCGGCTTGTGCGCGGAGCTTGCGGACTGCGAGAGGAACGTGACTGCCTCTCAGCCGCCTGCTGAATTGACCTTAGCTGTCGCCTGGAAGATGAACAGCGGCGGCTTCCTTGTGCTGCTTGCCTATGCCTCTTGTTGCTCTCTGCGTGAACTCTTGTGCTTTCCTTTAGGCACCGGGGTGCAGAGAAACAGCTTGTGGTGCGCATAAGCCTGCCGCACGGAATATGTAAGAAATTGCTGATCTCCACCGTTTCCCACCATGCGCCACAGCTGCGCGTCCCGTGTTCAAGCAACGACAGCATGCCCAGCTCTGTGTGACTGAGAAGAAGCAGATGTTGTTCTTGCAATTCTCTACGCGCCTCTCAGAAGCCCGCTGCTCTGGCACTCGATCAGAGCTGGCTTTCGGCTTTGCCGCTTTTCCAGGCATTTCCTGCACATGGCCAGCGCATCTTGTGCACCTTTTGTCCTCAGCTCGAGCTGCCAAGACACTTTCTCTTCTTCAGCGCGCGGAACACTTTCATGCAGCTCTCGCACACGTAAGAAACGGGGAGAGAAGCGCTTTAGTTGCCTTAGTGTTTCTTCGACCAGACGTTCAACCCAGCACCACAAGCTGGGCGACAAGAAGGGCACGTGAAGCAAACGCTTTTTGCTGGCCCATTTTGCTGTGCCACGCTCTTCTGCGGCTCTTCAGAGCTTGACAAACTCCAACGCACCTGCTGCTGCTGCTGCTGCTGCTGCTGCTGCTTGTGCTTCCAGCTGACAAGGAGCACAGCCATCTGGCAGCAGGTTTCAGGTTGTGCAAAAGAAGAGCTTGGTGATTTGAATGTATTGCAGATCTGTGTTTGTGCAAGTTGCAGGGGCAAGCTCCTGACAAAGGTGGTCGCCTGGCACACTTTCCCCTTTGCCAGCTGCAGTGGAAATGCTTTCGGCTGACATTCGCACCAAGAGAGGCAGATTGCGGGCCTCCGGACCACCGAGAAGGTAACTGCATGAAGCGGGGGGTGGCGGGAGTGTCTTTTGGCAGAAGCGGCGTTCTGGAGCGCTTGGCAGCCGGCGCAACGAGCGATGTGTGCGAGAAGACGCCGCTTCGCATCCGAGAGGGTGATAGCGCGAGCGCTGCCAAAAGGCGAGGAAGGAAGCCGCTTAGCGGCCGGCTTGTGCGCGGAGCTTGCGGACTGCGAGAGGAACGTGACTGCCTCTCAGCCGCCTGCTGAATTGACCTTAGCTGTCGCCTGGAAGATGAACAGCGGCGGCTTCCTTGTGGTGCTTGCCTATGCCTCTTGTTGCTCTCTGCGTGAACTCTTGCGGTTTCCTTTAGGCACCGGGGTGCAGAGAAACAGCTTGTGGTGCGCATAAGCCTGCCGCACGGAATATATAAGAAATTGCTGATCTCCACCGTTTCCCACTATGCGCCACAGCTGCGCGTCCCGTGTTCAAGCAACGACAGCATGCCCAGCTCTGTGTGACTGAGAAGAAGCAGATGTTGTTCTTGCAATTCTCTACGCGCCTCTCAGAAGCCCGCTGCTCTGGCACTCGATCAGAGCTGGCTTTCGGCTTTGCCGCTTTTCCAGGCATTTCCTGTACATGGCCAGCGCATCTTGTGCACCTTTTGTCCTCAGCTCGAGCTGCCAAGACACTTTCTCTTCTTCAGCGCGCGGAACACTTTCATGCAGCTCTCGCACACATAAGAAACGGGGAGAGAAGCGCTTTAGGTGCCTTAGTGTTTCTTCGACCAGACGTTCAACCCAGCACCACAAGCTGGGCGACAAGAAGGGCACGTGAAGCAAACGCTTTTTGCTGGCCCATTTTGCTGTGCCACGCTCTTCTGCGGCTCTTCAGAGCTTGACAAACTCCAACGCACCTGCTGCTGCTGCTGCTGCTGCTGCTGCTTGTGCTTCCAGCTGACAAAGAGCACAGCCATCTGGCAGCAGGTTTCAGGTTGTGCAAAAGAAGAGCTTGGTGATTTGAATGTACTGCAGATCCGTGTTTGTGCAAGTTGCAGGGGCAAGCTCCTGACAAAGGTGGTCGCCTGGCACACTTTCCCCTTTGCCAGCTGCAGTGGAAATGCTTTCGGCTGACATTCGCACCAAGAGAGGCAGATTGCGGGCCTCCGGACCACCGAGAAGGTAACTGCATGAAGCGGGGGGTGGCGGGAGTGTCTTTTGGCAGAAGCGGCGTTCTGGAGCGCTTGGCAGCCGGCGCAACGAGCGATGTGTGCGAGAAGCCGCCGCTTCGCATCCGAGAGGGTGATAGCGCGAGCGCTGCCAAAAGGCGAGGAAGGAAGCCGCTTAGCGGCCGGCTTGTGCGCGGAGCTTGCGGACTGCGAGAGGAACGTGACTGCCTCTCAGCCGCCTGCTGAATTGACCTTAGCTGTCGCCTGGAAGATGAACAGCGGCGGCTTCCTTGTGGTGCTTGCCTATGCCTCTTTTTGCTCTCTGCGTGAACTCTTGCGGTTTCCTTTAGGCACCGGGGTGCAGAGAAACAGCTTGTGGTGCGCATAAGCCTGCCGCACGGAATATGTAAGAAATTGCTGATCTCCACCGTTTCCCACCATGTGCAACAGCTGCGCGTCCCGTGTTCAAGCAACGACAGCATGCCCAGCTCTGTGTGACTGAGAAGAAGCAGATGTTGTTCTTGCAATTCTCTACGCGCCTCTCAGAAGCCCGCTGCTCTGGCACTCGATCAGAGCTGGCTTTCGGCTTTGCCGCTTTTCCAGGCATTTCCTGCACATGGCCAGCGCATCTTGTGCACCTTTTGTCCTCAGCTCGAGCTGCCAAGACACTTTCTCTTCTTCAGCGCGCGGAACACTTTCATGCAGCTCTCGCACACATAAGAAACGGGGAGAGAAGCGCTTTAGGTGCCTTAGTGTTTCTTCGACCAGACGTTCAACCCAGCACCACAAGCTGGGCGACAAGAAGGGCACGTGAAGCAAACGCTTTTTGCTGGCCCATTTTGCTGTGCCACGCTCTTCTGCGGCTCTTCAGAGCTTGACAAACTCCAACGCACCTGCTGCTGCTGCTGCTGCTGCTGCTGCTGCTGCTGCTGCTTGTGCTTCCAGCTGACAAGGAGCACAGCGATCTGGCAGCAGGTTTCAGGTTGTGCAAAAGAAGAGCTTGGTGATTTGAATGTACTGCAGATCTGTGTTTGTGCAAGTTGCAGGGGCAAGCTCCTGACAAAGGTGGTCGCCTGGCACACTTTCCCCTTTGCCAGCTGCAGTGGAAATGCTTTCGGCTGACATTCGCACCAAGAGAGGCAGATTGCGGGCCTCCGGACCACGGAGAAGGTAACTGCATGAAGCGGGGGGTGGCGGGAGTGTCTTTTGGCAGAAGCGGCGTTCTGGAGCGCTTGGCAGCCGGCGCAACGAGCGATGTGTGCGAGAAGCCGCCGCTTCGCATCCGAGAGGGTGATAGCGCGAGCGCTGCCAAAAGGCGAGGAAGGAAGCCGCTTAGCGGCCGGCTTGTGCGCGGAGCTTGCGGACTGCGAGAGGAACGTGACTGCCTCTCAGCCGCCTGCTGAATTGACCTTAGCTGTCGCCTGGAAGATGAACAGCGGCGGCTTCCTTGTGGTGCTTGCCTATGCCTCTTGTTGCTCTCTGCGTGAACTCTTGTGCTTTCCTTTAGGCACCGGGGTGCAGAGAAACAGCTTGTGGTGCGCATAAGCCTGCCGCACGGAATATGTAAGAAATTGCTGATCTCCACCGTTTCCCACCATGCGCCACAGCTGCGCGTCCCGTGTTCAAGCAACGACAGCATGCCCAGCTCTGTGTGACTGAGAAGAAGCAGATGTTGTTCTTGCAATTCTCTACGCGCCTCTCAGAAGCCCGCTGCTCTGGCACTCGATCAGAGCTGGCTTTCGGCTTTGCCGCTTTTCCAGGCATTTCCTGCACATGGCCAGCGCATCTTGTGCACCTTTTGTCCTCAGCTCGAGCTGCCAAGACACTTTCTCTTCTTCAGCGCGCGGAACACTTTCATGCAGCTCTCGCACACATAAGAAACGGGGAGAGAAGCGCTTTAGGTGCCTTAGTGTTTCTTCGACCAGACGTTCAACCCAGCACCACAAGCTGGGCGACAAGAAGGGCACGTGAAGCAAACGCTTTTTGCTGGCCCATTTTGCTGTGCCACGCTCTTCTGCGGCTCTTCAGAGCTTGACAAACTCCAACGCACCTGCTGCTGCTGCTGCTGCTGCTGCTGCTTGTGCTTCCAGCTGACAAGGAGCACAGCGATCTGGCAGCAGGTTTCAGGTTGTGCAAAAGAAGAGCTTGGTGATTTGAATGTACTGCAGATCTGTGTTTGTGCAAGTTGCAGGGGCAAGCTCCTGACAAAGGTGGTCGCCTGGCACACTTTCCCCTTTGCCAGCTGCAGTGGAAATGCTTTCGGCTGACATTCGCACCAAGAGAGGCAGATTGCGGGCCTCCGGACCACCGAGAAGGTAACTGCATGAAGCGGGGGAGGGCGGGAGTGTCTTTTGGAAGAAGCGGCGTTCTGGAGCGCTTGGCAGCCGGCGCAACGAGCGATGTGTGCGAGAAGCCGCCGCTTCGCATCCGAGAGGGTGATAGCGCGAGCGCTGCCAAAAGGCGAGGAAGGAAGCCGCTTAGCGGCCGGCTTGTGCGCGGAGCTTGCGGACTGCGAGAGGAACGTGACTGCCTCTCAGCCGCCTGCTGAATTGACCTTAGCTGTCGCCTGGAAGATGAACAGCGGCGGCTTCCTTGTGCTGCTTGCCTATGCCTCTTGTTGCTCTCTGCGTGAACTCTTGCGGTTTCCTTTAGGCACCGGGGTGCAGAGAAACAGCTTGTGGTGCGCATAAGCCTGCCGCACGGAATATATAAGAAATTGCTGATCTCCACCGTTTCCCACTATGCGCCACAGCTGCGCGTCCCGTGTTCAAGCAACGACAGCATGCCCAGCTCTGTGTGACTGAGAAGAAGCAGATGTTGTTCTTGCAATTCTCTACGCGCCTCTCAGAAGCCCGCTGCTCTGGCACTCGATCAGAGCTGGCTTTCGGCTTTGCCGCTTTTCCAGGCATTTCCTGTACATGGCCAGCGCATCTTGTGCACCTTTTGTCCTCAGCTCGAGCTGCCAAGACACTTTCTCTTCTTCAGCGCGCGGAACACTTTCATGCAGCTCTCGCACACATAAGAAACGGGGAGAGAAGCGCTTTAGGTGCCTTAGTGTTTCTTCGACCAGACGTTCAACCCAGCACCACAAGCTGGGCGACAAGAAGGGCACGTGAAGCAAACGCTTTTTGCTGGCCCATTTTGCTGTGCCACGCTCTTCTGCGGCTCTTCAGAGCTTGACAAACTCCAACGCACCTGCTGCTGCTGCTGCTGCTGCTGCTGCTGCTTGTGCTTCCAGCTGACAAGGAGCACAGCCATCTGGCAGCAGGTTTCAGGTTGTGCAAAAGAAGAGCTTGGTGATTTGAATGTACTGCAGATCCGTGTTTGTGCAAGTTGCAGGGGCAAGCTCCTGACAAAGGTGGTCGCCTGGCACACTTTCCCCTTTGCCAGCTGCAGTGGAAATGCTTTCGGCTGACATTCGCACCAAGAGAGGCAGATTGCGGGCCTCCGGACCACCGAGAAGGTAACTGCATGAAGCGGGGGGTGGCGGGAGTGTCTTTTGGCAGAAGCGGCGTTCTGGAGCGCTTGGCAGCCGGCGCAACGAGCGATGTGTGCGAGAAGACGCCGCTTCGCATCCGAGAGGGTGATAGCGCGAGCGCTGCCAAAAGGCGAGGAAGGAAGCCGCTTAGCGGCCGGCTTGTGCGCGGAGCTTGCGGACTGCGAGAGGAACGTGACTGCCTCTCAGCCGCCTGCTGAATTGACCTTAGCTGTCGCCTGGAAGATGAACAGCGGCGGCTTCCTTGTGGTGCTTGCCTATGCCTCTTTTTGCTCTCTGCGTGAACTCTTGCGGTTTCCTTTAGGCACCGGGGTGCAGAGAAACAGCTTGTGGTGCGCATAAGCCTGCCGCACGGAATATGTAAGAAATTGCTGATCTCCACCGTTTCCCACCATGTGCAACAGCTGCGCGTCCCGTGTTCAAGCAACGACAGCATGCCCAGCTCTGTGTGACTGAGAAGAAGCAGATGTTGTTCTTGCAATTCTCTACGCGCCTCTCAGAAGCCCGCTGCTCTGGCACTCGATCAGAGCTGGCTTTCGGCTTTGCCGCTTTTCCAGGCATTTCCTGCACATGGCCAGCGCATCTTGTGCACCTTTTGTCCTCAGCTCGAGCTGCCAAGACACTTTCTCTTCTTCAGCGCGCGGAACACTTTCATGCAGCTCTCGCACACATAAGAAACGGGGAGAGAAGCGCTTTAGGTGCCTTAGTGTTTCTTCGACCAGACGTTCAACCCAGCACCACAAGCTGGGCGACAAGAAGGGCACGTGAAGCAAACGCTTTTTGCTGGCCCATTTTGCTGTGCCACGCTCTTCTGCGGCTCTTCAGAGCTTGACAAACTCCAACGCACCTGCTGCTGCTGCTGCTGCTGCTGCTGCTGCTGCTGCTGCTTGTGCTTCCAGCTGACAAGGAGCACAGCGATCTGGCAGCAGGTTTCAGGTTGTGCAAAAGAAGAGCTTGGTGATTTGAATGTATTGCAGATCTGTGTTTGTGCAAGTTGCAGGGGCAAGCTCCTGACAAAGGTGGTCGCCTGGCACACTTTCCCCTTTGCCAGCTGCAGTGGAAATGCTTTCGGCTGACATTCGCACCAAGAGAGGCAGATTGCGGGCCTCCGGACCACCGAGAAGGTAACTGCATGAAGCGGGGGGTGGCGGGAGTGTCTTTTGGCAGAAGCGGCGTTCTGGAGCGCTTGGCAGCCGGCGCAACGAGCGATGTGTGCGAGAAGCCGCCGCTTCGCATCCGAGAGGGTGATAGCGCGAGCGCTGCCAAAAGGCGAGGAAGGAAGCCGCTTAGCGGCCGGCTTGTGCGCGGAGCTTGCGGACTGCGAGAGGAACGTGACTGCCTCTCAGCCGCCTGCTGAATTGACCTTAGCTGTCGCCTGGAAGATGAACAGCGGCGGCTTCCTTGTGCTGCTTGCCTATGCCTCTTGTTGCTCTCTGCGTGAACTCTTGTGCTTTCCTTTAGGCACCGGGGTGCAGAGAAACAGCTTGTGGTGCGCATAAGCCTGCCGCACGGAATATGTAAGAAATTGCTGATCTCCACCGTTTCCCACCATGCGCCACAGCTGCGCGTCCCGTGTTCAAGCAACGACAGCATGCCCAGCTCTGTGTGACTGAGAAGAAGCAGATGTTGTTCTTGCAATTCTCTACGCGCCTCTCAGAAGCCCGCTGCTCTGGCACTCGATCAGAGCTGGCTTTCGGCTTTGCCGCTTTTCCAGGCATTTCCTGCACATGGCCAGCGCATCTTGTGCACCTTTTGTCCTCAGCTCGAGCTGCCAAGACACTTTCTCTTCTTCAGCGCGCGGAACACTTTCATGCAGCTCTCGCACACGTAAGAAACGGGGAGAGAAGCGCTTTAGTTGCCTTAGTGTTTCTTCGACCAGACGTTCAACCCAGCACCACAAGCTGGGCGACAAGAAGGGCACGTGAAGCAAACGCTTTTTGCTGGCCCATTTTGCTGTGCCACGCTCTTCTGCGGCTCTTCAGAGCTTGACAAACTCCAACGCACCTGCTGCTGCTGCTGCTGCTGCTGCTGCTGCTTGTGCTTCCAGCTGACAAGGAGCACAGCCATCTGGCAGCAGGTTTCAGGTTGTGCAAAAGAAGAGCTTGGTGATTTGAATGTATTGCAGATCTGTGTTTGTGCAAGTTGCAGGGGCAAGCTCCTGACAAAGGTGGTCGCCTGGCACACTTTCCCCTTTGCCAGCTGCAGTGGAAATGCTTTCGGCTGACATTCGCACCAAGAGAGGCAGATTGCGGGCCTCCGGACCACCGAGAAGGTAACTGCATGAAGCGGGGGGTGGCGGGAGTGTCTTTTGGCAGAAGCGGCGTTCTGGAGCGCTTGGCAGCCGGCGCAACGAGCGATGTGTGCGAGAAGCCGCCGCTTCGCATCCGAGAGGGTGATAGCGCGAGCGCTGCCAAAAGGCGAGGAAGGAAGCCGCTTAGCGGCCGGCTTGTGCGCGGAGCTTGCGGACTGCGAGAGGAACGTGACTGCCTCTCAGCCGCCTGCTGAATTGACCTTAGCTGTCGCCTGGAAGATGAACAGCGGCGGCTTCCTTGTGCTGCTTGCCTATGCCTCTTGTTGCTCTCTGCGTGAACTCTTGTGCTTTCCTTTAGGCACCGGGGTGCAGAGAAACAGCTTGTGGTGCGCATAAGCCTGCCGCACGGAATATGTAAGAAATTGCTGATCTCCACCGTTTCCCACCATGCGCCACAGCTGCGCGTCCCGTGTTCAAGCAACGACAGCATGCCCAGCTCTGTGTGACTGAGAAGAAGCAGATGTTGTTCTTGCAATTCTCTACGCGCCTCTCAGAAGCCCGCTGCTCTGGCACTCGATCAGAGCTGGCTTTCGGCTTTGCCGCTTTTCCAGGCATT
Organism: Cyanistes caeruleus; assembly: GCF_971803275.1. Taxonomy (NCBI): domain Eukaryota; kingdom Metazoa; phylum Chordata; class Aves; order Passeriformes; family Paridae; genus Cyanistes; species Cyanistes caeruleus. Next base: position 5,482,037 of record NC_141722.1, read on the forward strand.
TCCTGCACATGGCCAGCGCATCTTGTGCACCTTTTGTCCTCAGCTCGAGCTGCCAAGACACTTTCTCTTCTTCAGCGCACGGAACACTTTCATGCAGCTCTCGCACACGTAAGAAACGGGGAGAGAAGCGCTTTAGTTGCCTTAGTGTTTCTTCGACCAGACGTTCAACCCAGCACCACAAGCTGGGCGACAAGAAGGGCACGTGAAGCAAACGCTTTTTGCTGGCCCATTTTGCTGTGCCACGCTCTTCTGCGGCTCTTCAGAGCTTGACAAACTCCAACGCACCTGCTGCTGCTGCTGCTGCTGCTGCTGCTTGTGCTTCCAGCTGACAAGGAGCACAGCGATCTGGCAGCAGGTTTCAGGTTGTGCAAAAGAAGAGCTTGGTGATTTGAATGTACTGCAGATCCGTGTTTGTGCAAGTTGCAGGGGCAAGCTCCTGACAAAGGTGGTCGCCTGGCACACTTTCCCCTTTGCCAGCTGCAGTGGAAATGCTTTCGGCTGACATTCGCACCAAGAGAGGCAGATTGCGGGCCTCCGGACCACGGAGAAGGTAACTGCATGAAGCGGGGGGTGGCGAGAGTGTCTTTTGGCAGAAGCGGCGTTCTGGAGCGCTTGGCAGCCGGCGCAACGAGCGATGTGTGCGAGAAGCCGCCGCTTCGCATCCGAGAGGGTGATAGCGCGAGCGCTGCCAAAAGGCGAGGAAGGAAGCCGCTTAGCGGCCGGCTTGTGCGCGGAGCTTGCGGACTGCGAGAGGAACGTGACTGCCTCTCAGCCGCCTGCTGAATTGACCTTAGCTGTCGCCTGGAAGATGAACAGCGGCGGCTTCCTTGTGGTGCTTGCCTATGCCTCTTGTTGCTCTCTGCGTGAACTCTTGTGCTTTCCTTTAGGCACCGGGGTGCAGAGAAACAGCTTGTGGTGCGCATAAGCCTGCCGCACGGAATATGTAAGAAATTGCTGATCTCCACCGTTTCCCACCATGCGCCACAGCTGCGCGTCCCGTGTTCAAGCAACGACAGCATGCCCAGCTCTGTGTGACTGAGAAGAAGCAGATGTTGTTCTTGCAATTCTCTACGCGCCTCTCAGAAGCCCGCTGCTCTGGCACTCGATCAGAGCTGGCTTTCGGCTTTGCCGCTTTTCCAGGCATTTCCTGCACATGGCCAGCGCATCTTGTGCACCTTTTGTCCTCAGCTCGAGCTGCCAAGACACTTTCTCTTCTTCAGCGCACGGAACACTTTCATGCAGCTCTCGCACACGTAAGAAACGGGGAGAGAAGCGCTTTAGTTGCCTTAGTGTTTCTTCGACCAGACGTTCAACCCAGCACCACAAGCTGGGCGACAAGAAGGGCACGTGAAGCAAACGCTTTTTGCTGGCCCATTTTGCTGTGCCACGCTCTTCTGCGGCTCTTCAGAGCTTGACAAACTCCAACGCACCTGCTGCTGCTGCTGCTGCTGCTGCTGCTTGTGCTTCCAGCTGACAAGGAGCACAGCGATCTGGCAGCAGGTTTCAGGTTGTGCAAAAGAAGAGCTTGGTGATTTGAATGTACTGCAGATCCGTGTTTGTGCAAGTTGCAGGGGCAAGCTCCTGACAAAGGTGGTCGCCTGGCACACTTTCCCCTTTGCCAGCTGCAGTGGAAATGCTTTCGGCTGACATTCGCACCAAGAGAGGCAGATTGCGGGCCTCCGGACCACGGAGAAGGTAACTGCATGAAGCGGGGGGTGGCGAGAGTGTCTTTTGGCAGAAGCGGCGTTCTGGAGCGCTTGGCAGCCGGCGCAACGAGCGATGTGTGCGAGAAGCCGCCGCTTCGCATCCGAGAGGGTGATAGCGCGAGCGCTGCCAAAAGGCGAGGAAGGAAGCCGCTTAGCGGCCGGCTTGTGCGCGGAGCTTGCGGACTGCGAGAGGAACGTGACTGCCTCTCAGCCGCCTGCTGAATTGACCTTAGCTGTCGCCTGGAAGATGAACAGCGGCGGCTTCCTTGTGGTGCTTGCCTATGCCTCTTGTTGCTCTCTGCGTGAACTCTTGTGCTTTCCTTTAGGCACCGGGGTGCAGAGAAACAGCTTGTGGTGCGCATAAGCCTGCCGCACGGAATATGTAAGAAATTGCTGATCTCCACCGTTTCCCACCATGCGCCACAGCTGCGCGTCCCGTGTTCAAGCAACGACAGCATGCCCAGCTCTGTGTGACTGAGAAGAAGCAGATGTTGTTCTTGCAATTCTCTACGCGCCTCTCAGAAGCCCGCTGCTCTGGCACTCGATCAGAGCTGGCTTTCGGCTTTGCCGCTTTTCCAGGCATTTCCTGCACATGGCCAGCGCATCTTGTGCACCTTTTGTCCTCAGCTCGAGCTGCCAAGACACTTTCTCTTCTTCAGCGCACGGAACACTTTCATGCAGCTCTCGCACACGTAAGAAACGGGGAGAGAAGCGCTTTAGTTGCCTTAGTGTTTCTTCGACCAGACGTTCAACCCAGCACCACAAGCTGGGCGACAAGAAGGGCACGTGAAGCAAACGCTTTTTGCTGGCCCATTTTGCTGTGCCACGCTCTTCTGCGGCTCTTCAGAGCTTGACAAACTCCAACGCACCTGCTGCTGCTGCTGCTGCTGCTGCTGCTTGTGCTTCCAGCTGACAAGGAGCACAGCGATCTGGCAGCAGGTTTCAGGTTGTGCAAAAGAAGAGCTTGGTGATTTGAATGTACTGCAGATCTGTGTTTGTGCAAGTTGCAGGGGCAAGCTCCTGACAAAGGTGGTCGCCTGGCACACTTTCCCCTTTGCCAGCTGCAGTGGAAATGCTTTCGGCTGACATTCGCACCAAGAGAGGCAGATTGCGGGCCTCCGGACCACCGAGAAGGTAACTGCATGAAGCGGGGGAGGGCGGGAGTGTCTTTTGGAAGAAGCGGCGTTCTGGAGCGCTTGGCAGCCGGCGCAACGAGCGATGTGTGCGAGAAGCCGCCGCTTCGCATCCGAGAGGGTGATAGCGCGAGCGCTGCCAAAAGGCGAGGAAGGAAGCCGCTTAGCGGCCGGCTTGTGCGCGGAGCTTGCGGACTGCAAGAAGAAGGTGACTGCCTCTCAGCCGCCTGCTGAATTGACCTTAGCTGTCGCCTGGAAGATGAACAGCGGCGGCTTCCTTGTGCTGCTTGCCTATGCCTCTTGTTGCTCTCTGCGTGAACTCTTGCGGTTTCCTTTAGGCACCGGGGTGCAGAGAAACAGCTTGTGGTGCGCATAAGCCTGCCGCACGGAGTATATAAGAAATTGCTGATCTCCACCGTTTCCCACTATGCGCCACAGCTGCGCGTCCCGTGTTCAAGCAACGACAGCATGCCCAGCTCTGTGTGACTGAGAAGAAGCAGATGTTGTTCTTGCAATTCTCTACGCGCCTCTCAGAAGCCCGCTGCTCTGGCACTCGATCAGAGCTGGCTTTCGGCTTTGCCGCTTTTCCAGGCATTTCCTGCACATGGCCAGCGCATCTTGTGCACCTTTTGTCCTCAGCTCGAGCTGCCAAGACACTTTCTCTTCTTCAGCGCACGGAACACTTTCATGCAGCTCTCGCACACGTAAGAAACGGGGAGAGAAGCGCTTTAGTTGCCTTAGTGTTTCTTCGACCAGACGTTCAACCCAGCACCACAAGCTGGGCGACAAGAAGGGCACGTGAAGCAAACGCTTTTTGCTGGCCCATTTTGCTGTGCCACGCTCTTCTGCGGCTCTTCAGAGCTTGACAAACTCCAACGCACCTGCTGCTGCTGCTGCTGCTGCTGCTGCTTGTGCTTCCAGCTGACAAGGAGCACAGCGATCTGGCAGCAGGTTTCAGGTTGTGCAAAAGAAGAGCTTGGTGATTTGAATGTACTGCAGATCCGTGTTTGTGCAAGTTGCAGGGGCAAGCTCCTGACAAAGGTGGTCGCCTGGCACACTTTCCCCTTTGCCAGCTGCAGTGGAAATGCTTTCGGCTGACATTCGCACCAAGAGAGGCAGATTGCGGGCCTCCGGACCACGGAGAAGGTAACTGCATGAAGCGGGGGGTGGCGAGAGTGTCTTTTGGCAGAAGCGGCGTTCTGGAGCGCTTGGCAGCCGGCGCAACGAGCGATGTGTGCGAGAAGCCGCCGCTTCGCATCCGAGAGGGTGATAGCGCGAGCGCTGCCAAAAGGCGAGGAAGGAAGCCGCTTAGCGGCCGGCTTGTGCGCGGAGCTTGCGGACTGCGAGAGGAACGTGACTGCCTCTCAGCCGCCTGCTGAATTGACCTTAGCTGTCGCCTGGAAGATGAACAGCGGCGGCTTCCTTGTGCTGCTTGCCTATGCCTCTTGTTGCTCTCTGCGTGAACTCTTGCGGTTTCCTTTAGGCACCGGGGTGCAGAGAAACAGCTTGTGGTGCGCATAAGCCTGCCGCACGGAATATATAAGAAATTGCTGATCTCCACCGTTTCCCACTATGCGCCACAGCTGCGCGTCCCGTGTTCAAGCAACGACAGCATGCCCAGCTCTGTGTGACTGAGAAGAAGCAGATGTTGTTCTTGCAATTCTCTACGCGCCTCTCAGAAGCCCGCTGCTCTGGCACTCGATCAGAGCTGGCTTTCGGCTTTGCCGCTTTTCCAGGCATTTCCTGTACATGGCCAGCGCATCTTGTGCACCTTTTGTCCTCAGCTCGAGCTGCCAAGACACTTTCTCTTCTTCAGCGCGCGGAACACTTTCATGCAGCTCTCGCACACATAAGAAACGGGGAGAGAAGCGCTTTAGGTGCCTTAGTGTTTCTTCGACCAGACGTTCAACCCAGCACCACAAGCTGGGCGACAAGAAGGGCACGTGAAGCAAACGCTTTTTGCTGGCCCATTTTGCTGTGCCACGCTCTTCTGCGGCTCTTCAGAGCTTGACAAACTCCAACGCACCTGCTGCTGCTGCTGCTGCTGCTGCTGCTGCTGCTTGTGCTTCCAGCTGACAAGGAGCACAGCGATCTGGCAGCAGGTTTCAGGTTGTGCAAAAGAAGAGCTTGGTGATTTGAATGTACTGCAGATCTGTGTTTGTGCAAGTTGCAGGGGCAAGCTCCTGACAAAGGTGGTCGCCTGGCACACTTTCCCCTTTGCCAGCTGCAGTGGAAATGCTTTCGGCTGACATTCGCACCAAGAGAGGCAGATTGCGGGCCTCCGGACCACCGAGAAGGTAACTGCATGAAGCGGGGGGTGGCGGGAGTGTCTTTTGGCAGAAGCGGCGTTCTGGAGCGCTTGGCAGCCGGCGCAACGAGCGATGTGTGCGAGAAGCCGCCGCTTCGCATCCGAGAGGGTGATAGCGCGAGCGCTGCCAAAAGGCGAGGAAGGAAGCCGCTTAGCGGCCGGCTTGTGCGCGGAGCTTGCGGACTGCGAGAGGAACGTGACTGCCTCTCAGCCGCCTGCTGAATTGACCTTAGCTGTCGCCTGGAAGATGAACAGCGGCGGCTTACTTGTGCTGCTTGCCTATGCCTCTTGTTGCTCTCTGCGTGAACTCTTGTGCTTTCCTTTAGGCACCGGGGTGCAGAGAAACAGCTTGTGGTGCGCATAAGCCTGCCGCACGGAATATGTAAGAAATTGCTGATCTCCACCGTTTCCCACCATGCGCCACAGCTGCGCGTCCCGTGTTCAAGCAACGACAGCATGCCCAGCTCTGTGTGACTGAGAAGAAGCAGATGTTGTTCTTGCAATTCTCTACGCGCCTCTCAGAAGCCCGCTGCTCTGGCACTCGATCAGAGCTGGCTTTCGGCTTTGCCGCTTTTCCAGGCATTTCCTGCACATGGCCAGCGCATCTTGTGCACCTTTTGTCCTCAGCTCGAGCTGCCAAGACACTTTCTCTTCTTCAGCGCACGGAACACTTTCATGCAGCTCTCGCACACGTAAGAAACGGGGAGAGAAGCGCTTTAGTTGCCTTAGTGTTTCTTCGACCAGACGTTCAACCCAGCACCACAAGCTGGGCGACAAGAAGGGCACGTGAAGCAAACGCTTTTTGCTGGCCCATTTTGCTGTGCCACGCTCTTCTGCGGCTCTTCAGAGCTTGACAAACTCCAACGCACCTGCTGCTGCTGCTGCTGCTGCTGCTGCTTGTGCTTCCAGCTGACAAGGAGCACAGCGATCTGGCAGCAGGTTTCAGGTTGTGCAAAAGAAGAGCTTGGTGATTTGAATGTACTGCAGATCTGTGTTTGTGCAAGTTGCAGGGGCAAGCTCCTGACAAAGGTGGTCGCCTGGCACACTTTCCCCTTTGCCAGCTGCAGTGGAAATGCTTTCGGCTGACATTCGCACCAAGAGAGGCAGATTGCGGGCCTCCGGACCACCGAGAAGGTAACTGCATGAAGCGGGGGAGGGCGGGAGTGTCTTTTGGAAGAAGCGGCGTTCTGGAGCGCTTGGCAGCCGGCGCAACGAGCGATGTGTGCGAGAAGCCGCCGCTTCGCATCCGAGAGGGTGATAGCGCGAGCGCTGCCAAAAGGCGAGGAAGGAAGCCGCTTAGCGGCCGGCTTGTGCGCGGAGCTTGCGGACTGCAAGAAGAAGGTGACTGCCTCTCAGCCGCCTGCTGAATTGACCTTAGCTGTCGCCTGGAAGATGAACAGCGGCGGCTTCCTTGTGCTGCTTGCCTATGCCTCTTGTTGCTCTCTGCGTGAACTCTTGCGGTTTCCTTTAGGCACCGGGGTGCAGAGAAACAGCTTGTGGTGCGCATAAGCCTGCCGCACGGAGTATATAAGAAATTGCTGATCTCCACCGTTTCCCACTATGCGCCACAGCTGCGCGTCCCGTGTTCAAGCAACGACAGCATGCCCAGCTCTGTGTGACTGAGAAGAAGCAGATGTTGTTCTTGCAATTCTCTACGCGCCTCTCAGAAGCCCGCTGCTCTGGCACTCGATCAGAGCTGGCTTTCGGCTTTGCCGCTTTTCCAGGCATTTCCTGCACATGGCCAGCGCATCTTGTGCACCTTTTGTCCTCAGCTCGAGCTGCCAAGACACTTTCTCTTCTTCAGCGCACGGAACACTTTCATGCAGCTCTCGCACACGTAAGAAACGGGGAGAGAAGCGCTTTAGTTGCCTTAGTGTTTCTTCGACCAGACGTTCAACCCAGCACCACAAGCTGGGCGACAAGAAGGGCACGTGAAGCAAACGCTTTTTGCTGGCCCATTTTGCTGTGCCACGCTCTTCTGCGGCTCTTCAGAGCTTGACAAACTCCAACGCACCTGCTGCTGCTGCTGCTGCTGCTGCTGCTTGTGCTTCCAGCTGACAAGGAGCACAGCGATCTGGCAGCAGGTTTCAGGTTGTGCAAAAGAAGAGCTTGGTGATTTGAATGTACTGCAGATCCGTGTTTGTGCAAGTTGCAGGGGCAAGCTCCTGACAAAGGTGGTCGCCTGGCACACTTTCCCCTTTGCCAGCTGCAGTGGAAATGCTTTCGGCTGACATTCGCACCAAGAGAGGCAGATTGCGGGCCTCCGGACCACGGAGAAGGTAACTGCATGAAGCGGGGGGTGGCGAGAGTGTCTTTTGGCAGAAGCGGCGTTCTGGAGCGCTTGGCAGCCGGCGCAACGAGCGATGTGTGCGAGAAGCCGCCGCTTCGCATCCGAGAGGGTGATAGCGCGAGCGCTGCCAAAAGGCGAGGAAGGAAGCCGCTTAGCGGCCGGCTTGTGCGCGGAGCTTGCGGACTGCGAGAGGAACGTGACTGCCTCTCAGCCGCCTGCTGAATTGACCTTAGCTGTCGCCTGGAAGATGAACAGCGGCGGCTTCCTTGTGGTGCTTGCCTATGCCTCTTGTTGCTCTCTGCGTGAACTCTTGTGCTTTCCTTTAGGCACCGGGGTGCAGAGAAACAGCTTGTGGTGCGCATAAGCCTGCCGCACGGAATATGTAAGAAATTGCTGATCTCCACCGTTTCCCACCATGCGCCACAGCTGCGCGTCCCGTGTTCAAGCAACGACAGCATGCCCAGCTCTGTGTGACTGAGAAGAAGCAGATGTTGTTCTTGCAATTCTCTACGCGCCTCTCAGAAGCCCGCTGCTCTGGCACTCGATCAGAGCTGGCTTTCGGCTTTGCCGCTTTTCCAGGCATTTCCTGCACATGGCCAGCGCATCTTGTGCGCCTTTTGTCCTCAGCTCGAGCTGCCAAGACACTTTCTCTTCTTCAGCGCACGGAACACTTTCATGCAGCTCTCGCACACGTAAGAAACGGGGAGAGAAGCGCTTTAGTTGCCTTAGTGTTTCTTCGACCAGACGTTCAACCCAGCACCACAAGCTGGGCGACAAGAAGGGCACGTGAAGCAAACGCTTTTTGCTGGCCCATTTTGCTGTGCCACGCTCTTCTGCGGCTCTTCAGAGCTTGACAAACTCCAACGCACCTGCTGCTGCTGCTGCTGCTGCTGCTGCTTGTGCTTCCAGCTGACAAGGAGCACAGCGATCTGGCAGCAGGTTTCAGGTTGTGCAAAAGAAGAGCTTGGTGATTTGAATGTACTGCAGATCTGTGTTTGTGCAAGTTGCAGGGGCAAGCTCCTGACAAAGGTGGTCGCCTGGCACACTTTCCCCTTTGCCAGCTGCAGTGGAAATGCTTTCGGCTGACATTCGCACCAAGAGAGGCAGATTGCGGGCCTCCGGACCACCGAGAAGGTAACTGCATGAAGCGGGGGAGGGCGGGAGTGTCTTTTGGAAGAAGCGGCGTTCTGGAGCGCTTGGCAGCCGGCGCAACGAGCGATGTGTGCGAGAAGCCGCCGCTTCGCATCCGAGAGGGTGATAGCGCGAGCGCTGCCAAAAGGCGAGGAAGGAAGCCGCTTAGCGGCCGGCTTGTGCGCGGAGCTTGCGGACTGCAAGAAGAAGGTGACTGCCTCTCAGCCGCCTGCTGAATTGACCTTAGCTGTCGCCTGGAAGATGAACAGCGGCGGCTTCCTTGTGCTGCTTGCCTATGCCTCTTGTTGCTCTCTGCGTGAACTCTTGCGGTTTCCTTTAGGCACCGGGGTGCAGAGAAACAGCTTGTGGTGCGCATAAGCCTGCCGCACGGAGTATATAAGAAATTGCTGATCTCCACCGTTTCCCACTATGCGCCACAGCTGCGCGTCCCGTGTTCAAGCAACGACAGCATGCCCAGCTCTGTGTGACTGAGAAGAAGCAGATGTTGTTCTTGCAATTCTCTACGCGCCTCTCAGAAGCCCGCTGCTCTGGCACTCGATCAGAGCTGGCTTTCGGCTTTGCCGCTTTTCCAGGCATTTCCTGCACATGGCCAGCGCATCTTGTGCACCTTTTGTCCTCAGCTCGAGCTGCCAAGACACTTTCTCTTCTTCAGCGCGCGGAACACTTTCATGCAGCTCTCGCACACATAAGAAACGGGGAGAGAAGCGCTTTAGGTGCCTTAGTGTTTCTTCGACCAGACGTTCAACCCAGCACCACAAGCTGGGCGACAAGAAGGGCACGTGAAGCAAACGCTTTTTGCTGGCCCATTTTGCTGTGCCACGCTCTTCTGCGGCTCTTCAGAGCTTGACAAACTCCAACGCACCTGCTGCTGCTGCTGCTGCTGCTGCTGCTGCTGCTTGTGCTTCCAGCTGACAAGGAGCACAGCGATCTGGCAGCAGGTTTCAGGTTGTGCAAAAGAAGAGCTTGGTGATTTGAATGTATTGCAGATCCGTGTTTGTGCAAGTTGCAGGGGCAAGCTCCTGACAAAGGTGGTCGCCTGGCACACTTTCCCCTTTGCCAGCTGCAGTGGAAATGCTTTCGGCTGACATTCGCACCAAGAGAGGCAGATTGCGGGCCTCCGGACCACCGAGAAGGTAACTGCATGAAGCGGGGGGTGGCGGGAGTGTCTTTTGGCAGAAGCGGCGTTCTGGAGCGCTTGGCAGCCGGCGCAACGAGCGATGTGTGCGAGAAGACGCCGCTTCGCATCCGAGAGGGTGATAGCGCGAGCGCTGCCAAAAGGCGAGGAAGGAAGCCGCTTAGCGGCCGGCTTGTGCGCGGAGCTTGCGGACTGCGAGAGGAACGTGACTGCCTCTCAGCCGCCTGCTGAATTGACCTTAGCTGTCGCCTGGAAGATGAACAGCGGCGGCTTCCTTGTGGTGCTTGCCTATGCCTCTTTTTGCTCTCTGCGTGAACTCTTGCGGTTTCCTTTAGGCACCGGGGTGCAGAGAAACAGCTTGTGGTGCGCATAAGCCTGCCGCACGGAATATGTAAGAAATTGCTGATCTCCACCGTTTACCACCATGTGCAACAGCTGCGCGTCCCGTGTTCAAGCAACGACAGCATGCCCAGCTCTGTGTGACTGAGAAGAAGCAGATGTTGTTCTTGCAATTCTCTACGCGCCTCTCAGAAGCCCGCTGCTCTGGCACTCGATCAGAGCTGGCTTTCGGCTTTGCCGCTTTTCCAGGCATTTCCTGCACATGGCCAGCGCATCTTGTGCACCTTTTGTCCTCAGCTCGAGCTGCCAAGACACTTTCTCTTCTTCAGCGCGCGGAACACTTTCATGCAGCTCTCGCACACATAAGAAACGGGGAGAGAAGCGCTTTAGGTGCCTTAGTGTTTCTTCGACCAGACGTTCAACCCAGCACCACAAGCTGGGCGACAAGAAGGGCACGTGAAGCAAACGCTTTTTGCTGGCCCATTTTGCTGTGCCACGCTCTTCTGCGGCTCTTCAGAGCTTGACAAACTCCAACGCACCTGCTGCTGCTGCTGCTGCTGCTGCTGCTGCTGCTGCTGCTTGTGCTTCCAGCTGACAAGGAGCACAGCGATCTGGCAGCAGGTTTCAGGTTGTGCAAAAGAAGAGCTTGGTGATTTGAATGTATTGCAGATCTGTGTTTGTGCAAGTTGCAGGGGCAAGCTCCTGACAAAGGTGGTCGCCTGGCACACTTTCCCCTTTGCCAGCTGCAGTGGAAATGCTTTCGGCTGACATTCGCACCAAGAGAGGCAGATTGCGGGCCTCCGGACCACCGAGAAGGTAACTGCATGAAGCGGGGGGTGGCGGGAGTGTCTTTTGGCAGAAGCGGCGTTCTGGAGCGCTTGGCAGCCGGCGCAACGAGCGATGTGTGCGAGAAGCCGCCGCTTCGCATCCGAGAGGGTGATAGCGCGAGCGCTGCCAAAAGGCGAGGAAGGAAGCCGCTTAGCGGCCGGCTTGTGCGCGGAGCTTGCGGACTGCGAGAGGAACGTGACTGCCTCTCAGCCGCCTGCTGAATTGACCTTAGCTGTCGCCTGGAAGATGAACAGCGGCGGCTTCCTTGTGCTGCTTGCCTATGCCTCTTGTTGCTCTCTACGGGAACTCTTACGCTTTCCTTTAGGCACCGGGGGTGCAGAGAAACAGCTTGTGGTGCGCATAAGCCTGCCGCACGGAATATGTAAGAAATTACTGATCTCCACCTTTTCCCACCATGCGCCACAGCTGCGCGTCCCGTGTTCAAGCAACGATAGGATGCCCAGCTCTGTGTGACTGAGAAGAAGCAGATGTTGTTCTTGCAATTCTTTACACGCTTCTCAGAAGCCCGCTACTCTGGCACTCGATCAGAGCTGGCTTTCGGCTTTGCCGCTTTTCCAGGCGTGTCCTGCACACGGCCAGCGCATCTTGTACACCTTTTGTCCTCAGCTCGAGCTGCCAAAACACTTTTTCTTCTTCAGCGTGCGGAACAATTTCGTGCAGCTCTCGCACACATAAGAAACGGGGAGAGAAGCGCTTTAGGTGCCTTAGTGTTTCTTCGACCAGACGTTCAACCCAGCACCACAAGCTGGGCGACAAGAAGGGCACGTGAAGCAAACGCTTTTTGCTGGCCCATTTTGCTGTGCCACGCTCTTCTGCGGCTCTTCAGAGCTTGACAAACTCCAACGCAACTGCTGCTGCTGCTGCTGCTGCTGCTGCTGCTGCTGCTTGTGCTTCCAGCTGACAAGGAGCACAGCGATCTGGCAGCAGGTTTCAGGTTGTGCAAAAGAAGAGCTTGGTGATTTGAATGTACTGCAGATCCGTGTTTGTGCAAGTTGCAGGGGCAAGCTCCTGACAAAGGTGGTCGCCTGGCACACTTTCCCCTTTGCCAGCTGCAGTGGAAATGCTTTCGGCTGACATTCGCACCAAGAGAGGCAGATTGCGGGCCTCCGGACCACGGAGAAGGTAACTGCATGAAGCGGGGGGTGGCGAGAGTGTCTTTTGGCAGAAGCGGCGTTCTGGAGCGCTTGGCAGCCGGCGCAACGAGCGATGTGTGCGAGAAGCCGCCGCTTCGCATCCGAGAGGGTGATAGCGCGAGCGCTGCCAAAAGGCGAGGAAGGAAGCCGCTTAGCGGCCGGCTTGTGCGCGGAGCTTGCGGACTGCGAGAGGAACGTGACTGCCTCTCAGCCGCCTGCTGAATTGACCTTAGCTGTCGCCTGGAAGATGAACAGCGGCGGCTTCCTTGTGCTGCTTGCCTATGCCTCTTGTTGCTCTCTGCGTGAACTCTTGTGCTTTCCTTTAGGCACCGGGGTGCAGAGAAACAGCTTGTGGTGCGCATAAGCCTGCCGCACGGAATATGTAAGAAATTGCTGATCTCCACCGTTTCCCACCATGCGCCACAGCTGCGCGTCCCGTGTTCAAGCAACGACAGCATGCCCAGCTCTGTGTGACTGAGAAGAAGCAGATGTTGTTCTTGCAATTCTCTACGCGCCTCTCAGAAGCCCGCTGCTCTGGCACTCGATCAGAGCTGGCTTTCGGCTTTGCCGCTTTTCCAGGCATTTCCTGCACATGGCCAGCGCATCTTGTGCACCTTTTGTCCTCAGCTCGAGCTGCCAAGACACTTTTTCTTCTTCAGCGCACGGAACACTTTCATGCAGCTCTCGCACACGTAAGAAACGGGGAGAGAAGCGCTTTAGTTGCCTTAGTGTTTCTTCGACCAGACGTTCAACCCAGCACCACAAGCTGGGCGACAAGAAGGGCACGTGAAGCAAACGCTTTTTGCTGGCCCATTTTGCTGTGCCACGCTCTTCTGCGGCTCTTCAGAGCTTGACAAACTCCAACGCACCTGCTGCTGCTGCTGCTGCTGCTGCTGCTTGTGCTTCCAGCTGACAAGGAGCACAGCGATCTGGCAGCAGGTTTCAGGTTGTGCAAAAGAAGAGCTTGGTGATTTGAATGTACTGCAGATCCGTGTTTGTGCAAGTTGCAGGGGCAAGCTCCTGACAAAGGTGGTCGCCTGGCACACTTTCCCCTTTGCCAGCTGCAGTGGAAATGCTTTCGGCTGACATTCGCACCAAGAGAGGCAGATTGCGGGCCTCCGGACCACGGAGAAGGTAACTGCATGAAGCGGGGGGTGGCGAGAGTGTCTTTTGGCAGAAGCGGCGTTCTGGAGCGCTTGGCAGCCGGCGCAACGAGCGATGTGTGCGAGAAGCCGCCGCTTCGCATCCGAGAGGGTGATAGCGCGAGCGCTGCCAAAAGGCGAGGAAGGAAGCCGCTTAGCGGCCGGCTTGTGCGCGGAGCTTGCGGACTGCGAGAGGAACGTGACTGCCTCTCAGCCGCCTGCTGAATTGACCTTAGCTGTCGCCTGGAAGATGAACAGCGGCGGCTTCCTTGTGCTGCTTGCCTATGCCTCTTGTTGCTCTCTGCGTGAACTCTTGTGCTTTCCTTTAGGCACCGGGGTGCAGAGAAACAGCTTGTGGTGCGCATAAGCCTGCCGCACGGAATATGTAAGAAATTGCTGATCTCCACCGTTTCCCACCATGCGCCACAGCTGCGCGTCCCGTGTTCAAGCAACGACAGCATGCCCAGCTCTGTGTGACTGAGAAGAAGCAGATGTTGTTCTTGCAATTCTCTACGCGCCTCTCAGAAGCCCGCTGCTCTGGCACTCGATCAGAGCTGGCTTTCGGCTTTGCCGCTTTTCCAGGCATTTCCTGCACATGGCCAGCGCATCTTGTGCACCTTTTGTCCTCAGCTCGAGCTGCCAAGACACTTTCTCTTCTTCAGCGCACGGAACACTTTCATGCAGCTCTCGCACACGTAAGAAACGGGGAGAGAAGCGCTTTAGTTGCCTTAGTGTTTCTTCGACCAGACGTTCAACCCAGCACCACAAGCTGGGCGACAAGAAGGGCACGTGAAGCAAACGCTTTTTGCTGGCCCATTTTGCTGTGCCACGCTCTTCTGCGGCTCTTCAGAGCTTGACAAACTCCAACGCACCTGCTGCTGCTGCTGCTGCTGCTGCTGCTGCTGCTTGTGCTTCCAGCTGACAAGGAGCACAGCGATCTGGCAGCAGGTTTCAGGTTGTGCAAAAGAAGAGCTTGGTGATTTGAATGTATTGCAGATCTGTGTTTGTGCAAGTTGCAGGGGCAAGCTCCTGACAAAGGTGGTCGCCTGGCACACTTTCCCCTTTGCCAGCTGCAGTGGAAATGCTTTCGGCTGACATTCGCACCAAGAGAGGCAGATTGCGGGCCTCCGGACCACCGAGAAGGTAACTGCATGAAGCGGGGGGTGGCGGGAGTGTCTTTTGGCAGAAGCGGCGTTCTGGAGCGCTTGGCAGCCGGCGCAACGAGCGATGTGTGCGAGAAGCCGCCGCTTCGCATCCGAGAGGGTGATAGCGCGAGCGCTGCCAAAAGGCGAGGAAGGAAGCCGCTTAGCGGCCGGCTTGTACGCGGAGCTTGCGGACTGCGAGAGGAACGTGACTGCCTCTCAGCCGCCTGCTGAATTGACCTTAGCTGTCGCCTGGAAGATGAACAGCGGCGGCTTCCTTGTGCTGCTTGCCTATGCCTCTTGTTGCTCTCTACGGGAACTCTTACGCTTTCCTTTAGGCACCGGGGGTGCAGAGAAACAGCTTGTGGTGCGCATAAGCCTGCCGCACGGAATATGTAAGAAATTACTGATCTCCACCTTTTCCCACCATGCGCCACAGCTGCGCGTCCCGTGTTCAAGCAACGATAGGATGCCCAGCTCTGTGTGACTGAGAAGAAGCAGATGTTGTTCTTGCAATTCTTTACACGCTTCTCAGAAGCCCGCTACTCTGGCACTCGATCAGAGCTGGCTTTCGGCTTTGCCGCTTTTCCAGGCGTGTCCTGCACACGGCCAGCGCATCTTGTACACCTTTTGTCCTCAGCTCGAGCTGCCAAAACACTTTTTCTTCTTCAGCGTGCGGAACAATTTCGTGCAGCTCTCGCACACATAAGAAACGGGGAGAGAAGCGCTTTAGGTGCCTTAGTGTTTCTTCGACCAGACGTTCAACCCAGCACCACAAGCTGGGCGACAAGAAGGGCACGTGAAGCAAACGCTTTTTGCTGGCCCATTTTGCTGTGCCACGCTCTTCTGCGGCTCTTCAGAGCTTGACAAACTCCAACGCAACTGCTGCTGCTGCTGCTGCTGCTGCTGCTGCTGCTTGTGCTTCCAGCTGACAAGGAGCACAGCGATCTGGCAGCAGGTTTCAGGTTGTGCAAAAGAAGAGCTTGGTGATTTGAATGTACTGCAGATCCGTGTTTGTGCAAGTTGCAGGGGCAAGCTCCTGACAAAGGTGGTCGCCTGGCACACTTTCCCCTTTGCCAGCTGCAGTGGAAATGCTTTCGGCTGACATTCGCACCAAGAGAGGCAGATTGCGGGCCTCCGGACCACGGAGAAGGTAACTGCATGAAGCGGGGGGTGGCGAGAGTGTCTTTTGGCAGAAGCGGCGTTCTGGAGCGCTTGGCAGCCGGCGCAACGAGCGATGTGTGCGAGAAGCCGCCGCTTCGCATCCGAGAGGGTGATAGCGCGAGCGCTGCCAAAAGGCGAGGAAGGAAGCCGCTTAGCGGCCGGCTTGTGCGCGGAGCTTGCGGACTGCGAGGAGAACGTGACTGCCTCTCAGCCGCCTGCTGAATTGACCTTAGCTGTCGCCTGGAAGATGAACAGCGGCGGCTTCCTTGTGGTGCTTGCCTATGCCTCTTTTTGCTCTCTGCGTGAACTCTTGCGGTTTCCTTTAGGCACCGGGGTGCAGAGAAACAGCTTGTGGTGCGCATAAGCCTGCCGCACGGAATATGTAAGAAATTGCTGATCTCCACCGTTTCCCACCATGCGCCACAGCTGCGCGTCCCGTGTTCAAGCAACGACAGCATGCCCAGCTCTGTGTGACTGAGAAGAAGCAGATGTTGTTCTTGCAATTCTCTACGCGCCTCTCAGAAGCCCGCTGCTCTGGCACTCGATCAGAGCTGGCTTTCGGCTTTGCCGCTTTTCCAGGCATTTCCTGCACATGGCCAGCGCATCTTGTGCACCTTTTGTCCTCAGCTCGAGCTGCCAAGACACTTTCTCTTCTTCAGCGCGCGGAACACTTTCATGCAGCTCTCGCACACATAAGAAACGGGGAGAGAAGCGCTTTAGGTGCCTTAGTGTTTCTTCGACCAGACGTTCAACCCAGCACCACAAGCTGGGCGACAAGAAGGGCACGTGAAGCAAACGCTTTTTGCTGGCCCATTTTGCTGTGCCACGCTCTTCTGCGGCTCTTCAGAGCTTGACAAACTCCAACGCACCTGCTGCTGCTGCTGCTGCTGCTGCTGCTTGTGCTTCCAGCTGACAAGGAGCACAGCGATCTGGCAGCAGGTTTCAGGTTGTGCAAAAGAAGAGCTTGGTGATTTGAATGTACTGCAGATCTGTGTTTGTGCAAGTTGCAGGGGCAAGCTCCTGACAAAGGTGGTCGCCTGGCACACTTTCCCCTTTGCCAGCTGCAGTGGAAATGCTTTCGGCTGACATTCGCACCAAGAGAGGCAGATTGCGGGCCTCCGGACCACCGAGAAGGTAACTGCATGAAGCGGGGGAGGGCGGGAGTGTCTTTTGGCAGAAGCGGCGTTCTGGAGCGCTTGGCAGCCGGCGCAACGAGCGATGTGTGCGAGAAGCCGCCGCTTCGCATCCGAGAGGGTGATAGCGCGAGCGCTGCCAAAAGGCGAGGAAGGAAGCCGCTTAGCGGCCGGCTTGTGCACGGAGCTTGCGGACTGCAAGAAGAACGTGACTGCCTCTCAGCCGCCTGCTGAATTGACCTTAGCTGTCGCCTGGAAGATGAACAGCGGCGGCTTCCTTGTGGTGCTTGCCTATGCCTCTTGTTGCTCTCTGCGTGAACTCTTGCGGTTTCCTTTAGGCACCGGGGTGCAGAGAAACAGCTTGTGGTGCGCATAAGCCTGCCGCACGGAATATATAAGAAATTGCTGATCTCCACCGTTTCCCACTATGCGCCACAGCTGCGCGTCCCGTGTTCAAGCAACGACAGCATGCCCAGCTCTGTGTGACTGAGAAGAAGCAGATGTTGTTCTTGCAATTCTCTACGCGCCTCTCAGAAGCCCGCTGCTCTGGCACTCGATCAGAGCTGGCTTTCGGCTTTGCCGCTTTTCCAGGCATTTCCTGCACATGGCCAGCGCATCTTGTGCACCTTTTGTCCTCAGCTCGAGCTGCCAAGACACTTTCTCTTCTTCAGCGCGCGGAACACTTTCATGCAGCTCTCGCACACATAAGAAACGGGGAGAGAAGCGCTTTAGGTGCCTTAGTGTTTCTTCGACCAGACGTTCAACCCAGCACCACAAGCTGGGCGACAAGAAGGGCACGTGAAGCAAACGCTTTTTGCTGGCCCATTTTGCTGTGCCACGCTCTTCTGCGGCTCTTCAGAGCTTTACAAACTCCAACGCACCTGCTGCTGCTGCTGCTGCTGCTGCTGCTTGTGCTTCCAGCTGACAAGGAGCACAGCCATCTGGCAGCAGGTTTCAGGTTGTGCAAAAGAAGAGCTTGGTGATTTGAATGTACTGCAGATCCGTGTTTGTGCAAGTTGCAGGGGCAAGCTCCTGACAAAGGTGGTCGCCTGGCACACTTTCCCCTTTGCCAGCTGCAGTGGAAATGCTTTCGGCTGACATTCGCACCAAGAGAGGCAGATTGCGGGCCTCCGGACCACCGAGAAGGTAACTGCATGAAGCGGGGGGTGGCGGGAGTGTCTTTTGGCAGAAGCGGCGTTCTGGAGCGCTTGGCAGCCGGCGCAACGAGCGATGTGTGCGAGAAGCCGCCGCTTCGCATCCGAGAGGGTGATAGCGCGAGCGCTGCCAAAAGGCGAGGAAGGAAGCCGCTTAGCGGCCGGCTTGTGCGCGGAGCTTGCGGACTGCGAGAGGAACGTGACTGCCTCTCAGCCGCCTGCTGAATTGACCTTAGCTGTCGCCTGGAAGATGAACAGCGGCGGCTTCCTTGTGGTGCTTGCCTATGCCTCTTTTTGCTCTCTGCGTGAACTCTTGCGGTTTCCTTTAGGCACCGGGGTGCAGAGAAACAGCTTGTGGTGCGCATAAGCCTGCCGCACGGAATATGTAAGAAATTGCTGATCTCCACCGTTTCCCACCATGTGCAACAGCTGCGCGTCCCGTGTTCAAGCAACGACAGCATGCCCAGCTCTGTGTGACTGAGAAGAAGCAGATGTTGTTCTTGCAATTCTCTACGCGCCTCTCAGAAGCCCGCTGCTCTGGCACTCGATCAGAGCTGGCTTTCGGCTTTGCCGCTTTTCCAGGCATTTCCTGCACATGGCCAGCGCATCTTGTGCACCTTTTGTCCTCAGCTCGAGCTGCCAAGACACTTTCTCTTCTTCAGCGCGCGGAACACTTTCATGCAGCTCTCGCACACATAAGAAACGGGGAGAGAAGCGCTTTAGGTGCCTTAGTGTTTCTTCGACCAGACGTTCAACCCAGCACCACAAGCTGGGCGACAAGAAGGGCACGTGAAGCAAACGCTTTTTGCTGGCCCATTTTGCTGTGCCACGCTCTTCTGCGGCTCTTCAGAGCTTGACAAACTCCAACGCACCTGCTGCTGCTGCTGCTGCTGCTGCTGCTGCTGCTGCTGCTGCTTGTGCTTCCAGCTGACAAGGAGCACAGCGATCTGGCAGCAGGTTTCAGGTTGTGCAAAAGAAGAGCTTGGTGATTTGAATGTACTGCAGATCTGTGTTTGTGCAAGTTGCAGGGGCAAGCTCCTGACAAAGGTGGTCGCCTGGCACACTTTCCCCTTTGCCAGCTGCAGTGGAAATGCTTTCGGCTGACATTCGCACCAAGAGAGGCAGATTGCGGGCCTCCGGACCACCGAGAAGGTAACTGCATGAAGCGGGGGGTGGCGGGAGTGTCTTTTGGCAGAAGCGGCGTTCTGGAGCGCTTGGCAGCCGGCGCAACGAGCGATGTGTGCGAGAAGCCGCCGCTTCGCATCCGAGAGGGTGATAGCGCGAGCGCTGCCAAAAGGCGAGGAAGGAAGCCGCTTAGCGGCCGGCTTGTGCGCGGAGCTTGCGGACTGCGAGAGGAACGTGACTGCCTCTCAGCCGCCTGCTGAATTGACCTTAGCTGTCGCCTGGAAGATGAACAGCGGCGGCTTCCTTGTGCTGCTTGCCTATGCCTCTTGTTGCTCTCTACGGGAACTCTTACGCTTTCCTTTAGGCACCGGGGGTGCAGAGAAACAGCTTGTGGTGCGCATAAGCCTGCCGCACGGAATATGTAAGAAATTACTGATCTCCACCTTTTCCGACCATGCGCCACAGCTGCGCGTCCCGTGTTCAAGCAACGATAGGATGCCCAGCTCTGTGTGACTGAGAAGAAGCAGATGTTGTTCTTGCAATTCTTTACACGCTTCTCAGAAGCCCGCTACTCTGGCACTCGATCAGAGCTGGCTTTCGGCTTTGCCGCTTTTCCAGGCGTGTCCTGCACACGGCCAGCGCATCTTGTACACCTTTTGTCCTCAGCTCGAGCTGCCAAAACACTTTTTCTTCTTCAGCGTGCGGAACAATTTCGTGCAGCTCTCGCACACATAAGAAACGGGGAGAGAAGCGCTTTAGGTGCCTTAGTGTTTCTTCGACCAGACGTTCAACCCAGCACCACAAGCTGGGCGACAAGAAGGGCACGTGAAGCAAACGCTTTTTGCTGGCCCATTTTGCTGTGCCACGCTCTTCTGCGGCTCTTCAGAGCTTGACAAACTCCAACGCAACTGCTGCTGCTGCTGCTGCTGCTGCTGCTGCAGCTTGTGCTTCCAGCTGACAAGGAGCACAGCGATCTGGCAGCAGGTTTCAGGTTGTGCAAAAGAAGAGCTTGGTGATTTGAATGTACTGCAGATCCGTGTTTGTGCAAGTTGCAGGGGCAAGCTCCTGACAAAGGTGGTCGCCTGGCACACTTTCCCCTTTGCCAGCTGCAGTGGAAATGCTTTCGGCTGACATTCGCACCAAGAGAGGCAGATTGCGGGCCTCCGGACCACCGAGAAGGTAACTGCATGAAGCGGGGGGTGGCGAGAGTGTCTTTTGGCAGAAGCGGCGTTCTGGAGCGCTTGGCAGCCGGCGCAACGAGCGATGTGTGCGAGAAGCCGCCGCTTCGCATCCGAGAGGGTGATAGCGCGAGCGCTGCCAAAAGGCGAGGAAGGAAGCCGCTTAGCGGCCGGCTTGTGCGCGGAGCTTGCGGACTGCGAGAGGAACGTGACTGCCTCTCAGCCGCCTGCTGAATTGACCTTAGCTGTCGCCTGGAAGATGAACAGCGGCGGCTTCCTTGTGCTGCTTGCCTATGCCTCTTGTTGCTCTCTGCGTGAACTCTTGTGCTTTCCTTTAGGCACCGGGGTGCAGAGAAACAGCTTGTGGTGCGCATAAGCCTGCCGCACGGAATATGTAAGAAATTGCTGATCTCCACCGTTTCCCACCATGCGCCACAGCTGCGCGTCCCGTGTTCAAGCAACGACAGCATGCCCAGCCCTGTGTGACTGAGAAGAAGCAGATGTTGTTCTTGCAATTCTCTACGCGCCTCTCAGAAGCCCGCTGCTCTGGCACTCGATCAGAGCTGGCTTTCGGCTTTGCCGCTTTTCCAGGCATTTCCTGCACATGGCCAGCGCATCTTGTGCACCTTTTGTCCTCAGCTCGAGCTGCCAAGACACTTTCTCTTCTTCAGCGCGCGGAACACTTTCATGCAGCTCTCGCACACATAAGAAACGGGGAGAGAAGCGCTTTAGGTGCCTTAGTGTTTCTTCGACCAGACGTTCAACCCAGCACCACAAGCTGGGCGACAAGAAGGGCACGTGAAGCAAACGCTTTTTGCTGGCCCATTTTGCTGTGCCACGCTCTTCTGCGGCTCTTCAGAGCTTGACAAACTCCAACGCACCTGCTGCTGCTGCTGCTGCTGCTGCTGCTGCTTGTGCTTCCAGCTGACAAGGAGCACAGCGATCTGGCAGCAGTTTTCAGGTTATGCAAAAGAAGAGCTTGGTGATTTGAATGTACTGCAGATCCGTGTTTGTGCAAGTTGCAGGGGCAAGCTCCTGACAAAGGTAGTCAGTCGCCTGGCACACTTTCCCCTTTGCCAGCTGCAGTGGAAATGCTTTCGGCTGACATTCGCACCAAGAGAGGCAGATTGCGGGCCTCCGGACCACCGAGAAGGTAACTGCATGAAGCGGGGGGTGGCGGGAGAGTCTTTTGGCAGAAGCGGCGTTCTGGAGCGCTTGGCAGCCGGCGCAACGAGCGATGTGTGCGAGAAGACGCCGCTTCGCATCCGAGAGGGTGATAGCGCGAGCGCTGCCAAAAGGCGAGGAAGGAAGCCGCTTAGCGGCCGGCTTGTGCGCGGAGCTTGCGGACTGCGAGAGGAACGTGACTGCCTCTCAGCCGCCTGCTGAATTGACCTTAGCTGTCGCCTGGAAGATGAACAGCGGCGGCTTCCTTGTGCTGCTTGCCTATGCCTCTTGTTGCTCTCTGCGTGAACTCTTGCGGTTTCCTTTAGGCACCGGGGTGCAGAGAAACAGCTTGTGGTGCGCATAAGCCTGCCGCACGGAATATATAAGAAATTGCTGATCTCCACCGTTTCCCACTATGCGCCACAGCTGAGCGTCCCGTGTTCAAGCAACGACAGCATGCCCAGCTCTGTGTGACTGAGAAGAAGCAGATGTTGTTCTTGCAATTCTCTACGCGCCTCTCAGAAGCCCGCTGCTCTGGCACTCGATCAGAGCTGGCTTTCGGCTTTGCCGCTTTTCCAGGCATTTCCTGCACATGGCCAGCGCATCTTGTGCACCTTTTGTCCTCAGCTCGAGCTGCCAAGACACTTTCTCTTCTTCAGCGCGCGGAACACTTTCATGCAGCTCTCGCACACATAAGAAACGGGGAGAGAAGCGCTTTAGGTGCCTTAGTGTTTCTTCGACCAGACGTTCAACCCAGCACCACAAGCTGGGCGACAAGAAGGGCACGTGAAGCAAACGCTTTTTGCTGGCCCATTTTGCTGTGCCACGCTCTTCTGCGGCTCTTCAGAGCTTGACAAACTCCAACGCACCTGCTGCTGCTGCTGCTGCTGCTGCTGCTTGTGCTTCCAGCTGACAAGGAGCACAGCCATCTGGCAGCAGGTTTCAGGTTGTGCAAAAGAAGAGCTTGGTGATTTGAATGTACTGCAGATCCGTGTTTGTGCAAGTTGCAGGGGCAAGCTCCTGACAAAGGTGGTCGCCTGGCACACTTTCCCCTTTGCCAGCTGCAGTGGAAATGCTTTCGGCTGACATTCGCACCAAGAGAGGCAGATTGCGGGCCTCCGGACCACCGAGAAGGTAACTGCATGAAGCGGGGGGTGGCGGGAGTGTCTTTTGGCAGAAGCGGCGTTCTGGAGCGCTTGGCAGCCGGCGCAACGAGCGATGTGTGCGAGAAGCCGCCGCTTCGCATCCGAGAGGGTGATAGCGCGAGCGCTGCCAAAAGGCGAGGAAGGAAGCCGCTTAGCGGCCGGCTTGTGCGCGGAGCTTGCGGACTGCGAGAGGAACGTGACTGCCTCTCAGCCGCCTGCTGAATTGACCTTAGCTGTCGCCTGGAAGATGAACAGCGGCGGCTTCCTTGTGGTGCTTGCCTATGCCTCTTTTTGCTCTCTGCGTGAACTCTTGCGGTTTCCTTTAGGCACCGGGGGTGCAGAGAAACAGCTTGTGGTGCGCATAAGCCTGCCGCACGGAATATATAAGAAATTGCTGATCTCCACCGTTTACCACCATGTGCAACAGCTGCGCGTCCCGTGTTCAAGCAACGACAGCATGCCCAGCTCTGTGTGACTGAGAAGAAGCAGATGTTGTTCTTGCAATTCTCTACGCGCCTCTCAGAAGCCCGCTGCTCTGGCACTCGATCAGAGCTGGCTTTCGGCTTTGCCGCTTTTCCAGGCATTTCCTGCACATGGCCAGCGCATCTTGTGCACCTTTTGTCCTCAGCTCGAGCTGCCAAGACACTTTCTCTTCTTCAGCGCGCGGAACACTTTCATGCAGCTCTCGCACACATAAGAAACGGGGAGAGAAGCGCTTTAGTTGCCTTAGTCTTTCTGCGACCCAGACCTTCAACCCAGCACCACAAGCTGGGCGACAAGAAGGGCACGTGAAGCAAACGCTTTTTGCTGGCCCATTTTGCTGTGCCACGCTCTTCTGCGGCTCTTCAGAGCTTGACAAACTCCAACGCACCTGCTGCTGCTGCTGCTGCTGCTGCTGCTGCTGCTGCTGCTTGTGCTTCCAGCTGACAAGGAGCACAGCCATCTGGCAGCAGGTTTCAGGTTGTGCAAAAGAAGAGCTTGGTGATTTGAATGTACTGCAGATCTGTGTTTGTGCAAGTTGCAGGGGCAAGCTCCTGACAAAGGTGGTCGCCTGGCACACTTTCCCCTTTGCCAGCTGCAGTGGAAATGCTTTCGGCTGACATTCGCACCAAGAGAGGCAGATTGCGGGCCTCCGGACCACCGAGAAGGTAACTGCATGAAGCGGGGGGTGGCGGGAGTGTCTTTTGGCAGAAGCGGCGTTCTGGAGCGCTTGGCAGCCGGCGCAACGAGCGATGTGTGCGAGAAGCCGCCGCTTCGCATCCGAGAGGGTGATAGCGCGAGCGCTGCCAAAAGGCGAGGAAGGAAGCCGCTTAGCGGCCGGCTTGTGCGCGGAGCTTGCGGACTGCAAGAAGAACGTGACTGCCTCTCAGCCGCCTGCTGAATTGACCTTAGCTGTCGCCTGGAAGATGAACAGCGGCGGCTTCCTTGTGCTGCTTGCCTATGCCTCTTGTTGCTCTCTACGGGAACTCTTACGCTTTCCTTTAGGCACCGGGGGTGCAGAGAAACAGCTTGTGGT
This sequence comes from Cyanistes caeruleus, assembly GCF_971803275.1. NCBI lineage: Eukaryota > Metazoa > Chordata > Aves > Passeriformes > Paridae > Cyanistes > Cyanistes caeruleus. Next base: position 5,505,945 of record NC_141722.1, read on the forward strand.
GCGCATAAGCCTGCCGCACGGAATATGTAAGAAATTACTGATCTCCACATTTTCCCACCATGCGCCACAGCTGCGCGTCCCGTGTTCAAGCAACGATAGGATGCCCAGCTCTGTGTGACTGAGAAGAAGCAGATGTTGTTCTTGCAATTCTTTACACGCTTCTCAGAAGCCCGCTACTCTGGCACTCGATCAGAGCTGGCTTTCGGCTTTGCCGCTTTTCCAGGCGTGTCCTGCACACGGCCAGCGCATCTTGTACACCTTTTGTCCTCAGCTCGAGCTGCCAAAACACTTTTTCTTCTTCAGCGTGCGGAACAATTTCGTGCAGCTCTCGCACACATAAGAAACGGGGAGAGAAGCGCTTTAGGTGCCTTAGTGTTTCTTCGACCAGACGTTCAACCCAGCACCACAAGCTGGGCGACAAGAAGGGCACGTGAAGCAAACGCTTTTTGCTGGCCCATTTTGCTGTGCCACGCTCTTCTGCGGCTCTTCAGAGCTTGACAAACTCCAACGCACCTGCTGCTGCTGCTGCTGCTGCTGCTGCTGCTTGTGCTTCCAGCTGACAAGGAGCACAGCGATCTGGCAGCAGTTTTCAGGTTATGCAAAAGAAGAGCTTGGTGATTTGAATGTACTGCAGATCCGTGTTTGTGCAAGTTGCAGGGGCAAGCTCTTGACAAAGGTAGTCAGTCGCCTGGCACACTTTCCCCTTTGCCAGCTGCAGTGGAAATGCTTTCGGCTGACATTCGCACCAAGAGAGGCAGATTGCGGGCCTCCGGACCACCGAGAAGGTAACTGCATGAAGCGGGGGGTGGCGGGAGAGTCTTTTGGCAGAAGCGGCGTTCTGGAGCGCTTGGCAGCCGGCGCAACGAGCGATGTGTGCGAGAAGACGCCGCTTCGCATCCGAGAGGGTGATAGCGCGAGCGCTGCCAAAAGGCGAGGAAGGAAGCCGCTTAGCGGCCGGCTTGTGCGCGGAGCTTGCGGACTGCGAGAGGAACGTGACTGCCTCTCAGCCGCCTGCTGAATTGACCTTAGCTGTCGCCTGGAAGATGAACAGCGGCGGCTTCCTTGTGGTGCTTGCCTATGCCTCTTGTTGCTCTCTGCGGGAACTCTTGCGCTTTCCTTTAGGCACCGGGGTGCAGAGAAACAGCTTGTGGTGCGCATAAGCCTGCCGCACGGAATATGTAAGAAATTGCTGATCTCCACCGTTTCCCACCATGCGCCACAGCTGCGCGTCCCGTGTTCAAGCAACGACAGCATGCCCAGCTCTGTGTGACTAAGAAGAAGCAGATGTTGTTCTTGCAATTCTCTACGCGCCTCTCAGAAGCCCGCTGCTCTGGCACTCGATCAGAGCTGGCTTTCGGCTTTGCCGCTTTTCCAGGCATTTCCTGCACATGGCCAGCGCATCTTGTGCACCTTTTGTCCTCAGCTCGAGCTGCCAAGACACTTTCTCTTCTTCAGCGCGCGGAACACTTTCATGCAGCTCTCGCACACATAAGAAATGGGGAGAGAAGCGCTTTAGGTGCCTTAGTGTTTCTTCGACCAGACGTTCAACCCAGCACCACAAGCTGGGCGACAAGAAGGGCACGTGAAGCAAACGCTTTTTGCTGGCCCATTTTGCTGTGCCACGCTCTTCTGCGGCTCTTCAGAGCTTGACAAACTCCAACGCACCTGCTGCTGCTGCTGCTGCTGCTGCTGCTGCTGCTTGTGCTTCCAGCTGACAAGGAGCACAGCGATCTGGCAGCAGGTTTCAGGTTGTGCAAAAGAAGAGCTTGGTGATTTGAATGTACTGCAGATCCGTGTTTGTGCAAGTTGCAGGGGCAAGCTCCTGACAAAGGTGGTCGCCTGGCACACTTTCCCCTTTGCCAGCTGCAGTGGAAATGCTTTCGGCTGACATTCGCACCAAGAGAGGCAGATTGCGGGCCTCCGGACCACCGAGAAGGTAACTGCATGAAGCGGGGGGTGGCGGGAGTGTCTTTTGGCAGAAGCGGCGTTCTGGAGCGCTTGGCAGCCGGCGCAACGAGCGATGTGTGCGAGAAGCCGCCGCTTCGCATCCGAGAGGGTGATAGCGCGAGCGCTGCCAAAAGGCGAGGAAGGAAGCCGCTTAGCGGCCGGCTTGTGCGCGGAGCTTGCGGACTGCGAGAGGAACGTGACTGCCTCTCAGCCGCCTGCTGAATTGACCTTAGCTGTCGCCTGGAAGATGAACAGCGGCGGCTTCCTTGTGGTGCTTGCCTATGCCTCTTTTTGCGCTCTGCGTGAACTCTTGCGGTTTCCTTTAGGCACCGGGGTGCAGAGAAACAGCTTGTGGTGCGCATAAGCCTGCCACACGGAATATGTAAGAAATTGCTGATCTCCACCGTTTCCCACCATGTGCAACAGCTGCGCGTCCCGTGTTCAAGCAACGACAGCATGCCCAGCTCTGTGTGACTGAGAAGAAGCAGATGTTGTTCTTGCAATTCTCTACGCGCCTCTCAGAAGCCCGCTGCTCTGGCACTCGATCAGAGCTGGCTTTCGGCTTTGCCGCTTTTCCAGGCATTTCCTGCACATGGCCAGCGCATCTTGTGCACCTTTTGTCCTCAGCTCGAGCTGCCAAGACACTTTCTCTTCTTCAGCGCGCGGAACACTTTCATGCAGCTCTCGCACACATAAGAAACGGGGAGAGAAGCGCTTTAGGTGCCTTAGTGTTTCTTCGACCAGACGTTCAACCCAGCACCACAAGCTGGGCGACAAGAAGGGCACGTGAAGCAAACGCTTTTTGCTGGCCCATTTTGCTGTGCCACGCTCTTCTGCGGCTCTTCAGAGCTTGACAAACTCCAACGCACCTGCTGCTGCTGCTGCTGCTGCTGCTGCTGCTGCTTGTGCTTCCAGCTGACAAGGAGCACAGCCATCTGGCAGCAGGTTTCAGGTTGTGCAAAAGAAGAGCTTGGTGATTTGAATGTACTGCAGATCTGTGTTTGTGCAAGTTGCAGGGGCAAGCTCCTGACAAAGGTGGTCGCCTGGCACACTTTCCCCTTTGCCAGCTGCAGTGGAAATGCTTTCGGCTGACATTCGCACCAAGAGAGGCAGATTGCGGGCCTCCGGACCACCGAGAAGGTAACTGCATGAAGCGGGGGGTGGCGGGAGTGTCTTTTGGCAGAAGCGGCGTTCTGGAGCGCTTGGCAGCCGACGCAACGAGCGATGTGTGCGAGAAGCCGCCGCTTCGCATCCGAGAGGGTGATAGCGCGAGCGCTGCCAAAAGGCGAGGAAGGAAGCCGCTTAGCGGCCGGCTTGTGCGCGGAGCTTGCGGACTGCGAGAGGAACGTGACTGCCTCTCAGCCGCCTGCTGAATTGACCTTAGCTGTCGCCTGGAAGATGAACAGCGGCGGCTTCCTTGTGCTGCTTGCCTATGCCTCTTGTTGCTCTCTGCGTGAACTCTTGTGCTTTCCTTTAGGCACCGGGGTGCAGAGAAACAGCTTGTGGTGCGCATAAGCCTGCCGCACGGAATATGTAAGAAATTGCTGATCTCCACCGTTTCCCACCATGCGCCACAGCTGCGCGTCCCGTGTTCAAGCAACGACAGCATGCCCAGCCCTGTGTGACTGAGAAGAAGCAGATGTTGTTCTTGCAATTCTCTACGCGCCTCTCAGAAGCCCGCTGCTCTGGCACTCGATCAGAGCTGGCTTTCGGCTTTGCCGCTTTTCCAGGCATTTCCTGCACATGGCCAGCGCATCTTGTGCACCTTTTGTCCTCAGCTCGAGCTGCCAAGACACTTTCTCTTCTTCAGCGCGCGGAACACTTTCATGCAGCTCTCGCACACATAAGAAACGGGGAGAGAAGCGCTTTAGGTGCCTTAGTGTTTCTTCGACCAGACGTTCAACCCAGCACCACAAGCTGGGCGACAAGAAGGGCACGTGAAGCAAACGCTTTTTGCTGGCCCATTTTGCTGTGCCACGCTCTTCTGCGGCTCTTCAGAGCTTGACAAACTCCAACGCACCTGCTGCTGCTGCTGCTGCTGCTGCTGCTGCTTGTGCTTCCAGCTGACAAGGAGCACAGCGATCTGGCAGCAGTTTTCAGGTTATGCAAAAGAAGAGCTTGGTGATTTGAATGTACTGCAGATCCGTGTTTGTGCAAGTTGCAGGGGCAAGCTCCTGACAAAGGTGGTCGCCTGGCACACTTTCCCCTTTGCCAGCTGCAGTGGAAATGCTTTCGGCTGACATTCGCACCAAGAGAGGCAGATTGCGGGCCTCCGGACCACCGAGAAGGTAACTGCATGAAGCGGGGGGTGGCGGGAGTGTCTTTTGGCAGAAGCGGCGTTCTGGAGCGCTTGGCAGCCGGCGCAACGAGCGATGTGTGCGAGAAGCCGCCGCTTCGCATCCGAGAGGGTGATAGCGCGAGCGCTGCCAAAAGGCGAGGAAGGAAGCCGCTTAGCGGCCGGCTTGTGCGCGGAGCTTGCGGACTGCGAGAGGAACGTGACTGCCTCTCAGCCGCCTGCTGAATTGACCTTAGCTGTCGCCTGGAAGATGAACAGCGGCGGCTTCCTTGTGGTGCTTGCCTATGCCTCTTTTTGCTCTCTGCGTGAACTCTTGCGGTTTCCTTTAGGCACCGGGGTGCAGAGAAACAGCTTGTGGTGCGCATAAGCCTGCCGCACGGAATATGTAAGAAATTGCTGATCTCCACCGTTTACCACCATGTGCAACAGCTGCGCGTCCCGTGTTCAAGCAACGACAGCATGCCCAGCTCTGTGTGACTGAGAAGAAGCAGATGTTGTTCTTGCAATTCTCTACGCGCCTCTCAGAAGCCCGCTGCTCTGGCACTCGATCAGAGCTGGCTTTCGGCTTTGCCGCTTTTCCAGGCATTTCCTGCACATGGCCAGCGCATCTTGTGCACCTTTTGTCCTCAGCTCGAGCTGCCAAGACACTTTCTCTTCTTCAGCGCGCGGAACACTTTCATGCAGCTCTCGCACACATAAGAAACGGGGAGAGAAGCGCTTTAGGTGCCTTAGTGTTTCTTCGACCAGACGTTCAACCCAGCACCACAAGCTGGGCGACAAGAAGGGCACGTGAAGCAAACGCTTTTTGCTGGCCCATTTTGCTGTGCCACGCTCTTCTGCGGCTCTTCAGAGCTTGACAAACTCCAACGCACCTGCTGCTGCTGCTGCTGCTGCTGCTGCTGCTGCTTGTGCTTCCAGCTGACAAGGAGCACAGCCATCTGGCAGCAGGTTTCAGGTTGTGCAAAAGAAGAGCTTGGTGATTTGAATGTACTGCAGATCTGTGTTTGTGCAAGTTGCAGGGGCAAGCTCCTGACAAAGGTGGTCGCCTGGCACACTTTCCCCTTTGCCAGCTGCAGTGGAAATGCTTTCGGCTGACATTCGCACCAAGAGAGGCAGATTGCGGGCCTCCGGACCACCGAGAAGGTAACTGCATGAAGCGGGGGGTGGCGGGAGTGTCTTTTGGCAGAAGCGGCGTTCTGGAGCGCTTGGCAGCCGACGCAACGAGCGATGTGTGCGAGAAGCCGCCGCTTCGCATCCGAGAGGGTGATAGCGCGAGCGCTGCCAAAAGGCGAGGAAGGAAGCCGCTTAGCGGCCGGCTTGTGCGCGGAGCTTGCGGACTGCGAGAGGAACGTGACTGCCTCTCAGCCGCCTGCTGAATTGACCTTAGCTGTCGCCTGGAAGATGAACAGCGGCGGCTTCCTTGTGCTGCTTGCCTATGCCTCTTGTTGCTCTCTGCGTGAACTCTTGTGCTTTCCTTTAGGCACCGGGGTGCAGAGAAACAGCTTGTGGTGCGCATAAGCCTGCCGCACGGAATATGTAAGAAATTGCTGATCTCCACCGTTTCCCACCATGCGCCACAGCTGCGCGTCCCGTGTTCAAGCAACGACAGCATGCCCAGCCCTGTGTGACTGAGAAGAAGCAGATGTTGTTCTTGCAATTCTCTACGCGCCTCTCAGAAGCCCGCTGCTCTGGCACTCGATCAGAGCTGGCTTTCGGCTTTGCCGCTTTTCCAGGCATTTCCTGCACATGGCCAGCGCATCTTGTGCACCTTTTGTCCTCAGCTCGAGCTGCCAAGACACTTTCTCTTCTTCAGCGCGCGGAACACTTTCATGCAGCTCTCGCACACATAAGAAACGGGGAGAGAAGCGCTTTAGGTGCCTTAGTGTTTCTTCGACCAGACGTTCAACCCAGCACCACAAGCTGGGCGACAAGAAGGGCACGTGAAGCAAACGCTTTTTGCTGGCCCATTTTGCTGTGCCACGCTCTTCTGCGGCTCTTCAGAGCTTGACAAACTCCAACGCACCTGCTGCTGCTGCTGCTGCTGCTGCTGCTGCTTGTGCTTCCAGCTGACAAGGAGCACAGCGATCTGGCAGCAGTTTTCAGGTTATGCAAAAGAAGAGCTTGGTGATTTGAATGTACTGCAGATCCGTGTTTGTGCAAGTTGCAGGGGCAAGCTCCTGACAAAGGTGGTCGCCTGGCACACTTTCCCCTTTGCCAGCTGCAGTGGAAATGCTTTCGGCTGACATTCGCACCAAGAGAGGCAGATTGCGGGCCTCCGGACCACCGAGAAGGTAACTGCATGAAGCGGGGGGTGGCGGGAGTGTCTTTTGGCAGAAGCGGCGTTCTGGAGCGCTTGGCAGCCGGCGCAACGAGCGATGTGTGCGAGAAGCCGCCGCTTCGCATCCGAGAGGGTGATAGCGCGAGCGCTGCCAAAAGGCGAGGAAGGAAGCCGCTTAGCGGCCGGCTTGTGCGCGGAGCTTGCGGACTGCGAGAGGAACGTGACTGCCTCTCAGCCGCCTGCTGAATTGACCTTAGCTGTCGCCTGGAAGATGAACAGCGGCGGCTTCCTTGTGGTGCTTGCCTATGCCTCTTTTTGCTCTCTGCGTGAACTCTTGCGGTTTCCTTTAGGCACCGGGGTGCAGAGAAACAGCTTGTGGTGCGCATAAGCCTGCCGCACGGAATATGTAAGAAATTGCTGATCTCCACCGTTTACCACCATGTGCAACAGCTGCGCGTCCCGTGTTCAAGCAACGACAGCATGCCCAGCTCTGTGTGACTGAGAAGAAGCAGATGTTGTTCTTGCAATTCTCTACGCGCCTCTCAGAAGCCCGCTGCTCTGGCACTCGATCAGAGCTGGCTTTCGGCTTTGCCGCTTTTCCAGGCATTTCCTGCACATGGCCAGCGCATCTTGTGCACCTTTTGTCCTCAGCTCGAGCTGCCAAGACACTTTCTCTTCTTCAGCGCGCGGAACACTTTCATGCAGCTCTCGCACACATAAGAAACGGGGAGAGAAGCGCTTTAGTTGCCTTAGTCTTTCTGCGACCCAGACCTTCAACCCAGCACCACAAGCTGGGCGACAAGAAGGGCACGTGAAGCAAACGCTTTTTGCTGGCCCATTTTGCTGTGCCACGCTCTTCTGCGGCTCTTCAGAGCTTGACAAACTCCAACGCACCTGCTGCTGCTGCTGCTGCTGCTGCTGCTGCTGCTGCTTGTGCTTCCAGCTGACAAGGAGCACAGCCATCTGGCAGCAGGTTTCAGGTTGTGCAAAAGAAGAGCTTGGTGATTTGAATGTACTGCAGATCTGTGTTTGTGCAAGTTGCAGGGGCAAGCTCCTGACAAAGGTGGTCGCCTGGCACACTTTCCCCTTTGCCAGCTGCAGTGGAAATGCTTTCGGCTGACATTCGCACCAAGAGAGGCAGATTGCGGGCCTCCGGACCACCGAGAAGGTAACTGCATGAAGCGGGGGGTGGCGGGAGTGTCTTTTGGCAGAAGCGGCGTTCTGGAGCGCTTGGCAGCCGGCGCAACGAGCGATGTGTGCGAGAAGCCGCCGCTTCGCATCCGAGAGGGTGATAGCGCGAGCGCTGCCAAAAGGCGAGGAAGGAAGCCGCTTAGCGGCCGGCTTGTGCGCGGAGCTTGCGGACTGCGAGAGGAACGTGACTGCCTCTCAGCCGCCTGCTGAATTGACCTTAGCTGTCGCCTGGAAGATGAACAGCGGCGGCTTCCTTGTGCTGCTTGCCTATGCCTCTTGTTGCTCTCTACGGGAACTCTTACGCTTTCCTTTAGGCACCGGGAGTGCAGAGAAACAGCTTGTGGTGCGCATAAGCCTGCCGCACGGAATATGTAAGAAATTACTGATCTCCACCTTTTCCCACCATGCGCCACAGCTGCGCGTCCCGTGTTCAAGCAACGATAGGATGCCCAGCTCTGTGTGACTGAGAAGAAGCAGATGTTGTTCTTGCAATTCTTTACACGCTTCTCAGAAGCCCGCTACTCTGGCACTCGATCAGAGCTGGCTTTCGGCTTTGCCGCTTTTCCAGGCATGTCCTGCACACGGCCACCGCATCTTGTACACCTTTTGTCCTCAGCTCGAGCTGCCAAAACACTTTTTCTTCTTCAGCGTGCGGAACAATTTCGTGCAGCTCTCGCACACATAAGAAACGGGGAGAGAAGCGCTTTAGGTGCCTTAGTGTTTCTTCGACCAGACGTTCAACCCAGCACCACAAGCTGGGCGACAAGAAGGGCACGTGAAGCAAACGCTTTTTGCTGGCCCATTTTGCTGTGCCACGCTCTTCTGCGGCTCTTCAGAGCTTGACAAACTCCAACGCAACTGCTGCTGCTGCTGCTGCTGCTGCTGCTGCTGCTTGTGCTTCCAGCTGACAAGGAGCACAGCGATCTGGCAGCAGGTTTCAGGTTGTGCAAAAGAAGAGCTTGGTGATTTGAATGTACTGCAGATCCGTGTTTGTGCAAGTTGCAGGGGCAAGCTCCTGACAAAGGTAGTCAGTCGCCTGGCACACTTTCCCCTTTGCCAGCTGCAGTGGAAATGCTTTCGGCTGACATTCGCACCAAGAGAGGCAGATTGCGGGCCTCCGGACCACCGAGAAGGTAACTGCATGAAGCGGGGGGTGGCGGGAGAGTCTTTTGGCAGAAGCGGCGTTCTGGAGCGCTTGGCAGCCGGCGCAACGAGCGATGTGTGCGAGAAGACGCCGCTTCGCATCCGAGAGGGTGATAGCGCGAGCGCTGCCAAAAGGCGAGGAAGGAAGCCGCTTAGCGACCGGCTTGTGCGCGGAGCTTGCGGACTGCGAGAGGAACGTGACTGCCTCTCAGCCGCCTGCTGAATTGACCTTAGCTGTCGCCTGGAAGATGAACAGCGGCGGCTTCCTTGTGCTGCTTGCCTATGCCTCTTGTTGCTCTCTGCGTGAACTCTTGTGCTTTCCTTTAGGCACCGGGGTGCAGAGAAACAGCTTGTGGTGCGCATAAGCCTGCCGCACGGAATATGTAAGAAATTACTGATCTCCACCTTTTCCCACCATGCGCCACAGCTGCGCGTCCCGTGTTCAAGCAACGATAGGATGCCCAGCTCTGTGTGACTGAGAAGAAGCAGATGTTGTTCTTGCAATTCTTTACACGCTTCTCAGAAGCCCGCTACTCTGGCACTCGATCAGAGCTGGCTTTCGGCTTTGCCGCTTTTCCAGGCGTGTCCTGCACACGGCCAGCGCATCTTGTACACCTTTTGTCCTCAGCTCGAGCTGCCAAAACACTTTTTCTTCTTCAGCGTGCGGAACAATTTCGTGCAGCTCTCGCACACATAAGAAACGGGGAGAGAAGCGCTTTAGGTGCCTTAGTGTTTCTTCGACCAGACGTTCAACCCAGCACCACAAGCTGGGCGACAAGAAGGGCACGTGAAGCAAACGCTTTTTGCTGGCCCATTTTGCTGTGCCACGCTCTTCTGCGGCTCTTCAGAGCTTGACAAACTCCAACGCAACTGCTGCTGCTGCTGCTGCTGCTGCTGCTGCTGCTTGTGCTTCCAGCTGACAAGGAGCACAGCGATCTGGCAGCAGGTTTCAGGTTGTGCAAAAGAAGAGCTTGGTGATTTGAATGTACTGCAGATCCGTGTTTGTGCAAGTTGCAGGGGCAAGCTCCTGACAAAGGTGGTCGCCTGGCACACTTTCCCCTTTGCCAGCTGCAGTGGAAATGCTTTCGGCTGACATTCGCACCAAGAGAGGCAGATTGCGGGCCTCCGGACCACGGAGAAGGTAACTGCATGAAGCGGGGGGTGGCGAGAGTGTCTTTTGGCAGAAGCGGCGTTCTGGAGCGCTTGGCAGCCGGCGCAACGAGCGATGTGTGCGAGAAGCCGCCGCTTCGCATCCGAGAGGGTGATAGCGCGAGCGCTGCCAAAAGGCGAGGAAGGAAGCCGCTTAGCGGCCGGCTTGTGCGCGGAGCTTGCGGACTGCGAGGAGAACGTGACTGCCTCTCAGCCGCCTGCTGAATTGACCTTAGCTGTCGCCTGGAAGATGAACAGCGGCGGCTTCCTTGTGGTGCTTGCCTATGCCTCTTTTTGCTCTCTGCGTGAACTCTTGCGGTTTCCTTTAGGCACCGGGGTGCAGAGAAACAGCTTGTGGTGCGCATAAGCCTGCCGCACGGAATATGTAAGAAATTGCTGATCTCCACCGTTTCCCACCATGCGCCACAGCTGCGCGTCCCGTGTTCAAGCAACGACAGCATGCCCAGCTCTGTGTGACTGAGAAGAAGCAGATGTTGTTCTTGCAATTCTCTACGCGCCTCTCAGAAGCCCGCTGCTCTGGCACTCGATCAGAGCTGGCTTTCGGCTTTGCCGCTTTTCCAGGCATTTCCTGCACATGGCCAGCGCATCTTGTGCACCTTTTGTCCTCAGCTCGAGCTGCCAAGACACTTTCTCTTCTTCAGCGCGCGGAACACTTTCATGCAGCTCTCGCACACATAAGAAACGGGGAGAGAAGCGCTTTAGGTGCCTTAGTGTTTCTTCGACCAGACGTTCAACCCAGCACCACAAGCTGGGCGACAAGAAGGGCACGTGAAGCAAACGCTTTTTGCTGGCCCATTTTGCTGTGCCACGCTCTTCTGCGGCTCTTCAGAGCTTGACAAACTCCAACGCACCTGCTGCTGCTGCTGCTGCTGCTGCTGCTTGTGCTTCCAGCTGACAAGGAGCACAGCGATCTGGCAGCAGGTTTCAGGTTGTGCAAAAGAAGAGCTTGGTGATTTGAATGTACTGCAGATCTGTGTTTGTGCAAGTTGCAGGGGCAAGCTCCTGACAAAGGTGGTCGCCTGGCACACTTTCCCCTTTGCCAGCTGCAGTGGAAATGCTTTCGGCTGACATTCGCACCAAGAGAGGCAGATTGCGGGCCTCCGGACCACCGAGAAGGTAACTGCATGAAGCGGGGGAGGGCGGGAGTGTCTTTTGGCAGAAGCGGCGTTCTGGAGCGCTTGGCAGCCGGCGCAACGAGCGATGTGTGCGAGAAGCCGCCGCTTCGCATCCGAGAGGGTGATAGCGCGAGCGCTGCCAAAAGGCGAGGAAGGAAGCCGCTTAGCGGCCGGCTTGTGCACGGAGCTTGCGGACTGCAAGAAGAACGTGACTGCCTCTCAGCCGCCTGCTGAATTGACCTTAGCTGTCGCCTGGAAGATGAACAGCGGCGGCTTCCTTGTGGTGCTTGCCTATGCCTCTTGTTGCTCTCTGCGTGAACTCTTGCGGTTTCCTTTAGGCACCGGGGTGCAGAGAAACAGCTTGTGGTGCGCATAAGCCTGCCGCACGGAATATATAAGAAATTGCTGATCTCCACCGTTTCCCACTATGCGCCACAGCTGCGCGTCCCGTGTTCAAGCAACGACAGCATGCCCAGCTCTGTGTGACTGAGAAGAAGCAGATGTTGTTCTTGCAATTCTCTACGCGCCTCTCAGAAGCCCGCTGCTCTGGCACTCGATCAGAGCTGGCTTTCGGCTTTGCCGCTTTTCCAGGCATTTCCTGCACATGGCCAGCGCATCTTGTGCACCTTTTGTCCTCAGCTCGAGCTGCCAAGACACTTTCTCTTCTTCAGCGCGCGGAACACTTTCATGCAGCTCTCGCACACATAAGAAACGGGGAGAGAAGCGCTTTAGGTGCCTTAGTGTTTCTTCGACCAGACGTTCAACCCAGCACCACAAGCTGGGCGACAAGAAGGGCACGTGAAGCAAACGCTTTTTGCTGGCCCATTTTGCTGTGCCACGCTCTTCTGCGGCTCTTCAGAGCTTTACAAACTCCAACGCACCTGCTGCTGCTGCTGCTGCTGCTGCTGCTTGTGCTTCCAGCTGACAAGGAGCACAGCCATCTGGCAGCAGGTTTCAGGTTGTGCAAAAGAAGAGCTTGGTGATTTGAATGTACTGCAGATCCGTGTTTGTGCAAGTTGCAGGGGCAAGCTCCTGACAAAGGTGGTCGCCTGGCACACTTTCCCCTTTGCCAGCTGCAGTGGAAATGCTTTCGGCTGACATTCGCACCAAGAGAGGCAGATTGCGGGCCTCCGGACCACCGAGAAGGTAACTGCATGAAGCGGGGGGTGGCGGGAGTGTCTTTTGGCAGAAGCGGCGTTCTGGAGCGCTTGGCAGCCGGCGCAACGAGCGATGTGTGCGAGAAGCCGCCGCTTCGCATCCGAGAGGGTGATAGCGCGAGCGCTGCCAAAAGGCGAGGAAGGAAGCCGCTTAGCGGCCGGCTTGTGCGCGGAGCTTGCGGACTGCGAGAGGAACGTGACTGCCTCTCAGCCGCCTGCTGAATTGACCTTAGCTGTCGCCTGGAAGATGAACAGCGGCGGCTTCCTTGTGGTGCTTGCCTATGCCTCTTTTTGCTCTCTGCGTGAACTCTTGCGGTTTCCTTTAGGCACCGGGGTGCAGAGAAACAGCTTGTGGTGCGCATAAGCCTGCCGCACGGAATATGTAAGAAATTGCTGATCTCCACCGTTTCCCACCATGTGCAACAGCTGCGCGTCCCGTGTTCAAGCAACGACAGCATGCCCAGCTCTGTGTGACTGAGAAGAAGCAGATGTTGTTCTTGCAATTCTCTACGCGCCTCTCAGAAGCCCGCTGCTCTGGCACTCGATCAGAGCTGGCTTTCGGCTTTGCCGCTTTTCCAGGCATTTCCTGCACATGGCCAGCGCATCTTGTGCACCTTTTGTCCTCAGCTCGAGCTGCCAAGACACTTTCTCTTCTTCAGCGCGCGGAACACTTTCATGCAGCTCTCGCACACATAAGAAACGGGGAGAGAAGCGCTTTAGGTGCCTTAGTGTTTCTTCGACCAGACGTTCAACCCAGCACCACAAGCTGGGCGACAAGAAGGGCACGTGAAGCAAACGCTTTTTGCTGGCCCATTTTGCTGTGCCACGCTCTTCTGCGGCTCTTCAGAGCTTGACAAACTCCAACGCACCTGCTGCTGCTGCTGCTGCTGCTGCTGCTGCTGCTGCTGCTTGTGCTTCCAGCTGACAAGGAGCACAGCGATCTGGCAGCAGGTTTCAGGTTGTGCAAAAGAAGAGCTTGGTGATTTGAATGTACTGCAGATCTGTGTTTGTGCAAGTTGCAGGGGCAAGCTCCTGACAAAGGTGGTCGCCTGGCACACTTTCCCCTTTGCCAGCTGCAGTGGAAATGCTTTCGGCTGACATTCGCACCAAGAGAGGCAGATTGCGGGCCTCCGGACCACCGAGAAGGTAACTGCATGAAGCGGGGGGTGGCGGGAGTGTCTTTTGGCAGAAGCGGCGTTCTGGAGCGCTTGGCAGCCGGCGCAACGAGCGATGTGTGCGAGAAGCCGCCGCTTCGCATCCGAGAGGGTGATAGCGCGAGCGCTGCCAAAAGGCGAGGAAGGAAGCCGCTTAGCGGCCGGCTTGTGCGCGGAGCTTGCGGACTGCGAGAGGAACGTGACTGCCTCTCAGCCGCCTGCTGAATTGACCTTAGCTGTCGCCTGGAAGATGAACAGCGGCGGCTTCCTTGTGCTGCTTGCCTATGCCTCTTGTTGCTCTCTACGGGAACTCTTACGCTTTCCTTTAGGCACCGGGGGTGCAGAGAAACAGCTTGTGGTGCGCATAAGCCTGCCGCACGGAATATGTAAGAAATTACTGATCTCCACCTTTTCCGACCATGCGCCACAGCTGCGCGTCCCGTGTTCAAGCAACGATAGGATGCCCAGCTCTGTGTGACTGAGAAGAAGCAGATGTTGTTCTTGCAATTCTTTACACGCTTCTCAGAAGCCCGCTACTCTGGCACTCGATCAGAGCTGGCTTTCGGCTTTGCCGCTTTTCCAGGCGTGTCCTGCACACGGCCAGCGCATCTTGTACACCTTTTGTCCTCAGCTCGAGCTGCCAAAACACTTTTTCTTCTTCAGCGTGCGGAACAATTTCGTGCAGCTCTCGCACACATAAGAAACGGGGAGAGAAGCGCTTTAGGTGCCTTAGTGTTTCTTCGACCAGACGTTCAACCCAGCACCACAAGCTGGGCGACAAGAAGGGCACGTGAAGCAAACGCTTTTTGCTGGCCCATTTTGCTGTGCCACGCTCTTCTGCGGCTCTTCAGAGCTTGACAAACTCCAACGCAACTGCTGCTGCTGCTGCTGCTGCTGCTGCTGCAGCTTGTGCTTCCAGCTGACAAGGAGCACAGCGATCTGGCAGCAGGTTTCAGGTTGTGCAAAAGAAGAGCTTGGTGATTTGAATGTACTGCAGATCCGTGTTTGTGCAAGTTGCAGGGGCAAGCTCCTGACAAAGGTGGTCGCCTGGCACACTTTCCCCTTTGCCAGCTGCAGTGGAAATGCTTTCGGCTGACATTCGCACCAAGAGAGGCAGATTGCGGGCCTCCGGACCACCGAGAAGGTAACTGCATGAAGCGGGGGGTGGCGAGAGTGTCTTTTGGCAGAAGCGGCGTTCTGGAGCGCTTGGCAGCCGGCGCAACGAGCGATGTGTGCGAGAAGCCGCCGCTTCGCATCCGAGAGGGTGATAGCGCGAGCGCTGCCAAAAGGCGAGGAAGGAAGCCGCTTAGCGGCCGGCTTGTGCGCGGAGCTTGCGGACTGCGAGAGGAACGTGACTGCCTCTCAGCCGCCTGCTGAATTGACCTTAGCTGTCGCCTGGAAGATGAACAGCGGCGGCTTCCTTGTGCTGCTTGCCTATGCCTCTTGTTGCTCTCTGCGTGAACTCTTGTGCTTTCCTTTAGGCACCGGGGTGCAGAGAAACAGCTTGTGGTGCGCATAAGCCTGCCGCACGGAATATGTAAGAAATTGCTGATCTCCACCGTTTCCCACCATGCGCCACAGCTGCGCGTCCCGTGTTCAAGCAACGACAGCATGCCCAGCCCTGTGTGACTGAGAAGAAGCAGATGTTGTTCTTGCAATTCTCTACGCGCCTCTCAGAAGCCCGCTGCTCTGGCACTCGATCAGAGCTGGCTTTCGGCTTTGCCGCTTTTCCAGGCATTTCCTGCACATGGCCAGCGCATCTTGTGCACCTTTTGTCCTCAGCTCGAGCTGCCAAGACACTTTCTCTTCTTCAGCGCGCGGAACACTTTCATGCAGCTCTCGCACACATAAGAAACGGGGAGAGAAGCGCTTTAGGTGCCTTAGTGTTTCTTCGACCAGACGTTCAACCCAGCACCACAAGCTGGGCGACAAGAAGGGCACGTGAAGCAAACGCTTTTTGCTGGCCCATTTTGCTGTGCCACGCTCTTCTGCGGCTCTTCAGAGCTTGACAAACTCCAACGCACCTGCTGCTGCTGCTGCTGCTGCTGCTGCTGCTTGTGCTTCCAGCTGACAAGGAGCACAGCGATCTGGCAGCAGTTTTCAGGTTATGCAAAAGAAGAGCTTGGTGATTTGAATGTACTGCAGATCCGTGTTTGTGCAAGTTGCAGGGGCAAGCTCCTGACAAAGGTAGTCAGTCGCCTGGCACACTTTCCCCTTTGCCAGCTGCAGTGGAAATGCTTTCGGCTGACATTCGCACCAAGAGAGGCAGATTGCGGGCCTCCGGACCACCGAGAAGGTAACTGCATGAAGCGGGGGGTGGCGGGAGAGTCTTTTGGCAGAAGCGGCGTTCTGGAGCGCTTGGCAGCCGGCGCAACGAGCGATGTGTGCGAGAAGACGCCGCTTCGCATCCGAGAGGGTGATAGCGCGAGCGCTGCCAAAAGGCGAGGAAGGAAGCCGCTTAGCGGCCGGCTTGTGCGCGGAGCTTGCGGACTGCGAGAGGAACGTGACTGCCTCTCAGCCGCCTGCTGAATTGACCTTAGCTGTCGCCTGGAAGATGAACAGCGGCGGCTTCCTTGTGCTGCTTGCCTATGCCTCTTGTTGCTCTCTGCGTGAACTCTTGCGGTTTCCTTTAGGCACCGGGGTGCAGAGAAACAGCTTGTGGTGCGCATAAGCCTGCCGCACGGAATATATAAGAAATTGCTGATCTCCACCGTTTCCCACTATGCGCCACAGCTGAGCGTCCCGTGTTCAAGCAACGACAGCATGCCCAGCTCTGTGTGACTGAGAAGAAGCAGATGTTGTTCTTGCAATTCTCTACGCGCCTCTCAGAAGCCCGCTGCTCTGGCACTCGATCAGAGCTGGCTTTCGGCTTTGCCGCTTTTCCAGGCATTTCCTGCACATGGCCAGCGCATCTTGTGCACCTTTTGTCCTCAGCTCGAGCTGCCAAGACACTTTCTCTTCTTCAGCGCGCGGAACACTTTCATGCAGCTCTCGCACACATAAGAAACGGGGAGAGAAGCGCTTTAGGTGCCTTAGTGTTTCTTCGACCAGACGTTCAACCCAGCACCACAAGCTGGGCGACAAGAAGGGCACGTGAAGCAAACGCTTTTTGCTGGCCCATTTTGCTGTGCCACGCTCTTCTGCGGCTCTTCAGAGCTTGACAAACTCCAACGCACCTGCTGCTGCTGCTGCTGCTGCTGCTGCTTGTGCTTCCAGCTGACAAGGAGCACAGCCATCTGGCAGCAGGTTTCAGGTTGTGCAAAAGAAGAGCTTGGTGATTTGAATGTACTGCAGATCCGTGTTTGTGCAAGTTGCAGGGGCAAGCTCCTGACAAAGGTGGTCGCCTGGCACACTTTCCCCTTTGCCAGCTGCAGTGGAAATGCTTTCGGCTGACATTCGCACCAAGAGAGGCAGATTGCGGGCCTCCGGACCACCGAGAAGGTAACTGCATGAAGCGGGGGGTGGCGGGAGTGTCTTTTGGCAGAAGCGGCGTTCTGGAGCGCTTGGCAGCCGGCGCAACGAGCGATGTGTGCGAGAAGCCGCCGCTTCGCATCCGAGAGGGTGATAGCGCGAGCGCTGCCAAAAGGCGAGGAAGGAAGCCGCTTAGCGGCCGGCTTGTGCGCGGAGCTTGCGGACTGCGAGAGGAACGTGACTGCCTCTCAGCCGCCTGCTGAATTGACCTTAGCTGTCGCCTGGAAGATGAACAGCGGCGGCTTCCTTGTGGTGCTTGCCTATGCCTCTTTTTGCTCTCTGCGTGAACTCTTGCGGTTTCCTTTAGGCACCGGGGGTGCAGAGAAACAGCTTGTGGTGCGCATAAGCCTGCCGCACGGAATATATAAGAAATTGCTGATCTCCACCGTTTACCACCATGTGCAACAGCTGCGCGTCCCGTGTTCAAGCAACGACAGCATGCCCAGCTCTGTGTGACTGAGAAGAAGCAGATGTTGTTCTTGCAATTCTCTACGCGCCTCTCAGAAGCCCGCTGCTCTGGCACTCGATCAGAGCTGGCTTTCGGCTTTGCCGCTTTTCCAGGCATTTCCTGCACATGGCCAGCGCATCTTGTGCACCTTTTGTCCTCAGCTCGAGCTGCCAAGACACTTTCTCTTCTTCAGCGCGCGGAACACTTTCATGCAGCTCTCGCACACATAAGAAACGGGGAGAGAAGCGCTTTAGTTGCCTTAGTCTTTCTGCGACCCAGACCTTCAACCCAGCACCACAAGCTGGGCGACAAGAAGGGCACGTGAAGCAAACGCTTTTTGCTGGCCCATTTTGCTGTGCCACGCTCTTCTGCGGCTCTTCAGAGCTTGACAAACTCCAACGCACCTGCTGCTGCTGCTGCTGCTGCTGCTGCTGCTGCTGCTGCTTGTGCTTCCAGCTGACAAGGAGCACAGCCATCTGGCAGCAGGTTTCAGGTTGTGCAAAAGAAGAGCTTGGTGATTTGAATGTACTGCAGATCTGTGTTTGTGCAAGTTGCAGGGGCAAGCTCCTGACAAAGGTGGTCGCCTGGCACACTTTCCCCTTTGCCAGCTGCAGTGGAAATGCTTTCGGCTGACATTCGCACCAAGAGAGGCAGATTGCGGGCCTCCGGACCACCGAGAAGGTAACTGCATGAAGCGGGGGGTGGCGGGAGTGTCTTTTGGCAGAAGCGGCGTTCTGGAGCGCTTGGCAGCCGGCGCAACGAGCGATGTGTGCGAGAAGCCGCCGCTTCGCATCCGAGAGGGTGATAGCGCGAGCGCTGCCAAAAGGCGAGGAAGGAAGCCGCTTAGCGGCCGGCTTGTGCGCGGAGCTTGCGGACTGCAAGAAGAACGTGACTGCCTCTCAGCCGCCTGCTGAATTGACCTTAGCTGTCGCCTGGAAGATGAACAGCGGCGGCTTCCTTGTGCTGCTTGCCTATGCCTCTTGTTGCTCTCTACGGGAACTCTTACGCTTTCCTTTAGGCACCGGGGGTGCAGAGAAACAGCTTGTGGTGCGCATAAGCCTGCCGCACGGAATATGTAAGAAATTACTGATCTCCACATTTTCCCACCATGCGCCACAGCTGCGCGTCCCGTGTTCAAGCAACGATAGGATGCCCAGCTCTGTGTGACTGAGAAGAAGCAGATGTTGTTCTTGCAATTCTTTACACGCTTCTCAGAAGCCCGCTACTCTGGCACTCGATCAGAGCTGGCTTTCGGCTTTGCCGCTTTTCCAGGCGTGTCCTGCACACGGCCAGCGCATCTTGTACACCTTTTGTCCTCAGCTCGAGCTGCCAAAACACTTTTTCTTCTTCAGCGTGCGGAACAATTTCGTGCAGCTCTCGCACACATAAGAAACGGGGAGAGAAGCGCTTTAGGTGCCTTAGTGTTTCTTCGACCAGACGTTCAACCCAGCACCACAAGCTGGGCGACAAGAAGGGCACGTGAAGCAAACGCTTTTTGCTGGCCCATTTTGCTGTGCCACGCTCTTCTGCGGCTCTTCAGAGCTTGACAAACTCCAACGCACCTGCTGCTGCTGCTGCTGCTGCTGCTGCTGCTTGTGCTTCCAGCTGACAAGGAGCACAGCGATCTGGCAGCAGTTTTCAGGTTATGCAAAAGAAGAGCTTGGTGATTTGAATGTACTGCAGATCCGTGTTTGTGCAAGTTGCAGGGGCAAGCTCTTGACAAAGGTAGTCAGTCGCCTGGCACACTTTCCCCTTTGCCAGCTGCAGTGGAAATGCTTTCGGCTGACATTCGCACCAAGAGAGGCAGATTGCGGGCCTCCGGACCACCGAGAAGGTAACTGCATGAAGCGGGGGGTGGCGGGAGAGTCTTTTGGCAGAAGCGGCGTTCTGGAGCGCTTGGCAGCCGGCGCAACGAGCGATGTGTGCGAGAAGACGCCGCTTCGCATCCGAGAGGGTGATAGCGCGAGCGCTGCCAAAAGGCGAGGAAGGAAGCCGCTTAGCGGCCGGCTTGTGCGCGGAGCTTGCGGACTGCGAGAGGAACGTGACTGCCTCTCAGCCGCCTGCTGAATTGACCTTAGCTGTCGCCTGGAAGATGAACAGCGGCGGCTTCCTTGTGGTGCTTGCCTATGCCTCTTGTTGCTCTCTGCGGGAACTCTTGCGCTTTCCTTTAGGCACCGGGGTGCAGAGAAACAGCTTGTGGTGCGCATAAGCCTGCCGCACGGAATATGTAAGAAATTGCTGATCTCCACCGTTTCCCACCATGCGCCACAGCTGCGCGTCCCGTGTTCAAGCAACGACAGCATGCCCAGCTCTGTGTGACTAAGAAGAAGCAGATGTTGTTCTTGCAATTCTCTACGCGCCTCTCAGAAGCCCGCTGCTCTGGCACTCGATCAGAGCTGGCTTTCGGCTTTGCCGCTTTTCCAGGCATTTCCTGCACATGGCCAGCGCATCTTGTGCACCTTTTGTCCTCAGCTCGAGCTGCCAAGACACTTTCTCTTCTTCAGCGCGCGGAACACTTTCATGCAGCTCTCGCACACATAAGAAATGGGGAGAGAAGCGCTTTAGGTGCCTTAGTGTTTCTTCGACCAGACGTTCAACCCAGCACCACAAGCTGGGCGACAAGAAGGGCACGTGAAGCAAACGCTTTTTGCTGGCCCATTTTGCTGTGCCACGCTCTTCTGCGGCTCTTCAGAGCTTGACAAACTCCAACGCACCTGCTGCTGCTGCTGCTGCTGCTGCTGCTGCTGCTTGTGCTTCCAGCTGACAAGGAGCACAGCGATCTGGCAGCAGGTTTCAGGTTGTGCAAAAGAAGAGCTTGGTGATTTGAATGTACTGCAGATCCGTGTTTGTGCAAGTTGCAGGGGCAAGCTCCTGACAAAGGTGGTCGCCTGGCACACTTTCCCCTTTGCCAGCTGCAGTGGAAATGCTTTCGGCTGACATTCGCACCAAGAGAGGCAGATTGCGGGCCTCCGGACCACCGAGAAGGTAACTGCATGAAGCGGGGGGTGGCGAGAGTGTCTTTTGGCAGAAGCGGCGTTCTGGAGCGCTTGGCAGCCGGCGCAACGAGCGATGTGTGCGAGAAGCCGCCGCTTCGCATCCGAGAGGGTGATAGCGCGAGCGCTGCCAAAAGGCGAGGAAGGAAGCCGCTTAGCGGCCGGCTTGTGCGCGGAGCTTGCGGACTGCGAGAGGAACGTGACTGCCTCTCAGCCGCCTGCTGAATTGACCTTAGCTGTCGCCTGGAAGATGAACAGCGGCGGCTTCCTTGTGCTGCTTGCCTATGCCTCTTGTTGCTCTCTGCGTGAACTCTTGTGCTTTCCTTTAGGCACCGGGGTGCAGAGAAACAGCTTGTGGTGCGCATAAGCCTGCCGCACGGAATATGTAAGAAATTGCTGATCTCCACCGTTTCCCACCATGCGCCACAGCTGCGCGTCCCGTGTTCAAGCAACGACAGCATGCCCAGCCCTGTGTGACTGAGAAGAAGCAGATGTTGTTCTTGCAATTCTCTACGCGCCTCTCAGAAGCCCGCTGCTCTGGCACTCGATCAGAGCTGGCTTTCGGCTTTGCCGCTTTTCCAGGCATTTCCTGCACATGGCCAGCGCATCTTGTGCACCTTTTGTCCTCAGCTCGAGCTGCCAAGACACTTTCTCTTCTTCAGCGCGCGGAACACTTTCATGCAGCTCTCGCACACATAAGAAACGGGGAGAGAAGCGCTTTAGGTGCCTTAGTGTTTCTTCGACCAGACGTTCAACCCAGCACCACAAGCTGGGCGACAAGAAGGGCACGTGAAGCAAACGCTTTTTGCTGGCCCATTTTGCTGTGCCACGCTCTTCTGCGGCTCTTCAGAGCTTGACAAACTCCAACGCACCTGCTGCTGCTGCTGCTGCTGCTGCTGCTGCTTGTGCTTCCAGCTGACAAGGAGCACAGCGATCTGGCAGCAGTTTTCAGGTTATGCAAAAGAAGAGCTTGGTGATTTGAATGTACTGCAGATCCGTGTTTGTGCAAGTTGCAGGGGCAAGCTCCTGACAAAGGTGGTCGCCTGGCACACTTTCCCCTTTGCCAGCTGCAGTGGAAATGCTTTCGGCTGACATTCGCACCAAGAGAGGCAGATTGCGGGCCTCCGGACCACCGAGAAGGTAACTGCATGAAGCGGGGGGTGGCGGGAGTGTCTTTTGGCAGAAGCGGCGTTCTGGAGCGCTTGGCAGCCGGCGCAACGAGCGATGTGTGCGAGAAGCCGCCGCTTCGCATCCGAGAGGGTGATAGCGCGAGCGCTGCCAAAAGGCGAGGAAGGAAGCCGCTTAGCGGCCGGCTTGTGCGCGGAGCTTGCGGACTGCGAGAGGAACGTGACTGCCTCTCAGCCGCCTGCTGAATTGACCTTAGCTGTCGCCTGGAAGATGAACAGCGGCGGCTTCCTTGTGGTGCTTGCCTATGCCTCTTTTTGCTCTCTGCGTGAACTCTTGCGGTTTCCTTTAGGCACCGGGGTGCAGAGAAACAGCTTGTGGTGCGCATAAGCCTGCCGCACGGAATATGTAAGAAATTGCTGATCTCCACCGTTTACCACCATGTGCAACAGCTGCGCGTCCCGTGTTCAAGCAACGACAGCATGCCCAGCTCTGTGTGACTGAGAAGAAGCAGATGTTGTTCTTGCAATTCTCTACGCGCCTCTCAGAAGCCCGCTGCTCTGGCACTCGATCAGAGCTGGCTTTCGGCTTTGCCGCTTTTCCAGGCATTTCCTGCACATGGCCAGCGCATCTTGTGCACCTTTTGTCCTCAGCTCGAGCTGCCAAGACACTTTCTCTTCTTCAGCGCGCGGAACACTTTCATGCAGCTCTCGCACACATAAGAAATGGGGAGAGAAGCGCTTTAGGTGCCTTAGTGTTTCTTCGACCAGACGTTCAACCCAGCACCACAAGCTGGGCGACAAGAAGGGCACGTGAAGCAAACGCTTTTTGCTGGCCCATTTTGCTGTGCCACGCTCTTCTGCGGCTCTTCAGAGCTTGACAAACTCCAACGCACCTGCTGCTGCTGCTGCTGCTGCTGCTGCTGCTGCTTGTGCTTCCAGCTGACAAGGAGCACAGCCATCTGGCAGCAGGTTTCAGGTTGTGCAAAAGAAGAGCTTGGTGATTTGAATGTACTGCAGATCTGTGTTTGTGCAAGTTGCAGGGGCAAGCTCCTGACAAAGGTGGTCGCCTGGCACACTTTCCCCTTTGCCAGCTGCAGTGGAAATGCTTTCGGCTGACATTCGCACCAAGAGAGGCAGATTGCGGGCCTCCGGACCACCGAGAAGGTAACTGCATGAAGCGGGGGGTGGCGGGAGTGTCTTTTGGCAGAAGCGGCGTTCTGGAGCGCTTGGCAGCCGACGCAACGAGCGATGTGTGCGAGAAGCCGCCGCTTCGCATCCGAGAGGGTGATAGCGCGAGCGCTGCCAAAAGGCGAGGAAGGAAGCCGCTTAGCGGCCGGCT
Organism: Cyanistes caeruleus; assembly: GCF_971803275.1. Taxonomy (NCBI): domain Eukaryota; kingdom Metazoa; phylum Chordata; class Aves; order Passeriformes; family Paridae; genus Cyanistes; species Cyanistes caeruleus. The sequence continues at coordinate 5,528,774 of NC_141722.1, forward strand.
TGTGCGCGGAGCTTGCGGACTGCGAGAGGAACGTGACTGCCTCTCAGCCGCCTGCTGAATTGACCTTAGCTGTCGCCTGGAAGATGAACAGCGGCGGCTTCCTTGTGCTGCTTGCCTATGCCTCTTGTTGCTCTCTGCGTGAACTCTTGTGCTTTCCTTTAGGCACCGGGGTGCAGAGAAACAGCTTGTGGTGCGCATAAGCCTGCCGCACGGAATATGTAAGAAATTGCTGATCTCCACCGTTTCCCACCATGCGCCACAGCTGCGCGTCCCGTGTTCAAGCAACGACAGCATGCCCAGCCCTGTGTGACTGAGAAGAAGCAGATGTTGTTCTTGCAATTCTCTACGCGCCTCTCAGAAGCCCGCTGCTCTGGCACTCGATCAGAGCTGGCTTTCGGCTTTGCCGCTTTTCCAGGCATTTCCTGCACATGGCCAGCGCATCTTGTGCACCTTTTGTCCTCAGCTCGAGCTGCCAAGACACTTTCTCTTCTTCAGCGCGCGGAACACTTTCATGCAGCTCTCGCACACATAAGAAACGGGGAGAGAAGCGCTTTAGGTGCCTTAGTGTTTCTTCGACCAGACGTTCAACCCAGCACCACAAGCTGGGCGACAAGAAGGGCACGTGAAGCAAACGCTTTTTGCTGGCCCATTTTGCTGTGCCACGCTCTTCTGCGGCTCTTCAGAGCTTGACAAACTCCAACGCACCTGCTGCTGCTGCTGCTGCTGCTGCTGCTGCTTGTGCTTCCAGCTGACAAGGAGCACAGCGATCTGGCAGCAGTTTTCAGGTTATGCAAAAGAAGAGCTTGGTGATTTGAATGTACTGCAGATCCGTGTTTGTGCAAGTTGCAGGGGCAAGCTCCTGACAAAGGTGGTCGCCTGGCACACTTTCCCCTTTGCCAGCTGCAGTGGAAATGCTTTCGGCTGACATTCGCACCAAGAGAGGCAGATTGCGGGCCTCCGGACCACCGAGAAGGTAACTGCATGAAGCGGGGGGTGGCGGGAGTGTCTTTTGGCAGAAGCGGCGTTCTGGAGCGCTTGGCAGCCGGCGCAACGAGCGATGTGTGCGAGAAGCCGCCGCTTCGCATCCGAGAGGGTGATAGCGCGAGCGCTGCCAAAAGGCGAGGAAGGAAGCCGCTTAGCGGCCGGCTTGTGCGCGGAGCTTGCGGACTGCGAGAGGAACGTGACTGCCTCTCAGCCGCCTGCTGAATTGACCTTAGCTGTCGCCTGGAAGATGAACAGCGGCGGCTTCCTTGTGGTGCTTGCCTATGCCTCTTTTTGCTCTCTGCGTGAACTCTTGCGGTTTCCTTTAGGCACCGGGGTGCAGAGAAACAGCTTGTGGTGCGCATAAGCCTGCCGCACGGAATATGTAAGAAATTGCTGATCTCCACCGTTTACCACCATGTGCAACAGCTGCGCGTCCCGTGTTCAAGCAACGACAGCATGCCCAGCTCTGTGTGACTGAGAAGAAGCAGATGTTGTTCTTGCAATTCTCTACGCGCCTCTCAGAAGCCCGCTGCTCTGGCACTCGATCAGAGCTGGCTTTCGGCTTTGCCGCTTTTCCAGGCATTTCCTGCACATGGCCAGCGCATCTTGTGCACCTTTTGTCCTCAGCTCGAGCTGCCAAGACACTTTCTCTTCTTCAGCGCGCGGAACACTTTCATGCAGCTCTCGCACACATAAGAAACGGGGAGAGAAGCGCTTTAGTTGCCTTAGTCTTTCTGCGACCCAGACCTTCAACCCAGCACCACAAGCTGGGCGACAAGAAGGGCACGTGAAGCAAACGCTTTTTGCTGGCCCATTTTGCTGTGCCACGCTCTTCTGCGGCTCTTCAGAGCTTGACAAACTCCAACGCACCTGCTGCTGCTGCTGCTGCTGCTGCTGCTGCTGCTGCTTGTGCTTCCAGCTGACAAGGAGCACAGCCATCTGGCAGCAGGTTTCAGGTTGTGCAAAAGAAGAGCTTGGTGATTTGAATGTACTGCAGATCTGTGTTTGTGCAAGTTGCAGGGGCAAGCTCCTGACAAAGGTGGTCGCCTGGCACACTTTCCCCTTTGCCAGCTGCAGTGGAAATGCTTTCGGCTGACATTCGCACCAAGAGAGGCAGATTGCGGGCCTCCGGACCACCGAGAAGGTAACTGCATGAAGCGGGGGGTGGCGGGAGTGTCTTTTGGCAGAAGCGGCGTTCTGGAGCGCTTGGCAGCCGGCGCAACGAGCGATGTGTGCGAGAAGCCGCCGCTTCGCATCCGAGAGGGTGATAGCGCGAGCGCTGCCAAAAGGCGAGGAAGGAAGCCGCTTAGCGGCCGGCTTGTGCGCGGAGCTTGCGGACTGCGAGAGGAACGTGACTGCCTCTCAGCCGCCTGCTGAATTGACCTTAGCTGTCGCCTGGAAGATGAACAGCGGCGGCTTCCTTGTGCTGCTTGCCTATGCCTCTTGTTGCTCTCTACGGGAACTCTTACGCTTTCCTTTAGGCACCGGGAGTGCAGAGAAACAGCTTGTGGTGCGCATAAGCCTGCCGCACGGAATATGTAAGAAATTACTGATCTCCACCTTTTCCCACCATGCGCCACAGCTGCGCGTCCCGTGTTCAAGCAACGATAGGATGCCCAGCTCTGTGTGACTGAGAAGAAGCAGATGTTGTTCTTGCAATTCTTTACACGCTTCTCAGAAGCCCGCTACTCTGGCACTCGATCAGAGCTGGCTTTCGGCTTTGCCGCTTTTCCAGGCATGTCCTGCACACGGCCACCGCATCTTGTACACCTTTTGTCCTCAGCTCGAGCTGCCAAAACACTTTTTCTTCTTCAGCGTGCGGAACAATTTCGTGCAGCTCTCGCACACATAAGAAACGGGGAGAGAAGCGCTTTAGGTGCCTTAGTGTTTCTTCGACCAGACGTTCAACCCAGCACCACAAGCTGGGCGACAAGAAGGGCACGTGAAGCAAACGCTTTTTGCTGGCCCATTTTGCTGTGCCACGCTCTTCTGCGGCTCTTCAGAGCTTGACAAACTCCAACGCAACTGCTGCTGCTGCTGCTGCTGCTGCTGCTGCTGCTTGTGCTTCCAGCTGACAAGGAGCACAGCGATCTGGCAGCAGGTTTCAGGTTGTGCAAAAGAAGAGCTTGGTGATTTGAATGTACTGCAGATCCGTGTTTGTGCAAGTTGCAGGGGCAAGCTCCTGACAAAGGTAGTCAGTCGCCTGGCACACTTTCCCCTTTGCCAGCTGCAGTGGAAATGCTTTCGGCTGACATTCGCACCAAGAGAGGCAGATTGCGGGCCTCCGGACCACCGAGAAGGTAACTGCATGAAGCGGGGGGTGGCGGGAGAGTCTTTTGGCAGAAGCGGCGTTCTGGAGCGCTTGGCAGCCGGCGCAACGAGCGATGTGTGCGAGAAGACGCCGCTTCGCATCCGAGAGGGTGATAGCGCGAGCGCTGCCAAAAGGCGAGGAAGGAAGCCGCTTAGCGACCGGCTTGTGCGCGGAGCTTGCGGACTGCGAGAGGAACGTGACTGCCTCTCAGCCGCCTGCTGAATTGACCTTAGCTGTCGCCTGGAAGATGAACAGCGGCGGCTTCCTTGTGCTGCTTGCCTATGCCTCTTGTTGCTCTCTGCGTGAACTCTTGCGGTTTCCTTTAGGCACCGGGGTGCAGAGAAACAGCTTGTGGTGCGCATAAGCCTGCCGCACGGAATATATAAGAAATTGCTGATCTCCACCGTTTCCCACTATGCGCCACAGCTGCGCGTCCCGTGTTCAAGCAACGACAGCATGCCCAGCTCTGTGTGACTGAGAAGAAGCAGATGTTGTTCTTGCAATTCTCTACGCGCCTCTCAGAAGCCCGCTGCTCTGGCACTCGATCAGAGCTGGCTTTCGGCTTTGCCGCTTTTCCAGGCATTTCCTGCACATGGCCAGCGCATCTTGTGCACCTTTTGTCCTCAGCTCGAGCTGCCAAGACACTTTCTCTTCTTCAGCGCGCGGAACACTTTCATGCAGCTCTCGCACACATAAGAAACGGGGAGAGAAGCGCTTTAGGTGCCTTAGTGTTTCTTCGACCAGACGTTCAACCCAGCACCACAAGCTGGGCGACAAGAAGGGCACGTGAAGCAAACGCTTTTTGCTGGCCCATTTTGCTGTGCCACGCTCTTCTGCGGCTCTTCAGAGCTTGACAAACTCCAACGCACCTGCTGCTGCTGCTGCTGCTGCTGCTGCTGCTTGTGCTTCCAGCTGACAAGGAGCACAGCCATCTGGCAGCAGGTTTCAGGTTGTGCAAAAGAAGAGCTTGGTGATTTGAATGTACTGCAGATCCGTGTTTGTGCAAGTTGCAGGGGCAAGCTCCTGACAAAGGTGGTCGCCTGGCACACTTTCCCCTTTGCCAGCTGCAGTGGAAATGCTTTCGGCTGACATTCGCACCAAGAGAGGCAGATTGCGGGCCTCCGGACCACCGAGAAGGTAACTGCATGAAGCGGGGGGTGGCGGGAGTGTCTTTTGGCAGAAGCGGCGTTCTGGAGCGCTTGGCAGCCGGCGCAACGAGCGATGTGTGCGAGAAGACGCCGCTTCGCATCCGAGAGGGTGATAGCGCGAGCGCTGCCAAAAGGCGAGGAAGGAAGCCGCTTAGCGGCCGGCTTGTGCGCGGAGCTTGCGGACTGCGAGAGGAACGTGACTGCCTCTCAGCCGCCTGCTGAATTGACCTTAGCTGTCGCCTGGAAGATGAACAGCGGCGGCTTCCTTGTGGTGCTTGCCTATGCCTCTTGTTGCTCTCTGCGTGAACTCTTGTGCTTTCCTTTAGGCACCGGGGTGCAGAGAAACAGCTTGTGGTGCGCATAAGCCTGCCGCACGGAATATGTAAGAAATTGCTGATCTCCACCGTTTACCACCATGTGCAACAGCTGCGCGTCCCGTGTTCAAGCAACGACAGCATGCCCAGCTCTGTGTGACTGAGAAGAAGCAGATGTTGTTCTTGCAATTCTCTACGCGCCTCTCAGAAGCCCGCTGCTCTGGCACTCGATCAGAGCTGGCTTTCGGCTTTGCCGCTTTTCCAGGCATTTCCTGCACATGGCCAGCGCATCTTGTGCACCTTTTGTCCTCAGCTCGAGCTGCCAAGACACTTTCTCTTCTTCAGCGCGCGGAACACTTTCATGCAGCTCTCGCACACGTAAGAAACGGGGAGAGAAGCGCTTTAGTTGCCTTAGTCTTTCTGCGACCCAGACCTTCAACCCAGCACCACAAGCTGGGCGACAAGAAGGGCACGTGAAGCAAACGCTTTTTGCTGGCCCATTTTGCTGTGCCACGCTCTTCTGCGGCTCTTCAGAGCTTGACAAACTCCAACGCACCTGCTGCTGCTGCTGCTGCTGCTGCTGCTGCTGCTGCTTGTGCTTCCAGCTGACAAGGAGCACAGCGATCTGGCAGCAGGTTTCAGGTTGTGCAAAAGAAGAGCTTGGTGATTTGAATGTACTGCAGATCCGTGTTTGTGCAAGTTGCAGGGGCAAGCTCCTGACAAAGGTAGTCAGTCGCCTGGCACACTTTCCCCTTTGCCAGCTGCAGTGGAAATGCTTTCGGCTGACATTCGCACCAAGAGAGGCAGATTGCGGGCCTCCGGACCACCGAGAAGGTAACTGCATGAAGCGGGGGGTGGCGGGAGAGTCTTTTGGCAGAAGCGGCGTTCTGGAGCGCTTGGCAGCCGGCGCAACGAGCGATGTGTGCGAGAAGACGCCGCTTCGCATCCGAGAGGGTGATAGCGCGAGCGCTGCCAAAAGGCGAGGAAGGAAGCCGCTTAGCGACCGGCTTGTGCGCGGAACTTGCGGACTGCGAGAGGAACGTGACTGCCTCTCAGCCGCCTGCTGAATTGACCTTAGCTGTCGCCTGGAAGATGAACAGCGGCGGCTTCCTTGTGCTGCTTGCCTATGCCTCTTGTTGCTCTCTGCGTGAACTCTTGCGGTTTCCTTTAGGCACCGGGGTGCAGAGAAACAGCTTGTGGTGCGCATAAGCCTGCCGCACGGAATATATAAGAAATTGCTGATCTCCACCGTTTCCCACTATGCGCCACAGCTGCGCGTCCCGTGTTCAAGCAACGACAGCATGCCCAGCTCTGTGTGACTGAGAAGAAGCAGATGTTGTTCTTGCAATTCTCTACGCGCCTCTCAGAAGCCCGCTGCTCTGGCACTCGATCAGAGCTGGCTTTCGGCTTTGCCGCTTTTCCAGGCATTTCCTGCACATGGCCAGCGCATCTTGTGCACCTTTTGTCCTCAGCTCGAGCTGCCAAGACACTTTCTCTTCTTCAGCGCGCGGAACACTTTCATGCAGCTCTCGCACACATAAGAAACGGGGAGAGAAGCGCTTTAGGTGCCTTAGTGTTTCTTCGACCAGACGTTCAACCCAGCACCACAAGCTGGGCGACAAGAAGGGCACGTGAAGCAAACGCTTTTTGCTGGCCCATTTTGCTGTGCCACGCTCTTCTGCGGCTCTTCAGAGCTTGACAAACTCCAACGCACCTGCTGCTGCTGCTGCTGCTGCTGCTGCTTGTGCTTCCAGCTGACAAGGAGCACAGCCATCTGGCAGCAGGTTTCAGGTTGTGCAAAAGAAGAGCTTGGTGATTTGAATGTACTGCAGATCCGTGTTTGTGCAAGTTGCAGGGGCAAGCTCCTGACAAAGGTGGTCGCCTGGCACACTTTCCCCTTTGCCAGCTGCAGTGGAAATGCTTTCGGCTGACATTCGCACCAAGAGAGGCAGATTGCGGGCCTCCGGACCACCGAGAAGGTAACTGCATGAAGCGGGGGGTGGCGGGAGTGTCTTTTGGCAGAAGCGGCGTTCTGGAGCGCTTGGCAGCCGGCGCAACGAGCGATGTGTGCGAGAAGACGCCGCTTCGCATCCGAGAGGGTGATAGCGCGAGCGCTGCCAAAAGGCGAGGAAGGAAGCCGCTTAGCGGCCGGCTTGTGCGCGGAGCTTGCGGACTGCGAGAGGAACGTGACTGCCTCTCAGCCGCCTGCTGAATTGACCTTAGCTGTCGCCTGGAAGATGAACAGCGGCGGCTTCCTTGTGCTGCTTGCCTATGCCTCTTGTTGCTCTCTGCGTGAACTCTTGTGCTTTCCTTTAGGCACCGGGGTGCAGAGAAACAGCTTGTGGTGCGCATAAGCCTGCCGCACGGAATATGTAAGAAATTGCTGATCTCCACCGTTTACCACCATGTGCAACAGCTGCGCGTCCCGTGTTCAAGCAACGACAGCATGCCCAGCTCTGTGTGACTGAGAAGAAGCAGATGTTGTTCTTGCAATTCTCTACGCGCCTCTCAGAAGCCCGCTGCTCTGGCACTCGATCAGAGCTGGCTTTCGGCTTTGCCGCTTTTCCAGGCATTTCCTGCACATGGCCAGCGCATCTTGTGCACCTTTTGTCCTCAGCTCGAGCTGCCAAGACACTTTCTCTTCTTCAGCGCGCGGAACACTTTCATGCAGCTCTCGCACACGTAAGAAACGGGGAGAGAAGCGCTTTAGTTGCCTTAGTCTTTCTGCGACCCAGACCTTCAACCCAGCACCACAAGCTGGGCGACAAGAAGGGCACGTGAAGCAAACGCTTTTTGCTGGCCCATTTTGCTGTGCCACGCTCTTCTGCGGCTCTTCAGAGCTTGACAAACTCCAACGCACCTGCTGCTGCTGCTGCTGCTGCTGCTGCTGCTGCTGCTTGTGCTTCCAGCTGACAAGGAGCACAGCGATCTGGCAGCAGGTTTCAGGTTGTGCAAAAGAAGAGCTTGGTGATTTGAATGTACTGCAGATCTGTGTTTGTGCAAGTTGCAGGGGCAAGCTCCTGACAAAGGTGGTCGCCTGGCACACTTTCCCCTTTGCCAGCTGCAGTGGAAATGCTTTCGGCTGACATTCGCACCAAGAGAGGCAGATTGCGGGCCTCCGGACCACCGAGAAGGTAACTGCATGAAGCGGGGGGTGGCGGGAGTGTCTTTTGGCAGAAGCGGCGTTCTGGAGCGCTTGGCAGCCGGCGCAACGAGCGATGTGTACGAGAAGCCGCCGCTTCGCATCCGAGAGGGTGATAGCGCGAGCGCTGCCAAAAGGCGAGGAAGGAAGCCGCTTAGCGGCCGGCTTGTGCGCGGAGCTTGCGGACTGCGAGAGGAACGTGACTGCCTCTCAGCCGCCTGCTGAATTGACCTTAGCTGTCGCCTGGAAGATGAACAGCGGCGGCTTCCTTGTGCTGCTTGCCTATGCCTCTTGTTGCTCTCTACGGGAACTCTTACGCTTTCCTTTAGTCACCGGGGGTGCAGAGAAACAGCTTGTGGTGCGCATAAGCCTGCCGCACGGAATATGTAAGAAATTACTGATCTCCACCTTTTCCCACCATGCGCCACAGCTGCGCGTCCCGTGTTCAAGCAACGATAGGATGCCCAGCTCTGTGTGACTGAGAAGAAGCAGATGTTGTTCTTGCAATTCTTTACACGCTTCTCAGAAGCCCGCTACTCTGGCACTCGATCAGAGCTGGCTTTCGGCTTTGCCGCTTTTCCAGGCGTGTCCTGCACACGGCCAGCGCATCTTGTACACCTTTTGTCCTCAGCTCGAGCTGCCAAAACACTTTTTCTTCTTCAGCGTGCGGAACAATTTCGTGCAGCTCTCGCACACATAAGAAACGGGGAGAGAAGCGCTTTAGGTGCCTTAGTGTTTCTTCGACCAGACGTTCAACCCAGCACCACAAGCTGGGCGACAAGAAGGGCACGTGAAGCAAACGCTTTTTGCTGGCCCATTTTGCTGTGCCACGCTCTTCTGCGGCTCTTCAGAGCTTGACAAACTCCAACGCACCTGCTGCTGCTGCTGCTGCTGCTGCTGCTGCAGCTTGTGCTTCCAGCTGACAAGGAGCACAGCGATCTGGCAGCAGTTTTCAGGTTATGCAAAAGAAGAGCTTGGTGATTTGAATGTACTGCAGATCCGTGTTTGTGCAAGTTGCAGGGGCAAGCTCCTGACAAAGGTAGTCAGTCGCCTGGCACACTTTCCCCTTTGCCAGCTGCAGTGGAAATGCTTTCGGCTGACATTCGCACCAAGAGAGGCAGATTGCGGGCCTCCGGACCACCGAGAAGGTAACTGCATGAAGCGGGGGGTGGCGGGAGAGTCTTTTGGCAGAAGCGGCGTTCTGGAGCGCTTGGCAGCCGGCGCAACGAGCGATGTGTGCGAGAAGACGCCGCTTCGCATCCGAGAGGGTGATAGCGCGAGCGCTGCCAAAAGGCGAGGAAGGAAGCCGCTTAGCGGCCGGCTTGTGCGCGGAGCTTGCGGACTGCGAGAGGAACGTGACTGCCTCTCAGCCGCCTGCTGAATTGACCTTAGCTGTCGCCTGGAAGATGAACAGCGGCGGCTTCCTTGTGCTGCTTGCCTATGCCTCTTGTTGCTCTCTGCGTGAACTCTTGCGGTTTCCTTTAGGCACCGGGGTGCAGAGAAACAGCTTGTGGTGCGCATAAGCCTGCCGCACGGAATATATAAGAAATTGCTGATCTCCACCGTTTCCCACTATGCGCCACAGCTGCGCGTCCCGTGTTCAAGCAACGACAGCATGCCCAGCTCTGTGTGACTGAGAAGAAGCAGATGTTGTTCTTGCAATTCTCTACGCGCCTCTCAGAAGCCCGCTGCTCTGGCACTCGATCAGAGCTGGCTTTCGGCTTTGCCGCTTTTCCAGGCATTTCCTGCACATGGCCAGCGCATCTTGTGCACCTTTTGTCCTCAGCTCGAGCTGCCAAGACACTTTCTCTTCTTCAGCGCGCGGAACACTTTCATGCAGCTCTCGCACACATAAGAAACGGGGAGAGAAGCGCTTTAGGTGCCTTAGTGTTTCTTCGACCAGACGTTCAACCCAGCACCACAAGCTGGGCGACAAGAAGGGCACGTGAAGCAAACGCTTTTTGCTGGCCCATTTTGCTGTGCCACGCTCTTCTGCGGCTCTTCAGAGCTTGACAAACTCCAACGCACCTGCTGCTGCTGCTGCTGCTGCTGCTTGTGCTTCCAGCTGACAAGGAGCACAGCGATCTGGCAGCAGGTTTCAGGTTGTGCAAAAGAAGAGCTTGGTGATTTGAATGTACTGCAGATCCGTGTTTGTGCAAGTTGCAGGGGCAAGCTCCTGACAAAGGTGGTCGCCTGGCACACTTTCCCCTTTGCCAGCTGCAGTGGAAATGCTTTCGGCTGACATTCGCACCAAGAGAGGCAGATTGCGGGCCTCCGGACCACGGAGAAGGTAACTGCATGAAGCGGGGGGTGGCGAGAGTGTCTTTTGGCAGAAGCGGCGTTCTGGAGCGCTTGGCAGCCGGCGCAACGAGCGATGTGTGCGAGAAGCCGCCGCTTCGCATCCGAGAGGGTGATAGCGCGAGCGCTGCCAAAAGGCGAGGAAGGAAGCCGCTTAGCGGCCGGCTTGTGCGCGGAGCTTGCGGACTGCGAGAGGAACGTGACTGCCTCTCAGCCGCCTGCTGAATTGACCTTAGCTGTCGCCTGGAAGAAGAACAGCCGCGGCTTCCTTGTGCTGCTTGCCTCTGCCTCTTGTTGCTCTCTGCGTGAACTCTTACGCTTTCCTTTAGTCACCGGGGGTGCAGAGAAACAGCTTGTTGTGCGCATAAGCCTGCCGCACGGAATATGTAAGAAATTACTGATCTCCACCTTTTCCCACCATGCGCCACAGCTGCGCGTCCCGTGTTCAAGCAACGATAGGATGCCCAGCTCTGTGTGACTGAGAAGAAGCAGATGTTGTTCTTGCAATTCTTTACACGCTTCTCAGAAGCCCGCTACTCTGGCACTCGATCAGAGCTGGCTTTCGGCTTTGCCGCTTTTCCAGGCGTGTCCTGCACACGGCCAGCGCATCTTGTACACCTTTTGTCCTCAGCTCGAGCTGCCAAAACACTTTTTCTTCTTCAGCGTGCGGAACAATTTCGTGCAGCTCTCGCACACATAAGAAACGGGGAGAGAAGCGCTTTAGGTGCCTTAGTGTTTCTTCGACCAGACGTTCAACCCAGCACCACAAGCTGGGCGACAAGAAGGGCACGTGAAGCAAACGCTTTTTGCTGGCCCATTTTGCTGTGCCACGCTCTTCTGCGGCTCTTCAGAGCTTGACAAACTCCAACGCACCTGCTGCTGCTGCTGCTGCTGCTGCTGCTGCAGCTTGTGCTTCCAGCTGACAAGGAGCACAGCAATCTGGCAGCAGTTTTCAGGTTATGCAAAAGAAGAGCTTGGTGATTTGAATGTACTGCAGATCCGTGTTTGTGCAAGTTGCAGGGGCAAGCTCCTGACAAAGGTAGTCAGTCGCCTGGCACACTTTCCCCTTTGCCAGCTGCAGTGGAAATGCTTTCGGCTGACATTCGCACCAAGAGAGGCAGATTGCGGGCCTCCGGACCACCGAGAAGGTAACTGCATGAAGCGGGGGGTGGCGGGAGAGTCTTTTGGCAGAAGCGGCGTTCTGGAGCGCTTGGCAGCCGGCGCAACGAGCGATGTGTGCGAGAAGCCGCCGCTTCGCATCCGAGAGGGTGATAGCGCGAGCGCTGCCAAAAGGCGAGGAAGGAAGCCGCTTAGCGGCCGGCTTGTGCGCGGAGCTTGCGGACTGCGAGAGGAACGTGACTGCCTCTCAGCCGCCTGCTGAATTGACCTTAGCTGTCGCCTGGAAGATGAACAGCGGCGGCTTCCTTGTGCTGCTTGCCTATGCCTCTTGTTGCTCTCTGCGTGAACTCTTGCGGTTTCCTTTAGGCACCGGGGTGCAGAGAAACAGCTTGTGGTGCGCATAAGCCTGCCGCACGGAATATATAAGAAATTGCTGATCTCCACCGTTTCCCACTATGCGCCACAGCTGCGCGTCCCGTGTTCAAGCAACGACAGCATGCCCAGCTCTGTGTGACTGAGAAGAAGCAGATGTTGTTCTTGCAATTCTCTACGCGCCTCTCAGAAGCCCGCTGCTCTGGCACTCGATCAGAGCTGGCTTTCGGCTTTGCCGCTTTTCCAGGCATTTCCTGCACATGGCCAGCGCATCTTGTGCACCTTTTGTCCTCAGCTCGAGCTGCCAAGACACTTTCTCTTCTTCAGCGCGCGGAACACTTTCATGCAGCTCTCGCACACATAAGAAACGGGGAGAGAAGCGCTTTAGGTGCCTTAGTGTTTCTTCGACCAGACGTTCAACCCAGCACCACAAGCTGGGCGACAAGAAGGGCACGTGAAGCAAACGCTTTTTGCTGGCCCATTTTGCTGTGCCACGCTCTTCTGCGGCTCTTCAGAGCTTGACAAACTCCAACGCACCTGCTGCTGCTGCTGCTGCTGCTGCTGCTTGTGCTTCCAGCTGACAAGGAGCACAGCCATCTGGCAGCAGGTTTCAGGTTGTGCAAAAGAAGAGCTTGGTGATTTGAATGTACTGCAGATCCGTGTTTGTGCAAGTTGCAGGGGCAAGCTCCTGACAAAGGTGGTCACCTGGCACACTTTCCCCTTTGCCAGCTGCAGTGGAAATGCTTTCGGCTGACATTCGCACCAAGAGAGGCAGATTGCGGGCCTCCGGACCACCGAGAAGGTAACTGCATGAAGCGGGGGGTGGCGGGAGTGTCTTTTGGCAGAAGCGGCGTTCTGGAGCGCTTGGCAGCCGGCGCAACGAGCGATGTGTGCGAGAAGACGCCGCTTCGCATCCGAGAGGGTGATAGCGCGAGCGCTGCCAAAAGGCGAGGAAGGAAGCCGCTTAGCGGCCGGCTTGTGCGCGGAGCTTGCGGACTGCGAGAGGAACGTGACTGCCTCTCAGCCGCCTGCTGAATTGACCTTAGCTGTCGCCTGGAAGATGAACAGCGGCGGCTTCCTTGTGCTGCTTGCCTATGCCTCTTGTTGCTCTCTGCGTGAACTCTTGTGCTTTCCTTTAGGCACCGGGGTGCAGAGAAACAGCTTGTGGTGCGCATAAGCCTGCCGCACGGAATATGTAAGAAATTGCTGATCTCCACCGTTTACCACCATGTGCAACAGCTGCGCGTCCCGTGTTCAAGCAACGACAGCATGCCCAGCTCTGTGTGACTGAGAAGAAGCAGATGTTGTTCTTGCAATTCTCTACGCGCCTCTCAGAAGCCCGCTGCTCTGGCACTCGATCAGAGCTGGCTTTCGGCTTTGCCGCTTTTCCAGGCATTTCCTGCACATGGCCAGCGCATCTTGTGCACCTTTTGTCCTCAGCTCGAGCTGCCAAGACACTTTCTCTTCTTCAGCGCGCGGAACACTTTCATGCAGCTCTCGCACACGTAAGAAACGGGGAGAGAAGCGCTTTAGTTGCCTTAGTCTTTCTGCGACCCAGACCTTCAACCCAGCACCACAAGCTGGGCGACAAGAAGGGCACGTGAAGCAAACGCTTTTTGCTGGCCCATTTTGCTGTGCCACGCTCTTCTGCGGCTCTTCAGAGCTTGACAAACTCCAACGCACCTGCTGCTGCTGCTGCTGCTGCTGCTGCTGCTGCTGCTGCTTGTGCTTCCAGCTGACAAGGAGCACAGCGATCTGGCAGCAGGTTTCAGGTTGTGCAAAAGAAGAGCTTGGTGATTTGAATGTACTGCAGATCTGTGTTTGTGCAAGTTGCAGGGGCAAGCTCCTGACAAAGGTGGTCGCCTGGCACACTTTCCCCTTTGCCAGCTGCAGTGGAAATGCTTTCGGCTGACATTCGCACCAAGAGAGGCAGATTGCGGGCCTCCGGACCACCGAGAAGGTAACTGCATGAAGCGGGGGGTGGCGGGAGTGTCTTTTGGCAGAAGCGGCGTTCTGGAGCGCTTGGCAGCCGGCGCAACGAGCGATGTGTACGAGAAGCCGCCGCTTCGCATCCGAGAGGGTGATAGCGCGAGCGCTGCCAAAAGGCGAGGAAGGAAGCCGCTTAGCGGCCGGCTTGTGCGCGGAGCTTGCGGACTGCGAGAGGAACGTGACTGCCTCTCAGCCGCCTGCTGAATTGACCTTAGCTGTCGCCTGGAAGATGAACAGCGGCGGCTTCCTTGTGCTGCTTGCCTATGCCTCTTGTTGCTCTCTACGGGAACTCTTACGCTTTCCTTTAGTCACCGGGGGTGCAGAGAAACAGCTTGTGGTGCGCATAAGCCTGCCGCACGGAATATGTAAGAAATTACTGATCTCCACCTTTTCCCACCATGCGCCACAGCTGCGCGTCCCGTGTTCAAGCAACGATAGGATGCCCAGCTCTGTGTGACTGAGAAGAAGCAGATGTTGTTCTTGCAATTCTTTACACGCTTCTCAGAAGCCCGCTACTCTGGCACTCGATCAGAGCTGGCTTTCGGCTTTGCCGCTTTTCCAGGCGTGTCCTGCACACGGCCAGCGCATCTTGTACACCTTTTGTCCTCAGCTCGAGCTGCCAAAACACTTTTTCTTCTTCAGCGTGCGGAACAATTTCGTGCAGCTCTCGCACACATAAGAAACGGGGAGAGAAGCGCTTTAGGTGCCTTAGTGTTTCTTCGACCAGACGTTCAACCCAGCACCACAAGCTGGGCGACAACAAGGGCACGTGAAGCAAACGCTTTTTGCTGGCCCATTTTGCTGTGCCACGCTCTTCTGCGGCTCTTCAGAGCTTGACAAACTCCAACGCACCTGCTGCTGCTGCTGCTGCTGCTGCTGCTGCAGCTTGTGCTTCCAGCTGACAAGGAGCACAGCGATCTGGCAGCAGTTTTCAGGTTATGCAAAAGAAGAGCTTGGTGATTTGAATGTACTGCAGATCCGTGTTTGTGCAAGTTGCAGGGGCAAGCTCCTGACAAAGGTAGTCAGTCGCCTGGCACACTTTCCCCTTTGCCAGCTGCAGTGGAAATGCTTTCGGCTGACATTCGCACCAAGAGAGGCAGATTGCGGGCCTCCGGACCACCGAGAAGGTAACTGCATGAAGCGGGGGGTGGCGGGAGAGTCTTTTGGCAGAAGCGGCGTTCTGGAGCGCTTGGCAGCCGGCGCAACGAGCGATGTGTGCGAGAAGACGCCGCTTCGCATCCAAGAGGGTGATAGCGCGAGCGCTGCCAAAAGGCGAGGAAGGAAGCCGCTTAGCGGCCGGCTTGTGCGCGGAGCTTGCGGACTGCGAGAGGAACGTGACTGCCTCTCAGCCGCCTGCTGAATTGACCTTAGCTGTCGCCTGGAAGATGAACAGCGGCGGCTTCCTTGTGCTGCTTGCCTATGCCTCTTGTTGCTCTCTGCGTGAACTCTTGCGGTTTCCTTTAGGCACCGGGGTGCAGAGAAACAGCTTGTGGTGCGCATAAGCCTGCCGCACGGAATATATAAGAAATTGCTGATCTCCACCGTTTCCCACTATGCGCCACAGCTGCGCGTCCCGTGTTCAAGCAACGACAGCATGCCCAGCTCTGTGTGACTGAGAAGAAGCAGATGTTGTTCTTGCAATTCTCTACGCGCCTCTCAGAAGCCCGCTGCTCTGGCACTCGATCAGAGCTGGCTTTCGGCTTTGCCGCTTTTCCAGGCATTTCCTGCACATGGCCAGCGCATCTTGTGCACCTTTTGTCCTCAGCTCGAGCTGCCAAGACACTTTCTCTTCTTCAGCGCGCGGAACACTTTCATGCAGCTCTCGCACACGTAAGAAACGGGGAGAGAAGCGCTTTAGTTGCCTTAGTCTTTCTGCGACCCAGACCTTCAACCCAGCACCACAAGCTGGGCGACAAGAAGGGCACGTGAAGCAAACGCTTTTTGCTGGCCCATTTTGCTGTGCCACGCTCTTCTGCGGCTCTTCAGAGCTTGACAAACTCCAACGCACCTGCTGCTGCTGCTGCTGCTGCTGCTGCTGCTGCTGCTTGTGCTTCCAGCTGACAAGGAGCACAGCGATCTGGCAGCAGGTTTCAGGTTGTGCAAAAGAAGAGCTTGGTGATTTGAATGTACTGCAGATCTGTGTTTGTGCAAGTTGCAGGGGCAAGCTCCTGACAAAGGTGGTCGCCTGGCACACTTTCCCCTTTGCCAGCTGCAGTGGAAATGCTTTCGGCTGACATTCGCACCAAGAGAGGCAGATTGCGGGCCTCCGGACCACCGAGAAGGTAACTGCATGAAGCGGGGGGTGGCGGGAGTGTCTTTTGGCAGAAGCGGCGTTCTGGAGCGCTTGGCAGCCGGCGCAACGAGCGATGTGTACGAGAAGCCGCCGCTTCGCATCCGAGAGGGTGATAGCGCGAGCGCTGCCAAAAGGCGAGGAAGGAAGCCGCTTAGCGGCCGGCTTGTGCGCGGAGCTTGCGGACTGCGAGAGGAACGTGACTGCCTCTCAGCCGCCTGCTGAATTGACCTTAGCTGTCGCCTGGAAGATGAACAGCGGCGGCTTCCTTGTGCTGCTTGCCTATGCCTCTTGTTGCTCTCTACGGGAACTCTTACGCTTTCCTTTAGTCACCGGGGGTGCAGAGAAACAGCTTGTGGTGCGCATAAGCCTGCCGCACGGAATATGTAAGAAATTACTGATCTCCACCTTTTCCCACCATGCGCCACAGCTGCGCGTCCCGTGTTCAAGCAACGATAGGATGCCCAGCTCTGTGTGACTGAGAAGAAGCAGATGTTGTTCTTGCAATTCTTTACACGCTTCTCAGAAGCCCGCTACTCTGGCACTCGATCAGAGCTGGCTTTCGGCTTTGCCGCTTTTCCAGGCGTGTCCTGCACACGGCCAGCGCATCTTGTACACCTTTTGTCCTCAGCTCGAGCTGCCAAAACACTTTTTCTTCTTCAGCGTGCGGAACAATTTCGTGCAGCTCTCGCACACATAAGAAACGGGGAGAGAAGCGCTTTAGGTGCCTTAGTGTTTCTTCGACCAGACGTTCAACCCAGCACCACAAGCTGGGCGACAAGAAGGGCACGTGAAGCAAACGCTTTTTGCTGGCCCATTTTGCTGTGCCACGCTCTTCTGCGGCTCTTCAGAGCTTGACAAACTCCAACGCAACTGCTGCTGCTGCTGCTGCTGCTGCTGCTGCTGCTTGTGCTTCCAGCTGACAAGGAGCACAGCCATCTGGCAGCAGGTTTCAGGTTGTGCAAAAGAAGAGCTTGGTGATTTGAATGTACTGCAGATCCGTGTTTGTGCAAGTTGCAGGGGCAAGCTCCTGACAAAGGTGGTCGCCTGGCACACTTTCCCCTTTGCCAGCTGCAGTGGAAATGCTTTCGGCTGACATTCGCACCAAGAGAGGCAGATTGCGGGCCTCCGGACCACCGAGAAGGTAACTGCATGAAGCGGGGGGTGGCGAGAGTGTCTTTTGGCAGAAGCGGCGTTCTGGAGCGCTTGGCAGCCGGCGCAACGAGCGATGTGTGCGAGAAGCCGCCGCTTCGCATCCGAGAGGGTGATAGCGCGAGCGCTGCCAAAAGGCGAGGAAGGAAGCCGCTTAGCGGCCGGCTTGTGCGCGGAGCTTGCGGACTGCGAGAGGAACGTGACTGCCTCTCAGCCGCCTGCTGAATTGACCTTAGCTGTCGCCTGGAAAATGAACAGCGGCGGCTTCCTTGTGGTGCTTGCCTATGCCTCTTGTTGCTCTCTGCGTGAACTCTTGTGCTTTCCTTTAGGCACCGGGGTGCAGAGAAACAGCTTGTGGTGCGCATAAGCCTGCCGCACGGAATATGTAAGAAATTGCTGATCTCCACCGTTTCCCACCATGCGCCACAGCTGCGCGTCCCGTGTTCAAGCAACGACAGCATGCCCAGCCCTGTGTGACTGAGAAGAAGCAGATGTTGTTCTTGCAATTCTCTACGCGCCTCTCAGAAGCCCGCTGCTCTGGCACTCGATCAGAGCTGGCTTTCGGCTTTGCCGCTTTTCCAGGCATTTCCTGCACATGGCCAGCGCATCTTGTGCACCTTTTGTCCTCAGCTCGAGCT
Organism: Cyanistes caeruleus; assembly: GCF_971803275.1. Classification (NCBI taxonomy): domain Eukaryota; kingdom Metazoa; phylum Chordata; class Aves; order Passeriformes; family Paridae; genus Cyanistes; species Cyanistes caeruleus. The sequence goes on from NC_141722.1 coordinate 5,546,531, forward strand.
GCCAAGACACTTTCTCTTCTTCAGCGCGCGGAACACTTTCATGCAGCTCTCGCACACATAAGAAACGGGGAGAGAAGCACTTTAGGTGCCTTAGTGTTTCTTCGACCAGACGTTCAACCCAGCACCACAAGCTGGGCGACAAGAAGGGCACGTGAAGCAAACGCTTTTTGCTGGCCCATTTTGCTGTGCCACGCTCTTCTGCGGCTCTTCAGAGCTTGACAAACTCCAACGCACCTGCTGCTGCTGCTGCTGCTGCTGCTGCTGCTTGTGCTTCCAGCTGACAAGGAGCACAGCGATCTGGCAGCAGTTTTCAGGTTATGCAAAAGAAGAGCTTGGTGATTTGAATGTACTGCAGATCCGTGTTTGTGCAAGTTGCAGGGGCAAGCTCCTGACAAAGGTAGTCAGTCGCCTGGCACACTTTCCCCTTTGCCAGCTGCAGTGGAAATGCTTTCGGCTGACATTCGCACCAAGAGAGGCAGATTGCGGGCCTCCGGACCACCGAGAAGGTAACTGCATGAAGCGGGGGGTGGCGGGAGAGTCTTTTGGCAGAAGCGGCGTTCTGGAGCGCTTGGCAGCCGGCGCAACGAGCGATGTGTGCGAGAAGACGCCGCTTCGCATCCGAGAGGGTGATAGCGCGAGCGCTGCCAAAAGGCGAGGAAGGAAGCCGCTTAGCGGCCGGCTTGTGCGCGGAGCTTGCGGACTGCGAGAGGAACGTGACTGCCTCTCAGCCGCCTGCTGAATTGACCTTAGCTGTCGCCTGGAAGATGAACAGCGGCGGCTTCCTTGTGCTGCTTGCCTATGCCTCTTGTTGCTCTCTGCGTGAACTCTTGCGGTTTCCTTTAGGCACCGGGGTGCAGAGAAACAGCTTGTGGTGCGCATAAGCCTGCCGCACGGAATATATAAGAAATTGCTGATCTCCACCGTTTCCCACTATGCGCCACAGCTGCGCGTCCCGTGTTCAAGCAACGACAGCATGCCCAGCTCTGTGTGACTGAGAAGAAGCAGATGTTGTTCTTGCAATTCTCTACGCGCCTCTCAGAAGCCCGCTGCTCTGGCACTCGATCAGAGCTGGCTTTCGGCTTTGCCGCTTTTCCAGGCATTTCCTGCACACGGCCAGCGCATCTTGTGCACCTTTTGTCCTCAGCTCGAGCTGCCAAGACACTTTCTCTTCTTCAGCGTGCGGAACACTTTCATGCAGCTCTCGCACACATAAGAAACGGGGAGAGAAGCGCTTTAGGTGCCTTAGTGTTTCTTCGACCAGACGTTCAACCCAGCACCACAAGCTGGGCAACAAGAAGGGCACGTGAAGCAAACGCTTTTTGCTGGCCCATTTTGCTGTGCCACGCTCTTCTGCGGCTCTTCAGAGCTTGACAAACTCCAACGCACCTGCTGCTGCTGCTGCTGCTGCTGCTGCTTGTGCTTCCAGCTGAAAAGGAGCACAGCCATCTGGCAGCAGGTTTCAGGTTGTGCAAAAGAAGAGCTTGGTGATTTGAATGTACTGCAGATCCGTGTTTGTGCAAGTTGCAGGGGCAAGCTCCTGACAAAGGTGGTCGCCTGGCACACTTTCCCCTTTGCCAGCTGCAGTGGAAATGCTTTCGGCTGACATTCGCACCAAGAGAGGCAGATTGCGGGCCTCCGGACCACGGAGAAGGTAACTGCATGAAGCGGGGGGTGGCGGGAGTGTCTTTTGGCAGAAGCGGCGTTCTGGAGCGCTTGGCAGCCGGCGCAACGAGCGATGTGTGCGAGAAGACGCCGCTTCGCATCCGAGAGGGTGATAGCGCGAGCGCTGCCAAAAGGCGAGGAAGGAAGCCGCTTAGCGGCCGGCTTGTGCGCGGAGCTTGCGGACTGCGAGAGGAACGTGACTGCCTCTCAGCCGCCTGCTGAATTGACCTTAGCTGTCGCCTGGAAGATGAACAGCGGCGGCTTCCTTGTGGTGCTTGCCTATGCCTCTTTTTGCTCTCTGCGTGAACTCTTGCGGTTTCCTTTAGGCACCGGGGTGCAGAGAAACAGCTTGTGGTGCGCATAAGCCTGCCGCACGGAATATGTAAGAAATTGCTGATCTCCACCGTTTACCACCATGTGCAACAGCTGCGCGTCCCGTGTTCAAGCAACGACAGCATGCCCAGCTCTGTGTGACTGAGAAGAAGCAGATGTTGTTCTTGCAATTCTCTACGCGCCTCTCAGAAGCCCGCTGCTCTGGCACTCGATCAGAGCTGGCTTTCGGCTTTGCCGCTTTTCCAGGCATTTCCTGCACATGGCCAGCGCATCTTGTGCACCTTTTGTCCTCAGCTCGAGCTGCCAAGACACTTTCTCTTCTTCAGCGCGCGGAACACTTTCATGCAGCTCTCGCACACGTAAGAAACGGGGAGAGAAGCGCTTTAGTTGCCTTAGTCTTTCTGCGACCCAGACCTTCAACCCAGCACCACAAGCTGGGCGACAAGAAGGGCACGTGAAGCAAACGCTTTTTGCTGGCCCATTTTGCTGTGCCACGCTCTTCTGCGGCTCTTCAGAGCTTGACAAACTCCAACGCACCTGCTGCTGCTGCTGCTGCTGCTGCTGCTGCTTGTGCTTCCAGCTGACAAGGAGCACAGCGATCTGGCAGCAGGTTTCAGGTTGTGCAAAAGAAGAGCTTGGTGATTTGAATGTACTGCAGATCTGTGTTTGTGCAAGTTGCAGGGGCAAGCTCCTGACAAAGGTGGTCGCCTGGCACACTTTCCCCTTTGCCAGCTGCAGTGGAAATGCTTTCGGCTGACATTCGCACCAAGAGAGGCAGATTGCGGGCCTCCGGACCACCGAGAAGGTAACTGCATGAAGCGGGGGGTGGCGGGAGTGTCTTTTGGCAGAAGCGGCGTTCTGGAGCGCTTGGCAGCCGGCGCAACGAGCGATGTGTGCGAGAAGCCGCCGCTTCGCATCCGAGAGGGTGATAGCGCGAGCGCTGCCAAAAGGCGAGGAAGGAAGCCGCTTAGCGGCCGGCTTGTGCGCGGAGCTTGCGGACTGCGAGAGGAACGTGACTGCCTCTCAGCCGCCTGCTGAATTGACCTTAGCTGTCGCCTGGAAGATGAACAGCGGCGGCTTCCTTGTGCTGCTTGCCTATGCCTCTTGTTGCTCTCTACGGGAACTCTTACGCTTTCCTTTAGGCACCGGGGGTGCAGAGAAACAGCTTGTGGTGCGCATAAGCCTGCCGCACGGAATATGTAAGAAATTACTGATCTCCACCTTTTCCCACCATGCGCCACAGCTGCGCGTCCCGTGTTCAAGCAACGATAGGATGCCCAGCTCTGTGTGACTGAGAAGAAGCAGATGTTGTTCTTGCAATTCTTTACACGCTTCTCAGAAGCCCGCTACTCTGGCACTCGATCAGAGCTGGCTTTCGGCTTTGCCGCTTTTCCAGGCGTGTCCTGCACACGGCCAGCGCATCTTGTACACCTTTTGTCCTCAGCTCGAGCTGCCAAAACACTTTTTCTTCTTCAGCGTGCGGAACAATTTCGTGCAGCTCTCGCACACATAAGAAACGGGGAGAGAAGCGCTTTAGGTGCCTTAGTGTTTCTTCGACCAGACGTTCAACCCAGCACCACAAGCTGGGCGACAAGAAGGGCACGTGAAGCAAACGCTTTTTGCTGGCCCATTTTGCTGTGCCACGCTCTTCTGCGGCTCTTCAGAGCTTGACAAACTCCAACGCAACTGCTGCTGCTGCTGCTGCTGCTGCTGCTGCTGCTTGTGCTTCCAGCTGACAAGGAGCACAGCGATCTGGCAGCAGGTTTCAGGTTGTGCAAAAGAAGAGCTTGGTGATTTGAATGTACTGCAGATCCGTGTTTGTGCAAGTTGCAGGGGCAAGCTCCTGACAAAGGTGGTCGCCTGGCACACTTTCCCCTTTGCCAGCTGCAGTGGAAATGCTTTCGGCTGACATTCGCACCAAGAGAGGCAGATTGCGGGCCTCCGGACCACGGAGAAGGTAACTGCATGAAGCGGGGGGTGGCGAGAGTGTCTTTTGGCAGAAGCGGCGTTCTGGAGCGCTTGGCAGCCGGCGCAACGAGCGATGTGTGCGAGAAGCCGCCGCTTCGCATCCGAGAGGGTGATAGCGCGAGCGCTGCCAAAAGGCGAGGAAGGAAGCCGCTTAGCGGCCGGCTTGTGCGCGGAGCTTGCGGACTGCGAGAGGAACGTGACTGCCTCTCAGCCGCCTGCTGAATTGACCTTAGCTGTCGCCTGGAAGATGAACAGCGGCGGCTTCCTTGTGGTGCTTGCCTATGCCTCTTGTTGCTCTCTGCGTGAACTCTTGTGCTTTCCTTTAGGCACCGGGGTGCAGAGAAACAGCTTGTGGTGCGCATAAGCCTGCCGCACGGAATATGTAAGAAATTGCTGATCTCCACCGTTTCCCACCATGCGCCACAGCTGCGCGTCCCGTGTTCAAGCAACGACAGCATGCCCAGCCCTGTGTGACTGAGAAGAAGCAGATGTTGTTCTTGCAATTCTCTACGCGCCTCTCAGAAGCCCGCTGCTCTGGCACTCGATCAGAGCTGGCTTTCGGCTTTGCCGCTTTTCCAGGCATTTCCTGCACATGGCCAGCGCATCTTGTGCACCTTTTGTCCTCAGCTCGAGCTGCCAAGACACTTTCTCTTCTTCAGCGCGCGGAACACTTTCATGCAGCTCTCGCACACATAAGAAACGGGGAGAGAAGCACTTTAGGTGCCTTAGTGTTTCTTCGACCAGACGTTCAACCCAGCACCACAAGCTGGGCGACAAGAAGGGCACGTGAAGCAAACGCTTTTTGCTGGCCCATTTTGCTGTGCCACGCTCTTCTGCGGCTCTTCAGAGCTTGACAAACTCCAACGCACCTGCTGCTGCTGCTGCTGCTGCTGCTGCTTGTGCTTCCAGCTGACAAGGAGCACAGCGATCTGGCAGCAGTTTTCAGGTTATGCAAAAGAAGAGCTTGGTGATTTGAATGTACTGCAGATCCGTGTTTGTGCAAGTTACAGGGGCAAGCTCCTGACAAAGGTAGTCAGTCGCCTGGCACACTTTCCCCTTTGCCAGCTGCAGTGGAAATGCTTTCGGCTGACATTCGCACCAAGAGAGGCAGATTGCGGGCCTCCGGACCACCGAGAAGGTAACTGCATGAAGCGGGGGGTGGCGGGAGAGTCTTTTGGCAGAAGCGGCGTTCTGGAGCGCTTGGCAGCCGGCGCAACGAGCGATGTGTGCGAGAAGCCGCCGCTTCGCATCCGAGAGGGTGATAGCGCGAGCGCTGCCAAAAGGCGAGGAAGGAAGCCGCTTAGCGGCCGGCTTGTGCGCGGAGCTTGCGGACTGCGAGAGGAACGTGACTGCCTCTCAGCCGCCTGCTGAATTGACCTTAGCTGTCGCCTGGAAGATGAACAGCGGCGGCTTCCTTGTGCTGCTTGCCTATGCCTCTTGTTGCTCTCTGCGTGAACTCTTGCGGTTTCCTTTAGGCACCGGGGTGCAGAGAAACAGCTTGTGGTGCGCATAAGCCTGCCGCACGGAATATATAAGAAATTGCTGATCTCCACCGTTTCCCACTATGCGCCACAGCTGCGCGTCCCGTGTTCAAGCAACGACAGCATGCCCAGCTCTGTGTGACTGAGAAGAAGCAGATGTTGTTCTTGCAATTCTCTACGCGCCTCTCAGAAGCCCGCTGCTCTGGCACTCGATCAGAGCTGGCTTTCGGCTTTGCCGCTTTTCCAGGCATTTCCTGCACACGGCCAGCGCATCTTGTGCACCTTTTGTCCTCAGCTCGAGCTGCCAAGACACTTTCTCTTCTTCAGCGCGCGGAACACTTTCATGCAGCTCTCGCACACATAAGAAACGGGGAGAGAAGCGCTTTAGGTGCCTTAGTGTTTCTTCGACCAGACGTTCAACCCAGCACCACAAGCTGGGCGACAAGAAGGGCACGTGAAGCAAACGCTTTTTGCTGGCCCATTTTGCTGTGCCACGCTCTTCTGCGGCTCTTCAGAGCTTGACAAACTCCAACGCACCTGCTGCTGCTGCTGCTGCTGCTGCTGCTTGTGCTTCCAGCTGAAAAGGAGCACAGCCATCTGGCAGCAGGTTTCAGGTTGTGCAAAAGAAGAGCTTGGTGATTTGAATGTACTGCAGATCCGTGTTTGTGCAAGTTGCAGGGGCAAGCTCCTGACAAAGGTGGTCGCCTGGCACACTTTCCCCTTTGCCAGCTGCAGTGGAAATGCTTTCGGCTGACATTCGCACCAAGAGAGGCAGATTGCGGGCCTCCGGACCACCGAGAAGGTAACTGCATGAAGCGGGGGGTGGCGGGAGTGTCTTTTGGCAGAAGCGGCGTTCTGGAGCGCTTGGCAGCCGGCGCAACGAGCGATGTGTGCGAGAAGACGCCGCTTCGCATCCGAGAGGGTGATAGCGCGAGCGCTGCCAAAAGGCGAGGAAGGAAGCCGCTTAGCGGCCGGCTTGTGCGCGGAGCTTGCGGACTGCGAGAGGAACGTGACTGCCTCTCAGCCGCCTGCTGAATTGACCTTAGCTGTCGCCTGGAAGATGAACAGCGGCGGCTTCCTTGTGGTGCTTGCCTATGCCTCTTTTTGCTCTCTGCGTGAACTCTTGCGGTTTCCTTTAGGCACCGGGGTGCAGAGAAACAGCTTGTGGTGCGCATAAGCCTGCCGCACGGAATATGTAAGAAATTGCTGATCTCCACCGTTTACCACCATGTGCAACAGCTGCGCGTCCCGTGTTCAAGCAACGACAGCATGCCCAGCTCTGTGTGACTGAGAAGAAGCAGATGTTGTTCTTGCAATTCTCTACGCGCCTCTCAGAAGCCCGCTGCTCTGGCACTCGATCAGAGCTGGCTTTCGGCTTTGCCGCTTTTCCAGGCATTTCCTGCACATGGCCAGCGCATCTTGTGCACCTTTTGTCCTCAGCTCGAGCTGCCAAGACACTTTCTCTTCTTCAGCGCGCGGAACACTTTCATGCAGCTCTCGCACACGTAAGAAACGGGGAGAGAAGCGCTTTAGTTGCCTTAGTCTTTCTGCGACCCAGACCTTCAACCCAGCACCACAAGCTGGGCGACAAGAAGGGCACGTGAAGCAAACGCTTTTTGCTGGCCCATTTTGCTGTGCCACGCTCTTCTGCGGCTCTTCAGAGCTTGACAAACTCCAACGCACCTGCTGCTGCTGCTGCTGCTGCTGCTGCTGCTTGTGCTTCCAGCTGACAAGGAGCACAGCGATCTGGCAGCAGGTTTCAGGTTGTGCAAAAGAAGAGCTTGGTGATTTGAATGTACTGCAGATCTGTGTTTGTGCAAGTTGCAGGGGCAAGCTCCTGACAAAGGTGGTCGCCTGGCACACTTTCCCCTTTGCCAGCTGCAGTGGAAATGCTTTCGGCTGACATTCGCACCAAGAGAGGCAGATTGCGGGCCTCCGGACCACCGAGAAGGTAACTGCATGAAGCGGGGGGTGGCGGGAGTGTCTTTTGGCAGAAGCGGCGTTCTGGAGCGCTTGGCAGCCGGCGCAACGAGCGATGTGTGCGAGAAGCCGCCGCTTCGCATCCGAGAGGGTGATAGCGCGAGCGCTGCCAAAAGGCGAGGAAGGAAGCCGCTTAGCGGCCGGCTTGTGCGCGGAGCTTGCGGACTGCGAGAGGAACGTGACTGCCTCTCAGCCGCCTGCTGAATTGACCTTAGCTGTCGCCTGGAAGATGAACAGCGGCGGCTTCCTTGTGCTGCTTGCCTATGCCTCTTGTTGCTCTCTACGGGAACTCTTACGCTTTCCTTTAGGCACCGGGGGTGCAGAGAAACAGCTTGTGGTGCGCATAAGCCTGCCGCACGGAATATGTAAGAAATTACTGATCTCCACCTTTTCCCACCATGCGCCACAGCTGCGCGTCCCGTGTTCAAGCAACGATAGGATGCCCAGCTCTGTGTGACTGAGAAGAAGCAGATGTTGTTCTTGCAATTCTTTACACGCTTCTCAGAAGCCCGCTACTCTGGCACTCGATCAGAGCTGGCTTTCGGCTTTGCCGCTTTTCCAGGCGTGTCCTGCACACGGCCAGCGCATCTTGTACACCTTTTGTCCTCAGCTCGAGCTGCCAAAACACTTTTTCTTCTTCAGCGTGCGGAACAATTTCGTGCAGCTCTCGCACACATAAGAAACGGGGAGAGAAGCGCTTTAGGTGCCTTAGTGTTTCTTCGACCAGATGTTCAACCCAGCACCACAAGCTGGGCGACAAGAAGGGCACGTGAAGCAAACGCTTTTTGCTGGCCCATTTTGCTGTGCCACGCTCTTCTGCGGCTCTTCAGAGCTTGACAAACTCCAACGCACCTGCTGCTGCTGCTGCTGCTGCTGCTGCTTGTGCTTCCAGCTGAAAAGGAGCACAGCCATCTGGCAGCAGGTTTCAGGTTGTGCAAAAGAAGAGCTTGGTGATTTGAATGTACTGCAGATCCGTGTTTGTGCAAGTTGCAGGGGCAAGCTCCTGACAAAGGTGGTCGCCTGGCACACTTTCCCCTTTGCCAGCTGCAGTGGAAATGCTTTCGGCTGACATTCGCACCAAGAGAGGCAGATTGCGGGCCTCCGGACCACCGAGAAGGTAACTGCATGAAGCGGGGGGTGGCGGGAGTGTCTTTTGGCAGAAGCGGCGTTCTGGAGCGCTTGGCAGCCGGCGCAACGAGCGATGTGTGCGAGAAGACGCCGCTTCGCATCCGAGAGGGTGATAGCGCGAGCGCTGCCAAAAGGCGAGGAAGGAAGCCGCTTAGCGGCCGGCTTGTGCGCGGAGCTTGCGGACTGCGAGAGGAACGTGACTGCCTCTCAGCCGCCTGCTGAATTGACCTTAGCTGTCGCCTGGAAGATGAACAGCGGCGGCTTCCTTGTGGTGCTTGCCTATGCCTCTTTTTGCTCTCTGCGTGAACTCTTGCGGTTTCCTTTAGGCACCGGGGTGCAGAGAAACAGCTTGTGGTGCGCATAAGCCTGCCGCACGGAATATGTAAGAAATTGCTGATCTCCACCGTTTACCACCATGTGCAACAGCTGCGCGTCCCGTGTTCAAGCAACGACAGCATGCCCAGCTCTGTGTGACTGAGAAGAAGCAGATGTTGTTCTTGCAATTCTCTACGCGCCTCTCAGAAGCCCGCTGCTCTGGCACTCGATCAGAGCTGGCTTTCGGCTTTGCCGCTTTTCCAGGCATTTCCTGCACATGGCCAGCGCATCTTGTGCACCTTTTGTCCTCAGCTCGAGCTGCCAAGACACTTTCTCTTCTTCAGCGCGCGGAACACTTTCATGCAGCTCTCGCACACGTAAGAAACGGGGAGAGAAGCGCTTTAGTTGCCTTAGTCTTTCTGCGACCCAGACCTTCAACCCAGCACCACAAGCTGGGCGACAAGAAGGGCACGTGAAGCAAACGCTTTTTGCTGGCCCATTTTGCTGTGCCACGCTCTTCTGCGGCTCTTCAGAGCTTGACAAACTCCAACGCACCTGCTGCTGCTGCTGCTGCTGCTGCTGCTGCTTGTGCTTCCAGCTGACAAGGAGCACAGCGATCTGGCAGCAGGTTTCAGGTTGTGCAAAAGAAGAGCTTGGTGATTTGAATGTACTGCAGATCTGTGTTTGTGCAAGTTGCAGGGGCAAGCTCCTGACAAAGGTGGTCGCCTGGCACACTTTCCCCTTTGCCAGCTGCAGTGGAAATGCTTTCGGCTGACATTCGCACCAAGAGAGGCAGATTGCGGGCCTCCGGACCACCGAGAAGGTAACTGCATGAAGCGGGGGGTGGCGGGAGTGTCTTTTGGCAGAAGCGGCGTTCTGGAGCGCTTGGCAGCCGGCGCAACGAGCGATGTGTGCGAGAAGCCGCCGCTTCGCATCCGAGAGGGTGATAGCGCGAGCGCTGCCAAAAGGCGAGGAAGGAAGCCGCTTAGCGGCCGGCTTGTGCGCGGAGCTTGCGGACTGCGAGAGGAACGTGACTGCCTCTCAGCCGCCTGCTGAATTGACCTTAGCTGTCGCCTGGAAGATGAACAGCGGCGGCTTCCTTGTGCTGCTTGCCTATGCCTCTTGTTGCTCTCTACGGGAACTCTTACGCTTTCCTTTAGGCACCGGGGGTGCAGAGAAACAGCTTGTGGTGCGCATAAGCCTGCCGCACGGAATATGTAAGAAATTACTGATCTCCACCTTTTCCCACCATGCGCCACAGCTGCGCGTCCCGTGTTCAAGCAACGATAGGATGCCCAGCTCTGTGTGACTGAGAAGAAGCAGATGTTGTTCTTGCAATTCTTTACACGCTTCTCAGAAGCCCGCTACTCTGGCACTCGATCAGAGCTGGCTTTCGGCTTTGCCGCTTTTCCAGGCGTGTCCTGCACACGGCCAGCGCATCTTGTACACCTTTTGTCCTCAGCTCGAGCTGCCAAAACACTTTTTCTTCTTCAGCGTGCGGAACAATTTCGTGCAGCTCTCGCACACATAAGAAACGGGGAGAGAAGCGCTTTAGGTGCCTTAGTGTTTCTTCGACCAGACGTTCAACCCAGCACCACAAGCTGGGCGACAAGAAGGGCACGTGAAGCAAACGCTTTTTGCTGGCCCATTTTGCTGTGCCACGCTCTTCTGCGGCTCTTCAGAGCTTGACAAACTCCAACGCAACTGCTGCTGCTGCTGCTGCTGCTGCTGCTTGTGCTTCCAGCTGACAAGGAGCACAGCGATCTGGCAGCAGGTTTCAGGTTGTGCAAAAGAAGAGCTTGGTGATTTGAATGTACTGCAGATCCGTGTTTGTGCAAGTTGCAGGGGCAAGCTCCTGACAAAGGTGGTCGCCTGGCACACTTTCCCCTTTGCCAGCTGCAGTGGAAATGCTTTCGGCTGACATTCGCACCAAGAGAGGCAGATTGCGGGCCTCCGGACCACCGAGAAGGTAACTGCATGAAGCGGGGGGTGGCGAGAGTGTCTTTTGGCAGAAGCGGCGTTCTGGAGCGCTTGGCAGCCGGCGCAACGAGCGATGTGTGCGAGAAGCCGCCGCTTCGCATCCGAGAGGGTGATAGCGCGAGCGCTGCCAAAAGGCGAGGAAGGAAGCCGCTTAGCGGCCGGCTTGTGCGCGGAGCTTGCGGACTGCGAGAGGAACGTGACTGCCTCTCAGCCGCCTGCTGAATTGACCTTAGCTGTCGCCTGGAAGATGAACAGCGGCGGCTTCCTTGTGGTGCTTGCCTATGCCTCTTGTTGCTCTCTGCGTGAACTCTTGTGCTTTCCTTTAGGCACCGGGGTGCAGAGAAACAGCTTGTGGTGCGCATAAGCCTGCCGCACGGAATATGTAAGAAATTGCTGATCTCCACCGTTTCCCACCATGCGCCACAGCTGCGCGTCCCGTGTTCAAGCAACGACAGCATGCCCAGCCCTGTGTGACTGAGAAGAAGCAGATGTTGTTCTTGCAATTCTCTACGCGCCTCTCAGAAGCCCGCTGCTCTGGCACTCGATCAGAGCTGGCTTTCGGCTTTGCCGCTTTTCCAGGCATTTCCTGCACATGGCCAGCGCATCTTGTGCACCTTTTGTCCTCAGCTCGAGCTGCCAAGACACTTTCTCTTCTTCAGCGCGCGGAACACTTTCATGCAGCTCTCGCACACATAAGAAACGGGGAGAGAAGCACTTTAGGTGCCTTAGTGTTTCTTCGACCAGACGTTCAACCCAGCACCACAAGCTGGGCGACAAGAAGGGCACGTGAAGCAAACGCTTTTTGCTGGCCCATTTTGCTGTGCCACGCTCTTCTGCGGCTCTTCAGAGCTTGACAAACTCCAACGCACCTGCTGCTGCTGCTGCTGCTGCTGCTGCTTGTGCTTCCAGCTGACAAGGAGCACAGCGATCTGGCAGCAGTTTTCAGGTTATGCAAAAGAAGAGCTTGGTGATTTGAATGTACTGCAGATCCGTGTTTGTGCAAGTTGCAGGGGCAAGCTCCTGACGAAGGTAGTCAGTCGCCTGGCACACTTTCCCCTTTGCCAGCTGCAGTGGAAATGCTTTCGGCTGACATTCGCACCAAGAGAGGCAGATTGCGGGCCTCCGGACCACCGAGAAGGTAACTGCATGAAGCGGGGGGTGGCGGGAGAGTCTTTTGGCAGAAGCGGCGTTCTGGAGCGCTTGGCAGCCGGCGCAACGAGCGATGTGTGCGAGAAGCCGCCGCTTCGCATCCGAGAGGGTGATAGCGCGAGCGCTGCCAAAAGGCGAGGAAGGAAGCCGCTTAGCGGCCGGCTTGTGCGCGGAGCTTGCGGACTGCGAGAGGAACGTGACTGCCTCTCAGCCGCCTGCTGAATTGACCTTAGCTGTCGCCTGGAAGATGAACAGCGGCGGCTTCCTTGTGCTGCTTGCCTATGCCTCTTGTTGCTCTCTGCGTGAACTCTTGCGGTTTCCTTTAGGCACCGGGGTGCAGAGAAACAGCTTGTGGTGCGCATAAGCCTGCCGCACGGAATATATAAGAAATTGCTGATCTCCACCGTTTCCCACTATGCGCCACAGCTGCGCGTCCCGTGTTCAAGCAACGACAGCATGCCCAGCTCTGTGTGACTGAGAAGAAGCAGATGTTGTTCTTGCAATTCTCTACGCGCCTCTCAGAAGCCCGCTGCTCTGGCACTCGATCAGAGCTGGCTTTCGGCTTTGCCGCTTTTCCAGGCATTTCCTGCACATGGCCAGCGCATCTTGTGCACCTTTTGTCCTCAGCTCGAGCTGCCAAGACACTTTCTCTTCTTCAGCGCGCGGAACACTTTCATGCAGCTCTCGCACACATAAGAAACGGGGAGAGAAGCGCTTTAGGTGCCTTAGTGTTTCTTCGACCAGACGTTCAACCCAGCACCACAAGCTGGGCGACAAGAAGGGCACGTGAAGCAAACGCTTTTTGCTGGCCCATTTTGCTGTGCCACGCTCTTCTGCGGCTCTTCAGAGCTTGACAAACTCCAACGCACCTGCTGCTGCTGCTGCTGCTGCTGCTGCTTGTGCTTCCAGCTGACAAGGAGCACAGCCATCTGGCAGCAGGTTTCAGGTTGTGCAAAAGAAGAGCTTGGTGATTTGAATGTACTGCAGATCCGTGTTTGTGCAAGTTGCAGGGGCAAGCTCCTGACAAAGGTGGTCGCCTGGCACACTTTCCCCTTTGCCAGCTGCAGTGGAAATGCTTTCGGCTGACATTCGCACCAAGAGAGGCAGATTGCGGGCCTCCGGACCACCGAGAAGGTAACTGCATGAAGCGGGGGGTGGCGGGAGTGTCTTTTGGCAGAAGCGGCGTTCTGGAGCGCTTGGCAGCCGGCGCAACGAGCGATGTGTGCGAGAAGACGCCGCTTCGCATCCGAGAGGGTGATAGCGCGAGCGCTGCCAAAAGGCGAGGAAGGAAGCCGCTTAGCGGCCGGCTTGTGCGCGGAGCTTGCGGACTGCGAGAGGAACGTGACTGCCTCTCAGCCGCCTGCTGAATTGACCTTAGCTGTCGCCTGGAAGATGAACAGCGGCGGCTTCCTTGTGGTGCTTGCCTATGCCTCTTGTTGCTCTCTGCGTGAACTCTTGCGGTTTCCTTTAGGCACCGGGGTGCAGAGAAACAGCTTGTGGTGCGCATAAGCCTGCCGCACGGAATATGTAAGAAATTGCTGATCTCCACCGTTTACCACCATGTGCAACAGCTGCGCGTCCCGTGTTCAAGCAACGACAGCATGCCCAGCTCTGTGTGACTGAGAAGAAGCAGATGTTGTTCTTGCAATTCTCTACGCGCCTCTCAGAAGCCCGCTGCTCTGGCACTCGATCAGAGCTGGCTTTCGGCTTTGCCGCTTTTCCAGGCATTTCCTGCACATGGCCAGCGCATCTTGTGCACCTTTTGTCCTCAGCTCGAGCTGCCAAGACACTTTCTCTTCTTCAGCGCGCGGAACACTTTCATGCAGCTCTCGCACACGTAAGAAACGGGGAGAGAAGCGCTTTAGTTGCCTTAGTCTTTCTGCGACCCAGACCTTCAACCCAGCACCACAAGCTGGGCGACAAGAAGGGCACGTGAAGCAAACGCTTTTTGCTGGCCCATTTTGCTGTGCCACGCTCTTCTGCGGCTCTTCAGAGCTTGACAAACTCCAACGCACCTGCTGCTGCTGCTGCTGCTGCTGCTGCTGCTTGTGCTTCCAGCTGACAAGGAGCACAGCGATCTGGCAGCAGGTTTCAGGTTGTGCAAAAGAAGAGCTTGGTGATTTGAATGTACTGCAGATCTGTGTTTGTGCAAGTTGCAGGGGCAAGCTCCTGACAAAGGTGGTCGCCTGGCACACTTTCCCCTTTGCCAGCTGCAGTGGAAATGCTTTCGGCTGACATTCGCACCAAGAGAGGCAGATTGCGGGCCTCCGGACCACCGAGAAGGTAACTGCATGAAGCGGGGGGTGGCGGGAGTGTCTTTTGGCAGAAGCGGCGTTCTGGAGCGCTTGGCAGCCGGCGCAACGAGCGATGTGTGCGAGAAGCCGCCGCTTCGCATCCGAGAGGGTGATAGCGCGAGCGCTGCCAAAAGGCGAGGAAGGAAGCCGCTTAGCGGCCGGCTTGTGCGCGGAGCTTGCGGACTGCGAGAGGAACGTGACTGCCTCTCAGCCGCCTGCTGAATTGACCTTAGCTGTCGCCTGGAAGATGAACAGCGGCGGCTTCCTTGTGCTGCTTGCCTATGCCTCTTGTTGCTCTCTACGGGAACTCTTACGCTTTCCTTTAGGCACCGGGGGTGCAGAGAAACAGCTTGTGGTGCGCATAAGCCTGCCGCACGGAATATGTAAGAAATTACTGATCTCCACCTTTTCCCACCATGCGCCACAGCTGCGCGTCCCGTGTTCAAGCAACGATAGGATGCCCAGCTCTGTGTGACTGAGAAGAAGCAGATGTTGTTCTTGCAATTCTTTACACGCTTCTCAGAAGCCCGCTACTCTGGCACTCGATCAGAGCTGGCTTTCGGCTTTGCCGCTTTTCCAGGCGTGTCCTGCACACGGCCAGCGCATCTTGTACACCTTTTGTCCTCAGCTCGAGCTGCCAAAACACTTTTTCTTCTTCAGCGTGCGGAACAATTTCGTGCAGCTCTCGCACACATAAGAAACGGGGAGAGAAGCGCTTTAGGTGCCTTAGTGTTTCTTCGACCAGATGTTCAACCCAGCACCACAAGCTGGGCGACAAGAAGGGCACGTGAAGCAAACGCTTTTTGCTGGCCCATTTTGCTGTGCCACGCTCTTCTGCGGCTCTTCAGAGCTTGACAAACTCCAACGCACCTGCTGCTGCTGCTGCTGCTGCTGCTGCTTGTGCTTCCAGCTGAAAAGGAGCACAGCCATCTGGCAGCAGGTTTCAGGTTGTGCAAAAGAAGAGCTTGGTGATTTGAATGTACTGCAGATCCGTGTTTGTGCAAGTTGCAGGGGCAAGCTCCTGACAAAGGTGGTCGCCTGGCACACTTTCCCCTTTGCCAGCTGCAGTGGAAATGCTTTCGGCTGACATTCGCACCAAGAGAGGCAGATTGCGGGCCTCCGGACCACCGAGAAGGTAACTGCATGAAGCGGGGGGTGGCGGGAGTGTCTTTTGGCAGAAGCGGCGTTCTGGAGCGCTTGGCAGCCGGCGCAACGAGCGATGTGTGCGAGAAGACGCCGCTTCGCATCCGAGAGGGTGATAGCGCGAGCGCTGCCAAAAGGCGAGGAAGGAAGCCGCTTAGCGGCCGGCTTGTGCGCGGAGCTTGCGGACTGCGAGAGGAACGTGACTGCCTCTCAGCCGCCTGCTGAATTGACCTTAGCTGTCGCCTGGAAGATGAACAGCGGCGGCTTCCTTGTGGTGCTTGCCTATGCCTCTTTTTGCTCTCTGCGTGAACTCTTGCGGTTTCCTTTAGGCACCGGGGTGCAGAGAAACAGCTTGTGGTGCGCATAAGCCTGCCGCACGGAATATGTAAGAAATTGCTGATCTCCACCGTTTACCACCATGTGCAACAGCTGCGCGTCCCGTGTTCAAGCAACGACAGCATGCCCAGCTCTGTGTGACTGAGAAGAAGCAGATGTTGTTCTTGCAATTCTCTACGCGCCTCTCAGAAGCCCGCTGCTCTGGCACTCGATCAGAGCTGGCTTTCGGCTTTGCCGCTTTTCCAGGCATTTCCTGCACATGGCCAGCGCATCTTGTGCACCTTTTGTCCTCAGCTCGAGCTGCCAAGACACTTTCTCTTCTTCAGCGCGCGGAACACTTTCATGCAGCTCTCGCACACGTAAGAAACGGGGAGAGAAGCGCTTTAGTTGCCTTAGTCTTTCTGCGACCCAGACCTTCAACCCAGCACCACAAGCTGGGCGACAAGAAGGGCACGTGAAGCAAACGCTTTTTGCTGGCCCATTTTGCTGTGCCACGCTCTTCTGCGGCTCTTCAGAGCTTGACAAACTCCAACGCACCTGCTGCTGCTGCTGCTGCTGCTGCTGCTGCTTGTGCTTCCAGCTGACAAGGAGCACAGCGATCTGGCAGCAGGTTTCAGGTTGTGCAAAAGAAGAGCTTGGTGATTTGAATGTACTGCAGATCTGTGTTTGTGCAAGTTGCAGGGGCAAGCTCCTGACAAAGGTGGTCGCCTGGCACACTTTCCCCTTTGCCAGCTGCAGTGGAAATGCTTTCGGCTGACATTCGCACCAAGAGAGGCAGATTGCGGGCCTCCGGACCACCGAGAAGGTAACTGCATGAAGCGGGGGGTGGCGGGAGTGTCTTTTGGCAGAAGCGGCGTTCTGGAGCGCTTGGCAGCCGGCGCAACGAGCGATGTGTGCGAGAAGCCGCCGCTTCGCATCCGAGAGGGTGATAGCGCGAGCGCTGCCAAAAGGCGAGGAAGGAAGCCGCTTAGCGGCCGGCTTGTGCGCGGAGCTTGCGGACTGCGAGAGGAACGTGACTGCCTCTCAGCCGCCTGCTGAATTGACCTTAGCTGTCGCCTGGAAGATGAACAGCGGCGGCTTCCTTGTGCTGCTTGCCTATGCCTCTTGTTGCTCTCTACGGGAACTCTTACGCTTTCCTTTAGGCACCGGGGGTGCAGAGAAACAGCTTGTGGTGCGCATAAGCCTGCCGCACGGAATATGTAAGAAATTACTGATCTCCACCTTTTCCCACCATGCGCCACAGCTGCGCGTCCCGTGTTCAAGCAACGATAGGATGCCCAGCTCTGTGTGACTGAGAAGAAGCAGATGTTGTTCTTGCAATTCTTTACACGCTTCTCAGAAGCCCGCTACTCTGGCACTCGATCAGAGCTGGCTTTCGGCTTTGCCGCTTTTCCAGGCGTGTCCTGCACACGGCCAGCGCATCTTGTACACCTTTTGTCCTCAGCTCGAGCTGCCAAAACACTTTTTCTTCTTCAGCGTGCGGAACAATTTCGTGCAGCTCTCGCACACATAAGAAACGGGGAGAGAAGCGCTTTAGGTGCCTTAGTGTTTCTTCGACCAGACGTTCAACCCAGCACCACAAGCTGGGCGACAAGAAGGGCACGTGAAGCAAACGCTTTTTGCTGGCCCATTTTGCTGTGCCACGCTCTTCTGCGGCTCTTCAGAGCTTGACAAACTCCAACGCAACTGCTGCTGCTGCTGCTGCTGCTGCTGCTTGTGCTTCCAGCTGACAAGGAGCACAGCGATCTGGCAGCAGGTTTCAGGTTGTGCAAAAGAAGAGCTTGGTGATTTGAATGTACTGCAGATCCGTGTTTGTGCAAGTTGCAGGGGCAAGCTCCTGACAAAGGTGGTCGCCTGGCACACTTTCCCCTTTGCCAGCTGCAGTGGAAATGCTTTCGGCTGACATTCGCACCAAGAGAGGCAGATTGCGGGCCTCCGGACCACCGAGAAGGTAACTGCATGAAGCGGGGGGTGGCGAGAGTGTCTTTTGGCAGAAGCGGCGTTCTGGAGCGCTTGGCAGCCGGCGCAACGAGCGATGTGTGCGAGAAGCCGCCGCTTCGCATCCGAGAGGGTGATAGCGCGAGCGCTGCCAAAAGGCGAGGAAGGAAGCCGCTTAGCGGCCGGCTTGTGCGCGGAGCTTGCGGACTGCGAGAGGAACGTGACTGCCTCTCAGCCGCCTGCTGAATTGACCTTAGCTGTCGCCTGGAAGATGAACAGCGGCGGCTTCCTTGTGGTGCTTGCCTATGCCTCTTGTTGCTCTCTGCGTGAACTCTTGTGCTTTCCTTTAGGCACCGGGGTGCAGAGAAACAGCTTGTGGTGCGCATAAGCCTGCCGCACGGAATATGTAAGAAATTGCTGATCTCCACCGTTTCCCACCATGCGCCACAGCTGCGCGTCCCGTGTTCAAGCAACGACAGCATGCCCAGCCCTGTGTGACTGAGAAGAAGCAGATGTTGTTCTTGCAATTCTCTACGCGCCTCTCAGAAGCCCGCTGCTCTGGCACTCGATCAGAGCTGGCTTTCGGCTTTGCCGCTTTTCCAGGCATTTCCTGCACATGGCCAGCGCATCTTGTGCACCTTTTGTCCTCAGCTCGAGCTGCCAAGACACTTTCTCTTCTTCAGCGCGCGGAACACTTTCATGCAGCTCTCGCACACATAAGAAACGGGGAGAGAAGCACTTTAGGTGCCTTAGTGTTTCTTCGACCAGACGTTCAACCCAGCACCACAAGCTGGGCGACAAGAAGGGCACGTGAAGCAAACGCTTTTTGCTGGCCCATTTTGCTGTGCCACGCTCTTCTGCGGCTCTTCAGAGCTTGACAAACTCCAACGCACCTGCTGCTGCTGCTGCTGCTGCTGCTGCTTGTGCTTCCAGCTGACAAGGAGCACAGCGATCTGGCAGCAGTTTTCAGGTTATGCAAAAGAAGAGCTTGGTGATTTGAATGTACTGCAGATCCGTGTTTGTGCAAGTTGCAGGGGCAAGCTCCTGACGAAGGTAGTCAGTCGCCTGGCACACTTTCCCCTTTGCCAGCTGCAGTGGAAATGCTTTCGGCTGACATTCGCACCAAGAGAGGCAGATTGCGGGCCTCCGGACCACCGAGAAGGTAACTGCATGAAGCGGGGGGTGGCGGGAGAGTCTTTTGGCAGAAGCGGCGTTCTGGAGCGCTTGGCAGCCGGCGCAACGAGCGATGTGTGCGAGAAGCCGCCGCTTCGCATCCGAGAGGGTGATAGCGCGAGCGCTGCCAAAAGGCGAGGAAGGAAGCCGCTTAGCGGCCGGCTTGTGCGCGGAGCTTGCGGACTGCGAGAGGAACGTGACTGCCTCTCAGCCGCCTGCTGAATTGACCTTAGCTGTCGCCTGGAAGATGAACAGCGGCGGCTTCCTTGTGCTGCTTGCCTATGCCTCTTGTTGCTCTCTGCGTGAACTCTTGCGGTTTCCTTTAGGCACCGGGGTGCAGAGAAACAGCTTGTGGTGCGCATAAGCCTGCCGCACGGAATATATAAGAAATTGCTGATCTCCACCGTTTCCCACTATGCGCCACAGCTGCGCGTCCCGTGTTCAAGCAACGACAGCATGCCCAGCTCTGTGTGACTGAGAAGAAGCAGATGTTGTTCTTGCAATTCTCTACGCGCCTCTCAGAAGCCCGCTGCTCTGGCACTCGATCAGAGCTGGCTTTCGGCTTTGCCGCTTTTCCAGGCATTTCCTGCACATGGCCAGCGCATCTTGTGCACCTTTTGTCCTCAGCTCGAGCTGCCAAGACACTTTCTCTTCTTCAGCGCGCGGAACACTTTCATGCAGCTCTCGCACACATAAGAAACGGGGAGAGAAGCGCTTTAGGTGCCTTAGTGTTTCTTCGACCAGACGTTCAACCCAGCACCACAAGCTGGGCGACAAGAAGGGCACGTGAAGCAAACGCTTTTTGCTGGCCCATTTTGCTGTGCCACGCTCTTCTGCGGCTCTTCAGAGCTTGACAAACTCCAACGCACCTGCTGCTGCTGCTGCTGCTGCTGCTGCTTGTGCTTCCAGCTGACAAGGAGCACAGCCATCTGGCAGCAGGTTTCAGGTTGTGCAAAAGAAGAGCTTGGTGATTTGAATGTACTGCAGATCCGTGTTTGTGCAAGTTGCAGGGGCAAGCTCCTGACAAAGGTGGTCGCCTGGCACACTTTCCCCTTTGCCAGCTGCAGTGGAAATGCTTTCGGCTGACATTCGCACCAAGAGAGGCAGATTGCGGGCCTCCGGACCACCGAGAAGGTAACTGCATGAAGCGGGGGGTGGCGGGAGTGTCTTTTGGCAGAAGCGGCGTTCTGGAGCGCTTGGCAGCCGGCGCAACGAGCGATGTGTGCGAGAAGACGCCGCTTCGCATCCGAGAGGGTGATAGCGCGAGCGCTGCCAAAAGGCGAGGAAGGAAGCCGCTTAGCGGCCGGCTTGTGCGCGGAGCTTGCGGACTGCGAGAGGAACGTGACTGCCTCTCAGCCGCCTGCTGAATTGACCTTAGCTGTCGCCTGGAAGATGAACAGCGGCGGCTTCCTTGTGGTGCTTGCCTATGCCTCTTGTTGCTCTCTGCGTGAACTCTTGCGGTTTCCTTTAGGCACCGGGGTGCAGAGAAACAGCTTGTGGTGCGCATAAGCCTGCCGCACGGAATATGTAAGAAATTGCTGATCTCCACCGTTTACCACCATGTGCAACAGCTGCGCGTCCCGTGTTCAAGCAACGACAGCATGCCCAGCTCTGTGTGACTGAGAAGAAGCAGATGTTGTTCTTGCAATTCTCTACGCGCCTCTCAGAAGCCCGCTGCTCTGGCACTCGATCAGAGCTGGCTTTCGGCTTTGCCGCTTTTCCAGGCATTTCCTGCACATGGCCAGCGCATCTTGTGCACCTTTTGTCCTCAGCTCGAGCTGCCAAGACACTTTCTCTTCTTCAGCGCGCGGAACACTTTCATGCAGCTCTCGCACACGTAAGAAACGGGGAGAGAAGCGCTTTAGTTGCCTTAGTCTTTCTGCGACCCAGACCTTCAACCCAGCACCACAAGCTGGGCGACAAGAAGGGCACGTGAAGCAAACGCTTTTTGCTGGCCCATTTTGCTGTGCCACGCTCTTCTGCGGCTCTTCAGAGCTTGACAAACTCCAACGCACCTGCTGCTGCTGCTGCTGCTGCTGCTGCTGCTTGTGCTTCCAGCTGACAAGGAGCACAGCGATCTGGCAGCAGGTTTCAGGTTGTGCAAAAGAAGAGCTTGGTGATTTGAATGTACTGCAGATCTGTGTTTGTGCAAGTTGCAGGGGCAAGCTCCTGACAAAGGTGGTCGCCTGGCACACTTTCCCCTTTGCCAGCTGCAGTGGAAATGCTTTCGGCTGACATTCGCACCAAGAGAGGCAGATTGCGGGCCTCCGGACCACCGAGAAGGTAACTGCATGAAGCGGGGGGTGGCGGGAGTGTCTTTTGGCAGAAGCGGCGTTCTGGAGCGCTTGGCAGCCGGCGCAACGAGCGATGTGTGCGAGAAGCCGCCGCTTCGCATCCGAGAGGGTGATAGCGCGAGCGCTGCCAAAAGGCGAGGAAGGAAGCCGCTTAGCGGCCGGCTTGTGCGCGGAGCTTGCGGACTGCGAGAGGAACGTGACTGCCTCTCAGCCGCCTGCTGAATTGACCTTAGCTGTCGCCTGGAAGATGAACAGCGGCGGCTTCCTTGTGCT
This sequence comes from Cyanistes caeruleus, assembly GCF_971803275.1. Lineage (NCBI taxonomy): Eukaryota > Metazoa > Chordata > Aves > Passeriformes > Paridae > Cyanistes > Cyanistes caeruleus. The sequence goes on from NC_141722.1 coordinate 5,567,978, forward strand.
GCTTGCCTATGCCTCTTGTTGCTCTCTACGGGAACTCTTACGCTTTCCTTTAGGCACCGGGGGTGCAGAGAAACAGCTTGTGGTGCGCATAAGCCTGCCGCACGGAATATGTAAGAAATTACTGATCTCCACCTTTTCCCACCATGCGCCACAGCTGCGCGTCCCGTGTTCAAGCAACGATAGGATGCCCAGCTCTGTGTGACTGAGAAGAAGCAGATGTTGTTCTTGCAATTCTTTACACGCTTCTCAGAAGCCCGCTACTCTGGCACTCGATCAGAGCTGGCTTTCGGCTTTGCCGCTTTTCCAGGCGTGTCCTGCACACGGCCAGCGCATCTTGTACACCTTTTGTCCTCAGCTCGAGCTGCCAAAACACTTTTTCTTCTTCAGCGTGCGGAACAATTTCGTGCAGCTCTCGCACACATAAGAAACGGGGAGAGAAGCGCTTTAGGTGCCTTAGTGTTTCTTCGACCAGACGTTCAACCCAGCACCACAAGCTGGGCGACAAGAAGGGCACGTGAAGCAAACGCTTTTTGCTGGCCCATTTTGCTGTGCCACGCTCTTCTGCGGCTCTTCAGAGCTTGACAAACTCCAACGCAACTGCTGCTGCTGCTGCTGCTGCTGCTGCTTGTGCTTCCAGCTGACAAGGAGCACAGCGATCTGGCAGCAGGTTTCAGGTTGTGCAAAAGAAGAGCTTGGTGATTTGAATGTACTGCAGATCCGTGTTTGTGCAAGTTGCAGGGGCAAGCTCCTGACAAAGGTGGTCGCCTGGCACACTTTCCCCTTTGCCAGCTGCAGTGGAAATGCTTTCGGCTGACATTCGCACCAAGAGAGGCAGATTGCGGGCCTCCGGACCACCGAGAAGGTAACTGCATGAAGCGGGGGGTGGCGAGAGTGTCTTTTGGCAGAAGCGGCGTTCTGGAGCGCTTGGCAGCCGGCGCAACGAGCGATGTGTGCGAGAAGCCGCCGCTTCGCATCCGAGAGGGTGATAGCGCGAGCGCTGCCAAAAGGCGAGGAAGGAAGCCGCTTAGCGGCCGGCTTGTGCGCGGAGCTTGCGGACTGCGAGAGGAACGTGACTGCCTCTCAGCCGCCTGCTGAATTGACCTTAGCTGTCGCCTGGAAGATGAACAGCGGCGGCTTCCTTGTGGTGCTTGCCTATGCCTCTTGTTGCTCTCTGCGTGAACTCTTGTGCTTTCCTTTAGGCACCGGGGTGCAGAGAAACAGCTTGTGGTGCGCATAAGCCTGCCGCACGGAATATGTAAGAAATTACTGATCTCCACCTTTTCCCACCATGCGCCACAGCTGCGCGTCCCGTGTTCAAGCAACGATAGGATGCCCAGCTCTGTGTGACTGAGAAGAAGCAGATGTTGTTCTTGCAATTCTTTACACGCTTCTCAGAAGCCCGCTACTCTGGCACTCGATCAGAGCTGGCTTTCGGCTTTGCCGCTTTTCCAGGCGTGTCCTGCACACGGCCAGCGCATCTTGTACACCTTTTGTCCTCAGCTCGAGCTGCCAAAACACTTTTTCTTCTTCAGCGTGCGGAACAATTTCGTGCAGCTCTCGCACACATAAGAAACGGGGAGAGAAGCGCTTTAGGTGCCTTAGTGTTTCTTCGACCAGACGTTCAACCCAGCACCACAAGCTGGGCGACAAGAAGGGCACGTGAAGCAAACGCTTTTTGCTGGCCCATTTTGCTGTGCCACGCTCTTCTGCGGCTCTTCAGAGCTTGACAAACTCCAACGCAACTGCTGCTGCTGCTGCTGCTGCTGCTGCTTGTGCTTCCAGCTGACAAGGAGCACAGCGATCTGGCAGCAGGTTTCAGGTTGTGCAAAAGAAGAGCTTGGTGATTTGAATGTACTGCAGATCCGTGTTTGTGCAAGTTGCAGGGGCAAGCTCCTGACAAAGGTGGTCGCCTGGCACACTTTCCCCTTTGCCAGCTGCAGTGGAAATGCTTTCGGCTGACATTCGCACCAAGAGAGGCAGATTGCGGGCCTCCGGACCACCGAGAAGGTAACTGCATGAAGCGGGGGGTGGCGAGAGTGTCTTTTGGCAGAAGCGGCGTTCTGGAGCGCTTGGCAGCCGGCGCAACGAGCGATGTGTGCGAGAAGCCGCCGCTTCGCATCCGAGAGGGTGATAGCGCGAGCGCTGCCAAAAGGCGAGGAAGGAAGCCGCTTAGCGGCCGGCTTGTGCGCGGAGCTTGCGGACTGCGAGAGGAACGTGACTGCCTCTCAGCCGCCTGCTGAATTGACCTTAGCTGTCGCCTGGAAGATGAACAGCGGCGGCTTCCTTGTGGTGCTTGCCTATGCCTCTTGTTGCTCTCTGCGTGAACTCTTGTGCTTTCCTTTAGGCACCGGGGTGCAGAGAAACAGCTTGTGGTGCGCATAAGCCTGCCGCACGGAATATGTAAGAAATTGCTGATCTCCACCGTTTCCCACCATGCGCCACAGCTGCGCGTCCCGTGTTCAAGCAACGACAGCATGCCCAGCCCTGTGTGACTGAGAAGAAGCAGATGTTGTTCTTGCAATTCTCTACGCGCCTCTCAGAAGCCCGCTGCTCTGGCACTCGATCAGAGCTGGCTTTCGGCTTTGCCGCTTTTCCAGGCATTTCCTGCACATGGCCAGCGCATCTTGTGCACCTTTTGTCCTCAGCTCGAGCTGCCAAGACACTTTCTCTTCTTCAGCGCGCGGAACACTTTCATGCAGCTCTCGCACACATAAGAAACGGGGAGAGAAGCACTTTAGGTGCCTTAGTGTTTCTTCGACCAGACGTTCAACCCAGCACCACAAGCTGGGCGACAAGAAGGGCACGTGAAGCAAACGCTTTTTGCTGGCCCATTTTGCTGTGCCACGCTCTTCTGCGGCTCTTCAGAGCTTGACAAACTCCAACGCACCTGCTGCTGCTGCTGCTGCTGCTGCTGCTTGTGCTTCCAGCTGACAAGGAGCACAGCGATCTGGCAGCAGTTTTCAGGTTATGCAAAAGAAGAGCTTGGTGATTTGAATGTACTGCAGATCCGTGTTTGTGCAAGTTGCAGGGGCAAGCTCCTGACGAAGGTAGTCAGTCGCCTGGCACACTTTCCCCTTTGCCAGCTGCAGTGGAAATGCTTTCGGCTGACATTCGCACCAAGAGAGGCAGATTGCGGGCCTCCGGACCACCGAGAAGGTAACTGCATGAAGCGGGGGGTGGCGGGAGAGTCTTTTGGCAGAAGCGGCGTTCTGGAGCGCTTGGCAGCCGGCGCAACGAGCGATGTGTGCGAGAAGCCGCCGCTTCGCATCCGAGAGGGTGATAGCGCGAGCGCTGCCAAAAGGCGAGGAAGGAAGCCGCTTAGCGGCCGGCTTGTGCGCGGAGCTTGCGGACTGCGAGAGGAACGTGACTGCCTCTCAGCCGCCTGCTGAATTGACCTTAGCTGTCGCCTGGAAGATGAACAGCGGCGGCTTCCTTGTGCTGCTTGCCTATGCCTCTTGTTGCTCTCTGCGTGAACTCTTGCGGTTTCCTTTAGGCACCGGGGTGCAGAGAAACAGCTTGTGGTGCGCATAAGCCTGCCGCACGGAATATATAAGAAATTGCTGATCTCCACCGTTTCCCACTATGCGCCACAGCTGCGCGTCCCGTGTTCAAGCAACGACAGCATGCCCAGCTCTGTGTGACTGAGAAGAAGCAGATGTTGTTCTTGCAATTCTCTACGCGCCTCTCAGAAGCCCGCTGCTCTGGCACTCGATCAGAGCTGGCTTTCGGCTTTGCCGCTTTTCCAGGCATTTCCTGCACATGGCCAGCGCATCTTGTGCACCTTTTGTCCTCAGCTCGAGCTGCCAAGACACTTTCTCTTCTTCAGCGCGCGGAACACTTTCATGCAGCTCTCGCACACATAAGAAACGGGGAGAGAAGCGCTTTAGGTGCCTTAGTGTTTCTTCGACCAGACGTTCAACCCAGCACCACAAGCTGGGCGACAAGAAGGGCACGTGAAGCAAACGCTTTTTGCTGGCCCATTTTGCTGTGCCACGCTCTTCTGCGGCTCTTCAGAGCTTGACAAACTCCAACGCACCTGCTGCTGCTGCTGCTGCTGCTGCTGCTTGTGCTTCCAGCTGACAAGGAGCACAGCCATCTGGCAGCAGGTTTCAGGTTGTGCAAAAGAAGAGCTTGGTGATTTGAATGTACTGCAGATCCGTGTTTGTGCAAGTTGCAGGGGCAAGCTCCTGACAAAGGTGGTCGCCTGGCACACTTTCCCCTTTGCCAGCTGCAGTGGAAATGCTTTCGGCTGACATTCGCACCAAGAGAGGCAGATTGCGGGCCTCCGGACCACCGAGAAGGTAACTGCATGAAGCGGGGGGTGGCGGGAGTGTCTTTTGGCAGAAGCGGCGTTCTGGAGCGCTTGGCAGCCGGCGCAACGAGCGATGTGTGCGAGAAGACGCCGCTTCGCATCCGAGAGGGTGATAGCGCGAGCGCTGCCAAAAGGCGAGGAAGGAAGCCGCTTAGCGGCCGGCTTGTGCGCGGAGCTTGCGGACTGCGAGAGGAACGTGACTGCCTCTCAGCCGCCTGCTGAATTGACCTTAGCTGTCGCCTGGAAGATGAACAGCGGCGGCTTCCTTGTGGTGCTTGCCTATGCCTCTTTTTGCTCTCTGCGTGAACTCTTGCGGTTTCCTTTAGGCACCGGGGTGCAGAGAAACAGCTTGTGGTGCGCATAAGCCTGCCGCACGGAATATGTAAGAAATTGCTGATCTCCACCGTTTACCACCATGTGCAACAGCTGCGCGTCCCGTGTTCAAGCAACGACAGCATGCCCAGCTCTGTGTGACTGAGAAGAAGCAGATGTTGTTCTTGCAATTCTCTACGCGCCTCTCAGAAGCCCGCTGCTCTGGCACTCGATCAGAGCTGGCTTTCGGCTTTGCCGCTTTTCCAGGCATTTCCTGCACATGGCCAGCGCATCTTGTGCACCTTTTGTCCTCAGCTCGAGCTGCCAAGACACTTTCTCTTCTTCAGCGCGCGGAACACTTTCATGCAGCTCTCGCACACGTAAGAAACGGGGAGAGAAGCGCTTTAGTTGCCTTAGTCTTTCTGCGACCCAGACCTTCAACCCAGCACCACAAGCTGGGCGACAAGAAGGGCACGTGAAGCAAACGCTTTTTGCTGGCCCATTTTGCTGTGCCACGCTCTTCTGCGGCTCTTCAGAGCTTGACAAACTCCAACGCACCTGCTGCTGCTGCTGCTGCTGCTGCTGCTGCTTGTGCTTCCAGCTGACAAGGAGCACAGCGATCTGGCAGCAGGTTTCAGGTTGTGCAAAAGAAGAGCTTGGTGATTTGAATGTACTGCAGATCTGTGTTTGTGCAAGTTGCAGGGGCAAGCTCCTGACAAAGGTGGTCGCCTGGCACACTTTCCCCTTTGCCAGCTGCAGTGGAAATGCTTTCGGCTGACATTCGCACCAAGAGAGGCAGATTGCGGGCCTCCGGACCACCGAGAAGGTAACTGCATGAAGCGGGGGGTGGCGGGAGTGTCTTTTGGCAGAAGCGGCGTTCTGGAGCGCTTGGCAGCCGGCGCAACGAGCGATGTGTGCGAGAAGCCGCCGCTTCGCATCCGAGAGGGTGATAGCGCGAGCGCTGCCAAAAGGCGAGGAAGGAAGCCGCTTAGCGGCCGGCTTGTGCGCGGAGCTTGCGGACTGCGAGGGGAACGTGACTGCCTCTCAGCCGCCTGCTGAATTGACCTTAGCTGTCGCCTGGAAGATGAACAGCGGCGGCTTCCTTGTGCTGCTTGCCTATGCCTCTTGTTGCTCTCTACGGGAACTCTTACGCTTTCCTTTAGGCACCGGGGGTGCAGAGAAACAGCTTGTGGTGCGCATAAGCCTGCCGCACGGAATATGTAAGAAATTACTGATCTCCACCTTTTCCCACCATGCGCCACAGCTGCGCGTCCCGTGTTCAAGCAACGATAGGATGCCCAGCTCTGTGTGACTGAGAAGAAGCAGATGTTGTTCTTGCAATTCTTTACACGCTTCTCAGAAGCCCGCTACTCTGGCACTCGATCAGAGCTGGCTTTCGGCTTTGCCGCTTTTCCAGGCGTGTCCTGCACACGGCCAGCGCATCTTGTACACCTTTTGTCCTCAGCTCGAGCTGCCAAAACACTTTTTCTTCTTCAGCGTGCGGAACAATTTCGTGCAGCTCTCGCACACATAAGAAACGGGGAGAGAAGCGCTTTAGGTGCCTTAGTGTTTCTTCGACCAGACGTTCAACCCAGCACCACAAGCTGGGCGACAAGAAGGGCACGTGAAGCAAACGCTTTTTGCTGGCCCATTTTGCTGTGCCACGCTCTTCTGCGGCTCTTCAGAGCTTGACAAACTCCAACGCAACTGCTGCTGCTGCTGCTGCTGCTGCTGCTGCTGCTTGTGCTTCCAGCTGACAAGGAGCACAGCGATCTGGCAGCAGGTTTCAGGTTGTGCAAAAGAAGAGCTTGGTGATTTGAATGTACTGCAGATCCGTGTTTGTGCAAGTTGCAGGGGCAAGCTCCTGACAAAGGTGGTCGCCTGGCACACTTTCCCCTTTGCCAGCTGCAGTGGAAATGCTTTCGGCTGACATTCGCACCAAGAGAGGCAGATTGCGGGCCTCCGGACCACCGAGAAGGTAACTGCATGAAGCGGGGGGTGGCGAGAGTGTCTTTTGGCAGAAGCGGCGTTCTGGAGCGCTTGGCAGCCGGCGCAACGAGCGATGTGTGCGAGAAGCCGCCGCTTCGCATCCGAGAGGGTGATAGCGCGAGCGCTGCCAAAAGGCGAGGAAGGAAGCCGCTTAGCGGCCGGCTTGTGCGCGGAGCTTGCGGACTGCGAGAGGAACGTGACTGCCTCTCAGCCGCCTGCTGAATTGACCTTAGCTGTCGCCTGGAAGATGAACAGCGGCGGCTTCCTTGTGGTGCTTGCCTATGCCTCTTGTTGCTCTCTGCGTGAACTCTTGTGCTTTCCTTTAGGCACCGGGGTGCAGAGAAACAGCTTGTGGTGCGCATAAGCCTGCCGCACGGAATATGTAAGAAATTGCTGATCTCCACCGTTTCCCACCATGCGCCACAGCTGCGCGTCCCGTGTTCAAGCAACGACAGCATGCCCAGCCCTGTGTGACTGAGAAGAAGCAGATGTTGTTCTTGCAATTCTCTACGCGCCTCTCAGAAGCCCGCTGCTCTGGCACTCGATCAGAGCTGGCTTTCGGCTTTGCCGCTTTTCCAGGCATTTCCTGCACATGGCCAGCGCATCTTGTGCACCTTTTGTCCTCAGCTCGAGCTGCCAAGACACTTTCTCTTCTTCAGCGCGCGGAACACTTTCATGCAGCTCTCGCACACATAAGAAACGGGGAGAGAAGCACTTTAGGTGCCTTAGTGTTTCTTCGACCAGACGTTCAACCCAGCACCACAAGCTGGGCGACAAGAAGGGCACGTGAAGCAAACGCTTTTTGCTGGCCCATTTTGCTGTGCCACGCTCTTCTGCGGCTCTTCAGAGCTTGACAAACTCCAACGCACCTGCTGCTGCTGCTGCTGCTGCTGCTGCTTGTGCTTCCAGCTGACAAGGAGCACAGCCATCTGGCAGCAGTTTTCAGGTTATGCAAAAGAAGAGCTTGGTGATTTGAATGTACTGCAGATCCGTGTTTGTGCAAGTTGCAGGGGCAAGCTCCTGACAAAGGTAGTCAGTCGCCTGGCACACTTTCCCCTTTGCCAGCTGCAGTGGAAATGCTTTCGGCTGACATTCGCACCAAGAGAGGCAGATTGCGGGCCTCCGGACCACCGAGAAGGTAACTGCATGAAGCGGGGGGTGGCGAGAGAGTCTTTTGGCAGAAGCGGCATTCTGGAGCGCTTGGCAGCCGGCGCAACGAGCGATGTGTGCGAGAAGCCGCCGCTTCGCATCCGAGAGGGTGATAGCGCGAGCGCTGCCAAAAGGCGAGGAAGGAAGCCGCTTAGCGGCCGGCTTGTGCGCGGAGCTTGCGGACTGCGAGAGGAACGTGACTGCCTCTCAGCCGCCTGCTGAATTGACCTTAGCTGTCGCCTGGAAGATGAACAGCGGCGGCTTCCTTGTGCTGCTTGCCTATGCCTCTTGTTGCTCTCTGCGTGAACTCTTGTGCTTTCCTTTAGGCACCGGGGTGCAGAGAAACAGCTTGTGGTGCGCATAAGCCTGCCGCACGGAATATATAAGAAATTGCTGATCTCCACCGTTTCCCACTATGCGCCACAGCTGCGCGTCCCGTGTTCAAGCAACGACAGCATGCCCAGCTCTGTGTGACTGAGAAGAAGCAGATGTTGTTCTTGCAATTCTCTACGCGCCTCTCAGAAGCCCGCTGCTCTGGCACTCGATCAGAGCTGGCTTTCGGCTTTGCCGCTTTTCCAGGCATTTCCTGCACATGGCCAGCGCATCTTGTGCACCTTTTGTCCTCAGCTCGAGCTGCCAAGACACTTTCTCTTCTTCAGCGCGCGGAACACTTTCATGCAGCTCTCGCACACATAAGAAACGGGGAGAGAAGCGCTTTAGGTGCCTTAGTGTTTCTTCGACCAGACGTTCAACCCAGCACCACAAGCTGGGCGACAAGAAGGGCACGTGAAGCAAACGCTTTTTGCTGGCCCATTTTGCTGTGCCACGCTCTTCTGCGGCTCTTCAGAGCTTGACAAACTCCAACGCACCTGCTGCTGCTGCTGCTGCTGCTGCTGCTTGTGCTTCCAGCTGACAAGGAGCACAGCCATCTGGCAGCAGGTTTCAGGTTGTGCAAAAGAAGAGCTTGGTGATTTGAATGTACTGCAGATCCGTGTTTGTGCAAGTTGCAGGGGCAAGCTCCTGACAAAGGTGGTCGCCTGGCACACTTTCCCCTTTGCCAGCTGCAGTGGAAATGCTTTCGGCTGACATTCGCACCAAGAGAGGCAGATTGCGGGCCTCCGGACCACCGAGAAGGTAACTGCATGAAGCGGGGGGTGGCGGGAGTGTCTTTTGGCAGAAGCGGCGTTCTGGAGCGCTTGGCAGCCGGCGCAACGAGCGATGTGTGCGAGAAGACGCCGCTTCGCATCCGAGAGGGTGATAGCGCGAGCGCTGCCAAAAGGCGAGGAAGGAAGCCGCTTAGCGGCCGGCTTGTGCGCGGAGCTTGCGGACTGCGAGAGGAACGTGACTGCCTCTCAGCCGCCTGCTGAATTGACCTTAGCTGTCGCCTGGAAGATGAACAGCGGCGGCTTCCTTGTGGTGCTTGCCTATGCCTCTTTTTGCTCTCTGCGTGAACTCTTGCGGTTTCCTTTAGGCACCGGGGTGCAGAGAAACAGCTTGTGGTGCGCATAAGCCTGCCGCACGGAATATGTAAGAAATTGCTGATCTCCACCGTTTACCACCATGTGCAACAGCTGCGCGTCCCGTGTTCAAGCAACGACAGCATGCCCAGCTCTGTGTGACTGAGAAGAAGCAGATGTTGTTCTTGCAATTCTCTACGCGCCTCTCAGAAGCCCGCTGCTCTGGCACTCGATCAGAGCTGGCTTTCGGCTTTGCCGCTTTTCCAGGCATTTCCTGCACATGGCCAGCGCATCTTGTGCACCTTTTGTCCTCAGCTCGAGCTGCCAAGACACTTTCTCTTCTTCAGCGCGCGGAACACTTTCATGCAGCTCTCGCACACGTAAGAAACGGGGAGAGAAGCGCTTTAGTTGCCTTAGTCTTTCTGCGACCCAGACCTTCAACCCAGCACCACAAGCTGGGCGACAAGAAGGGCACGTGAAGCAAACGCTTTTTGCTGGCCCATTTTGCTGTGCCACGCTCTTCTGCGGCTCTTCAGAGCTTGACAAACTCCAACGCACCTGCTGCTGCTGCTGCTGCTGCTGCTGCTGCTTGTGCTTCCAGCTGACAAGGAGCACAGCGATCTGGCAGCAGGTTTCAGGTTGTGCAAAAGAAGAGCTTGGTGATTTGAATGTACTGCAGATCTGTGTTTGTGCAAGTTGCAGGGGCAAGCTCCTGACAAAGGTGGTCGCCTGGCACACTTTCCCCTTTGCCAGCTGCAGTGGAAATGCTTTCGGCTGACATTCGCACCAAGAGAGGCAGATTGCGGGCCTCCGGACCACCGAGAAGGTAACTGCATGAAGCGGGGGGTGGCGGGAGTGTCTTTTGGCAGAAGCGGCGTTCTGGAGCGCTTGGCAGCCGGCGCAACGAGCGATGTGTGCGAGAAGCCGCCGCTTCGCATCCGAGAGGGTGATAGCGCGAGCGCTGCCAAAAGGCGAGGAAGGAAGCCGCTTAGCGGCCGGCTTGTGCGCGGAGCTTGCGGACTGCGAGAGGAACGTGACTGCCTCTCAGCCGCCTGCTGAATTGACCTTAGCTGTCGCCTGGAAGATGAACAGCGGCGGCTTCCTTGTGCTGCTTGCCTATGCCTCTTGTTGCTCTCTACGGGAACTCTTACGCTTTCCTTTAGGCACCGGGGGTGCAGAGAAACAGCTTGTGGTGCGCATAAGCCTGCCGCACGGAATATGTAAGAAATTACTGATCTCCACCTTTTCCCACCATGCGCCACAGCTGCGCGTCCCGTGTTCAAGCAACGATAGGATGCCCAGCTCTGTGTGACTGAGAAGAAGCAGATGTTGTTCTTGCAATTCTTTACACGCTTCTCAGAAGCCCGCTACTCTGGCACTCGATCAGAGCTGGCTTTCGGCTTTGCCGCTTTTCCAGGCGTGTCCTGCACACGGCCAGCGCATCTTGTACACCTTTTGTCCTCAGCTCGAGCTGCCAAAACACTTTTTCTTCTTCAGCGTGCGGAACAATTTCGTGCAGCTCTCGCACACATAAGAAACGGGGAGAGAAGCGCTTTAGGTGCCTTAGTGTTTCTTCGACCAGACGTTCAACCCAGCACCACAAGCTGGGCGACAAGAAGGGCACGTGAAGCAAACGCTTTTTGCTGGCCCATTTTGCTGTGCCACGCTCTTCTGCGGCTCTTCAGAGCTTGACAAACTCCAACGCAACTGCTGCTGCTGCTGCTGCTGCTGCTGCTGCTGCTTGTGCTTCCAGCTGACAAGGAGCACAGCGATCTGGCAGCAGGTTTCAGGTTGTGCAAAAGAAGAGCTTGGTGATTTGAATGTACTGCAGATCCGTGTTTGTGCAAGTTGCAGGGGCAAGCTCCTGACAAAGGTGGTCGCCTGGCACACTTTCCCCTTTGCCAGCTGCAGTGGAAATGCTTTCGGCTGACATTCGCACCAAGAGAGGCAGATTGCGGGCCTCCGGACCACCGAGAAGGTAACTGCATGAAGCGGGGGGTGGCGGGAGTGTCTTTTGGCAGAAGCGGCGTTCTGGAGCGCTTGGCAGCCGGCGCAACGAGCGATGTGTGCGAGAAGCCGCCGCTTCGCATCCGAGAGGGTGATAGCGCGAGCGCTGCCAAAAGGCGAGGAAGGAAGCCGCTTAGCGGCCGGCTTGTGCGCGGAGCTTGCGGACTGCGAGAGGAACGTGACTGCCTCTCAGCCGCCTGCTGAATTGACCTTAGCTGTCGCCTGGAAGATGAACAGCGGCGGCTTCCTTGTGGTGCTTGCCTATGCCTCTTGTTGCTCTCTGCGTGAACTCTTGTGCTTTCCTTTAGGCACCGGGGTGCAGAGAAACAGCTTGTGGTGCGCATAAGCCTGCCGCACGGAATATGTAAGAAATTGCTGATCTCCACCGTTTCCCACCATGCGCCACAGCTGCGCGTCCCGTGTTCAAGCAACGACAGCATGCCCAGCCCTGTGTGACTGAGAAGAAGCAGATGTTGTTCTTGCAATTCTCTACGCGCCTCTCAGAAGCCCGCTGCTCTGGCACTCGATCAGAGCTGGCTTTCGGCTTTGCCGCTTTTCCAGGCATTTCCTGCACATGGCCAGCGCATCTTGTGCACCTTTTGTCCTCAGCTCGAGCTGCCAAGACACTTTCTCTTCTTCAGCGCGCGGAACACTTTCATGCAGCTCTCGCACACATAAGAAACGGGGAGAGAAGCACTTTAGGTGCCTTAGTGTTTCTTCGACCAGACGTTCAACCCAGCACCACAAGCTGGGCGACAAGAAGGGCACGTGAAGCAAACGCTTTTTGCTGGCCCATTTTGCTGTGCCACGCTCTTCTGCGGCTCTTCAGAGCTTGACAAACTCCAACGCACCTGCTGCTGCTGCTGCTGCTGCTGCTGCTTGTGCTTCCAGCTGACAAGGAGCACAGCGATCTGGCAGCAGTTTTCAGGTTATGCAAAAGAAGAGCTTGGTGATTTGAATGTACTGCAGATCCGTGTTTGTGCAAGTTGCAGGGGCAAGCTCCTGACAAAGGTAGTCAGTCGCCTGGCACACTTTCCCCTTTGCCAGCTGCAGTGGAAATGCTTTCGGCTGACATTCGCACCAAGAGAGGCAGATTGCGGGCCTCCGGACCACGGAGAAGGTAACTGCATGAAGCGGGGGGTGGCGAGAGAGTCTTTTGGCAGAAGCGGCATTCTGGAGCGCTTCGCAGCCGGCGCAACGAGCGATGTGTGCGAGAAGCCGCCGCTTCGCATCCGAGAGGGTGATAGCGCGAGCGCTGCCAAAAGGCGAGGAAGGAAGCCGCTTAGCGGCCGGCTTGTGCGCGGAGCTTGCGGACTGCGAGAGGAACGTGACTGCCTCTCAGCCGCCTGCTGAATTGACCTTAGCTGTCGCCTGGAAGATGAACAGCGGCGGCTTCCTTGTGCTGCTTGCCTATGCCTCTTGTTGCTCTCTGCGTGAACTCTTGCGGTTTCCTTTAGGCACCGGGGTGCAGAGAAACAGCTTGTGGTGCGCATAAGCCTGCCGCACGGAATATATAAGAAATTGCTGATCTCCACCGTTTCCCACTATGCGCCACAGCTGCGCGTCCCGTGTTCAAGCAACGACAGCATGCCCAGCTCTGTGTGACTGAGAAGAAGCAGATGTTGTTCTTGCAATTCTCTACGCGCCTCTCAGAAGCCCGCTGCTCTGGCACTCGATCAGAGCTGGCTTTCGGCTTTGCCGCTTTTCCAGGCATTTCCTGCACATGGCCAGCGCATCTTGTGCACCTTTTGTCCTCAGCTCGAGCTGCCAAGACACTTTCTCTTCTTCAGCGCGCGGAACACTTTCATGCAGCTCTCGCACACATAAGAAACGGGGAGAGAAGCGCTTTAGGTGCCTTAGTGTTTCTTCGACCAGACGTTCAACCCAGCACCACAAGCTGGGCGACAAGAAGGGCACGTGAAGCAAACGCTTTTTGCTGGCCCATTTTGCTGTGCCACGCTCTTCTGCGGCTCTTCAGAGCTTGACAAACTCCAACGCACCTGCTGCTGCTGTTGCTGCTGCTGCTGCTTGTGCTTCCAGCTGACAAGGAGCACAGCCATCTGGCAGCAGGTTTCAGGTTGTGCAAAAGAAGAGCTTGGTGATTTGAATGTACTGCAGATCCGTGTTTGTGCAAGTTGCAGGGGCAAGCTCCTGACAAAGGTGGTCGCCTGGCACACTTTCCCCTTTGCCAGCTGCAGTGGAAATGCTTTCGGCTGACATTCGCACCAAGAGAGGCAGATTGCGGGCCTCCGGACCACCGAGAAGGTAACTGCATGAAGCGGGGGGTGGCGGGAGTGTCTTTTGGCAGAAGCGGCGTTCTGGAGCGCTTGGCAGCCGGCGCAACGAGCGATGTGTGCGAGAAGACGCCGCTTCGCATCCGAGAGGGTGATAGCGCGAGCGCTGCCAAAAGGCGAGGAAGGAAGCCGCTTAGCGGCCGGCTTGTGCGCGGAGCTTGCGGACTGCGAGAGGAACGTGACTGCCTCTCAGCCGCCTGCTGAATTGACCTTAGCTGTCGCCTGGAAGATGAACAGCGGCGGCTTCCTTGTGGTGCTTGCCTATGCCTCTTTTTGCTCTCTGCGTGAACTCTTGCGGTTTCCTTTAGGCACCGGGGTGCAGAGAAACAGCTTGTGGTGCGCATAAGCCTGCCGCACGGAATATGTAAGAAATTGCTGATCTCCACCGTTTACCACCATGTGCAACAGCTGCGCGTCCCGTGTTCAAGCAACGACAGCATGCCCAGCTCTGTGTGACTGAGAAGAAGCAGATGTTGTTCTTGCAATTCTCTACGCGCCTCTCAGAAGCCCGCTGCTCTGGCACTCGATCAGAGCTGGCTTTCGGCTTTGCCGCTTTTCCAGGCATTTCCTGCACATGGCCAGCGCATCTTGTGCACCTTTTGTCCTCAGCTCGAGCTGCCAAGACACTTTCTCTTCTTCAGCGCGCGGAACACTTTCATGCAGCTCTCGCACACGTAAGAAACGGGGAGAGAAGCGCTTTAGTTGCCTTAGTCTTTCTGCGACCCAGACCTTCAACCCAGCACCACAAGCTGGGCGACAAGAAGGGCACGTGAAGCAAACGCTTTTTGCTGGCCCATTTTGCTGTGCCACGCTCTTCTGCGGCTCTTCAGAGCTTGACAAACTCCAACGTACCTGCTGCTGCTGCTGCTGCTGCTGCTGCTGCTGCTGCTTGTGCTTCCAGCTGACAAGGAGCACAGCGATCTGGCAGCAGGTTTCAGGTTGTGCAAAAGAAGAGCTTGGTGATTTGAATGTACTGCAGATCTGTGTTTGTGCAAGTTGCAGGGGCAAGCTCCTGACAAAGGTGGTCGCCTGGCACACTTTCCCCTTTGCCAGCTGCAGTGGAAATGCTTTCGGCTGACATTCGCACCAAGAGAGGCAGATTGCGGGCCTCCGGACCACCGAGAAGGTAACTGCATGAAGCGGGGGGTGGCGGGAGTGTCTTTTGGCAGAAGCGGCGTTCTGGAGCGCTTGGCAGCCGGCGCAACGAGCGATGTGTACGAGAAGCCGCCGCTTCGCATCCGAGAGGGTGATAGCGCGAGCGCTGCCAAAAGGCGAGGAAGGAAGCCGCTTAGCGGCCGGCTTGTGCGCGGAGCTTGCGGACTGCAAGAAGAACGTGACTGCCTCTCAGCCGCCTGCTGAATTGACCTTAGCTGTCGCCTGGAAGATGAACAGCGGCGGCTTCCTTGTGGTGCTTGCCTATGCCTCTTGTTGCTCTCTGCGTGAACTCTTGCGGTTTCCTTTAGGCACCGGGGTGCAGAGAAACAGCTTGTGGTGCGCATAAGCCTGCCGCACGGAATATGTAAGAAATTGCTGATCTCCACCGTTTACCACCATGTGCAACAGCTGCGCGTCCCGTGTTCAAGCAACGACAGCATGCCCAGCTCTGTGTGACTGAGAAGAAGCAGATGTTGTTCTTGCAATTCTCTACGCGCCTCTCAGAAGCCCGCTGCTCTGGCACTCGATCAGAGCTGGCTTTCGGCTTTGCCGCTTTTCCAGGCGTGTCCTGCACACGGCCAGCGCATCTTGTACACCTTTTGTCCTCAGCTCGAGCTGCCAAAACACTTTTTCTTCTTCAGCGTGCGGAACAATTTCGTGCAGCTCTCGCACACATAAGAAACGGGGAGAGAAGCGCTTTAGGTGCCTTAGTGTTTCTTCGACCAGACGTTCAACCCAGCACCACAAGCTGGGCGACAAGAAGGGCACGTGAAGCAAACGCTTTTTGCTGGCCCATTTTGCTGTGCCACGCTCTTCTGCGGCTCTTCAGAGCTTGACAAACTCCAACGCACCTGCTGCTGCTGCTGCTGCTGCTGCTGCTGCAGCTTGTGCTTCCAGCTGACAAGGAGCACAGCCATCTGGCAGCAGGTTTCAGGTTATGCAAAAGAAGAGCTTGGTGATTTGAATGTACTGCAGATCCGTGTTTGTGCAAGTTGCAGGGGCAAGCTCCTGACAAAGGTGGTCGCCTGGCACACTTTCCCCTTTGCCAGCTGCAGTGGAAATGCTTTCGGCTGACATTCGCACCAAGAGAGGCAGATTGCGGGCCTCCGGACCACCGAGAAGGTAACTGCATGAAGCGGGGGGTGGCGAGAGTGTCTTTTGGCAGAAGCGGCGTTCTGGAGCGCTTGGCAGCCGGCGCAACGAGCGATGTGTGCGAGAAGCCGCCGCTTCGCATCCGAGAGGGTGATAGCGCGAGCGCTGCCAAAAGGCGAGGAAGGAAGCCGCTTAGCGGCCGGCTTGTGCGCGGAGCTTGCGGACTGCGAGAGGAACGTGACTGCCTCTCAGCCGCCTGCTGAATTGACCTTAGCTGTCGCCTGGAAGATGAACAGCGGCGGCTTCCTTGTGGTGCTTGCCTATGCCTCTTGTTGCTCTCTGCGTGAACTCTTGTGCTTTCCTTTAGGCACCGGGGTGCAGAGAAACAGCTTGTGGTGCGCATAAGCCTGCCGCACGGAATATGTAAGAAATTGCTGATCTCCACCGTTTCCCACCATGCGCCACAGCTGCGCGTCCCGTGTTCAAGCAACGACAGCATGCCCAGCCCTGTGTGACTGAGAAGAAGCAGATGTTGTTCTTGCAATTCTCTACGCGCCTCTCAGAAGCCCGCTGCTCTGGCACTCGATCAGAGCTGGCTTTCGGCTTTGCCGCTTTTCCAGGCATTTCCTGCACATGGCCAGCGCATCTTGTGCACCTTTTGTCCTCAGCTCGAGCTGCCAAAACACTTTCTCTTCTTCAGCGCGCGGAACACTTTCATGCAGCTCTCGCACACATAAGAAACGGGGAGAGAAGCGCTTTAGGTGCCTTAGTGTTTCTTCGACCAGACGTTCAACCCAGCACCACAAGCTGGGCGACAAGAAGTGCACGTGAAGCAAACGCTTTTTGCTGGCCCATTTTGCTGTGCCACGCTCTTCTGCGGCTCTTCAGAGCTTGACAAACTCCAACGCACCTGCTGCTGCTGCTGCTGCTGCTGCTGCTGCTTGTGCTTCCAGCTGACAAGGAGCACAGCCATCTGGCAGCAGTTTTCAGGTTGTGCAAAAGAAGAGCTTGGTGATTTGAATGTACTGCAGATCTGTGTTTGTGCAAGTTGCAGGGGCAAGCTCCTGACAAAGGTGGTCGCCTGGCACACTTTCCCCTTTGCCAGCTGCAGTGGAAATGCTTTCGGCTGACATTCGCACCAAGAGAGGCAGATTGCGGGCCTCCGGACCACGGAGAAGGTAACTGCATGAAGCGGGGGGTGGCGGGAGAGTCTTTTGGCAGAAGCGGCGTTCTGGAGCGCTTGGCAGCCGGCGCAACGAGCGATGTGTGCGAGAAGCCGCCGCTTCGCATCCGAGAGGGTGATAGCGCGAGCGCTGCCAAAAGGCGAGGAAGGAAGCCGCTTAGCGGCCGGCTTGTGCGCGGAGCTTGCGGACTGCGAGAGGAACGTGACTGCCTCTCAGCCGCCTGCTGAATTGACCTTAGCTGTCGCCTGGAAGATGAACAGCGGCGGCTTCCTTGTGGTGCTTGCCTATGCCTCTTGCTGCTCTCTGCGTGAACTCTTGTGCTTTCCTTTAGGCACCGGGGTGCAGAGAAACAGCTTGTGGTGCGCATAAGCCTGCCGCACGGAATATGTAAGAAATTGCTGATCTCCACCGTTTCCGACCATGCGCCACAGCTGCGCGTCCCGTGTTCAAGCAACGACAGCATGCCCAGCCCTGTGTGACTGAGAAGAAGCAGATGTTGTTCTTGCAATTCTCTACGCGCCTCTCAGAAGCCCGCTGCTCTGGCACTCGATCAGAGCTGGCTTTCGGCTTTGCCGCTTTTCCAGGCATTTCCTGCACATGGCCAGCGCATCTTGTGCACCTTTTGTCCTCAGCTCGAGCTGCCAAGACACTTTCTCTTCTTCAGCGCGCGGAACACTTTCATGCAGCTCTCGCACACATAAGAAACGGGGAGAGAAGCACTTTAGGTGCCTTAGTGTTTCTTCGACCAGACGTTCAACCCAGCACCACAAGCTGGGCGACAAGAAGGGCACGTGAAGCAAACGCTTTTTGCTGGCCCATTTTGCTGTGCCACGCTCTTCTGCGGCTCTTCAGAGCTTGACAAACTCCAACGCACCTGCTGCTGCTGCTGCTGCTGCTGCTGCTTGTGCTTCCAGCTGACAAGGAGCACAGCGATCTGGCAGCAGGTTTCAGGTTATGCAAAAGAAGAGCTTGGTGATTTGAATGTACTGCAGATCCGTGTTTGTGCAAGTTGCAGGGGCAAGCTCCTGACAAAGGTAGTCAGTCGCCTGGCACACTTTCCCCTTTGCCAGCTGCAGTGGAAATGCTTTCGGCTGACATTCGCACCAAGAGAGGCAGATTGCGGGCCTCCGGACCACCGAGAAGGTAACTGCATGAAGCGGGGGGTGGCGGGAGAGTCTTTTGGCAGAAGCGGCGTTCTGGAGCGCTTGGCAGCCGGCGCAACGAGCGATGTGTGCGAGAAGCCGCCGCTTCGCATCCGAGAGGGTGATAGCGCGAGCGCTGCCAAAAGGCGAGGAAGGAAGCCGCTTAGCGGCCGGCTTGTGCGCGGAGCTTGCGGACTGCGAGAGGAACGTGACTGCCTCTCAGCCGCCTGCTGAATTGACCTTAGCTGTCGCCTGGAAGATGAACAGCGGCGGCTTCCTTGTGGTGCTTGCCTATGCCTCTTGTTGCTCTCTGCGGGAACTCTTGCGCTTTCCTTTAGGCACCGGGGTGCAGAGAAACAGCTTGTGGTGCGCATAAGCCTGCCGCACGGAATATGTAAGAAATTGCTGATCTCCACCGTTTCCGACCATGCGCCACAGCTGCGCATCCCGTGTTCAAGCAACGACAGCATGCCCAGCTCTGTGTGACTGAGAAGAAGCAGATGTTGTTCTTGCAATTCTCTACACGCCTCTCAGAAGCCCGCTGCTCTGGCACTCGATCAGAGCTGGCTTTCGGCTTTGCCGCTTTTCCAGGCATTTCCTGCACATGGCCAGCGCATCTTGTGCACCTTTTGTCCTCAGCTCGAGCTGCCAAGACACTTTCTCTTCTTCAGCGCGCGGAACACTTTCATGCAGCTCTCGCACACATAAGAAATGGGGAGAGAAGCGCTTTAGGTGCCTTAGTGTTTCTTCGACCAGACGTTCAACCCAGCACCACAAGCTGGGCGACAAGAAGGGCACGTGAAGCAAACGCTTTTTGCTGGCCCATTTTGCTGTGCCACGCTCTTCTGCGGCTCTTCAGAGCTTGACAAACTCCAACGCACCTGCTGCTGCTGCTGCTGCTGCTGCTGCTGCTTGTGCTTCCAGCTGACAAGGAGCACAGCGATCTGGCAGCAGGTTTCAGGTTGTGCAAAAGAAGAGCTTGGTGATTTGAATGTACTGCAGATCCGTGTTTGTGCAAGTTGCAGGGGCAAGCTCCTGACAAAGGTAGTCAGTCGCCTGGCACACTTTCCCCTTTGCCAGCTGCAGTGGAAATGCTTTCGGCTGACATTCGCACCAAGAGAGGCAGATTGCGGGCCTCCGGACCACGGAGAAGGTAACTGCATGAAGCGGGGGGTGGCGGGAGAGTCTTTTGGCAGAAGCGGCGTTCTGGAGCGCTTGGCAGCCGGCGCAACGAGCGATGTGTGCGAGAAGCCGCCGCTTCGCATCCGAGAGGGTGATAGCGCGAGCGCTGCCAAAAGGCGAGGAAGGAAGCCGCTTAGCGGCCGGCTTGTGCGCGGAGCTTGCGGACTGCGAGAGGAACGTGACTGCCTCTCAGCCGCCTGCTGAATTGACCTTAGCTGTCGCCTGGAAGATGAACAGCGGCGGCTTCCTTGTGGTGCTTGCCTATGCCTCTTGTTGCTCTCTGCGGGAACTCTTGCGCTTTCCTTTAGGCACCGGGGTGCAGAGAAACAGCTTGTGGTGCGCATAAGCCTGCCGCACGGAATATGTAAGAAATTGCTGATCTCCACCGTTTCCGACCATGCGCCACAGCTGCGCGTCCCGTGTTCAAGCAACGACAGCATGCCCAGCTCTGTGTGACTGAGAAGAAGCAGATGTTGTTCTTGCAATTCTCTACACGCCTCTCAGAAGCCCGCTGCTCTGGCACTCGATCAGAGCTGGCTTTCGGCTTTGCCGCTTTTCCAGGCATTTCCTGCACATGGCCAGCGCATCTTGTGCACCTTTTGTCCTCAGCTCGAGCTGCCAAGACACTTTCTCTTCTTCAGCGCGCGGAACACTTTCATGCAGCTCTCGCACACATAAGAAATGGGGAGAGAAGCGCTTTAGGTGCCTTAGTGTTTCTTCGACCAGACGTTCAACCCAGCACCACAAGCTGGGCGACAAGAAGGGCACGTGAAGCAAACGCTTTTTGCTGGCCCATTTTGCTGTGCCACGCTCTTCTGCGGCTCTTCAGAGCTTGACAAACTCCAACGCACCTGCTGCTGCTGCTGCTGCTGCTGCTGCTGCTTGTGCTTCCAGCTGACAAGGAGCACAGCGATCTGGCAGCAGGTTTCAGGTTGTGCAAAAGAAGAGCTTGGTGATTTGAATGTACTGCAGATCTGTGTTTGTGCAAGTTGCAGGGGCAAGCTCCTGACAAAGGTGGTCACCTGGCACACTTTCCCCTTTGCCAGCTGCAGTGGAAATGCTTTCGGCTGACATTCGCACCAAGAGAGGCAGATTGCGGGCCTCCGGACCACCGAGAAGGTAACTGCATGAAGCGGGGGGTGGCGGGAGTGTCTTTTGGCAGAAGCGGCGTTCTGGAGCGCTTGGCAGCCGGCGCAACGAGCGATGTGTGCGAGAAGACGCCGCTTCGCATCCGAGAGGGTGATAGCGCGAGCGCTGCCAAAAGGCGAGGAAGGAAGCCGCTTAGCGGCCGGCTTGTGCGCGGAGCTTGCGGACTGCGAGAGGAACGTGACTGCCTCTCAGCCGCCTGCTGAATTGACCTTAGCTGTCGCCTGGAAGATGAACAGCGGCGGCTTCCTTGTGCTGCTTGCCTATGCCTCTTGTTGCTCTCTGCGTGAACTCTTGCGCTTTCCTTTAGGCACCGGGGGTGCAGAGAAACAGCTTGTGGTGCGCATAAGCCTGCCGCACGGAATATGTAAGAAATTACTGATCTCCACCTTTTCCCACCATGCGCCACAGCTGCGCGTCCCGTGTTCAAGCAACGACAGCATGCCCAGCTCTGTGTGACTGAGAAGAAGCAGATGTTGTTCTTGCAATTCTTTACACGCTTCTCAGAAGCCCGCTACTCTGGCACTCGATCAGAGCTGGCTTTCGGCTTTGCCGCTTTTCCAGGCGTGTCCTGCACACGGCCAGCGCATCTTGTACACCTTTTGTCCTCAGCTCGAGCTGCCAAAACACTTTTTCTTCTTCAGCGTGCGGAACAATTTCGTGCAGCTCTCGCACACATAAGAAACGGGGAGAGAAGCGCTTTAGGTGCCTTAGTGTTTCTTCGACCAGACGTTCAACCCAGCACCACAAGCTGGGCGACAAGAAGGGCACGTGAAGCAAACGCTTTTTGCTGGCCCATTTTGCTGTGCCACGCTCTTCTGCGGCTCTTCAGAGCTTGACAAACTCCAACGCACCTGCTGCTGCTGCTGCTGCTGCTGCTGCTGCTTGTGCTTCCAGCTGACAAGGAGCACAGCGATCTGGCAGCAGGTTTCAGGTTGTGCAAAAGAAGAGCTTGGTGATTTGAATGTACTGCAGATCCGTGTTTGTGCAAGTTGCAGGGGCAAGCTCCTGACAAAGGTGGTCGCCTGGCACACTTTCCCCTTTGCCAGCTGCAGTGGAAATGCTTTCGGCTGACATTCGCACCAAGAGAGGCAGATTGCGGGCCTCCGGACCACGGAGAAGGTAACTGCATGAAGCGGGGGGTGGCGAGAGTGTCTTTTGGCAGAAGCGGCGTTCTGGAGCGCTTGGCAGCCGGCGCAACGAGCGATGTGTGCGAGAAGCCGCCGCTTCGCATCCGAGAGGGTGATAGCGCGAGCGCTGCCAAAAGGCGAGGAAGGAAGCCGCTTAGCGGCCGGCTTGTGCGCGGAGCTTGCGGACTGCGAGAGGAACGTGACTGCCTCTCAGCCGCCTGCTGAATTGACCTTAGCTGTCGCCTGGAAGATGAACAGCGGCGGCTTCCTTGTGGTGCTTGCCTATGCCTCTTGTTGCTCTCTGCGTGAACACTTGTGCTTTCCTTTAGGCACCGGGGTGCAGAGAAACAGCTTGTGGTGCGCATAAGCCTGCCGCACGGAATATGTAAGAAATTGCTGATCTCCACCGTTTCCCACCATGCGCCACAGCTGCGCGTCCCGTGTTCAAGCAACGACAGCATGCCCAGCCCTGTGTGACTGAGAAGAAGCAGATGTTGTTCTTGCAATTCTCTACGCGCCTCTCAGAAGCCCGCTGCTCTGGCACTCGATCAGAGCTGGCTTTCGGCTTTGCCGCTTTTCCAGGCATTTCCTGCACATGGCCAGCGCATCTTGTGCACCTTTTGTCCTCAGCTCGAGCTGCCAAGACACTTTCTCTTCTTCAGCGCGCGGAACACTTTCATGCAGCTCTCGCACACATAAGAAATGGGGAGAGAAGCGCTTTAGGTGCCTTAGTGTTTCTTCGACCAGACGTTCAACCCAGCACCACAAGCTGGGCGACAAGAAGGGCACGTGAAGCAAACGCTTTTTGCTGGCCCATTTTGCTGTGCCACGCTCTTCTGCGGCTCTTCAGAGCTTGACAAACTCCAACGCACCTGCTGCTGCTGCTGCTGCTACTGCTGCTGCTTGTGCTTCCAGCTGACAAAGGAGCACAGCGATCTGGCAGCAGGTTTCAGGTTGTGCAAAAGAAGAGCTTGGTGATTTGAATGTACTGCAGATCTGTGTTTGTGCAAGTTGCAGGGGCAAGCTCCTGACAAAGGTAGTCAGTCGCCTGGCACACTTTCCCCTTTGCCAGCTGCAGTGGAAATGCTTTCGGCTGACATTCGCACCAAGAGAGGCAGATTGCGGGCCTCCGGACCACGGAGAAGGTAACTGCATGAAGCGGGGGGTGGCGAGAGTGTCTTTTGGCAGAAGCGGCGTTCTGGAGCGCTTGGCAGCCGGCGCAACGAGCGATGTGTGCGAGAAGCCGCCGCTTCGCATCCGAGAGGGTGATAGCGCGAGCGCTGCCAAAAGGCGAGGAAGGAAGCCGCTTAGCGGCCGGCTTGTGCGCGGAGCTTGCGGACTGCGAGAGGAACGTGACTGCCTCTCAGCCGCCTGCTGAATTGACCTTAGCTGTCGCCTGGAAGATGAACAGCGGCGGCTTCCTTGTGCTGCTTGCCTATGCCTCTTGTTGCTCTCTGCGTGAACTCTTGCGCTTTCCTTTAGGCACCGGGGGTGCAGAGAAACAGCTTGTGGTGCGCATAAGCCTGCCGCACGGAATATGTAAGAAATTACTGATCTCCACCTTTTCCCACCATGCGCCACAGCTGCGCGTCCCGTGTTCAAGCAACGATAGGATGCCCAGCTCTGTGTGACTGAGAAGAAGCAGATGTTGTTCTTGCAATTCTTTACACGCTTCTCAGAAGCCCGCTACTCTGGCACTCGATCAGAGCTGGCTTTCGGCTTTGCCGCTTTTCCAGGCGTGTCCTGCACACGGCCAGCGCATCTTGTACACCTTTTGTCCTCAGCTCGAGCTGCCAAAACACTTTTTCTTCTTCAGCGTGCGGAACAATTTCGTGCAGCTCTCGCACACATAAGAAACGGGGAGAGAAGCGCTTTAGGTGCCTTAGTGTTTCTTCGACCAGACGTTCAACCCAGCACCACAAGCTGGGCGACAAGAAGGGCACGTGAAGCAAACGCTTTTTGCTGGCCCATTTTGCTGTGCCACGCTCTTCTGCGGCTCTTCAGAGCTTGACAAACTCCAACGCACCTGCTGCTGCTGCTGCTGCTGCTGCTGCTGCTTGTGCTTCCAGCTGACAAGGAGCACAGCGATCTGGCAGCAGGTTTCAGGTTGTGCAAAAGAAGAGCTTGGTGATTTGAATGTACTGCAGATCCGTGTTTGTGCAAGTTGCAGGGGCAAGCTCCTGACAAAGGTGGTCGCCTGGCACACTTTCCCCTTTGCCAGCTGCAGTGGAAATGCTTTCGGCTGACATTCGCACCAAGAGAGGCAGATTGCGGGCCTCCGGACCACGGAGAAGGTAACTGCATGAAGCGGGGGGTGGCGAGAGTGTCTTTTGGCAGAAGCGGCGTTCTGGAGCGCTTGGCAGCCGGCGCAACGAGCGATGTGTGCGAGAAGCCGCCGCTTCGCATCCGAGAGGGTGATAGCGCGAGCGCTGCCAAAAGGCGAGGAAGGAAGCCGCTTAGCGGCCGGCTTGTGCGCGGAGCTTGCGGACTGCGAGAGGAACGTGACTGCCTCTCAGCCGCCTGCTGAATTGACCTTAGCTGTCGCCTGGAAGATGAACAGCGGCGGCTTCCTTGTGGTGCTTGCCTATGCCTCTTGTTGCTCTCTGCGTGAACTCTTGTGCTTTCCTTTAGGCACCGGGGTGCAGAGAAACAGCTTGTGGTGCGCATAAGCCTGCCGCACGGAATATGTAAGAAATTGCTGATCTCCACCGTTTCCCACCATGCGCCACAGCTGCGCGTCCCGTGTTCAAGCAACGACAGCATGCCCAGCTCTGTGTGACTGAGAAGAAGCAGATGTTGTTCTTGCAATTCTCTACGCGCCTCTCAGAAGCCCGCTGCTCTGGCACTCGATCAGAGCTGGCTTTCGGCTTTGCCGCTTTTCCAGGCATTTCCTGCACATGGCCAGCGCATCTTGTGCACCTTTTGTCCTCAGCTCGAGCTGCCAAGACACTTTCTCTTCTTCAGCGCGCGGAACACTTTCATGCAGCTCTCGCACACATAAGAAACGGGGAGAGAAGCGCTTTAGGTGCCTTAGTGTTTCTTCGACCAGACGTTCAACCCAGCACCACAAGCTGGGCGACAAGAAGGGCACGTGAAGCAAACGCTTTTTGCTGGCCCATTTTGCTGTGCCACGCTCTTCTGCGGCTCTTCAGAGCTTGACAAACTCCAACGCACCTGCTCCTGCTGCTGCTGCTGCTGCTGCTGCTGCTTGTGCTTCCAGCTGACAAGGAGCACAGCGATCTGGCAGCAGGTTTCAGGTTATGCAAAAGAAGAGCTTGGTGATTTGAATGTACTGCAGATCCGTGTTTGTGCAAGTTGCAGGGGCAAGCTCCTGACAAAGGTAGTCAGTCGCCTGGCACACTTTCCCCTTTGCCAGCTGCAGTGGAAATGCTTTCGGCTGACATTCGCACCAAGAGAGGCAGATTGCGGGCCTCCGGACCACCGAGAAGGTAACTGCATGAAGCGGGGGGTGGCGGGAGAGTCTTTTGGCAGAAGCGGCGTTCTGGAGCGCTTGGCAGCCGGCGCAACGAGCGATGTGTGCGAGAAGACGCCGCTTCGCATCCGAGAGGGTGATAGCGCGAGCGCTGCCAAAAGGCGAGGAAGGAAGCCGCTTAGCGGCCGGCTTGTGCGCGGAGCTTGCGGACTGCGAGAGGAACGTGACTGCCTCTCAGCCGCCTGCTGAATTGACCTTAGCTGTCGCCTGGAAGATGAACAGCGGCGGCTTCCTTGTGGTGCTTGCCTATGCCTCTTGTTGCTCTCTGCGTGAACTCTTGCGCTTTCCTTTAGGCACCGGGGTGCAGAGAAACAGCTTGTGGTGCGCATAAGCCTGCCGCACGGAATATGTAAGAAATTGCTGATCTCCACCGTTTCCGACCATGCGCCACAGCTGCGCGTCCCGTGTTCAAGCAACGACAGCATGCCCAGCTCTGTGTGACTGAGAAGAAGCAGATGTTGTTCTTGCAATTCTCTACACGCCTCTCAGAAGCCCGCTGCTCTGGCACTCGATCAGAGCTGGCTTTCGGCTTTGCCGCTTTTCCAGGCATTTCCTGCACATGGCCAGCGCATCTTGTGCACCTTTTGTCCTCAGCTCGAGCTGCCAAGACACTTTCTCTTCTTCAGCGCGCGGAACACTTTCATGCAGCTCTCGCACACATAAGAAATGGGGAGAGAAGCGCTTTAGGTGCCTTAGTGTTTCTTCGACCAGACGTTCAACCCAGCACCACAAGCTGGGCGACAAGAAGGGCACGTGAAGCAAACGCTTTTTGCTGGCCCATTTTGCTGTGCCACGCTCTTCTGCGGCTCTTCAGAGCTTGACAAACTCCAACGCACCTGCTGCTGCTGCTGCTGCTACTGCTGCTGCTTGTGCTTCCAGCTGACAAAGGAGCACAGCGATCTGGCAGCAGGTTTCAGGTTGTGCAAAAGAAGAGCTTGGTGATTTGAATGTACTGCAGATCTGTGTTTGTGCAAGTTGCAGGGGCAAGCTCCTGACAAAGGTGGTCGCCTGGCACACTTTCCCCTTTGCCAGCTGCAGTGGAAATGCTTTCGGCTGACATTCGCACCAAGAGAGGCAGATTGCGGGCCTCCGGACCACGGAGAAGGTAACTGCATGAAGCGGGGGGTGGCGAGAGTGTCTTTTGGCAGAAGTGGCATTCTGGAGCGCTTGGCAGCCGGCGCAACGAGCGATGTGTGCGAGAAGCCGCCGCTTCGCATCCGAGAGGGTGATAGCGCGAGCGCTGCCAAAAGGCGAGGAAGGAAGCCGCTTAGCGGCCGGCTTGTGCGCGGAGCTTGCGGACTGCGAGAGGAACGTGACTGCCTCTCAGCCGCCTGCTGAATTGACCTTAGCTGTCGCCTGGAAGATGAACAGCGGCGGCTTCCTTGTGGTGCTTGCCTATGCCTCTTGTTGCTCTCTGCGGGAACTCTTGCGCTTTCCTTTAGGCACCGGGGGTGCAGAGAAACAGCTTGTGGTGCGCATAAGCCTGCCGCACGGAATATGTAAGAAATTACTGATCTCCACCTTTTCCCACCATGCGCCACAGCTGCGCGTCCCGTGTTCAAGCAACGACAGCATGCCCAGCTCTGTGTGACTGAGAAGAAGCAGATGTTGTTCTTGCAATTCTTTACACGCTTCTCAGAAGCCCGCTACTCTGGCACTCGATCAGAGCTGGCTTTCGGCTTTGCCGCTTTTCCAGGCGTGTCCTGCACACGGCCAGCGCATCTTGTACACCTTTTGTCCTCAGCTCGAGCTGCCAAAACACTTTTTCTTCTTCAGCGTGCGGAACAATTTCGTGCAGCTCTCGCACACATAAGAAACGGGGAGAGAAGCGCTTTAGGTGCCTTAGTGTTTCTTCGACCAGACGTTCAACCCAGCACCACAAGCTGGGCGACAAGAAGGGCACGTGAAGCAAACGCTTTTTGCTGGCCCATTTTGCTGTGCCACGCTCTTCTGCGGCTCTTCAGAGCTTGACAAACTCCAACGCACCTGCTGCTGCTGCTGCTGCTTCTGCTGCTGCGGCTTGTGCTTCCAGCTGACAAGGAGCACAGCGATCTGGCAGCAGGTTTCAGGTTGTGCAAAAGAAGAGCTTGGTGATTTGAATGTACTGCAGATCCGTGTTTGTGCAAGTTGCAGGGGCAAGCTCCTGACAAAGGTGGTCGCCTGGCACACTTTCCCCTTTGCCAGCTGCAGTGGAAATGCTTTCGGCTGACATTCGCACCAAGAGAGGCAGATTGCGGGCCTCCGGACCACCGAGAAGGTAACTGCATGAAGCGGGGGGTGGCGAGAGTGTCTTTTGGCAGAAGCGGCGTTCTGGAGCGCTTGGCAGCCGGCGCAACGAGCGATGTGT
This sequence comes from Cyanistes caeruleus, assembly GCF_971803275.1. Classification (NCBI taxonomy): domain Eukaryota; kingdom Metazoa; phylum Chordata; class Aves; order Passeriformes; family Paridae; genus Cyanistes; species Cyanistes caeruleus. The sequence continues at coordinate 5,595,369 of NC_141722.1, forward strand.
GCGAGAAGCCGCCGCTTCGCATCCGAGAGGGTGATAGCGCGAGCGCTGCCAAAAGGCGAGGAAGGAAGCCGCTTAGCGGCCGGCTTGTGCGCGGAGCTTGCGGACTGCGAGAGGAACGTGACTGCCTCTCAGCCGCCTGCTGAATTGACCTTAGCTGTCGCCTGGAAGATGAACAGCGGCGGCTTCCTTGTGGTGCTTGCCTATGCCTCTTGTTGCTCTCTGCGTGAACTCTTGTGCTTTCCTTTAGGCACCGGGGTGCAGAGAAACAGCTTGTGGTGCGCATAAGCCTGCCGCACGGAATATGTAAGAAATTGCTGATCTCCACCGTTTCCCACCATGCGCCACAGCTGCGCGTCCCGTGTTCAAGCAACGACAGCATGCCCAGCCCTGTGTGACTGAGAAGAAGCAGATGTTGTTCTTGCAATTCTCTACGCGCCTCTCAGAAGCCCGCTGCTCTGGCACTCGATCAGAGCTGGCTTTCGGCTTTGCCGCTTTTCCAGGCATTTCCTGCACATGGCCAGCGCATCTTGTGCACCTTTTGTCCTCAGCTCGAGCTGCCAAGACACTTTCTCTTCTTCAGCGCGCGGAACACTTTCATGCAGCTCTCGCACACATAAGAAACGGGGAGAGAAGCGCTTTAGGTGCCTTAGTGTTTCTTCGACCAGACGTTCAACCCAGCACCACAAGCTGGGCGACAAGAAGGGCACGTGAAGCAAACGCTTTTTGCTGGCCCATTTTGCTGTGCCACGCTCTTCTGCGGCTCTTCAGAGCTTGACAAACTCCAACGCACCTGCTGCTGCTGCTGCTGCTGCTGCTGCTGCTTGTGCTTCCAGCTGACAAGGAGCACAGCGATCTGGCAGCAGGTTTCAGGTTATGCAAAAGAAGAGCTTGGTGATTTGAATGTACTGCAGATCCGTGTTTGTGCAAGTTGCAGGGGCAAGCTCCTGACAAAGGTAGTCAGTCGCCTGGCACACTTTCCCCTTTGCCAGCTGCAGTGGAAATGCTTTCGGCTGACATTCGCACCAAGAGAGGCAGATTGCGGGCCTCCGGACCACCGAGAAGGTAACTGCATGAAGCGGGGGGTGGCGGGAGAGTCTTTTGGCAGAAGCGGCGTTCTGGAGCGCTTGGCAGCCGGCGCAACGAGCGATGTGTGCGAGAAGACGCCGCTTCGCATCCGAGAGGGTGATAGCGCGAGCGCTGCCAAAAGGCGAGGAAGGAAGCCGCTTAGCGGCCGGCTTGTGCGCGGAGCTTGCGGACTGCGAGAGGAACGTGACTGCCTCTCAGCCGCCTGCTGAATTGACCTTAGCTGTCGCCTGGAAGATGAACAGCGGCGGCTTCCTTGTGGTGCTTGCCTATGCCTCTTGTTGCTCTCTGCGGGAACTCTTGCGCTTTCCTTTAGGCACCGGGGTGCAGAGAAACAGCTTGTGGTGCGCATAAGCCTGCCGCACGGAATATGTAAGAAATTGCTGATCTCCACCGTTTCCGACCATGCGCCACAGCTGCGCGTCCCGTGTTCAAGCAACGACAGCATGCCCAGCTCTGTGTGACTGAGAAGAAGCAGATGTTGTTCTTGCAATTCTCTACGCGCCTCTCAGAAGCCCGCTGCTCTGGCACTCGATCAGAGCTGGCTTTCGGCTTTGCCGCTTTTCCAGGCATTTCCTGCACATGGCCAGCGCATCTTGTGCACCTTTTGTCCTCAGCTCGAGCTGCCAAGACACTTTCTCTTCTTCAGCGCGCGGAACACTTTCATGCAGCTCTCGCACACATAAGAAATGGGGAGAGAAGCGCTTTAGGTGCCTTAGTGTTTCTTCGACCAGACGTTCAACCCAGCACCACAAGCTGGGCGACAAGAAGGGCACGTGAAGCAAACGCTTTTTGCTGGCCCATTTTGCTGTGCCACGCTCTTCTGCGGCTCTTCAGAGCTTGACAAACTCCAACGCACCTGCTGCTGCTGCTGCTGCTGCTGCTGCTGCTTGTGCTTCCAGCTGACAAGGAGCACAGCGATCTGGCAGCAGGTTTCAGGTTGTGCAAAAGAAGAGCTTGGTGATTTGAATGTACTGCAGATCTGTGTTTGTGCAAGTTGCAGGGGCAAGCTCCTGACAAAGGTGGTCGCCTGGCACACTTTCCCCTTTGCCAGCTGCAGTGGAAATGCTTTCGGCTGACATTCGCACCAAGAGAGGCAGATTGCGGGCCTCCGGACCACGGAGAAGGTAACTGCATGAAGCGGGGGGTGGCGGGAGAGTCTTTTGGCAGAAGCGGCGTTCTGGAGCGCTTGGCAGCCGGCGCAACGAGCGATGTGTGCGAGAAGACGCCGCTTCGCATCCGAGAGGGTGATAGCGCGAGCGCTGCCAAAAGGCGAGGAAGGAAGCCGCTTAGCGGCCGGCTTGTGCGCGGAGCTTGCGGACTGCGAGAGGAACGTGACTGCCTCTCAGCCGCCTGCTGAATTGACCTTAGCTGTCGCCTGGAAGAAGAACAGCGGCGGCTTCCTTGTGGTGCTTGCCTATGCCTCTTGTTGCTCTCTGCGTGAACTCTTGTGCTTTCCTTTAGGCACCGGGGTGCAGAGAAACAGCTTGTGGTGCGCATAAGCCTGCCGCACGGAATATGTAAGAAATTGCTGATCTCCACCGTTTCCGACCATGCGCCACAGCTGCGCGTCCCGTGTTCAAGCAACGACAGCATGCCCAGCCCTGTGTGACTGAGAAGAAGCAGATGTTGTTCTTGCAATTCTCTACGCGCCTCTCAGAAGCCCGCTGCTCTGGCACTCGATCAGAGCTGGCTTTCGGCTTTGCCGCTTTTCCAGGCATTTCCTGCACATGGCCAGCGCATCTTGTGCACCTTTTGTCCTCAGCTCGAGCTGCCAAGACACTTTCTCTTCTTCAGCGCGCGGAACACTTTCATGCAGCTCTCGCACACATAAGAAACGGGGAGAGAAACACTTTAGGTGCCTTAGTGTTTCTTCGACCAGATGTTCAACCCAGCACCACAAGCTGGGCGACAAGAAGGGCACGTGAAGCAAACGCTTTTTGCTGGCCCATTTTGCTGTGCCACGCTCTTCTGCGGCTCTTCAGAGCTTGACAAACTCCAACGCACCTGCTGCTGCTGCTGCTGCTGCTGCTGCTGCTTGTGCTTCCAGCTGACAAGGAGCACAGCGATCTGGCAGCAGGTTTCAGGTTATGCAAAAGAAGAGCTTGGTGATTTGAATGTACTGCAGATCCGTGTTTGTGCAAGTTGCAGGGGCAAGCTCCTGACAAAGGTAGTCAGTCGCCTGGCACACTTTCCCCTTTGCCAGCTGCAGTGGAAATGCTTTCGGCTGACATTCGCACCAAGAGAGGCAGATTGCGGGCCTCCGGACCACCGAGAAGGTAACTGCATGAATCGGGGGGTGGCGGGAGAGTCTTTTGGCAGAAGCGGCGTTCTGGAGCGTTTGGCAGCCGGCGCAACGAGCGATGTGTGCGAGAAGACGCCGCTTCGCATCCGAGAGGGTGATAGCGCGAGCGCTGCCAAAAGGCGAGGAAGGAAGCCGCTTAGCGGCCGGCTTGTGCGCGGAGCTTGCGGACTGCGAGAGGAACGTGACTGCCTCTCAGCCGCCTGCTGAATTGACCTTAGCTGTCGCCTGGAAGATGAACAGCGGCGGCTTCCTTGTGGTGCTTGCCTATGCCTCTTGTTGCTCTCTGCGGGAACTCTTGCGCTTTCCTTTAGGCACCGGGGTGCAGAGAAACAGCTTGTGGTGCGCATAAGCCTGCCGCACGGAATATGTAAGAAATTGCTGATCTCCACCGTTTCCGACCATGCGCCACAGCTGCGCGTCCCGTGTTCAAGCAACGACAGCATGCCCAGCTCTGTGTGACTGAGAAGAAGCAGATGTTGTTCTTGCAATTCTCTACGCGCCTCTCAGAAGCCCGCTGCTCTGGCACTCGATCAGAGCTGGCTTTCGGCTTTGCCGCTTTTCCAGGCATTTCCTGCACATGGCCAGCGCATCTTGTGCACCTTTTGTCCTCAGCTCGAGCTGCCAAGACACTTTCTCTTCTTCAGCGCGCGGAACACTTTCATGCAGCTCTCGCACACATAAGAAATGGGGAGAGAAGCGCTTTAGGTGCCTTAGTGTTTCTTCGACCAGACGTTCAACCCAGCACCACAAGCTGGGCGACAAGAAGGGCACGTGAAGCAAACGCTTTTTGCTGGCCCATTTTGCTGTGCCACGCTCTTCTGCGGCTCTTCAGAGCTTGACAAACTCCAACGCACCTGCTGCTGCTGCTGCTGCTGCTGCTGCTGCTTGTGCTTCCAGCTGACAAGGAGCACAGCGATCTGGCAGCAGGTTTCAGGTTGTGCAAAAGAAGAGCTTGGTGATTTGAATGTACTGCAGATCTGTGTTTGTGCAAGTTGCAGGGGCAAGCTCCTGACAAAGGTGGTCGCCTGGCACACTTTCCCCTTTGCCAGCTGCAGTGGAAATGCTTTCGGCTGACATTCGCACCAAGAGAGGCAGATTGCGGGCCTCCGGACCACCGAGAAGGTAACTGCATGAAGCGGGGGGTGGCGGGAGTGTCTTTTGGCAGAAGCGGCGTTCTGGAGCGCTTGGCAGCCGGCGCAACGAGCGATGTGTGCGAGAAGCCGCCGCTTCGCATCCGAGAGGGTGATAGCGCGAGCGCTGCCAAAAGGCGAGGAAGGAAGCCGCTTAGCGGCCGGCTTGTGCGCGGAGCTTGCGGACTGCGAGAGGAACGTGACTGCCTCTCAGCCGCCTGCTGAATTGACCTTAGCTGTCGCCTGGAAGATGAACAGCGGCGGCTTCCTTGTGCTGCTTGCCTATGCCTCTTGTTGCTCTCTGCGTGAACTCTTGCGCTTTCCTTTAGGCACCGGGGGTGCAGAGAAACAGCTTGTGGTGCGCATAAGCCTGCCGCACGGAATATGTAAGAAATTACTGATCTCCACCTTTTCCCACCATGCGCCACAGCTGCGCGTCCCGTGTTCAAGCAACGATAGGATGCCCAGCTCTGTGTGACTGAGAAGAAGCAGATGTTGTTCTTGCAATTCTTTACACGCTTCTCAGAAGCCCGCTACTCTGGCACTCGATCAGAGCTGGCTTTCGGCTTTGCCGCTTTTCCAGGCGTGTCCTGCACACGGCCAGCGCATCTTGTACACCTTTTGTCCTCAGCTCGAGCTGCCAAAACACTTTTTCTTCTTCAGCGTGCGGAACAATTTCGTGCAGCTCTCGCACACATAAGAAACGGGGAGAGAAGCGCTTTAGGTGCCTTAGTGTTTCTTCGACCAGACGTTCAACACAGCACCACAAGCTGGGCGACAAGAAGGGCACGTGAAGCAAACGCTTTTTGCTGGCCCATTTTGCTGTGCCACGCTCTTCTGCGGCTCTTCAGAGCTTGACAAACTCCAACGCACCTGCTGCTGCTGCTGCTGCTGCTGCTGCTTGTGCTTCCAGCTGACAAGGAGCACAGCGATCTGGCAGCAGGTTTCAGGTTGTGCAAAAGAAGAGCTTGGTGATTTGAATGTACTGCAGATCCGTGTTTGTGCAAGTTGCAGGGGCAAGCTCCTGACAAAGGTGGTCGCCTGGCACACTTTCCCCTTTGCCAGCTGCAGTGGAAATGCTTTCGGCTGACATTCGCACCAAGAGAGGCAGATTGCGGGCCTCCGGACCACGGAGAAGGTAACTGCATGAAGCGGGGGGTGGCGAGAGTGTCTTTTGGCAGAAGCGGCGTTCTGGAGCGCTTGGCAGCCGGCGCAACGAGCGATGTGTGCGAGAAGCCGCCGCTTCGCATCCGAGAGGGTGATAGCGCGAGCGCTGCCAAAAGGCGAGGAAGGAAGCCGCTTAGCGGCCGGCTTGTGCGCGGAGCTTGCGGACTGCGAGAGGAACGTGACTGCCTCTCAGCCGCCTGCTGAATTGACCTTAGCTGTCGCCTGGAAGATGAACAGCGGCGGCTTCCTTGTGCTGCTTGCCTATGCCTCTTGTTGCTCTCTGCGTGAACTCTTGTGCTTTCCTTTAGGCACCGGGGTGCAGAGAAACAGCTTGTGGTGCGCATAAGCCTGCCGCACGGAATATGTAAGAAATTGCTGATCTCCACCGTTTCCGACCATGCGCCACAGCTGCGCGTCCCGTGTTCAAGCAACGACAGCATGCCCAGCCCTGTGTGACTGAGAAGAAGCAGATGTTGTTCTTGCAATTCTCTACGCGCCTCTCAGAAGCCCGCTGCTCTGGCACTCGATCAGAGCTGGCTTTCGGCTTTGCCGCTTTTCCAGGCATTTCCTGCACATGGCCAGCGCATCTTGTGCACCTTTTGTCCTCAGCTCGAGCTGCCAAGACACTTTCTCTTCTTCAGCGCGCGGAACACTTTCATGCAGTTCTCGCACACATAAGAAACGGGGAGAGAAGCACTTTAGGTGCCTTAGTGTTTCTTCGACCAGACGTTCAACCCAGCACCACAAGCTGGGCGACAAGAAGGGCACGTGAAGCAAACGCTTTTTGCTGGCCCATTTTGCTGTGCCACGCTCTTCTGCGGCTCTTCAGAGCTTGACAAACTCCAACGCACCTGCTGCTGCTGCTGCTGCTGCTGCTGCTTGTGCTTCCAGCTGACAAGGAGCACAGCGATCTGGCAGCAGGTTTCAGGTTATGCAAAAGAAGAGCTTGGTGATTTGAATGTACTGCAGATCCGTGTTTGTGCAAGTTGCAGGGGCAAGCTCCTGACAAAGGTAGTCAGTCGCCTGGCACACTTTCCCCTTTGCCAGCTGCAGTGGAAATGCTTTCGGCTGACATTCGCACCAAGAGAGGCAGATTGCGGGCCTCCGGACCACCGAGAAGGTAACTGCATGAAGCGGGGGGTGGCGGGAGTGTCTTTTGGCAGAAGCGGCGTTCTGGAGCGCTTGGCAGCCGGCGCAACGAGCGATGTGTGCGAGAAGCCGCCGCTTCGCATCCGAGAGGGTGATAGCGCGAGCGCTGCCAAAAGGCGAGGAAGGAAGCCGCTTAGCGGCCGGCTTGTGCGCGGAGCTTGCGGACTGCGAGAGGAACGTGACTGCCTCTCAGCCGCCTGCTGAATTGACCTTAGCTGTCGCCTGGAAGATGAACAGCGGCGGCTTCCTTGTGGTGCTTGCCTATGCCTCTTGTTGCTCTCTGCGGGAACTCTTGCGCTTTCCTTTAGGCACCGGGGTGCAGAGAAACAGCTTGTGGTGCGCATAAGCCTGCCGCACGGAATATGTAAGAAATTGCTGATCTCCACCGTTTCCGACCATGCGCCACAGCTGCGCGTCCCGTGTTCAAGCAACGACAGCATGCCCAGCTCTGTGTGACTGAGAAGAAGCAGATGTTGTTCTTGCAATTCTCTACACGCCTCTCAGAAGCCCGCTGCTCTGGCACTCGATCAGAGCTGGCTTTCGGCTTTGCCGCTTTTCCAGGCATTTCCTGCACATGGCCAGCGCATCTTGTGCACCTTTTGTCCTCAGCTCGAGCTGCCAAGACACTTTCTCTTCTTCAGCGCGCGGAACACTTTCATGCAGCTCTCGCACACATAAGAAATGGGGAGAGAAGCGCTTTAGGTGCCTTAGTGTTTCTTCGACCAGACGTTCAACCCAGCACCACAAGCTGGGCGACAAGAAGGGCACGTGAAGCAAACGCTTTTTGCTGGCCCATTTTGCTGTGCCACGCTCTTCTGCGGCTCTTCAGAGCTTGACAAACTCCAACGCACCTGCTGCTGCTGCTGCTGCTACTGCTGCTGCTTGTGCTTCCAGCTGACAAAGGAGCACAGCGATCTGGCAGCAGGTTTCAGGTTGTGCAAAAGAAGAGCTTGGTGATTTGAATGTACTGCAGATCTGTGTTTGTGCAAGTTGCAGGGGCAAGCTCCTGACAAAGGTGGTCGCCTGGCACACTTTCCCCTTTGCCAGCTGCAGTGGAAATGCTTTCGGCTGACATTCGCACCAAGAGAGGCAGATTGCGGGCCTCCGGACCACCGAGAAGGTAACTGCATGAAGCGGGGGGTGGCGAGAGTGTCTTTTGGCAGAAGCGGCGTTCTGGAGCGCTTGGCAGCCGGCGCAACGAGCGATGTGTGCGAGAAGCCGCCGCTTCGCATCCGAGAGGGTGATAGCGCGAGCGCTGCCAAAAGGCGAGGAAGGAAGCCGCTTAGCGGCCGGCTTGTGCGCGGAGCTTGCGGACTGCGAGAGGAACGTGACTGCCTCTCAGCCGCCTGCTGAATTGACCTTAGCTGTCGCCTGGAAGATGAACAGCGGCGGCTTCCTTGTGCTGCTTGCCTATGCCTCTTGTTGCTCTCTGCGTGAACTCTTGCGCTTTCCTTTAGGCACCGGGGGTGCAGAGAAACAGCTTGTGGTGCGCATAAGCCTGCCGCACGGAATATGTAAGAAATTACTGATCTCCACCTTTTCCCACCATGCGCCACAGCTGCGCGTCCCGTGTTCAAGCAACGATAGGATGCCCAGCTCTGTGTGACTGAGAAGAAGCAGATGTTGTTCTTGCAATTCTTTACACGCTTCTCAGAAGCCCGCTACTCTGGCACTCGATCAGAGCTGGCTTTCGGCTTTGCCGCTTTTCCAGGCGTGTCCTGCACACGGCCAGCGCATCTTGTACACCTTTTGTCCTCAGCTCGAGCTGCCAAAACACTTTTTCTTCTTCAGCGTGCGGAACAATTTCGTGCAGCTCTCGCACACATAAGAAACGGGGAGAGAAGCGCTTTAGGTGCCTTAGTGTTTCTTCGACCAGACGTTCAACCCAGCACCACAAGCTGGGCGACAAGAAGGGCACGTGAAGCAAACGCTTTTTGCTGGCCCATTTTGCTGTGCCACGCTCTTCTGCGGCTCTTCAGAGCTTGACAAACTCCAACGCACCTGCTCCTGCTGCTGCTGCTGCTGCTGCTGCTGCTTGTGCTTCCAGCTGACAAGGAGCACAGCGATCTGGCAGCAGGTTTCAGGTTATGCAAAAGAAGAGCTTGGTGATTTGAATGTACTGCAGATCCGTGTTTGTGCAAGTTGCAGGGGCAAGCTCCTGACAAAGGTAGTCAGTCGCCTGGCACACTTTCCCCTTTGCCAGCTGCAGTGGAAATGCTTTCGGCTGACATTCGCACCAAGAGAGGCAGATTGCGGGCCTCCGGACCACGGAGAAGGTAACTGCATGAAGCGGGGGGTGGCGGGAGAGTCTTTTGGCAGAAGCGGCGTTCTGGAGCGCTTGGCAGCCGGCGCAACGAGCGATGTGTGCGAGAAGACGCCGCTTCGCATCCGAGAGGGTGATAGCGCGAGCGCTGCCAAAAGGCGAGGAAGGAAGCCGCTTAGCGGCCGGCTTGTGCGCGGAGCTTGCGGACTGCGAGAGGAACGTGACTGCCTCTCAGCCGCCTGCTGAATTGACCTTAGCTGTCGCCTGGAAGATGAACAGCGGCGGCTTCCTTGTGGTGCTTGCCTATGCCTCTTGTTGCTCTCTGCGGGAACTCTTGCGCTTTCCTTTAGGCACCGGGGTGCAGAGAAACAGCTTGTGGTGCGCATAAGCCTGCCGCACGGAATATGTAAGAAATTGCTGATCTCCACCGTTTCCGACCATGCGCCACAGCTGCGCGTCCCGTGTTCAAGCAACGACAGCATGCCCAGCTCTGTGTGACTGAGAAGAAGCAGATGTTGTTCTTGCAATTCTCTACACGCCTCTCAGAAGCCCGCTGCTCTGGCACTCGATCAGAGCTGGCTTTCGGCTTTGCCGCTTTTCCAGGCATTTCCTGCACATGGCCAGCGCATCTTGTGCACCTTTTGTCCTCAGCTCGAGCTGCCAAGACACTTTCTCTTCTTCAGCGCGCGGAACACTTTCATGCAGCTCTCGCACACATAAGAAATGGGGAGAGAAGCGCTTTAGGTGCCTTAGTGTTTCTTCGACCAGACGTTCAACCCAGCACCACAAGCTGGGCGACAAGAAGGGCACGTGAAGCAAACGCTTTTTGCTGGCCCATTTTGCTGTGCCACGCTCTTCTGCGGCTCTTCAGAGCTTGACAAACTCCAACGCACCTGCTGCTGCTGCTGCTGCTACTGCTGCTGCTTGTGCTTCCAGCTGACAAAGGAGCACAGCGATCTGGCAGCAGGTTTCAGGTTGTGCAAAAGAAGAGCTTGGTGATTTGAATGTACTGCAGATCTGTGTTTGTGCAAGTTGCAGGGGCAAGCTCCTGACAAAGGTGGTCGCCTGGCACACTTTCCCCTTTGCCAGCTGCAGTGGAAATGCTTTCGGCTGACATTCGCACCAAGAGAGGCAGATTGCGGGCCTCCGGACCACCGAGAAGGTAACTGCATGAAGCGGGGGGTGGCGAGAGTGTCTTTTGGCAGAAGTGGCATTCTGGAGCGCTTGGCAGCCGGCGCAACGAGCGATGTGTGCGAGAAGCCGCCGCTTCGCATCCGAGAGGGTGATAGCGCGAGCGCTGCCAAAAGGCGAGGAAGGAAGCCGCTTAGCGGCCGGCTTGTGCGCGGAGCTTGCGGACTGCGAGAGGAACGTGACTGCCTCTCAGCCGCCTGCTGAATTGACCTTAGCTGTCGCCTGGAAGATGAACAGCGGCGGCTTCCTTGTGGTGCTTGCCTATGCCTCTTGTTGCTCTCTGCGGGAACTCTTGCGCTTTCCTTTAGGCACCGGGGGTGCAGAGAAACAGCTTGTGGTGCGCATAAGCCTGCCGCACGGAATATGTAAGAAATTACTGATCTCCACCTTTTCCCACCATGCGCCACAGCTGCGCGTCCCGTGTTCAAGCAACGACAGCATGCCCAGCTCTGTGTGACTGAGAAGAAGCAGATGTTGTTCTTGCAATTCTTTACACGCTTCTCAGAAGCCCGCTACTCTGGCACTCGATCAGAGCTGGCTTTCGGCTTTGCCGCTTTTCCAGGCGTGTCCTGCACACGGCCAGCGCATCTTGTACACCTTTTGTCCTCAGCTCGAGCTGCCAAAACACTTTTTCTTCTTCAGCGTGCGGAACAATTTCGTGCAGCTCTCGCACACATAAGAAACGGGGAGAGAAGCGCTTTAGGTGCCTTAGTGTTTCTTCGACCAGACGTTCAACCCAGCACCACAAGCTGGGCGACAAGAAGGGCACGTGAAGCAAACGCTTTTTGCTGGCCCATTTTGCTGTGCCACGCTCTTCTGCGGCTCTTCAGAGCTTGACAAACTCCAACGCACCTGCTGCTGCTGCTGCTGCTTCTGCTGCTGCGGCTTGTGCTTCCAGCTGACAAGGAGCACAGCGATCTGGCAGCAGGTTTCAGGTTGTGCAAAAGAAGAGCTTGGTGATTTGAATGTACTGCAGATCCGTGTTTGTGCAAGTTGCAGGGGCAAGCTCCTGACAAAGGTGGTCGCCTGGCACACTTTCCCCTTTGCCAGCTGCAGTGGAAATGCTTTCGGCTGACATTCGCACCAAGAGAGGCAGATTGCGGGCCTCCGGACCACCGAGAAGGTAACTGCATGAAGCGGGGGGTGGCGAGAGTGTCTTTTGGCAGAAGCGGCGTTCTGGAGCGCTTGGCAGCCGGCGCAACGAGCGATGTGTGCGAGAAGCCGCCGCTTCGCATCCGAGAGGGTGATAGCGCGAGCGCTGCCAAAAGGCGAGGAAGGAAGCCGCTTAGCGGCCGGCTTGTGCGCGGAGCTTGCGGACTGCGAGAGGAACGTGACTGCCTCTCAGCCGCCTGCTGAATTGACCTTAGCTGTCGCCTGGAAGATGAACAGCGGCGGCTTCCTTGTGGTGCTTGCCTATGCCTCTTGTTGCTCTCTGCGTGAACTCTTGTGCTTTCCTTTAGGCACCGGGGTGCAGAGAAACAGCTTGTGGTGCGCATAAGCCTGCCGCACGGAATATGTAAGAAATTGCTGATCTCCACCGTTTCCCACCATGCGCCACAGCTGCGCGTCCCGTGTTCAAGCAACGACAGCATGCCCAGCCCTGTGTGACTGAGAAGAAGCAGATGTTGTTCTTGCAATTCTCTACGCGCCTCTCAGAAGCCCGCTGCTCTGGCACTCGATCAGAGCTGGCTTTCGGCTTTGCCGCTTTTCCAGGCATTTCCTGCACATGGCCAGCGCATCTTGTGCACCTTTTGTCCTCAGCTCGAGCTGCCAAGACACTTTCTCTTCTTCAGCGCGCGGAACACTTTCATGCAGCTCTCGCACACATAAGAAACGGGGAGAGAAGCGCTTTAGGTGCCTTAGTGTTTCTTCGACCAGACGTTCAACCCAGCACCACAAGCTGGGCGACAAGAAGGGCACGTGAAGCAAACGCTTTTTGCTGGCCCATTTTGCTGTGCCACGCTCTTCTGCGGCTCTTCAGAGCTTGACAAACTCCAACGCACCTGCTGCTGCTGCTGCTGCTGCTGCTGCTGCTGCTTGTGCTTCCAGCTGACAAGGAGCACAGCGATCTGGCAGCAGGTTTCAGGTTATGCAAAAGAAGAGCTTGGTGATTTGAATGTACTGCAGATCCGTGTTTGTGCAAGTTGCAGGGGCAAGCTCCTGACAAAGGTAGTCAGTCGCCTGGCACACTTTCCCCTTTGCCAGCTGCAGTGGAAATGCTTTCGGCTGACATTCGCACCAAGAGAGGCAGATTGCGGGCCTCCGGACCACCGAGAAGGTAACTGCATGAAGCGGGGGGTGGCGGGAGAGTCTTTTGGCAGAAGCGGCGTTCTGGAGCGCTTGGCAGCCGGCGCAACGAGCGATGTGTGCGAGAAGACGCCGCTTCGCATCCGAGAGGGTGATAGCGCGAGCGCTGCCAAAAGGCGAGGAAGGAAGCCGCTTAGCGGCCGGCTTGTGCGCGGAGCTTGCGGACTGCGAGAGGAACGTGACTGCCTCTCAGCCGCCTGCTGAATTGACCTTAGCTGTCGCCTGGAAGATGAACAGCGGCGGCTTCCTTGTGGTGCTTGCCTATGCCTCTTGTTGCTCTCTGCGGGAACTCTTGCGCTTTCCTTTAGGCACCGGGGTGCAGAGAAACAGCTTGTGGTGCGCATAAGCCTGCCGCACGGAATATGTAAGAAATTGCTGATCTCCACCGTTTCCGACCATGCGCCACAGCTGCGCGTCCCGTGTTCAAGCAACGACAGCATGCCCAGCTCTGTGTGACTGAGAAGAAGCAGATGTTGTTCTTGCAATTCTCTACGCGCCTCTCAGAAGCCCGCTGCTCTGGCACTCGATCAGAGCTGGCTTTCGGCTTTGCCGCTTTTCCAGGCATTTCCTGCACATGGCCAGCGCATCTTGTGCACCTTTTGTCCTCAGCTCGAGCTGCCAAGACACTTTCTCTTCTTCAGCGCGCGGAACACTTTCATGCAGCTCTCGCACACATAAGAAATGGGGAGAGAAGCGCTTTAGGTGCCTTAGTGTTTCTTCGACCAGACGTTCAACCCAGCACCACAAGCTGGGCGACAAGAAGGGCACGTGAAGCAAACGCTTTTTGCTGGCCCATTTTGCTGTGCCACGCTCTTCTGCGGCTCTTCAGAGCTTGACAAACTCCAACGCACCTGCTGCTGCTGCTGCTGCTGCTGCTGCTGCTTGTGCTTCCAGCTGACAAGGAGCACAGCGATCTGGCAGCAGGTTTCAGGTTGTGCAAAAGAAGAGCTTGGTGATTTGAATGTACTGCAGATCCGTGTTTGTGCAAGTTGCAGGGGCAAGCTCCTGACAAAGGTGGTCGCCTGGCACACTTTCCCCTTTGCCAGCTGCAGTGGAAATGCTTTCGGCTGACATTCGCACCAAGAGAGGCAGATTGCGGGCCTCCGGACCACGGAGAAGGTAACTGCATGAAGCGGGGGGTGGCGGGAGAGTCTTTTGGCAGAAGCGGCGTTCTGGAGCGCTTGGCAGCCGGCGCAACGAGCGATGTGTGCGAGAAGCCGCCGCTTCGCATCCGAGAGGGTGATAGCGCGAGCGCTGCCAAAAGGCGAGGAAGGAAGCCGCTTAGCGGCCGGCTTGTGCGCGGAGCTTGCGGACTGCGAGAGGAACGTGACTGCCTCTCAGCCGCCTGCTGAATTGACCTTAGCTGTCGCCTGGAAGAAGAACAGCGGCGGCTTCCTTGTGGTGCTTGCCTATGCCTCTTGTTGCTCTCTGCGTGAACTCTTGTGCTTTCCTTTAGGCACCGGGGTGCAGAGAAACAGCTTGTGGTGCGCATAAGCCTGCCGCACGGAATATGTAAGAAATTGCTGATCTCCACCGTTTCCCACCATGCGCCACAGCTGCGCGTCCCGTGTTCAAGCAACGACAGCATGCCCAGCCCTGTGTGACTGAGAAGAAGCAGATGTTGTTCTTGCAATTCTCTACGCGCCTCTCAGAAGCCCGCTGCTCTGGCACTCGATCAGAGCTGGCTTTCGGCTTTGCCGCTTTTCCAGGCATTTCCTGCACATGGCCAGCGCATCTTGTGCACCTTTTGTCCTCAGCTCGAGCTGCCAAGACACTTTCTCTTCTTCAGCGCGCGGAACACTTTCATGCAGCTCTCGCACACATAAGAAACGGGGAGAGAAACACTTTAGGTGCCTTAGTGTTTCTTCGACCAGACGTTCAACCCAGCACCACAAGCTGGGCGACAAGAAGGGCACGTGAAGCAAACGCTTTTTGCTGGCCCATTTTGCTGTGCCACGCTCTTCTGCGGCTCTTCAGAGCTTGACAAACTCCAACGCACCTGCTGCTGCTGCTGCTGCTGCTGCTGCTGCTTGTGCTTCCAGCTGACAAGGAGCACAGCGATCTGGCAGCAGGTTTCAGGTTATGCAAAAGAAGAGCTTGGTGATTTGAATGTACTGCAGATCCGTGTTTGTGCAAGTTGCAGGGGCAAGCTCCTGACAAAGGTAGTCAGTCGCCTGGCACACTTTCCCCTTTGCCAGCTGCAGTGGAAATGCTTTCGGCTGACATTCGCACCAAGAGAGGCAGATTGCGGGCCTCCGGACCACCGAGAAGGTAACTGCATGAATCGGGGGGTGGCGGGAGAGTCTTTTGGCAGAAGCGGCGTTCTGGAGCGCTTGGCAGCCGGCGCAACGAGCGATGTGTGCGAGAAGACGCCGCTTCGCATCCGAGAGGGTGATAGCGCGAGCGCTGCCAAAAGGCGAGGAAGGAAGCCGCTTAGCGGCCGGCTTGTGCGCGGAGCTTGCGGACTGCGAGAGGAACGTGACTGCCTCTCAGCCGCCTGCTGAATTGACCTTAGCTGTCGCCTGGAAGATGAACAGCGGCGGCTTCCTTGTGGTGCTTGCCTATGCCTCTTGTTGCTCTCTGCGGGAACTCTTGCGCTTTCCTTTAGGCACCGGGGTGCAGAGAAACAGCTTGTGGTGCGCATAAGCCTGCCGCACGGAATATGTAAGAAATTGCTGATCTCCACCGTTTCCGACCATGCGCCACAGCTGCGCGTCCCGTGTTCAAGCAACGACAGCATGCCCAGCTCTGTGTGACTGAGAAGAAGCAGATGTTGTTCTTGCAATTCTCTACGCGCCTCTCAGAAGCCCGCTGCTCTGGCACTCGATCAGAGCTGGCTTTCGGCTTTGCCGCTTTTCCAGGCATTTCCTGCACATGGCCAGCGCATCTTGTGCACCTTTTGTCCTCAGCTCGAGCTGCCAAGACACTTTCTCTTCTTCAGCGCGCGGAACACTTTCATGCAGCTCTCGCACACATAAGAAATGGGGAGAGAAGCGCTTTAGGTGCCTTAGTGTTTCTTCGACCAGACGTTCAACCCAGCACCACAAGCTGGGCGACAAGAAGGGCACGTGAAGCAAACGCTTTTTGCTGGCCCATTTTGCTGTGCCACGCTCTTCTGCGGCTCTTCAGAGCTTGACAAACTCCAACGCACCTGCTGCTGCTGCTGCTGCTGCTGCTGCTGCTTGTGCTTCCAGCTGACAAGGAGCACAGCGATCTGGCAGCAGGTTTCAGGTTGTGCAAAAGAAGAGCTTGGTGATTTGAATGTACTGCAGATCTGTGTTTGTGCAAGTTGCAGGGGCAAGCTCCTGACAAAGGTGGTCGCCTGGCACACTTTCCCCTTTGCCAGCTGCAGTGGAAATGCTTTCGGCTGACATTCGTACCAACAGAGGCAGATTGCGGGCCTCCGGACCACCGAGAAGGTAACTGCATGAAGCGGGGGGTGGCGGGAGTGTCTTTTGGCAGAAGCGGCGTTCTGGAGCGCTTGGCAGCCGGCGCAACGAGCGATGTGTGCGAGAAGCCGCCGCTTCGCATCCGAGAGGGTGATAGCGCGAGCGCTGCCAAAAGGCGAGGAAGGAAGCCGCTTAGCGGCCGGCTTGTGCGCGGAGCTTGCGGACTGCGAGAGGAACGTGACTGCCTCTCAGCCGCCTGCTGAATTGACCTTAGCTGTCGCCTGGAAGATGAACAGCGGCGGCTTCCTTGTGCTGCTTGCCTATGCCTCTTGTTGCTCTCTGCGTGAACTCTTGCGCTTTCCTTTAGGCACCGGGGGTGCAGAGAAACAGCTTGTGGTGCGCATAAGCCTGCCGCACGGAATATGTAAGAAATTACTGATCTCCACCTTTTCCCACCATGCGCCACAGCTGCGCGTCCCGTGTTCAAGCAACGATAGGATGCCCAGCTCTGTGTGACTGAGAAGAAGCAGATGTTGTTCTTGCAATTCTTTACACGCTTCTCAGAAGCCCGCTACTCTGGCACTCGATCAGAGCTGGCTTTCGGCTTTGCCGCTTTTCCAGGCGTGTCCTGCACACGGCCAGCGCATCTTGTACACCTTTTGTCCTCAGCTCGAGCTGCCAAAACACTTTTTCTTCTTCAGCGTGCGGAACAATTTCGTGCAGCTCTCGCACACATAAGAAACGGGGAGAGAAGCGCTTTAGGTGCCTTAGTGTTTCTTCGACCAGACGTTCAACACAGCACCACAAGCTGGGCGACAAGAAGGGCACGTGAAGCAAACGCTTTTTGCTGGCCCATTTTGCTGTGCCACGCTCTTCTGCGGCTCTTCAGAGCTTGACAAACTCCAACGCACCTGCTGCTGCTGCTGCTGCTGCTGCTGCTTGTGCTTCCAGCTGACAAGGAGCACAGCGATCTGGCAGCAGGTTTCAGGTTGTGCAAAAGAAGAGCTTGGTGATTTGAATGTACTGCAGATCCGTGTTTGTGCAAGTTGCAGGGGCAAGCTCCTGACAAAGGTGGTCGCCTGGCACACTTTCCCCTTTGCCAGCTGCAGTGGAAATGCTTTCGGCTGACATTCGCACCAAGAGAGGCAGATTGCGGGCCTCCGGACCACGGAGAAGGTAACTGCATGAAGCGGGGGGTGGCGAGAGTGTCTTTTGGCAGAAGCGGCGTTCTGGAGCGCTTGGCAGCCGGCGCAACGAGCGATGTGTGCGAGAAGCCGCCGCTTCGCATCCGAGAGGGTGATAGCGCGAGCGCTGCCAAAAGGCGAGGAAGGAAGCCGCTTAGCGGCCGGCTTGTGCGCGGAGCTTGCGGACTGCGAGAGGAACGTGACTGCCTCTCAGCCGCCTGCTGAATTGACCTTAGCTGTCGCCTGGAAGATGAACAGCGGCGGCTTCCTTGTGGTGCTTGCCTATGCCTCTTGTTGCTCTCTGCGTGAACTCTTGTGCTTTCCTTTAGGCACCGGGGTGCAGAGAAACAGCTTGTGGTGCGCATAAGCCTGCCGCACGGAATATGTAAGAAATTGCTGATCTCCACCGTTTCCCACCATGCGCCACAGCTGCGCGTCCCGTGTTCAAGCAACGACAGCATGCCCAGCCCTGTGTGACTGAGAAGAAGCAGATGTTGTTCTTGCAATTCTCTACGCGCCTCTCAGAAGCCCGCTGCTCTGGCACTCGATCAGAGCTGGCTTTCGGCTTTGCCGCTTTTCCAGGCATTTCCTGCACATGGCCAGCGCATCTTGTGCACCTTTTGTCCTCAGCTCGAGCTGCCAAGACACTTTCTCTTCTTCAGCGCGCGGAACACTTTCATGCAGCTCTCGCACACATAAGAAACGGGGAGAGAAACACTTTAGGTGCCTTAGTGTTTCTTCGACCAGACGTTCAACCCAGCACCACAAGCTGGGCGACAAGAAGGGCACGTGAAGCAAACGCTTTTTGCTGGCCCATTTTGCTGTGCCACGCTCTTCTGCGGCTCTTCAGAGCTTGACAAACTCCAACGCACCTGCTGCTGCTGCTGCTGCTGCTGCTGCTGCTTGTGCTTCCAGCTGACAAGGAGCACAGCGATCTGGCAGCAGGTTTCAGGTTATGCAAAAGAAGAGCTTGGTGATTTGAATGTACTGCAGATCCGTGTTTGTGCAAGTTGCAGGGGCAAGCTCCTGACAAAGGTAGTCAGTCGCCTGGCACACTTTCCCCTTTGCCAGCTGCAGTGGAAATGCTTTCGGCTGACATTCGCACCAAGAGAGGCAGATTGCGGGCCTCCGGACCACCGAGAAGGTAACTGCATGAATCGGGGGGTGGCGGGAGAGTCTTTTGGCAGAAGCGGCGTTCTGGAGCGCTTGGCAGCCGGCGCAACGAGCGATGTGTGCGAGAAGACGCCGCTTCGCATCCGAGAGGGTGATAGCGCGAGCGCTGCCAAAAGGCGAGGAAGGAAGCCGCTTAGCGGCCGGCTTGTGCGCGGAGCTTGCGGACTGCGAGAGGAACGTGACTGCCTCTCAGCCGCCTGCTGAATTGACCTTAGCTGTCGCCTGGAAGATGAACAGCGGCGGCTTCCTTGTGGTGCTTGCCTATGCCTCTTGTTGCTCTCTGCGTGAACTCTTGTGCTTTCCTTTAGGCACCGGGGTGCAGAGAAACAGCTTGTGGTGCGCATAAGCCTGCCGCACGGAATATGTAAGAAATTGCTGATCTCCACCGTTTCCCACCATGCGCCACAGCTGCGCGTCCCGTGTTCAAGCAACGACAGCATGCCCAGCCCTGTGTGACTGAGAAGAAGCAGATGTTGTTCTTGCAATTCTCTACGCGCCTCTCAGAAGCCCGCTGCTCTGGCACTCGATCAGAGCTGGCTTTCGGCTTTGCCGCTTTTCCAGGCATTTCCTGCACATGGCCAGCGCATCTTGTGCACCTTTTGTCCTCAGCTCGAGCTGCCAAGACACTTTCTCTTCTTCAGCGCGCGGAACACTTTCATGCAGTTCTCGCACACATAAGAAACGGGGAGAGAAGCACTTTAGGTGCCTTAGTGTTTCTTCGACCAGACGTTCAACCCAGCACCACAAGCTGGGCGACAAGAAGGGCACGTGAAGCAAACGCTTTTTGCTGGCCCATTTTGCTGTGCCACGCTCTTCTGCGGCTCTTCAGAGCTTGACAAACTCCAACGCACCTGCTGCTGCTGCTGCTGCTGCTGCTGCTTGTGCTTCCAGCTGACAAGGAGCACAGCGATCTGGCAGCAGGTTTCAGGTTATGCAAAAGAAGAGCTTGGTGATTTGAATGTACTGCAGATCCGTGTTTGTGCAAGTTGCAGGGGCAAGCTCCTGACAAAGGTAGTCAGTCGCCTGGCACACTTTCCCCTTTGCCAGCTGCAGTGGAAATGCTTTCGGCTGACATTCGCACCAAGAGAGGCAGATTGCGGGCCTCCGGACCACCGAGAAGGTAACTGCATGAAGCGGGGGGTGGCGGGAGTGTCTTTTGGCAGAAGCGGCGTTCTGGAGCGCTTGGCAGCCGGCGCAACGAGCGATGTGTGCGAGAAGCCGCCGCTTCGCATCCGAGAGGGTGATAGCGCGAGCGCTGCCAAAAGGCGAGGAAGGAAGCCGCTTAGCGGCCGGCTTGTGCGCGGAGCTTGCGGACTGCGAGAGGAACGTGACTGCCTCTCAGCCGCCTGCTGAATTGACCTTAGCTGTCGCCTGGAAGATGAACAGCGGCGGCTTCCTTGTGGTGCTTGCCTATGCCTCTTGTTGCTCTCTGCGGGAACTCTTGCGCTTTCCTTTAGGCACCGGGGTGCAGAGAAACAGCTTGTGGTGCGCATAAGCCTGCCGCACGGAATATGTAAGAAATTGCTGATCTCCACCGTTTCCGACCATGCGCCACAGCTGCGCGTCCCGTGTTCAAGCAACGACAGCATGCCCAGCTCTGTGTGACTGAGAAGAAGCAGATGTTGTTCTTGCAATTCTCTACACGCCTCTCAGAAGCCCGCTGCTCTGGCACTCGATCAGAGCTGGCTTTCGGCTTTGCCGCTTTTCCAGGCATTTCCTGCACATGGCCAGCGCATCTTGTGCACCTTTTGTCCTCAGCTCGAGCTGCCAAGACACTTTCTCTTCTTCAGCGCGCGGAACACTTTCATGCAGCTCTCGCACACATAAGAAATGGGGAGAGAAGCGCTTTAGGTGCCTTAGTGTTTCTTCGACCAGACGTTCAACCCAGCACCACAAGCTGGGCGACAAGAAGGGCACGTGAAGCAAACGCTTTTTGCTGGCCCATTTTGCTGTGCCACGCTCTTCTGCGGCTCTTCAGAGCTTGACAAACTCCAACGCACCTGCTGCTGCTGCTGCTGCTACTGCTGCTGCTTGTGCTTCCAGCTGACAAAGGAGCACAGCGATCTGGCAGCAGGTTTCAGGTTGTGCAAAAGAAGATCTTGGTGATTTGAATGTACTGCAGATCTGTGTTTGTGCAAGTTGCAGGGGCAAGCTCCTGACAAAGGTGGTCGCCTGGCACACTTTCCCCTTTGCCAGCTGCAGTGGAAATGCTTTCGGCTGACATTCGCACCAAGAGAGGCAGATTGCGGGCCTCCGGACCACCGAGAAGGTAACTGCATGAAGCGGGGGGTGGCGAGAGTGTCTTTTGGCAGAAGCGGCGTTCTGGAGCGCTTGGCAGCCGGCGCAACGAGCGATGTGTGCGAGAAGCCGCCGCTTCGCATCCGAGAGGGTGATAGCGCGAGCGCTGCCAAAAGGCGAGGAAGGAAGCCGCTTAGCGGCCGGCTTGTGCGCGGAGTTTGCGGACTGCGAGAGGAACGTGACTGCCTCTCAGCCGCCTGCTGAATTGACCTTAGCTGTCGCCTGGAAGATGAACAGCGGCGGCTTCCTTGTGCTGCTTGCCTATGCCTCTTGTTGCTCTCTGCGTGAACTCTTGCGCTTTCCTTTAGGCACCGGGGGTGCAGAGAAACAGCTTGTGGTGCGCATAAGCCTGCCGCACGGAATATGTAAGAAATTACTGATCTCCACCTTTTCCCACCATGCGCCACAGCTGCGCGTCCCGTGTTCAAGCAACGATAGGATGCCCAGCTCTGTGTGACTGAGAAGAAGCAGATGTTGTTCTTGCAATTCTTTACACGCTTCTCAGAAGCCCGCTACTCTGGCACTCGATCAGAGCTGGCTTTCGGCTTTGCCGCTTTTCCAGGCGTGTCCTGCACACGGCCAGCGCATCTTGTACACCTTTTGTCCTCAGCTCGAGCTGCCAAAACACTTTTTCTTCTTCAGCGTGCGGAACAATTTCGTGCAGCTCTCGCACACATAAGAAACGGGGAGAGAAGCGCTTTAGGTGCCTTAGTGTTTCTTCGACCAGACGTTCAACCCAGCACCACAAGCTGGGCGACAAGAAGGGCACGTGAAGCAAACGCTTTTTGCTGGCCCATTTTGCTGTGCCACGCTCTTCTGCGGCTCTTCAGAGCTTGACAAACTCCAACGCACCTGCTGCTGCTGCTGCTGCTTCTGCTGCTGCGGCTTGTGCTTCCAGCTGACAAGGAGCACAGCGATCTGGCAGCAGGTTTCAGGTTGTGCAAAAGAAGAGCTTGGTGATTTGAATGTACTGCAGATCCGTGTTTGTGCAAGTTGCAGGGGCAAGCTCCTGACAAAGGTGGTCGCCTGGCACACTTTCCCCTTTGCCAGCTGCAGTGGAAATGCTTTCGGCTGACATTCGCACCAAGAGAGGCAGATTGCGGGCCTCCGGACCACCGAGAAGGTAACTGCATGAAGCGGGGGGTGGCGGGAGAGTCTTTTGGCAGAAGCGGCGTTCTGGAGCGCTTGGCAGCCGGCGCAACGAGCGATGTGTGCGAGAAGCCGCCGCTTCGCATCCGAGAGGGTGATAGCGCGAGCGCTGCCAAAAGGCGAGGAAGGAAGCCGCTTAGCGGCCGGCTTGTGCGCGGAGCTTGCGGACTGCGAGAGGAACGTGACTGCCTCTCAGCCGCCTGCTGAATTGACCTTAGCTGTCGCCTGGAAGATGAACAGCGGCGGCTTCCTTGTGGTGCTTGCCTATGCCTCTTGTTGCTCTCTGCGTGAACTCTTGTGCTTTCCTTTAGGCACCGGGGTGCAGAGAAACAGCTTGTGGTGCGCATAAGCCTGCCGCACGGAATATGTAAGAAATTGCTGATCTCCACCGTTTCCCACCATGCGCCACAGCTGCGCGTCCCGTGTTCAAGCAACGACAGCATGCCCAGCCCTGTGTGACTGAGAAGAAGCAGATGTTGTTCTTGCAATTCTCTACACGCCTCTCAGAAGCCCGCTGCTCTGGCACTCGATCAGAGCTGGCTTTCGGCTTTGCCGCTTTTCCAGGCATTTCCTGCACATGGCCAGCGCATCTTGTGCACCTTTTGTCCTCAGCTCGAGCTGCCAAGACACTTTCTCTTCTTCAGCGCGCGGAACACTTTCATGCAGCTCTCGCACACATAAGAAACGGGGAGAGAAACACTTTAGGTGCCTTAGTGTTTCTTCGACCAGATGTTCAACCCAGCACCACAAGCTGGGCGACAAGAAGGGCACGTGAAGCAAACGCTTTTTGCTGGCCCATTTTGCTGTGCCACGCTCTTCTGCGGCTCTTCAGAGCTTGACAAACTCCAACGCACCTGCTGCTGCTGCTGCTGCTGCTGCTGCTGCTTGTGCTTCCAGCTGACAAGGAGCACAGCGATCTGGCAGCAGGTTTCAGGTTATGCAAAAGAAGAGCTTGGTGATTTGAATGTACTGCAGATCCGTGTTTGTGCAAGTTGCAGGGGCAAGCTCCTGACAAAGGTACTCAGTCGCCTGGCACACTTTCCCCTTTGCCAGCTGCAGTGGAAATGCTTTCGGCTGACATTCGCACCAAGAGAGGCAGATTGCGGGCCTCCGGACCACCGAGAAGGTAACTGCATGAATCGGGGGGTGGCGGGAGAGTCTTTTGGCAGAAGCGGCGTTCTGGAGCGCTTGGCAGCCGGCGCAACGAGCGATGTGTGCGAGAAGACGCCGCTTTGCATCCGAGAGGGTGAAAGCGCGAGCGCTGCCAAAAGGCGAGGAAGGAAGCCGCTTAGCGGCCGGCTTGTGCGCGGAGCTTGCGGACTGCGAGAGGAACGTGACTGCCTCTCAGCCGCCTGCTGAATTGACCTTAGCTGTCGCCTGGAAGATGAACAGCGGCGGCTTCCTTGTGGTGCTTGCCTATGCCTCTTGTTGCTCTCTGCGGGAACTCTTGCGCTTTCCTTTAGGCACCGGGGTGCAGAGAAACAGCTTGTGGTGCGCATAAGCCTGCCGCACGGAATATGTAAGAAATTGCTGATCTCCACCGTTTCCGACCATGCGCCACAGCTGCGCGTCCCGTGTTCAAGCAACGACAGCATGCCCAGCTCTGTGTGACTGAGAAGAAGCAGATGTTGTTCTTGCAATTCTCTACGCGCCTCTCAGAAGCCCGCTGCTCTGGCACTCGATCAGAGCTGGCTTTCGGCTTTGCCGCTTTTCCAGGCATTTCCTGCACATGGCCAGCGCATCTTGTGCACCTTTTGTCCTCAGCTCGAGCTGCCAAGACACTTTCTCTTCTTCAGCGCGCGGAACACTTTCATGCAGCTCTCGCACACATAAGAAATGGGGAGAGAAGCGCTTTAGGTGCCTTAGTGTTTCTTCGACCAGACGTTCAACCCAGCACCACAAGCTGGGCGACAAGAAGGGCACGTGAAGCAAACGCTTTTTGCTGGCCCATTTTGCTGTGCCACGCTCTTCTGCGGCTCTTCAGAGCTTGACAAACTCCAACGCACCTGCTGCTGCTGCTGCTGCTGCTGCTGCTGCTTGTGCTTCCAGCTGACAAGGAGCACAGCGATCTGGCAGCAGGTTTCAGGTTGTGCAAAAGAAGAGCTTGGTGATTTGAATGTACTGCAGATCTGTGTTTGTGCAAGTTGCAGGGGCAAGCTCCTGACAAAGGTGGTCGCCTGGCACACTTTCCCCTTTGCCAGCTGCAGTGGAAATGCTTTCGGCTGACATTCGCACCAAGAGAGGCAGATTGCGGGCCTCCGGACCACCGAGAAGGTAACTGCATGAAGCGGGGGGTGGCGGGAGTGTCTTTTGGCAGAAGCGGCGTTCTGGAGCGCTTGGCAGCCGGCGCAACGAGCGATGTGTGCGAGAAGCCGCCGCTTCGCATCCGAGAGGGTGATAGCGCGAGCGCTGCCAAAAGGCGAGGAAGGAAGCCGCTTAGCGGCCGGCTTGTGCGCGGAGCTTGCGGACTGCGAGAGGAACGTGACTGCCTCTCAGCCGCCTGCTGAATTGACCTTAGCTGTCGCCTGGAAGATGAACAGCGGCGGCTTCCTTGTGCTGCTTGCCTATGCCTCTTGTTGCTCTCTGCGTGAACTCTTGCGCTTTCCTTTAGGCACCGGGGGTGCAGAGAAACAGCTTGTGGTGCGCATAAGCCTGCCGCACGGAATATGTAAGAAATTGCTGATCTCCACCTTTTCCCACCATGCGCCACAGCTGCGCGTCCCGTGTTCAAGCAACGACAGCATGCCCAGCTCTGTGTGACTGAGAAGAAGCAGATGTTGTTCTTGCAATTCTCTACACGCCTCTCAGAAGCCCGCTGCTCTGGCACTCGATCAGAGCTGGCTTTCGGCTTTGCCGCTTTTCCAGGCATTTCCTGCACATGGCCAGCGCATCTTGTGCACCTTTTGTCCTCAGCTCGAGCTGCCAAGACACTTTCTCTTCTTCAGCGCGCGGAACACTTTCATGCAGCTCTCGCACACATAAGAAATGGGGAGAGAAGCGCTTTAGGTGCCTTAGTGTTTCTTCGACCAGACGTTCAACCCAGCACCACAAGCTGGGCGACAAGAAGGGCACGTGAAGCAAACGCTTTTTGCTGGCCCATTTTGCTGTGCCACGCTCTTCTGCGGCTCTTCAGAGCTTGACAAACTCCAACGCACCTGCTGCTGCTGCTGCTGCTACTGCTGCTGCTTGTGCTTCCAGCTGACAAAGGAGCACAGCGATCTGGCAGCAGGTTTCAGGTTGTGCAAAAGAAGAGCTTGGTGATTTGAATGTACTGCAGATCTGTGTTTGTGCAAGTTGCAGGGGCAAGCTCCTGACAAAGGTGGTCGCCTGGCACACTTTCCCCTTTGCCAGCTGCAGTGGAAATGCTTTCGGCTGACATTCGCACCAAGAGAGGCAGATTGCGGGCCTCCGGACCACCGAGAAGGTAACTGCATGAAGCGGGGGGTGGCGAGAGTGTCTTTTGGCAGAAGCGGCGTTCTGGAGCGCTTGGCAGCCGGCGCAACGAGCGATGTGTGCGAGAAGCCGCCGCTTCGCATCCGAGAGGGTGATAGCGCGAGCGCTGCCAAAAGGCGAGGAAGGAAGCCGCTTAGCGGCCGGCTTGTGCGCGGAGCTTGCGGACTGCGAGAGGAACGTGACTGCCTCTCAGCCGCCTGCTGAATTGACCTTAGCTGTCGCCTGGAAGATGAACAGCGGCGGCTTCCTTGTGCTGCTTGCCTATGCCTCTTGTTGCTCTCTGCGTGAACTCTTGCGCTTTCCTTTAGGCACCGGGGGTGCAGAGAAACAGCTTGTGGTGCGCATAAGCCTGCCGCACGGAATATGTAAGAAATTACTGATCTCCACCTTTTCCCACCATGCGCCACAGCTGCGCGTCCCGTGTTCAAGCAACGATAGGATGCCCAGCTCTGTGTGACTGAGAAGAAGCAGATGTTGTTCTTGCAATTCTTTACACGCTTCTCAGAAGCCCGCTACTCTGGCACTCGATCAGAGCTGGCTTTCGGCTTTGCCGCTTTTCCAGGCGTGTCCTGCACACGGCCAGCGCATCTTGTACACCTTTTGTCCTCAGCTCGAGCTGCCAAAACACTTTTTCTTCTTCAGCGTGCGGAACAATTTCGTGCAGCTCTCGCACACATAAGAAACGGGGAGAGAAGCGCTTTAGGTGCCTTAGTGTTTCTTCGACC
Organism: Cyanistes caeruleus; assembly: GCF_971803275.1. Taxonomy (NCBI): domain Eukaryota; kingdom Metazoa; phylum Chordata; class Aves; order Passeriformes; family Paridae; genus Cyanistes; species Cyanistes caeruleus. Next base: position 5,621,335 of record NC_141722.1, read on the forward strand.
AGACGTTCAACCCAGCACCACAAGCTGGGCGACAAGAAGGGCACGTGAAGCAAACGCTTTTTGCTGGCCCATTTTGCTGTGCCACGCTCTTCTGCGGCTCTTCAGAGCTTGACAAACTCCAACGCACCTGCTGCTGCTGCTGCTGCTTCTGCTGCTGCGGCTTGTGCTTCCAGCTGACAAGGAGCACAGCGATCTGGCAGCAGGTTTCAGGTTGTGCAAAAGAAGAGCTTGGTGATTTGAATGTACTGCAGATCCGTGTTTGTGCAAGTTGCAGGGGCAAGCTCCTGACAAAGGTGGTCGCCTGGCACACTTTCCCCTTTGCCAGCTGCAGTGGAAATGCTTTCGGCTGACATTCGCACCAAGAGAGGCAGATTGCGGGCCTCCGGACCACCGAGAAGGTAACTGCATGAAGCGGGGGGTGGCGGGAGAGTCTTTTGGCAGAAGCGGCGTTCTGGAGCGCTTGGCAGCCGGCGCAACGAGCGATGTGTGCGAGAAGCCGCCGCTTCGCATCCGAGAGGGTGATAGCGCGAGCGCTGCCAAAAGGCGAGGAAGGAAGCCGCTTAGCGGCCGGCTTGTGCGCGGAGCTTGCGGACTGCGAGAGGAACGTGACTGCCTCTCAGCCGCCTGCTGAATTGACCTTAGCTGTCGCCTGGAAGATGAACAGCGGCGGCTTCCTTGTGGTGCTTGCCTATGCCTCTTGTTGCTCTCTGCGTGAACTCTTGTGCTTTCCTTTAGGCACCGGGGTGCAGAGAAACAGCTTGTGGTGCGCATAAGCCTGCCGCACGGAATATGTAAGAAATTGCTGATCTCCACCGTTTCCCACCATGCGCCACAGCTGCGCGTCCCGTGTTCAAGCAACGACAGCATGCCCAGCCCTGTGTGACTGAGAAGAAGCAGATGTTGTTCTTGCAATTCTCTACACGCCTCTCAGAAGCCCGCTGCTCTGGCACTCGATCAGAGCTGGCTTTCGGCTTTGCCGCTTTTCCAGGCATTTCCTGCACATGGCCAGCGCATCTTGTGCACCTTTTGTCCTCAGCTCGAGCTGCCAAGACACTTTCTCTTCTTCAGCGCGCGGAACACTTTCATGCAGCTCTCGCACACATAAGAAACGGGGAGAGAAACACTTTAGGTGCCTTAGTGTTTCTTCGACCAGATGTTCAACCCAGCACCACAAGCTGGGCGACAAGAAGGGCACGTGAAGCAAACGCTTTTTGCTGGCCCATTTTGCTGTGCCACGCTCTTCTGCGGCTCTTCAGAGCTTGACAAACTCCAACGCACCTGCTGCTGCTGCTGCTGCTGCTGCTGCTGCTGCTTGTGCTTCCAGCTGACAAGGAGCACAGCGATCTGGCAGCAGGTTTCAGGTTATGCAAAAGAAGAGCTTGGTGATTTGAATGTACTGCAGATCCGTGTTTGTGCAAGTTGCAGGGGCAAGCTCCTGACAAAGGTACTCAGTCGCCTGGCACACTTTCCCCTTTGCCAGCTGCAGTGGAAATGCTTTCGGCTGACATTCGCACCAAGAGAGGCAGATTGCGGGCCTCCGGACCACCGAGAAGGTAACTGCATGAATCGGGGGGTGGCGGGAGAGTCTTTTGGCAGAAGCGGCGTTCTGGAGCGCTTGGCAGCCGGCGCAACGAGCGATGTGTGCGAGAAGACGCCGCTTCGCATCCGAGAGGGTGAAAGCGCGAGCGCTGCCAAAAGGCGAGGAAGGAAGCCGCTTAGCGGCCGGCTTGTGCGCGGAGCTTGCGGACTGCGAGAGGAACGTGACTGCCTCTCAGCCGCCTGCTGAATTGACCTTAGCTGTCGCCTGGAAGATGAACAGCGGCGGCTTCCTTGTGGTGCTTGCCTATGCCTCTTGTTGCTCTCTGCGGGAACTCTTGCGCTTTCCTTTAGGCACCGGGGTGCAGAGAAACAGCTTGTGGTGCGCATAAGCCTGCCGCACGGAATATGTAAGAAATTGCTGATCTCCACCGTTTCCGACCATGCGCCACAGCTGCGCGTCCCGTGTTCAAGCAACGACAGCATGCCCAGCTCTGTGTGACTGAGAAGAAGCAGATGTTGTTCTTGCAATTCTCTACGCGCCTCTCAGAAGCCCGCTGCTCTGGCACTCGATCAGAGCTGGCTTTCGGCTTTGCCGCTTTTCCAGGCATTTCCTGCACATGGCCAGCGCATCTTGTGCACCTTTTGTCCTCAGCTCGAGCTGCCAAGACACTTTCTCTTCTTCAGCGCGCGGAACACTTTCATGCAGCTCTCGCACACATAAGAAATGGGGAGAGAAGCGCTTTAGGTGCCTTAGTGTTTCTTCGACCAGACGTTCAACCCAGCACCACAAGCTGGGCGACAAGAAGGGCACGTGAAGCAAACGCTTTTTGCTGGCCCATTTTGCTGTGCCACGCTCTTCTGCGGCTCTTCAGAGCTTGACAAACTCCAACGCACCTGCTGCTGCTGCTGCTGCTGCTGCTGCTGCTTGTGCTTCCAGCTGACAAGGAGCACAGCGATCTGGCAGCAGGTTTCAGGTTGTGCAAAAGAAGAGCTTGGTGATTTGAATGTACTGCAGATCTGTGTTTGTGCAAGTTGCAGGGGCAAGCTCCTGACAAAGGTGGTCGCCTGGCACACTTTCCCCTTTGCCAGCTGCAGTGGAAATGCTTTCGGCTGACATTCGCACCAAGAGAGGCAGATTGCGGGCCTCCGGACCACCGAGAAGGTAACTGCATGAAGCGGGGGGTGGCGGGAGTGTCTTTTGGCAGAAGCGGCGTTCTGGAGCGCTTGGCAGCCGGCGCAACGAGCGATGTGTGCGAGAAGCCGCCGCTTCGCATCCGAGAGGGTGATAGCGCGAGCGCTGCCAAAAGGCGAGGAAGGAAGCCGCTTAGCGGCCGGCTTGTGCGCGGAGCTTGCGGACTGCGAGAGGAACGTGACTGCCTCTCAGCCGCCTGCTGAATTGACCTTAGCTGTCGCCTGGAAGATGAACAGCGGCGGCTTCCTTGTGGTGCTTGCCTATGCCTCTTGTTGCTCTCTGCGTGAACTCTTGCGCTTTCCTTTAGGCACCGGGGGTGCAGAGAAACAGCTTGTGGTGCGCATAAGCCTGCCGCACGGAATATGTAAGAAATTGCTGATCTCCACCTTTTCCCACCATGCGCCACAGCTGCGCGTCCCGTGTTCAAGCAACGACAGCATGCCCAGCTCTGTGTGACTGAGAAGAAGCAGATGTTGTTCTTGCAATTCTCTACACGCCTCTCAGAAGCCCGCTGCTCTGGCACTCGATCAGAGCTGGCTTTCGGCTTTGCCGCTTTTCCAGGCATTTCCTGCACATGGCCAGCGCATCTTGTGCACCTTTTGTCCTCAGCTCGAGCTGCCAAGACACTTTCTCTTCTTCAGCGCGCGGAACACTTTCATGCAGCTCTCGCACACATAAGAAATGGGGAGAGAAGCGCTTTAGGTGCCTTAGTGTTTCTTCGACCAGACGTTCAACCCAGCACCACAAGCTGGGCGACAAGAAGGGCACGTGAAGCAAACGCTTTTTGCTGGCCCATTTTGCTGTGCCACGCTCTTCTGCGGCTCTTCAGAGCTTGACAAACTCCAACGCACCTGCTGCTGCTGCTGCTGCTACTGCTGCTGCTTGTGCTTCCAGCTGACAAAGGAGCACAGCGATCTGGCAGCAGGTTTCAGGTTGTGCAAAAGAAGAGCTTGGTGATTTGAATGTACTGCAGATCTGTGTTTGTGCAAGTTGCAGGGGCAAGCTCCTGACAAAGGTGGTCGCCTGGCACACTTTCCCCTTTGCCAGCTGCAGTGGAAATGCTTTCGGCTGACATTCGCACCAAGAGAGGCAGATTGCGGGCCTCCGGACCACCGAGAAGGTAACTGCATGAAGCGGGGGGTGGCGAGAGTGTCTTTTGGCAGAAGCGGCGTTCTGGAGCGCTTGGCAGCCGGCGCAACGAGCGATGTGTGCGAGAAGCCGCCGCTTCGCATCCGAGAGGGTGATAGCGCGAGCGCTGCCAAAAGGCGAGGAAGGAAGCCGCTTAGCGGCCGGCTTGTGCGCGGAGCTTGCGGACTGCGAGAGGAACGTGACTGCCTCTCAGCCGCCTGCTGAATTGACCTTAGCTGTCGCCTGGAAGATGAACAGCGGCGGCTTCCTTGTGCTGCTTGCCTATGCCTCTTGTTGCTCTCTGCGTGAACTCTTGCGCTTTCCTTTAGGCACCGGGGGTGCAGAGAAACAGCTTGTGGTGCGCATAAGCCTGCCGCACGGAATATGTAAGAAATTACTGATCTCCACCTTTTCCCACCATGCGCCACAGCTGCGCGTCCCGTGTTCAAGCAACGATAGGATGCCCAGCTCTGTGTGACTGAGAAGAAGCAGATGTTGTTCTTGCAATTCTTTACACGCTTCTCAGAAGCCCGCTACTCTGGCACTCGATCAGAGCTGGCTTTCGGCTTTGCCGCTTTTCCAGGCGTGTCCTGCACACGGCCAGCGCATCTTGTACACCTTTTGTCCTCAGCTCGAGCTGCCAAAACACTTTTTCTTCTTCAGCGTGCGGAACAATTTCGTGCAGCTCTCGCACACATAAGAAACGGGGAGAGAAGCGCTTTAGGTGCCTTAGTGTTTCTTCGACCAGACGTTCAACCCAGCACCACAAGCTGGGCGACAAGAAGGGCACGTGAAGCAAACGCTTTTTGCTGGCCCATTTTGCTGTGCCACGCTCTTCTGCGGCTCTTCAGAGCTTGACAAACTCCAACGCACCTGCTGCTGCTGCTGCTGCTTCTGCTGCTGCGGCTTGTGCTTCCAGCTGACAAGGAGCACAGCGATCTGGCAGCAGGTTTCAGGTTGTGCAAAAGAAGAGCTTGGTGATTTGAATGTACTGCAGATCCGTGTTTGTGCAAGTTGCAGGGGCAAGCTCCTGACAAAGGTGGTCGCCTGGCACACTTTCCCCTTTGCCAGCTGCAGTGGAAATGCTTTCGGCTGACATTCGCACCAAGAGAGGCAGATTGCGGGCCTCCGGACCACCGAGAAGGTAACTGCATGAAGCGGGGGGTGGCGGGAGAGTCTTTTGGCAGAAGCGGCGTTCTGGAGCGCTTGGCAGCCGGCGCAACGAGCGATGTGTGCGAGAAGCCGCCGCTTCGCATCCGAGAGGGTGATAGCGCGAGCGCTGCCAAAAGGCGAGGAAGGAAGCCGCTTAGCGGCCGGCTTGTGCGCGGAGCTTGCGGACTGCGAGAGGAACGTGACTGCCTCTCAGCCGCCTGCTGAATTGACCTTAGCTGTCGCCTGGAAGATGAACAGCGGCGGCTTCCTTGTGGTGCTTGCCTATGCCTCTTGTTGCTCTCTGCGTGAACTCTTGTGCTTTCCTTTAGGCACCGGGGTGCAGAGAAACAGCTTGTGGTGCGCATAAGCCTGCCGCACGGAATATGTAAGAAATTGCTGATCTCCACCGTTTCCCACCATGCGCCACAGCTGCGCGTCCCGTGTTCAAGCAACGACAGCATGCCCAGCCCTGTGTGACTGAGAAGAAGCAGATGTTGTTCTTGCAATTCTCTACACGCCTCTCAGAAGCCCGCTGCTCTGGCACTCGATCAGAGCTGGCTTTCGGCTTTGCCGCTTTTCCAGGCATTTCCTGCACATGGCCAGCGCATCTTGTGCACCTTTTGTCCTCAGCTCGAGCTGCCAAGACACTTTCTCTTCTTCAGCGCGCGGAACACTTTCATGCAGCTCTCGCACACATAAGAAACGGGGAGAGAAACACTTTAGGTGCCTTAGTGTTTCTTCGACCAGATGTTCAACCCAGCACCACAAGCTGGGCGACAAGAAGGGCACGTGAAGCAAACGCTTTTTGCTGGCCCATTTTGCTGTGCCACGCTCTTCTGCGGCTCTTCAGAGCTTGACAAACTCCAACGCACCTGCTGCTGCTGCTGCTGCTGCTGCTGCTGCTGCTGCTGCTGCTGCTTGTGCTTCCAGCTGACAAGGAGCACAGCGATCTGGCAGCAGGTTTCAGGTTATGCAAAAGAAGAGCTTGGTGATTTGAATGTACTGCAGATCCGTGTTTGTGCAAGTTGCAGGGGCAAGCTCCTGACAAAGGTACTCAGTCGCCTGGCACACTTTCCCCTTTGCCAGCTGCAGTGGAAATGCTTTCGGCTGACATTCGCACCAAGAGAGGCAGATTGCGGGCCTCCGGACCACCGAGAAGGTAACTGCATGAAGCGGGGGGTGGCGGGAGTGTCTTTTGGCAGAAGCGGCGTTCTGGAGCGCTTGGCAGCCGGCGCAACGAGCGATGTGTGCGAGAAGCCGCCGCTTCGCATCCGAGAGGGTGATAGCGCGAGCGCTGCCAAAAGGCGAGGAAGGAAGCCGCTTAGCGGCCGGCTTGTGCGCGGAGCTTGCGGACTGCGAGAGGAACGTGACTGCCTCTCAGCCGCCTGCTGAATTGACCTTAGCTGTCGCCTGGAAGATGAACAGCGGCGGCTTCCTTGTGCTGCTTGCCTATGCCTCTTGTTGCTCTCTGCGTGAACTCTTGCGCTTTCCTTTAGGCACCGGGGGTGCAGAGAAACAGCTTGTGGTGCGCATAAGCCTGCCGCACGGAATATGTAAGAAATTACTGATCTCCACCTTTTCCCACCATGCGCCACAGCTGCGCGTCCCGTGTTCAAGCAACGATAGGATGCCCAGCTCTGTGTGACTGAGAAGAAGCAGATGTTGTTCTTGCAATTCTTTACACGCTTCTCAGAAGCCCGCTACTCTGGCACTCGATCAGAGCTGGCTTTCGGCTTTGCCGCTTTTCCAGGCGTGTCCTGCACACGGCCAGCGCATCTTGTACACCTTTTGTCCTCAGCTCGAGCTGCCAAAACACTTTTTCTTCTTCAGCGTGCGGAACACTTTCATGCAGTTCTCGCACACATAAGAAACGGGGAGAGAAGCACTTTAGGTGCCTTAGTGTTTCTTCGACCAGACGTTCAACCCAGCACCACAAGCTGGGCGACAAGAAGGGCACGTGAAGCAAACGCTTTTTGCTGGCCCATTTTGCTGTGCCACGCTCTTCTGCGGCTCTTCAGAGCTTGACAAACTCCAACGCACCTGCTGCTGCTGCTGCTGCTGCTGCTGCTGCTGCTTGTGCTTCCAGCTGACAAGGAGCACAGCGATCTGGCAGCAGGTTTCAGGTTATGCAAAAGAAGAGCTTGGTGATTTGAATGTACTGCAGATCCGTGTTTGTGCAAGTTGCAGGGGCAAGCTCCTGACAAAGGTAGTCAGTCGCCTGGCACACTTTCCCCTTTGCCAGCTGCAGTGGAAATGCTTTCGGCTGACATTCGCACCAAGAGAGGCAGATTGCGGGCCTCCGGACCACCGAGAAGGTAACTGCATGAAGCGGGGGGTGGCGGGAGTGTCTTTTGGCAGAAGCGGCGTTCTGGAGCGCTTGGCAGCCGGCGCAACGAGCGATGTGTGCGAGAAGACGCCGCTTCGCATCCGAGAGGGTGATAGCGCGAGCGCTGCCAAAAGGCGAGGAAGGAAGCCGCTTAGCGGCCGGCTTGTGCGCGGAGCTTGCGGACTGCGAGAGGAACGTGACTGCCTCTCAGCCGCCTGCTGAATTGACCTTAGCTGTCGCCTGGAAGATGAACAGCGGCGGCTTCCTTGTGGTGCTTGCCTATGCCTCTTGTTGCTCTCTGCGGGAACTCTTGCGCTTTCCTTTAGGCACCGGGGTGCAGAGAAACAGCTTGTGGTGCGCATAAGCCTGCCGCACGGAATATGTAAGAAATTGCTGATCTCCACCGTTTCCGACCATGCGCCACAGCTGCGCGTCCCGTGTTCAAGCAACGATAGGATGCCCAGCTCTGTGTGACTGAGAAGAAGCAGATGTTGTTCTTGCAATTCTTTACACGCTTCTCAGAAGCCCGCTACTCTGGCACTCGATCAGAGCTGGCTTTCGGCTTTGCCGCTTTTCCAGGCGTGTCCTGCACACGGCCAGCGCATCTTGTACACCTTTTGTCCTCAGCTCGAGCTGCCAAAACACTTTTTCTTCTTCAGCGTGCGGAACAATTTCGTGCAGCTCTCGCACACATAAGAAACGGGGAGAGAAGCGCTTTAGGTGCCTTAGTGTTTCTTCGACCAGACGTTCAACCCAGCACCACAAGCTGGGCGACAAGAAGGGCACGTGAAGCAAACGCTTTTTGCTGGCCCATTTTGCTGTGCCACGCTCTTCTGCGGCTCTTCAGAGCTTGACAAACTCCAACGCACCTGCTCCTGCTGCTGCTGCTGCTGCTGCTGCTGCTTGTGCTTCCAGCTGACAAGGAGCACAGCGATCTGGCAGCAGGTTTCAGGTTATGCAAAAGAAGAGCTTGGTGATTTGAATGTACTGCAGATCCGTGTTTGTGCAAGTTGCAGGGGCAAGCTCCTGACAAAGGTAGTCAGTCGCCTGGCACACTTTCCCCTTTGCCAGCTGCAGTGGAAATGCTTTCGGCTGACATTCGCACCAAGAGAGGCAGATTGCGGGCCTCCGGACCACCGAGAAGGTAACTGCATGAAGCGGGGGGTGGCGGGAGAGTCTTTTGGCAGAAGCGGCGTTCTGGAGCGCTTGGCAGCCGGCGCAACGAGCGATGTGTGCGAGAAGCCGCCGCTTCGCATCCGAGAGGGTGATAGCGCGAGCGCTGCCAAAAGGCGAGGAAGGAAGCCGCTTAGCGGCCGGCTTGTGCGCGGAGCTTGCGGACTGCGAGAGGAACGTGACTGCCTCTCAGCCGCCTGCTGAATTGACCTTAGCTGTCGCCTGGAAGATGAACAGCGGCGGCTTCCTTGTGGTGCTTGCCTATGCCTCTTGTTGCTCTCTGCGGGAACTCTTGCGCTTTCCTTTAGGCACCGGGGTGCAGAGAAACAGCTTGTGGTGCGCATAAGCCTGCCGCACGGAATATGTAAGAAATTGCTGATCTCCACCGTTTCCGACCATGCGCCACAGCTGCGCGTCCCGTGTTCAAGCAACGACAGCATGCCCAGCTCTGTGTGACTGAGAAGAAGCAGATGTTGTTCTTGCAATTCTCTACACGCCTCTCAGAAGCCCGCTGCTCTGGCACTCGATCAGAGCTGGCTTTCGGCTTTGCCGCTTTTCCAGGCATTTCCTGCACATGGCCAGCGCATCTTGTGCACCTTTTGTCCTCAGCTCGAGCTGCCAAGACACTTTCTCTTCTTCAGCGCGCGGAACACTTTCATGCAGCTCTCGCACACATAAGAAATGGGGAGAGAAGCGCTTTAGGTGCCTTAGTGTTTCTTCGACCAGACGTTCAACCCAGCACCACAAGCTGGGCGACAAGAAGGGCACGTGAAGCAAACGCTTTTTGCTGGCCCATTTTGCTGTGCCACGCTCTTCTGCGGCTCTTCAGAGCTTGACAAACTCCAACGCACCTGCTGCTGCTGCTGCTGCTGCTGCTGCTGCTTGTGCTTCCAGCTGACAAGGAGCACAGCGATCTGGCAGCAGGTTTCAGGTTGTGCAAAAGAAGAGCTTGGTGATTTGAATGTACTGCAGATCTGTGTTTGTGCAAGTTGCAGGGGCAAGCTCCTGACAAAGGTGGTCGCCTGGCACACTTTCCCCTTTGCCAGCTGCAGTGGAAATGCTTTCGGCTGACATTCGCACCAAGAGAGGCAGATTGCGGGCCTCCGGACCACGGAGAAGGTAACTGCATGAAGCGGGGGGTGGCGAGAGTGTCTTTTGGCAGAAGCGGCGTTCTGGAGCGCTTGGCAGCCGGCGCAACGAGCGATGTGTGCGAGAAGCCGCCGCTTCGCATCCGAGAGGGTGATAGCGCGAGCGCTGCCAAAAGGCGAGGAAGGAAGCCGCTTAGCGGCCGGCTTGTGCGCGGAGCTTGCGGACTGCGAGAGGAACGTGACTGCCTCTCAGCCGCCTGCTGAATTGACCTTAGCTGTCGCCTGGAAGATGAACAGCGGCGGCTTCCTTGTGGTGCTTGCCTATGCCTCTTGTTGCTCTCTGCGTGAACTCTTGTGCTTTCCTTTAGGCACCGGGGTGCAGAGAAACAGCTTGTGGTGCGCATAAGCCTGCCGCACGGAATATGTAAGAAATTGCTGATCTCCACCGTTTCCCACCATGCGCCACAGCTGCGCGTCCCGTGTTCAAGCAACGACAGCATGCCCAGCCCTGTGTGACTGAGAAGAAGCAGATGTTGTTCTTGCAATTCTCTACACGCCTCTCAGAAGCCCGCTGCTCTGGCACTCGATCAGAGCTGGCTTTCGGCTTTGCCGCTTTTCCAGGCATTTCCTGCACATGGCCAGCGCATCTTGTGCACCTTTTGTCCTCAGCTCGAGCTGCCAAGACACTTTCTCTTCTTCAGCGCGCGGAACACTTTCATGCAGCTCTCGCACACATAAGAAACGGGGAGAGAAACACTTTAGGTGCCTTAGTGTTTCTTCGACCAGATGTTCAACCCAGCACCACAAGCTGGGCGACAAGAAGGGCACGTGAAGCAAACGCTTTTTGCTGGCCCATTTTGCTGTGCCACGCTCTTCTGCGGCTCTTCAGAGCTTGACAAACTCCAACGCACCTGCTGCTGCTGCTGCTGCTGCTGCTGCTTGTGCTTCCAGCTGACAAGGAGCACAGCGATCTGGCAGCAGGTTTCAGGTTATGCAAAAGAAGAGCTTGGTGATTTGAATGTACTGCAGATCCGTGTTTGTGCAAGTTGCAGGGGCAAGCTCCTGACAAAGGTAGTCAGTCGCCTGGCACACTTTCCCCTTTGCCAGCTGCAGTGGAAATGCTTTCGGCTGACATTCGCACCAAGAGAGGCAGATTGCGGGCCTCCGGACCACCGAGAAGGTAACTGCATGAAGCGGGGGGTGGCGGGAGTGTCTTTTGGCAGAAGCGGCGTTCTGGAGCGCTTGGCAACCGGCGCAACGAGCGATGTGTGCGAGAAGCCGCCGCTTCGCATCCGAGAGGGTGATAGCGCGAGCGCTGCCAAAAGGCGAGGAAGGAAGCCGCTTAGCGGCCGGCTTGTGCGCGGAGCTTGCGGACTGCGAGAGGAACGTGACTGCCTCTCAGCCGCCTGCTGAATTGACCTTAGCTGTCGCCTGGAAGATGAACAGCGGCGGCTTCCTTGTGGTGCTTGCCTATGCCTCTTGTTGCTCTCTGCGGGAACTCTTGCGCTTTCCTTTAGGCACCGGGGTGCAGAGAAACAGCTTGTGGTGCGCATAAGCCTGCCGCACGGAATATGTAAGAAATTGCTGATCTCCACCGTTTCCGACCATGCGCCACAGCTGCGCGTCCCGTGTTCAAGCAACGACAGCATGCCCAGCTCTGTGTGACTGAGAAGAAGCAGATGTTGTTCTTGCAATTCTCTACACGCCTCTCAGAAGCCCGCTGCTCTGGCACTCGATCAGAGCTGGCTTTCGGCTTTGCCGCTTTTCCAGGCATTTCCTGCACATGGCCAGCGCATCTTGTGCACCTTTTGTCCTCAGCTCGAGCTGCCAAGACACTTTCTCTTCTTCAGCGCGCGGAACACTTTCATGCAGCTCTCGCACACATAAGAAATGGGGAGAGAAGCGCTTTAGGTGCCTTAGTGTTTCTTCGACCAGACGTTCAACCCAGCACCACAAGCTGGGCGACAAGAAGGGCACGTGAAGCAAACGCTTTTTGCTGGCCCATTTTGCTGTGCCACGCTCTTCTGCGGCTCTTCAGAGCTTGACAAACTCCAACGCACCTGCTGCTGCTGCTGCTGCTACTGCTGCTGCTTGTGCTTCCAGCTGACAAAGGAGCACAGCGATCTGGCAGCAGGTTTCAGGTTGTGCAAAAGAAGAGCTTGGTGATTTGAATGTACTGCAGATCTGTGTTTGTGCAAGTTGCAGGGGCAAGCTCCTGACAAAGGTGGTCGCCTGGCACACTTTCCCCTTTGCCAGCTGCAGTGGAAATGCTTTCGGCTGACATTCGCACCAAGAGAGGCAGATTGCGGGCCTCCGGACCACCGAGAAGGTAACTGCATGAAGCGGGGGGTGGCGAGAGTGTCTTTTGGCAGAAGCGGCGTTCTGGAGCGCTTGGCAGCCGGCGCAACGAGCGATGTGTGCGAGAAGCCGCCGCTTCGCATCCGAGAGGGTGATAGCGCGAGCGCTGCCAAAAGGCGAGGAAGGAAGCCGCTTAGCGGCCGGCTTGTGCGCGGAGCTTGCGGACTGCGAGAGGAACGTGACTGCCTCTCAGCCGCCTGCTGAATTGACCTTAGCTGTCGCCTGGAAGATGAACAGCGGCGGCTTCCTTGTGGTGCTTGCCTATGCCTCTTGTTGCTCTCTGCGTGAACTCTTGCGCTTTCCTTTAGGCACCGGGGGTGCAGAGAAACAGCTTGTGGTGCGCATAAGCCTGCCGCACGGAATATGTAAGAAATTACTGATCTCCACCTTTTCCCACCATGCGCCACAGCTGCGCGTCCCGTGTTCAAGCAACGATAGGATGCCCAGCTCTGTGTGACTGAGAAGAAGCAGATGTTGTTCTTGCAATTCTTTACACGCTTCTCAGAAGCCCGCTACTCTGGCACTCGATCAGAGCTGGCTTTCGGCTTTGCCGCTTTTCCAGGCGTGTCCTGCACACGGCCAGCGCATCTTGTACACCTTTTGTCCTCAGCTCGAGCTGCCAAAACACTTTTTCTTCTTCAGCATGCGGAACAATTTCGTGCAGCTCTCGCACACATAAGAAACGGGGAGAGAAGCGCTTTAGGTGCCTTAGTGTTTCTTCGACCAGACGTTCAACCCAGCACCACAAGCTGGGCGACAAGAAGGGCACGTGAAGCAAACGCTTTTTGCTGGCCCATTTTGCTGTGCCACGCTCTTCTGCGGCTCTTCAGAGCTTGACAAACTCCAACGCACCTGCTGCTGCTGCTGCTGCTTCTGCTGCTGCGGCTTGTGCTTCCAGCTGACAAGGAGCACAGCGATCTGGCAGCAGGTTTCAGGTTGTGCAAAAGAAGAGCTTGGTGATTTGAATGTACTGCAGATCCGTGTTTGTGCAAGTTGCAGGGGCAAGCTCCTGACAAAGGTGGTCGCCTGGCACACTTTCCCCTTTGCCAGCTGCAGTGGAAATGCTTTCGGCTGACATTCGCACCAAGAGAGGCAGATTGCGGGCCTCCGGACCACCGAGAAGGTAACTGCATGAAGCGGGGGGTGGCGAGAGTGTCTTTTGGCAGAAGCGGCGTTCTGGAGCGCTTGGCAGCCGGCGCAACGAGCGATGTGTGCGAGAAGCCGCCGCTTCACATCCGAGAGGGTGATAGCGCGAGCGCTGCCAAAAGGCGAGGAAGGAAGCCGCTTAGCGGCCGGCTTGTGCGCGGAGCTTGCGGACTGCGAGAGGAACGTGACTGCCTCTCAGCCGCCTGCTGAATTGACCTTAGCTGTCGCCTGGAAGATGAACAGCGGCGGCTTCCTTGTGGTGCTTGCCTATGCCTCTTGTTGCTCTCTGCGTGAACTCTTGTGCTTTCCTTTAGGCACCGGGGTGCAGAGAAACAGCTTGTGGTGCGCATAAGCCTGCCGCACGGAATATGTAAGAAATTGCTGATCTCCACCGTTTCCCACCATGCGCCACAGCTGCGCGTCCCGTGTTCAAGCAACGACAGCATGCCCAGCCCTGTGTGACTGAGAAGAAGCAGATGTTGTTCTTGCAATTCTCTACGCGCCTCTCAGAAGCCCGCTGCTCTGGCACTCGATCAGAGCTGGCTTTCGGCTTTGCCGCTTTTCCAGGCATTTCCTGCACATGGCCAGCGCATCTTGTGCACCTTTTGTCCTCAGCTCGAGCTGCCAAGACACTTTCTCTTCTTCAGCGCGCGGAACACTTTCATGCAGCTCTCGCACACATAAGAAACGGGGAGAGAAGCGCTTTAGTTGCCTTAGTGTTTCTTCGACCAGACGTTCAACCCAGCACCACAAGCTGGGCGACAAGAAGGGCACGTGAAGCAAACGCTTTTTGCTGGCCCATTTTGCTGTGCCACGCTCTTCTGCGGCTCTTCAGAGCTTGACAAACTCCAACGCACCTGCTCCTGCTGCTGCTGCTGCTGCTGCTGCTGCTTGTGCTTCCAGCTGACAAGGAGCACAGCGATCTGGCAGCAGGTTTCAGGTTATGCAAAAGAAGAGCTTGGTGATTTGAATGTACTGCAGATCCGTGTTTGTGCAAGTTGCAGGGGCAAGCTCCTGACAAAGGTAGTCAGTCGCCTGGCACACTTTCCCCTTTGCCAGCTGCAGTGGAAATGCTTTCGGCTGACATTCGCACCAAGAGAGGCAGATTGCGGGCCTCCGGACCACCGAGAAGGTAACTGCATGAAGCGGGGGGTGGCGGGAGAGTCTTTTGGCAGAAGCGGCGTTCTGGAGCGCTTGCCAGCCGGCGCAACGAGCGATGTGTGCGAGAAGACGCCGCTTCGCATCCGAGAGGGTGATAGCGCGAGCGCTGCCAAAAGGCGAGGAAGGAAGCCGCTTAGCGGCCGGCTTGTGCGCGGAGCTTGCGGACTGCGAGAGGAACGTGACTGCCTCTCAGCCGCCTGCTGAATTGACCTTAGCTGTCGCCTGGAAGATGAACAGCGGCGGCTTCCTTGTGGTGCTTGCCTATGCCTCTTGTTGCTCTCTGCGGGAACTCTTGCGCTTTCCTTTAGGCACCGGGGTGCAGAGAAACAGCTTGTGGTGCGCATAAGCCTGCCGCACGGAATATGTAAGAAATTGCTGATCTCCACCGTTTCCGACCATGCGCCACAGCTGCGCGTCCCGTGTTCAAGCAACGACAGCATGCCCAGCTCTGTGTGACTGAGAAGAAGCAGATGTTGTTCTTGCAATTCTCTACGCGCCTCTCAGAAGCCCGCTGCTCTGGCACTCGATCAGAGCTGGCTTTCGGCTTTGCCGCTTTTCCAGGCATTTCCTGCACATGGCCAGCGCATCTTGTGCACCTTTTGTCCTCAGCTCGAGCTGCCAAGACACTTTCTCTTCTTCAGCGCGCGGAACACTTTCATGCAGCTCTCGCACACATAAGAAATGGGGAGAGAAGCGCTTTAGGTGCCTTAGTGTTTCTTCGACCAGACGTTCAACCCAGCACCACAAGCTGGGCGACAAGAAGGGCACGTGAAGCAAACGCTTTTTGCTGGCCCATTTTGCTGTGCCACGCTCTTCTGCGGCTCTTCAGAGCTTGACAAACTCCAACGCACCTGCTGCTGCTGCTGCTGCTGCTGCTGCTGCTTCTGCTTGTGCTTCCAGCTGACAAGGAGCACAGCGATCTGGCAGCAGGTTTCAGGTTGTGCAAAAGAAGAGCTTGGTGATTTGAATGTACTGCAGATCTGTGTTTGTGCAAGTTGCAGGGGCAAGCTCCTGACAAAGGTGGTCGCCTGGCACACTTTCCCCTTTGCCAGCTGCAGTGGAAATGCTTTCGGCTGACATTCGCACCAAGAGAGGCAGATTGCGGGCCTCCGGACCACCGAGAAGGTAACTGCATGAAGCGGGGGGTGGCGAGAGTGTCTTTTGGCAGAAGCGGCGTTCTGGAGCGCTTGGCAGCCGGCGCAACGAGCGATGTGTGCGAGAAGCCGCCGCTTCGCATCCGAGAGGGTGATAGCGCGAGCGCTGCCAAAAGGCGAGGAAGGAAGCCGCTTAGCGGCCGGCTTGTGCGCGGAGCTTGCGGACTGCGAGAGGAACGTGACTGCCTCTCAGCCGCCTGCTGAATTGACCTTAGCTGTCGCCTGGAAGATGAACAGCGGCGGCTTCCTTGTGGTGCTTGCCTATGCCTCTTGTTGCTCTCTGCGTGAACTCTTGTGCTTTCCTTTAGGCACCGGGGTGCAGAGAAACAGCTTGTGGTGCGCATAAGCCTGCCGCACGGAATATGTAAGAAATTGCTGATCTCCACCGTTTCCCACCATGCGCCACAGCTGCGCGTCCCGTGTTCAAGCAACGACAGCATGCCCAGCCCTGTGTGACTGAGAAGAAGCAGATGTTGTTCTTGCAATTCTCTACGCGCCTCTCAGAAGCCCGCTGCTCTGGCACTCGATCAGAGCTGGCTTTCGGCTTTGCCGCTTTTCCAGGCATTTCCTGCACATGGCCAGCGCATCTTGTGCACCTTTTGTCCTCAGCTCGAGCTGCCAAGACACTTTCTCTTCTTCAGCGCGCGGAACACTTTCATGCATTTCTCGCACACATAAGAAACGGGGAGAGAAGCACTTTAGGTGCCTTAGTGTTTCTTCGACCAGACGTTCAACCCAGCACCACAAGCTGGGCGACAAGAAGGGCACGTGAAGCAAACGCTTTTTGCTGGCCCATTTTGCTGTGCCACGCTCTTCTGCGGCTCTTCAGAGCTTGACAAACTCCAACGCACCTGCTGCTGCTGCTGCTGCTGCTGCTGCTTGTGCTTCCAGCTGACAAGGAGCACAGCGATCTGGCAGCAGGTTTCAGGTTATGCAAAAGAAGAGCTTGGTGATTTGAATGTACTGCAGATCCGTGTTTGTGCAAGTTGCAGGGGCAAGCTCCTGACAAAGGTAGTCAGTCGCCTGGCACACTTTCCCCTTTGCCAGCTGCAGTGGAAATGCTTTCGGCTGACATTCGCACCAAGAGAGGCAGATTGCGGGCCTCCGGACCACCGAGAAGGTAACTGCATGAAGCGGGGGGTGGCGGGAGTGTCTTTTGGCAGAAGCGGCGTTCTGGAGCGCTTGGCAGCCGGCGCAACGAGCGATGTGTGCGAGAAGCCGCCGCTTCGCATCCGAGAGGGTGATAGCGCGAGCGCTGCCAAAAGGCGAGGAAGGAAGCCGCTTAGCGGCCGGCTTGTGCGCGGAGCTTGCGGACTGCGAGAGGAACGTGACTGCCTCTCAGCCGCCTGCTGAATTGACCTTAGCTGTCGCCTGGAAGATGAACAGCGGCGGCTTCCTTGTGGTGCTTGCCTATGCCTCTTGTTGCTCTCTGCGGGAACTCTTGCGCTTTCCTTTAGGCACCGGGGTGCAGAGAAACAGCTTGTGGTGCGCATAAGCCTGCCGCACGGAATATGTAAGAAATTGCTGATCTCCACCGTTTCCGACCATGCGCCACAGCTGCGCGTCCCGTGTTCAAGCAACGACAGCATGCCCAGCTCTGTGTGACTGAGAAGAAGCAGATGTTGTTCTTGCAATTCTCTACACGCCTCTCAGAAGCCCGCTGCTCTGGCACTCGATCAGAGCTGGCTTTCGGCTTTGCCGCTTTTCCAGGCATTTCCTGCACATGGCCAGCGCATCTTGTGCACCTTTTGTCCTCAGCTCGAGCTGCCAAGACACTTTCTCTTCTTCAGCGCGCGGAACACTTTCATGCAGCTCTCGCACACATAAGAAATGGGGAGAGAAGCGCTTTAGGTGCCTTAGTGTTTCTTCGACCAGACGTTCAACCCAGCACCACAAGCTGGGCGACAAGAAGGGCACGTGAAGCAAACGCTTTTTGCTGGCCCATTTTGCTGTGCCACGCTCTTCTGCGGCTCTTCAGAGCTTGACAAACTCCAACGCACCTGCTGCTGCTGCTGCTGCTACTGCTGCTGCTTGTGCTTCCAGCTGACAAAGGAGCACAGCGATCTGGCAGCAGGTTTCAGGTTGTGCAAAAGAAGAGCTTGGTGATTTGAATGTACTGCAGATCTGTGTTTGTGCAAGTTGCAGGGGCAAGCTCCTGACAAAGGTGGTCGCCTGGCACACTTTCCCCTTTGCCAGCTGCAGTGGAAATGCTTTCGGCTGACATTCGCACCAAGAGAGGCAGATTGCGGGCCTCCGGACCACCGAGAAGGTAACTGCATGAAGCGGGGGGTGGCGGGAGTGTCTTTTGGCAGAAGCAGCGTTCTGGAGCGCTTGGCAGCCGGCGCAACGAGCGATGTGTGCGAGAAGCCGCCGCTTCGCATCCGAGAGGGTGATAGCGCGAGCGCTGCCAAAAGGCGAGGAAGGAAGCCGCTTAGCGGCCGGCTTGTGCGCGGAGCTTGCGGACTGCGAGAGGAACGTGACTGCCTCTCAGCCGCCTGCTGAATTGACCTTAGCTGTCGCCTGGAAGATGAACAGCGGCGGCTTCCTTGTGCTGCTTGCCTATGCCTCTTGTTGCTCTCTGCGTGAACTCTTGCGCTTTCCTTTAGGCACCGGGGGTGCAGAGAAACAGCTTGTGGTGCGCATAAGCCTGCCGCACGGAATATGTAAGAAATTACTGATCTCCACCTTTTCCCACCATGCGCCACAGCTGCGCGTCCCGTGTTCAAGCAACGATAGGATGCCCAGCTCTGTGTGACTGAGAAGAAGCAGATGTTGTTCTTGCAATTCTTTACACGCTTCTCAGAAGCCCGCTACTCTGGCACTCGATCAGAGCTGGCTTTCGGCTTTGCCGCTTTTCCAGGCGTGTCCTGCACACGGCCAGCGCATCTTGTACACCTTTTGTCCTCAGCTCGAGCTGCCAAGACACTTTTTCTTCTTCAGCGTGCGGAACAATTTCGTGCAGCTCTCGCACACATAAGAAACGGGGAGAGAAGCGCTTTAGGTGCCTTAGTGTTTCTTCGACCAGACGTTCAACCCAGCACCACAAGCTGGGCGACAAGAAGGGCACGTGAAGCAAACGCTTTTTGCTGGCCCATTTTGCTGTGCCACGCTCTTCTGCGGCTCTTCAGAGCTTGACAAACTCCAACGCACCTGCTGCTGCTGCTGCTGCTTCTGCTGCTGCGGCTTGTGCTTCCAGCTGACAAGGAGCACAGCGATCTGGCAGCAGGTTTCAGGTTGTGCAAAAGAAGAGCTTGGTGATTTGAATGTACTGCAGATCCGTGTTTGTGCAAGTTGCAGGGGCAAGCTCCTGACAAAGGTGGTCGCCTGGCACACTTTCCCCTTTGCCAGCTGCAGTGGAAATGCTTTCGGCTGACATTCGCACCAAGAGAGGCAGATTGCGGGCCTCCGGACCACCGAGAAGGTAACTGCATGAAGCGGGGGGTGGCGAGAGTGTCTTTTGGCAGAAGCGGCGTTCTGGAGCGCTTGGCAGCCGGCGCAACGAGCGATGTGTGCGAGAAGCCGCCGCTTCGCATCCGAGAGGGTGATAGCGCGAGCGCTGCCAAAAGGCGAGGAAGGAAGCCGCTTAGCGGCCGGCTTGTGCGCAGAGCTTGCGGACTGCGAGAGGAACGTGACTGCCTCTCAGCCGCCTGCTGAATTGACCTTAGCTGTCGCCTGGAAGATGAACAGCGGCGGCTTCCTTGTGGTGCTTGCCTATGCCTCTTGTTGCTCTCTGCGTGAACTCTTGTGCTTTCCTTTAGGCACCGGGGTGCAGAGAAACAGCTTGTGGTGCGCATAAGCCTGCCGCACGGAATATGTAAGAAATTGCTGATCTCCACCGTTTCCCACCATGCGCCACAGCTGCGCGTCCCGTGTTCAAGCAACGACAGCATGCCCAGCCCTGTGTGACTGAGAAGAAGCAGATGTTGTTCTTGCAATTCTCTACGCGCCTCTCAGAAGCCCGCTGCTCTGGCACTCGATCAGAGCTGGCTTTCGGCTTTGCCGCTTTTCCAGGCATTTCCTGCACATGGCCAGCGCATCTTGTGCACCTTTTGTCCTCAGCTCGAGCTGCCAAGACACTTTCTCTTCTTCAGCGCGCGGAACACTTTCATGCAGCTCTCGCACACATAAGAAACGGGGAGAGAAGCGCTTTAGGTGCCTTAGTGTTTCTTCGACCAGACGTTCAACCCAGCACCACAAGCTGGGCGACAAGAAGGGCACGTGAAGCAAACGCTTTTTGCTGGCCCATTTTGCTGTGCCACGCTCTTCTGCGGCTCTTCAGAGCTTGACAAACTCCAACGCACCTGCTCCTGCTGCTGCTGCTGCTGCTGCTGCTGCTTGTGCTTCCAGCTGACAAGGAGTACAGCGATCTGGCAGCAGGTTTCAGGTTATGCAAAAGAAGAGCTTGGTGATTTGAATGTACTGCAGATCCGTGTTTGTGCAAGTTGCAGGGGCAAGCTCCTGACAAAGGTAGTCAGTCGCCTGGCACACTTTCCCCTTTGCCAGCTGCAGTGGAAATGCTTTCGGCTGACATTCGCACCAAGAGAGGCAGATTGCGGGCCTCCGGACCACGGAGAAGGTAACTGCATGAAGCGGGGGGTGGCGGGAGAGTCTTTTGGCAGAAGCGGCGTTCTGGAGCGCTTGGCAGCCGGCGCAACGAGCGATGTGTGCGAGAAGACGCCGCTTCGCATCCGAGAGGGTGATAGCGCGAGCGCTGCCAAAAGGCGAGGAAGGAAGCCGCTTAGCGGCCGGCTTGTGCGCGGAGCTTGCGGACTGCGAGAGGAACGTGACTGCCTCTCAGCCGCCTGCTGAATTGACCTTAGCTGTCGCCTGGAAGATGAACAGCGGCGGCTTCCTTGTGGTGCTTGCCTATGCCTCTTGTTGCTCTCTGCGGGAACTCTTGCGCTTTCCTTTAGGCACCGGGGTGCAGAGAAACAGCTTGTGGTGCGCATAAGCCTGCCGCACGGAATATGTAAGAAATTGCTGATCTCCACCGTTTCCGACCATGCGCCACAGCTGCGCGTCCCGTGTTCAAGCAACGACAGCATGCCCAGCTCTGTGTGACTGAGAAGAAGCAGATGTTGTTCTTGCAATTCTCTACGCGCCTCTCAGAAGCCCGCTGCTCTGGCACTCGATCAGAGCTGGCTTTCGGCTTTGCCGCTTTTCCAGGCATTTCCTGCACATGGCCAGCGCATCTTGTGCACCTTTTGTCCTCAGCTCGAGCTGCCAAGACACTTTCTCTTCTTCAGCGCGCGGAACACTTTCATGCAGCTCTCGCACACATAAGAAATGGGGAGAGAAGCGCTTTAGGTGCCTTAGTGTTTCTTCGACCAGACGTTCAACCCAGCACCACAAGCTGGGCGACAAGAAGGGCACGTGAAGCAAACGCTTTTTGCTGGCCCATTTTGCTGTGCCACGCTCTTCTGCGGCTCTTCAGAGCTTGACAAACTCCAACGCACCTGCTGCTGCTGCTGCTGCTGCTGCTGCTGCTTGTGCTTCCAGCTGACAAGGAGCACAGCGATCTGGCAGCAGGTTTCAGGTTGTGCAAAAGAAGAGCTTGGTGATTTGAATGTACTGCAGATCTGTGTTTGTGCAAGTTGCAGGGGCAAGCTCCTGACAAAGGTGGTCGCCTGGCACACTTTCCCCTTTGCCAGCTGCAGTGGAAATGCTTTCGGCTGACATTCGCACCAAGAGAGGCAGATTGCGGGCCTCCGGACCACCGAGAAGGTAACTGCATGAAGCGGGGGGTGGCGGGAGTGTCTTTTGGCAGAAGCGGCGTTCTGGAGCGCTTGGCAGCCGGCGCAACGAGCGATGTGTGCGAGAAGACGCCGCTTCGCATCCGAGAGGGTGATAGCGCGAGCGCTGCCAAAAGGCGAGGAAGGAAGCCGCTTAGCGGCCGGCTTGTGCGCGGAGCTTGCGGACTGCGAGAGGAACGTGACTGCCTCTCAGCCGCCTGCTGAATTGACCTTAGCTGTCGCCTGGAAGATGAACAGCGGCGGCTTCCTTGTGGTGCTTGCCTATGCCTCTTGTTGCTCTCTGCGGGAACTCTTGCGCTTTCCTTTAGGCACCGGGGTGCAGAGAAACAGCTTGTGGTGCGCATAAGCCTGCCGCACGGAATATGTAAGAAATTGCTGATCTCCACCGTTTCCGACCATGCGCCACAGCTGCGCGTCCCGTGTTCAAGCAACGACAGCATGCCCAGCTCTGTGTGACTGAGAAGAAGCAGATGTTGTTCTTGCAATTCTCTACACGCCTCTCAGAAGCCCGCTGCTCTGGCACTCGATCAGAGCTGGCTTTCGGCTTTGCCGCTTTTCCAGGCATTTCCTGCACATGGCCAGCGCATCTTGTGCACCTTTTGTCCTCAGCTCGAGCTGCCAAGACACTTTCTCTTCTTCAGCGCGCGGAACACTTTCATGCAGCTCTCGCACACATAAGAAATGGGGAGAGAAGCGCTTTAGGTGCCTTAGTGTTTCTTCGACCAGACGTTCAACCCAGCACCACAAGCTGGGCGACAAGAAGGGCACGTGAAGCAAACGCTTTTTGCTGGCCCATTTTGCTGTGCCACG
Organism: Cyanistes caeruleus; assembly: GCF_971803275.1. Lineage (NCBI taxonomy): Eukaryota > Metazoa > Chordata > Aves > Passeriformes > Paridae > Cyanistes > Cyanistes caeruleus. The sequence goes on from NC_141722.1 coordinate 5,643,315, forward strand.
CTCTTCTGCGGCTCTTCAGAGCTTGACAAACTCCAACGCACCTGCTGCTGCTGCTGCTGCTACTGCTGCTGCTTGTGCTTCCAGCTGACAAAGGAGCACAGCGATCTGGCAGCAGGTTTCAGGTTGTGCAAAAGAAGAGCTTGGTGATTTGAATGTACTGCAGATCTGTGTTTGTGCAAGTTGCAGGGGCAAGCTCCTGACAAAGGTGGTCGCCTGGCACACTTTCCCCTTTGCCAGCTGCAGTGGAAATGCTTTCGGCTGACATTCGCACCAAGAGAGGCAGATTGCGGGCCTCCGGACCACCGAGAAGGTAACTGCATGAAGCGGGGGGTGGCGAGAGTGTCTTTTGGCAGAAGCGGCGTTCTGGAGCGCTTGGCAGCCGGCGCAACGAGCGATGTGTGCGAGAAGCCGCCGCTTCGCATCCGAGAGGGTGATAGCGCGAGCGCTGCCAAAAGGCGAGGAAGGAAGCCGCTTAGCGGCCGGCTTGTGCGCGGAGCTTGCGGACTGCGAGAGGAACGTGACTGCCTCTCAGCCGCCTGCTGAATTGACCTTAGCTGTCGCCTGGAAGATGAACAGCGGCGGCTTCCTTGTGGTGCTTGCCTATGCCTCTTGTTGCTCTCTGCGTGAACTCTTGCGCTTTCCTTTAGGCACCGGGGGTGCAGAGAAACAGCTTGTGGTGCGCATAAGCCTGCCGCACGGAATATGTAAGAAATTACTGATCTCCACCTTTTCCCACCATGCGCCACAGCTGCGCGTCCCGTGTTCAAGCAACGATAGGATGCCCAGCTCTGTGTGACTGAGAAGAAGCAGATGTTGTTCTTGCAATTCTTTACACGCTTCTCAGAAGCCCGCTACTCTGGCACTCGATCAGAGCTGGCTTTCGGCTTTGCCGCTTTTCCAGGCGTGTCCTGCACACGGCCAGCGCATCTTGTACACCTTTTGTCCTCAGCTCGAGCTGCCAAAACACTTTTTCTTCTTCAGCGTGCGGAACAATTTCGTGCAGCTCTCGCACACATAAGAAACGGGGAGAGAAGCGCTTTAGGTGCCTTAGTGTTTCTTCGACCAGACGTTCAACCCAGCACCACAAGCTGGGCGACAAGAAGGGCACGTGAAGCAAACGCTTTTTGCTGGCCCATTTTGCTGTGCCACGCTCTTCTGCGGCTCTTCAGAGCTTGACAAACTCCAACGCACCTGCTGCTGCTGCTGCTGCTTCTGCTGCTGCGGCTTGTGCTTCCAGCTGACAAGGAGCACAGCGATCTGGCAGCAGGTTTCAGGTTGTGCAAAAGAAGAGCTTGGTGATTTGAATGTACTGCAGATCCGTGTTTGTGCAAGTTGCAGGGGCAAGCTCCTGACAAAGGTGGTCGCCTGGCACACTTTCCCCTTTGCCAGCTGCAGTGGAAATGCTTTCGGCTGACATTCGCACCAAGAGAGGCAGATTGCGGGCCTCCGGACCACGGAGAAGGTAACTGCATGAAGCGGGGGGTGGCGAGAGTGTCTTTTGGCAGAAGCGGCGTTCTGGAGCGCTTGGCAGCCGGCGCAACGAGCGATGTGTGCGAGAAGCCGCCGCTTCGCATCCGAGAGGGTGATAGCGCGAGCGCTGCCAAAAGGCGAGGAAGGAAGCCGCTTAGCGGCCGGCTTGTGCGCGGAGCTTGCGGACTGCGAGAGGAACGTGACTGCCTCTCAGCCGCCTGCTGAATTGACCTTAGCTGTCGCCTGGAAGATGAACAGCGGCGGCTTCCTTGTGGTGCTTGCCTATGCCTCTTGTTGCTCTCTGCGTGAACTCTTGTGCTTTCCTTTAGGCACCGGGGTGCAGAGAAACAGCTTGTGGTGCGCATAAGCCTGCCGCACGGAATATGTAAGAAATTGCTGATCTCCACCGTTTCCCACCATGCGCCACAGCTGCGCGTCCCGTGTTCAAGCAACGACAGCATGCCCAGCCCTGTGTGACTGAGAAGAAGCAGATGTTGTTCTTGCAATTCTCTACGCGCCTCTCAGAAGCCCGCTGCTCTGGCACTCGATCAGAGCTGGCTTTCGGCTTTGCCGCTTTTCCAGGCATTTCCTGCACATGGCCAGCGCATCTTGTGCACCTTTTGTCCTCAGCTCGAGCTGCCAAGACACTTTCTCTTCTTCAGCGCGCGGAACACTTTCATGCAGCTCTCGCACACATAAGAAACGGGGAGAGAAGCGCTTTAGGTGCCTTAGTGTTTCTTCGACCAGACGTTCAACCCAGCACCACAAGCTGGGCGACAAGAAGGGCACGTGAAGCAAACGCTTTTTGCTGGCCCATTTTGCTGTGCCACGCTCTTCTGCGGCTCTTCAGAGCTTGACAAACTCCAACGCACCTGCTCCTGCTGCTGCTGCTGCTGCTGCTGCTGCTTGTGCTTCCAGCTGACAAGGAGTACAGCGATCTGGCAGCAGGTTTCAGGTTATGCAAAAGAAGAGCTTGGTGATTTGAATGTACTGCAGATCCGTGTTTGTGCAAGTTGCAGGGGCAAGCTCCTGACAAAGGTAGTCAGTCGCCTGGCACACTTTCCCCTTTGCCAGCTGCAGTGGAAATGCTTTCGGCTGACATTCGCACCAAGAGAGGCAGATTGCGGGCCTCCGGACCACGGAGAAGGTAACTGCATGAAGCGGGGGGTGGCGGGAGAGTCTTTTGGCAGAAGCGGCGTTCTGGAGCGCTTGGCAGCCGGCGCAACGAGCGATGTGTGCGAGAAGACGCCGCTTCGCATCCGAGAGGGTGATAGCGCGAGCGCTGCCAAAAGGCGAGGAAGGAAGCCGCTTAGCGGCCGGCTTGTGCGCGGAGCTTGCGGACTGCGAGAGGAACGTGACTGCCTCTCAGCCGCCTGCTGAATTGACCTTAGCTGTCGCCTGGAAGATGAACAGCGGCGGCTTCCTTGTGGTGCTTGCCTATGCCTCTTGTTGCTCTCTGCGGGAACTCTTGCGCTTTCCTTTAGGCACCGGGGTGCAGAGAAACAGCTTGTGGTGCGCATAAGCCTGCCGCACGGAATATGTAAGAAATTGCTGATCTCCACCGTTTCCGACCATGCGCCACAGCTGCGCGTCCCGTGTTCAAGCAACGACAGCATGCCCAGCTCTGTGTGACTGAGAAGAAGCAGATGTTGTTCTTGCAATTCTCTACGCGCCTCTCAGAAGCCCGCTGCTCTGGCACTCGATCAGAGCTGGCTTTCGGCTTTGCCGCTTTTCCAGGCATTTCCTGCACATGGCCAGCGCATCTTGTGCACCTTTTGTCCTCAGCTCGAGCTGCCAAGACACTTTCTCTTCTTCAGCGCGCGGAACACTTTCATGCAGCTCTCGCACACATAAGAAATGGGGAGAGAAGCGCTTTAGGTGCCTTAGTGTTTCTTCGACCAGACGTTCAACCCAGCACCACAAGCTGGGCGACAAGAAGGGCACGTGAAGCAAACGCTTTTTGCTGGCCCATTTTGCTGTGCCACGCTCTTCTGCGGCTCTTCAGAGCTTGACAAACTCCAACGCACCTGCTGCTGCTGCTGCTGCTGCTGCTGCTGCTTGTGCTTCCAGCTGACAAGGAGCACAGCGATCTGGCAGCAGGTTTCAGGTTGTGCAAAAGAAGAGCTTGGTGATTTGAATGTACTGCAGATCTGTGTTTGTGCAAGTTGCAGGGGCAAGCTCCTGACAAAGGTGGTCGCCTGGCACACTTTCCCCTTTGCCAGCTGCAGTGGAAATGCTTTCGGCTGACATTCGCACCAAGAGAGGCAGATTGCGGGCCTCCGGACCACCGAGAAGGTAACTGCATGAAGCGGGGGGTGGCGGGAGTGTCTTTTGGCAGAAGCGGCGTTCTGGAGCGCTTGGCAGCCGGCGCAACGAGCGATGTGTGCGAGAAGACGCCGCTTCGCATCCGAGAGGGTGATAGCGCGAGCGCTGCCAAAAGGCGAGGAAGGAAGCCGCTTAGCGGCCGGCTTGTGCGCGGAGCTTGCGGACTGCGAGAGGAACGTGACTGCCTCTCAGCCGCCTGCTGAATTGACCTTAGCTGTCGCCTGGAAGATGAACAGCGGCGGCTTCCTTGTGGTGCTTGCCTATGCCTCTTGTTGCTCTCTGCGGGAACTCTTGCGCTTTCCTTTAGGCACCGGGGTGCAGAGAAACAGCTTGTGGTGCGCATAAGCCTGCCGCACGGAATATGTAAGAAATTGCTGATCTCCACCGTTTCCGACCATGCGCCACAGCTGCGCGTCCCGTGTTCAAGCAACGACAGCATGCCCAGCTCTGTGTGACTGAGAAGAAGCAGATGTTGTTCTTGCAATTCTCTACACGCCTCTCAGAAGCCCGCTGCTCTGGCACTCGATCAGAGCTGGCTTTCGGCTTTGCCGCTTTTCCAGGCATTTCCTGCACATGGCCAGCGCATCTTGTGCACCTTTTGTCCTCAGCTCGAGCTGCCAAGACACTTTCTCTTCTTCAGCGCGCGGAACACTTTCATGCAGCTCTCGCACACATAAGAAATGGGGAGAGAAGCGCTTTAGGTGCCTTAGTGTTTCTTCGACCAGACGTTCAACCCAGCACCACAAGCTGGGCGACAAGAAGGGCACGTGAAGCAAACGCTTTTTGCTGGCCCATTTTGCTGTGCCACGCTCTTCTGCGGCTCTTCAGAGCTTGACAAACTCCAACGCACCTGCTGCTGCTGCTGCTGCTACTGCTGCTGCTTGTGCTTCCAGCTGACAAAGGAGCACAGCGATCTGGCAGCAGGTTTCAGGTTGTGCAAAAGAAGAGCTTGGTGATTTGAATGTACTGCAGATCTGTGTTTGTGCAAGTTGCAGGGGCAAGCTCCTGACAAAGGTGGTCGCCTGGCACACTTTCCCCTTTGCCAGCTGCAGTGGAAATGCTTTCGGCTGACATTCGCACCAAGAGAGGCAGATTGCGGGCCTCCGGACCACCGAGAAGGTAACTGCATGAAGCGGGGGGTGGCGAGAGTGTCTTTTGGCAGAAGCGGCGTTCTGGAGCGCTTGGCAGCCGGCGCAACGAGCGATGTGTGCGAGAAGCCGCCGCTTCGCATCCGAGAGGGTGATAGCGCGAGCGCTGCCAAAAGGCGAGGAAGGAAGCCGCTTAGCGGCCGGCTTGTGCGCGGAGCTTGCGGACTGCGAGAGGAACGTGACTGCCTCTCAGCCGCCTGCTGAATTGACCTTAGCTGTCGCCTGGAAGATGAACAGCGGCGGCTTCCTTGTGGTGCTTGCCTATGCCTCTTGTTGCTCTCTGCGTGAACTCTTGCGCTTTCCTTTAGGCACCGGGGGTGCAGAGAAACAGCTTGTGGTGCGCATAAGCCTGCCGCACGGAATATGTAAGAAATTACTGATCTCCACCTTTTCCCACCATGCGCCACAGCTGCGCGTCCCGTGTTCAAGCAACGATAGGATGCCCAGCTCTGTGTGACTGAGAAGAAGCAGATGTTGTTCTTGCAATTCTTTACACGCTTCTCAGAAGCCCGCTACTCTGGCACTCGATCAGAGCTGGCTTTCGGCTTTGCCGCTTTTCCAGGCGTGTCCTGCACACGGCCAGCGCATCTTGTACACCTTTTGTCCTCAGCTCGAGCTGCCAAAACACTTTTTCTTCTTCAGCGTGCGGAACAATTTCGTGCAGCTCTCGCACACATAAGAAACGGGGAGAGAAGCGCTTTAGGTGCCTTAGTGTTTCTTCGACCAGACGTTCAACCCAGCACCACAAGCTGGGCGACAAGAAGGGCACGTGAAGCAAACGCTTTTTGCTGGCCCATTTTGCTGTGCCACGCTCTTCTGCGGCTCTTCAGAGCTTGACAAACTCCAACGCACCTGCTGCTGCTGCTGCTGCTTCTGCTGCTGCGGCTTGTGCTTCCAGCTGACAAGGAGCACAGCGATCTGGCAGCAGGTTTCAGGTTGTGCAAAAGAAGAGCTTGGTGATTTGAATGTACTGCAGATCCGTGTTTGTGCAAGTTGCAGGGGCAAGCTCCTGACAAAGGTGGTCGCCTGGCACACTTTCCCCTTTGCCAGCTGCAGTGGAAATGCTTTCGGCTGACATTCGCACCAAGAGAGGCAGATTGCGGGCCTCCGGACCACGGAGAAGGTAACTGCATGAAGCGGGGGGTGGCGAGAGTGTCTTTTGGCAGAAGCGGCGTTCTGGAGCGCTTGGCAGCCGGCGCAACGAGCGATGTGTGCGAGAAGCCGCCGCTTCGCATCCGAGAGGGTGATAGCGCGAGCGCTGCCAAAAGGCGAGGAAGGAAGCCGCTTAGCGGCCGGCTTGTGCGCGGAGCTTGCGGACTGCGAGAGGAACGTGACTGCCTCTCAGCCGCCTGCTGAATTGACCTTAGCTGTCGCCTGGAAGATGAACAGCGGCGGCTTCCTTGTGGTGCTTGCCTATGCCTCTTGTTGCTCTCTGCGTGAACTCTTGTGCTTTCCTTTAGGCACCGGGGTGCAGAGAAACAGCTTGTGGTGCGCATAAGCCTGCCGCACGGAATATGTAAGAAATTGCTGATCTCCACCGTTTCCCACCATGCGCCACAGCTGCGCGTCCCGTGTTCAAGCAACGACAGCATGCCCAGCCCTGTGTGACTGAGAAGAAGCAGATGTTGTTCTTGCAATTCTCTACGCGCCTCTCAGAAGCCCGCTGCTCTGGCACTCGATCAGAGCTGGCTTTCGGCTTTGCCGCTTTTCCAGGCATTTCCTGCACATGGCCAGCGCATCTTGTGCACCTTTTGTCCTCAGCTCGAGCTGCCAAGACACTTTCTCTTCTTCAGCGCGCGGAACACTTTCATGCAGCTCTCGCACACATAAGAAACGGGGAGAGAAGCGCTTTAGGTGCCTTAGTGTTTCTTCGACCAGACGTTCAACCCAGCACCACAAGCTGGGCGACAAGAAGGGCACGTGAAGCAAACGCTTTTTGCTGGCCCATTTTGCTGTGCCACGCTCTTCTGCGGCTCTTCAGAGCTTGACAAACTCCAACGCACCTGCTGCTGCTGCTGCTGCTGCTGCTGCTTGTGCTTCCAGCTGACAAGGAGCACAGCGATCTGGCAGCAGGTTTCAGGTTATGCAAAAGAAGAGCTTGGTGATTTGAATGTACTGCAGATCCGTGTTTGTGCAAGTTGCAGGGGCAAGCTCCTGACAAAGGTAGTCAGTCGCCTGGCACACTTTCCCCTTTGCCAGCTGCAGTGGAAATGCTTTCGGCTGACATTCGCACCAAGAGAGGCAGATTGCGGGCCTCCGGACCACCGAGAAGGTAACTGCATGAAGCGGGGGGTGGCGGGAGTGTCTTTTGGCAGAAGCGGCGTTCTGGAGCGCTTGGCAGCCGGCGCAACGAGCGATGTGTGCGAGAAGCCGCCACTTCGCATCCGAGAGGGTGATAGCGCGAGCGCTGCCAAAAGGCGAGGAAGGAAGCCGCTTAGCGGCCGGCTTGTGCGCGGAGCTTGCGGACTGCGAGAGGAACGTGACTGCCTCTCAGCCGCCTGCTGAATTGACCTTAGCTGTCGCCTGGAAGATGAACAGCGGCGGCTTCCTTGTGCTGCTTGCCTATGCCTCTTGTTGCTCTCTGCGTGAACTCTTGCGCTTTCCTTTAGGCACCGGGGGTGCAGAGAAACAGCTTGTGGTGCGCATAAGCCTGCCGCACGGAATATGTAAGAAATTACTGATCTCCACCTTTTCCCACCATGCGCCACAGCTGCGCGTCCCGTGTTCAAGCAACGATAGGATGCCCAGCTCTGTGTGACTGAGAAGAAGCAGATGTTGTTCTTGCAATTCTTTACACGCTTCTCAGAAGCCCGCTACTCTGGCACTCGATCAGAGCTGGCTTTCGGCTTTGCCGCTTTTCCAGGCGTGTCCTGCACACGGCCAGCGCATCTTGTACACCTTTTGTCCTCAGCTCGAGCTGCCAAGACACTTTTTCTTCTTCAGCGTGCGGAACAATTTCGTGCAGCTCTCGCACACATAAGAAACGGGGAGAGAAGCGCTTTAGGTGCCTTAGTGTTTCTTCGACCAGACGTTCAACCCAGCACCACAAGCTGGGCGACAAGAAGGGCACGTGAAGCAAACGCTTTTTGCTGGCCCATTTTGCTGTGCCACGCTCTTCTGCGGCTCTTCAGAGCTTGACAAACTCCAACGCACCTGCTGCTGCTGCTGCTGCTTCTGCTGCTGCGGCTTGTGCTTCCAGCTGACAAGGAGCACAGCGATCTGGCAGCAGGTTTCAGGTTGTGCAAAAGAAGAGCTTGGTGATTTGAATGTACTGCAGATCCGTGTTTGTGCAAGTTGCAGGGGCAAGCTCCTGACAAAGGTGGTCGCCTGGCACACTTTCCCCTTTGCCAGCTGCAGTGGAAATGCTTTCGGCTGACATTCGCACCAAGAGAGGCAGATTGCGGGCCTCCGGACCACCGAGAAGGTAACTGCATGAAGCGGGGGGTGGCGAGAGTGTCTTTTGGCAGAAGCGGCGTTCTGGAGCGCTTGGCAGCCGGCGCAACGAGCGATGTGTGCGAGAAGCCGCCGCTTCGCATCCGAGAGGGTGATAGCGCGAGCGCTGCCAAAAGGCGAGGAAGGAAGCCGCTTAGCGGCCGGCTTGTGCGCGGAGCTTGCGGACTGCGAGAGGAACGTGACTGCCTCTCAGCCGCCTGCTGAATTGACCTTAGCTGTCGCCTGGAAGATGAACAGCGGCGGCTTCCTTGTGGTGCTTGCCTATGCCTCTTGTTGCTCTCTGCGTGAACTCTTGTGCTTTCCTTTAGGCACCGGGGTGCAGAGAAACAGCTTGTGGTGCGCATAAGCCTGCCGCACGGAATATGTAAGAAATTGCTGATCTCCACCGTTTCCCACCATGCGCCACAGCTGCGCGTCCCGTGTTCAAGCAACGACAGCATGCCCAGCCCTGTGTGACTGAGAAGAAGCAGATGTTGTTCTTGCAATTCTCTACGCGCCTCTCAGAAGCCCGCTGCTCTGGCACTCGATCAGAGCTGGCTTTCGGCTTTGCCGCTTTTCCAGGCATTTCCTGCACATGGCCAGCGCATCTTGTGCACCTTTTGTCCTCAGCTCGAGCTGCCAAGACACTTTCTCTTCTTCAGCGCGCGGAACACTTTCATGCAGCTCTCGCACACATAAGAAACGGGGAGAGAAGCGCTTTAGGTGCCTTAGTGTTTCTTCGACCAGACGTTCAACCCAGCACCACAAGCTGGGCGACAAGAAGGGCACGTGAAGCAAACGCTTTTTGCTGGCCCATTTTGCTGTGCCACGCTCTTCTGCGGCTCTTCAGAGCTTGACAAACTCCAACGCACCTGCTCCTGCTGCTGCTGCTGCTGCTGCTGCTGCTTGTGCTTCCAGCTGACAAGGAGTACAGCGATCTGGCAGCAGGTTTCAGGTTATGCAAAAGAAGAGCTTGGTGATTTGAATGTACTGCAGATCCGTGTTTGTGCAAGTTGCAGGGGCAAGCTCCTGACAAAGGTAGTCAGTCGCCTGGCACACTTTCCCCTTTGCCAGCTGCAGTGGAAATGCTTTCGGCTGACATTCGCACCAAGAGAGGCAGATTGCGGGCCTCCGGACCACCGAGAAGGTAACTGCATGAAGCGGGGGGTGGCGGGAGAGTCTTTTGGCAGAAGCGGCGTTCTGGAGCGCTTGGCAGCCGGCGCAACGAGCGATGTGTGCGAGAAGACGCCGCTTCGCATCCGAGAGGGTGATAGCGCGAGCGCTGCCAAAAGGCGAGGAAGGAAGCCGCTTAGCGGCCGGCTTGTGCGCGGAGCTTGCGGACTGCGAGAGGAACGTGACTGCCTCTCAGCCGCCTGCTGAATTGACCTTAGCTGTCGCCTGGAAGATGAACAGCGGCGGCTTCCTTGTGCTGCTTGCCTATGCCTCTTGTTGCTCTCTGCGGGAACTCTTGCGCTTTCCTTTAGGCACCGGGGTGCAGAGAAACAGCTTGTGGTGCGCATAAGCCTGCCGCACGGAATATGTAAGAAATTGCTGATCTCCACCGTTTCCGACCATGCGCCACAGCTGCGCGTCCCGTGTTCAAGCAACGACAGCATGCCCAGCTCTGTGTGACTGAGAAGAAGCAGATGTTGTTCTTGCAATTCTCTACGCGCCTCTCAGAAGCCCGCTGCTCTGGCACTCGATCAGAGCTGGCTTTCGGCTTTGCCGCTTTTCCAGGCATTTCCTGCACATGGCCAGCGCATCTTGTGCACCTTTTGTCCTCAGCTCGAGCTGCCAAGACACTTTCTCTTCTTCAGCGCGCGGAACACTTTCATGCAGCTCTCGCACACATAAGAAATGGGGAGAGAAGCGCTTTAGGTGCCTTAGTGTTTCTTCGACCAGACGTTCAACCCAGCACCACAAGCTGGGCGACAAGAAGGGCACGTGAAGCAAACGCTTTTTGCTGGCCCATTTTGCTGTGCCACGCTCTTCTGCGGCTCTTCAGAGCTTGACAAACTCCAACGCACCTGCTGCTGCTGCTGCTGCTGCTGCTGCTGCTTGTGCTTCCAGCTGACAAGGAGCACAGCGATCTGGCAGCAGGTTTCAGGTTGTGCAAAAGAAGAGCTTGGTGATTTGAATGTACTGCAGATCTGTGTTTGTGCAAGTTGCAGGGGCAAGCTCCTGACAAAGGTGGTCGCCTGGCACACTTTCCCCTTTGCCAGCTGCAGTGGAAATGCTTTCGGCTGACATTCGCACCAAGAGAGGCAGATTGCGGGCCTCCGGACCACCGAGAAGGTAACTGCATGAAGCGGGGGGTGGCGAGAGTGTCTTTTGGCAGAAGCGGCGTTCTGGAGCGCTTGGCAGCCGGCGCAACGAGCGATGTGTGCGAGAAGCCGCCGCTTCGCATCCGAGAGGGTGATAGCGCGAGCGCTGCCAAAAGGCGAGGAAGGAAGCCGCTTAGCGGCCGGCTTGTGCGCGGAGCTTGCGGACTGCGAGAGGAACGTGACTGCCTCTCAGCCGCCTGCTGAATTGACCTTAGCTGTCGCCTGGAAGATGAACAGCGGCGGCTTCCTTGTGGTGCTTGCCTATGCCTCTTGTTGCTCTCTGCGTGAACTCTTGTGCTTTCCTTTAGGCACCGGGGTGCAGAGAAACAGCTTGTGGTGCGCATAAGCCTGCCGCACGGAATATGTAAGAAATTGCTGATCTCCACCGTTTCCCACCATGCGCCACAGCTGCGCGTCCCGTGTTCAAGCAACGACAGCATGCCCAGCCCTGTGTGACTGAGAAGAAGCAGATGTTGTTCTTGCAATTCTCTACACGCCTCTCAGAAGCCCGCTGCTCTGGCACTCGATCAGAGCTGGCTTTCGGCTTTGCCGCTTTTCCAGGCATTTCCTGCACATGGCCAGCGCATCTTGTGCACCTTTTGTCCTCAGCTCGAGCTGCCAAGACACTTTCTCTTCTTCAGCGCGCGGAACACTTTCATGCAGCTCTCGCACACATAAGAAACGGGGAGAGAAACACTTTAGGTGCCTTAGTGTTTCTTCGACCAGATGTTCAACCCAGCACCACAAGCTGGGCGACAAGAAGGGCACGTGAAGCAAACGCTTTTTGCTGGCCCATTTTGCTGTGCCACGCTCTTCTGCGGCTCTTCAGAGCTTGACAAACTCCAACGCACCTGCTGCTGCTGCTGCTGCTGCTGCTGCTGCTTGTGCTTCCAGCTGACAAGGAGCACAGCGATCTGGCAGCAGGTTTCAGGTTATGCAAAAGAAGAGCTTGGTGATTTGAATGTACTGCAGATCCGTGTTTGTGCAAGTTGCAGGGGCAAGCTCCTGACAAAGGTAGTCAGTCGCCTGGCACACTTTCCCCTTTGCCAGCTGCAGTGGAAATGCTTTCGGCTGACATTCGCACCAAGAGAGGCAGATTGCGGGCCTCCGGACCACCGAGAAGGTAACTGCATGAAGCGGGGGGTGGCGGGAGTGTCTTTTGGCAGAAGCGGCGTTCTGGAGCGCTTGGCAGCCGGCGCAACGAGCGATGTGTGCGAGAAGACGCCGCTTCGCATCCGAGAGGGTGATAGCGCGAGCGCTGCCAAAAGGCGAGGAAGGAAGCCGCTTAGCGGCCGGCTTGTGCGCGGAGCTTGCGGACTGCGAGAGGAACGTGACTGCCTCTCAGCCGCCTGCTGAATTGACCTTAGCTGTCGCCTGGAAGATGAACAGCGGCGGCTTCCTTGTGGTGCTTGCCTATGCCTCTTGTTGCTCTCTGCGGGAACTCTTGCGCTTTCCTTTAGGCACCGGGGTGCAGAGAAACAGCTTGTGGTGCGCATAAGCCTGCCGCACGGAATATGTAAGAAATTGCTGATCTCCACCGTTTCCGACCATGCGCCACAGCTGCGCGTCCCGTGTTCAAGCAACGACAGCATGCCCAGCTCTGTGTGACTGAGAAGAAGCAGATGTTGTTCTTGCAATTCTCTACACGCCTCTCAGAAGCCCGCTGCTCTGGCACTCGATCAGAGCTGGCTTTCGGCTTTGCCGCTTTTCCAGGCATTTCCTGCACATGGCCAGCGCATCTTGTGCACCTTTTGTCCTCAGCTCGAGCTGCCAAGACACTTTCTCTTCTTCAGCGCGCGGAACACTTTCATGCAGCTCTCGCACACATAAGAAATGGGGAGAGAAGCGCTTTAGGTGCCTTAGTGTTTCTTCGACCAGACGTTCAACCCAGCACCACAAGCTGGGCGACAAGAAGGGCACGTGAAGCAAACGCTTTTTGCTGGCCCATTTTGCTGTGCCACGCTCTTCTGCGGCTCTTCAGAGCTTGACAAACTCCAACGCACCTGCTGCTGCTGCTGCTGCTACTGCTGCTGCTTGTGCTTCCAGCTGACAAAGGAGCACAGCGATCTGGCAGCAGGTTTCAGGTTGTGCAAAAGAAGAGCTTGGTGATTTGAATGTACTGCAGATCTGTGTTTGTGCAAGTTGCAGGGGCAAGCTCCTGACAAAGGTGGTCGCCTGGCACACTTTCCCCTTTGCCAGCTGCAGTGGAAATGCTTTCGGCTGACATTCGCACCAAGAGAGGCAGATTGCGGGCCTCCGGACCACCGAGAAGGTAACTGCATGAAGCGGGGGGTGGCGAGAGTGTCTTTTGGCAGAAGCGGCGTTCTGGAGCGCTTGGCAGCCGGCGCAACGAGCGATGTGTGCGAGAAGCCGCCGCTTCGCATCCGAGAGGGTGATAGCGCGAGCGCTGCCAAAAGGCGAGGAAGGAAGCCGCTTAGCGGCCGGCTTGTGCGCGGAGCTTGCGGACTGCGAGAGGAACGTGACTGCCTCTCAGCCGCCTGCTGAATTGACCTTAGCTGTCGCCTGGAAGATGAACAGCGGCGGCTTCCTTGTGCTGCTTGCCTATGCCTCTTGTTGCTCTCTGCGTGAACTCTTGCGCTTTCCTTTAGGCACCGGGGGTGCAGAGAAACAGCTTGTGGTGCGCATAAGCCTGCCGCACGGAATATGTAAGAAATTACTGATCTCCACCTTTTCCCACCATGCGCCACAGCTGCGCGTCCCGTGTTCAAGCAACGATAGGATGCCCAGCTCTGTGTGACTGAGAAGAAGCAGATGTTGTTCTTGCAATTCTTTACACGCTTCTCAGAAGCCCGCTACTCTGGCACTCGATCAGAGCTGGCTTTCGGCTTTGCCGCTTTTCCAGGCGTGTCCTGCACACGGCCAGCGCATCTTGTACACCTTTTGTCCTCAGCTCGAGCTGCCAAAACACTTTTTCTTCTTCAGCGTGCGGAACAATTTCGTGCAGCTCTCGCACACATAAGAAACGGGGAGAGAAGCGCTTTAGGTGCCTTAGTGTTTCTTCGACCAGACGTTCAACCCAGCACCACAAGCTGGGCGACAAGAAGGGCACGTGAAGCAAACGCTTTTTGCTGGCCCATTTTGCTGTGCCACGCTCTTCTGCGGCTCTTCAGAGCTTGACAAACTCCAACGCACCTGCTGCTGCTGCTGCTGCTTCTGCTGCTGCGGCTTGTGCTTCCAGCTGACAAGGAGCACAGCGATCTGGCAGCAGGTTTCAGGTTGTGCAAAAGAAGAGCTTGGTGATTTGAATGTACTGCAGATCCGTGTTTGTGCAAGTTGCAGGGGCAAGCTCCTGACAAAGGTGGTCGCCTGGCACACTTTCCCCTTTGCCAGCTGCAGTGGAAATGCTTTCGGCTGACATTCGCACCAAGAGAGGCAGATTGCGGGCCTCCGGACCACCGAGAAGGTAACTGCATGAAGCGGGGGGTGGCGAGAGTGTCTTTTGGCAGAAGCGGCGTTCTGGAGCGCTTGGCAGCCGGCGCAACGAGCGATGTGTGCGAGAAGCCGCCGCTTCGCATCCGAGAGGGTGATAGCGCGAGCGCTGCCAAAAGGCGAGGAAGGAAGCCGCTTAGCGGCCGGCTTGTGCGCGGAGCTTGCGGACTGCGAGAGGAACGTGACTGCCTCTCAGCCGCCTGCTGAATTGACCTTAGCTGTCGCCTGGAAGATGAACAGCGGCGGCTTCCTTGTGGTGCTTGCCTATGCCTCTTGTTGCTCTCTGCGTGAACTCTTGTGCTTTCCTTTAGGCACCGGGGTGCAGAGAAACAGCTTGTGGTGCGCATAAGCCTGCCGCACGGAATATGTAAGAAATTGCTGATCTCCACCGTTTCCCACCATGCGCCACAGCTGCGCGTCCCGTGTTCAAGCAACGACAGCATGCCCAGCCCTGTGTGACTGAGAAGAAGCAGATGTTGTTCTTGCAATTCTCTACGCGCCTCTCAGAAGCCCGCTGCTCTGGCACTCGATCAGAGCTGGCTTTCGGCTTTGCCGCTTTTCCAGGCATTTCCTGCACATGGCCAGCGCATCTTGTGCACCTTTTGTCCTCAGCTCGAGCTGCCAAGACACTTTCTCTTCTTCAGCGCGCGGAACACTTTCATGCAGCTCTCGCACACATAAGAAACGGGGAGAGAAGCGCTTTAGGTGCCTTAGTGTTTCTTCGACCAGACGTTCAACCCAGCACCACAAGCTGGGCGACAAGAAGGGCACGTGAAGCAAACGCTTTTTGCTGGCCCATTTTGCTGTGCCACGCTCTTCTGCGGCTCTTCAGAGCTTGACAAACTCCAACGCACCTGCTCCTGCTGCTGCTGCTGCTGCTGCTGCTGCTGCTTGTGCTTCCAGCTGACAAGGAGCACAGCGATCTGGCAGCAGGTTTCAGGTTATGCAAAAGAAGAGCTTGGTGATTTGAATGTACTGCAGATCCGTGTTTGTGCAAGTTGCAGGGGCAAGCTCCTGACAAAGGTAGTCAGTCGCCTGGCACACTTTCCCCTTTGCCAGCTGCAGTGGAAATGCTTTCGGCTGACATTCGCACCAAGAGAGGCAGATTGCGGGCCTCCGGACCACCGAGAAGGTAACTGCATGAAGCGGGGGGTGGCGGGAGAGTCTTTTGGCAGAAGCGGCGTTCTGGAGCGCTTGGCAGCCGGCGCAACGAGCGATGTGTGCGAGAAGACGCCGCTTCGCATCCGAGAGGGTGATAGCGCGAGCGCTGCCAAAAGGCGAGGAAGGAAGCCGCTTAGCGGCCGGCTTGTGCGCGGAGCTTGCGGACTGCGAGAGGAACGTGACTGCCTCTCAGCCGCCTGCTGAATTGACCTTAGCTGTCGCCTGGAAGATGAACAGCGGCGGCTTCCTTGTGGTGCTTGCCTATGCCTCTTGTTGCTCTCTGCGGGAACTCTTGCGCTTTCCTTTAGGCACCGGGGTGCAGAGAAACAGCTTGTGGTGCGCATAAGCCTGCCGCACGGAATATGTAAGAAATTGCTGATCTCCACCGTTTCCGACCATGCGCCACAGCTGCGCGTCCCGTGTTCAAGCAACGACAGCATGCCCAGCTCTGTGTGACTGAGAAGAAGCAGATGTTGTTCTTGCAATTCTCTACGCGCCTCTCAGAAGCCCTCTGCTCTGGCACTCGATCAGAGCTGGCTTTCGGCTTTGCCGCTTTTCCAGGCATTTCCTGCACATGGCCAGCGCATCTTGTGCACCTTTTGTCCTCAGCTCGAGCTGCCAAGACACTTTCTCTTCTTCAGCGCGCTGAACACTTTCATGCAGCTCTCGCACACATAAGAAATGGGGAGAGAAGCGCTTTAGGTGCCTTAGTGTTTCTTCGACCAGACGTTCAACCCAGCACCACAAGCTGGGCGACAAGAAGGGCACGTGAAGCAAACGCTTTTTGCTGGCCCATTTTGCTGTGCCACGCTCTTCTGCGGCTCTTCAGAGCTTGACAAACTCCAACGCACCTGCTGCTGCTGCTGCTGCTGCTGCTGCTGCTTCTGCTTGTGCTTCCAGCTGACAAGGAGCACAGCGATCTGGCAGCAGGTTTCAGGTTGTGCAAAAGAAGAGCTTGGTGATTTGAATGTACTGCAGATCTGTGTTTGTGCAAGTTGCAGGGGCAAGCTCCTGACAAAGGTGGTCGCCTGGCACACTTTCCCCTTTGCCAGCTGCAGTGGAAATGCTTTCGGCTGACATTCGCACCAAGAGAGGCAGATTGCGGGCCTCCGGACCACGGAGAAGGTAACTGCATGAAGCGGGGGGTGGCGAGAGTGTCTTTTGGCAGAAGCGGCGTTCTGGAGCGCTTGGCAGCCGGCGCAACGAGCGATGTGTGCGAGAAGCCGCCGCTTCGCATCCGAGAGGGTGATAGCGCGAGCGCTGCCAAAAGGCGAGGAAGGAAGCCGCTTAGCGGCCGGCTTGTGCGCGGAGCTTGCGGACTGCGAGAGGAACGTGACTGCCTCTCAGCCGCCTGCTGAATTGACCTTAGCTGTCGCCTGGAAGATGAACAGCGGCGGCTTCCTTGTGGTGCTTGCCTATGCCTCTTGTTGCTCTCTGCGTGAACTCTTGTGCTTTCCTTTAGGCACCGGGGTGCAGAGAAACAGCTTGTGGTGCGCATAAGCCTGCCGCACGGAATATGTAAGAAATTGCTGATCTCCACCGTTTCCCACCATGCGCCACAGCTGCGCGTCCCGTGTTCAAGCAACGACAGCATGCCCAGCCCTGTGTGACTGAGAAGAAGCAGATGTTGTTCTTGCAATTCTCTACGCGCCTCTCAGAAGCCCGCTGCTCTGGCACTCGATCAGAGCTGGCTTTCGGCTTTGCCGCTTTTCCAGGCATTTCCTGCACATGGCCAGCGCATCTTGTGCACCTTTTGTCCTCAGCTCGAGCTGCCAAGACACTTTCTCTTCTTCAGCGCGCGGAACACTTTCATGCATTTCTCGCACACATAAGAAACGGGGAGAGAAGCACTTTAGGTGCCTTAGTGTTTCTTCGACCAGACGTTCAACCCAGCACCACAAGCTGGGCGACAAGAAGGGCACGTGAAGCAAACGCTTTTTGCTGGCCCATTTTGCTGTGCCACGCTCTTCTGCGGCTCTTCAGAGCTTGACAAACTCCAACGCACCTGCTGCTGCTGCTGCTGCTGCTGCTGCTTGTGCTTCCAGCTGACAAGGAGCACAGCGATCTGGCAGCAGGTTTCAGGTTATGCAAAAGAAGAGCTTGGTGATTTGAATGTACTGCAGATCCGTGTTTGTGCAAGTTGCAGGGGCAAGCTCCTGACAAAGGTAGTCAGTCGCCTGGCACACTTTCCCCTTTGCCAGCTGCAGTGGAAATGCTTTCGGCTGACATTCGCACCAAGAGAGGCAGATTGCGGGCCTCCGGACCACCGAGAAGGTAACTGCATGAAGCGGGGGGTGGCGGGAGTGTCTTTTGGCAGAAGCGGCGTTCTGGAGCGCTTGGCAGCCGGCGCAACGAGCGATGTGTGCGAGAAGCCGCCGCTTCGCATCCGAGAGGGTGATAGCGCGAGCGCTGCCAAAAGGCGAGGAAGGAAGCCGCTTAGCGGCCGGCTTGTGCGCGGAGCTTGCGGACTGCGAGAGGAACGTGACTGCCTCTCAGCCGCCTGCTGAATTGACCTTAGCTGTCGCCTGGAAGATGAACAGCGGCGGCTTCCTTGTGGTGCTTGCCTATGCCTCTTGTTGCTCTCTGCGGGAACTCTTGCGCTTTCCTTTAGGCACCGGGGTGCAGAGAAACAGCTTGTGGTGCGCATAAGCCTGCCGCACGGAATATGTAAGAAATTGCTGATCTCCACCGTTTCCAACCATGCGCCACAGCTGCGCGTCCCGTGTTCAAGCAACGACAGCATGCCCAGCTCTGTGTGACTGAGAAGAAGCAGATGTTGTTCTTGCAATTCTCTACACGCCTCTCAGAAGCCCGCTGCTCTGGCACTCGATCAGAGCTGGCTTTCGGCTTTGCCGCTTTTCCAGGCATTTCCTGCACATGGCCAGCGCATCTTGTGCACCTTTTGTCCTCAGCTCGAGCTGCCAAGACACTTTCTCTTCTTCAGCGCGCGGAACACTTTCATGCAGCTCTCGCACACATAAGAAATGGGGAGAGAAGCGCTTTAGGTGCCTTAGTGTTTCTTCGACCAGACGTTCAACCCAGCACCACAAGCTGGGCGACAAGAAGGGCACGTGAAGCAAACGCTTTTTGCTGGCCCATTTTGCTGTGCCACGCTCTTCTGCGGCTCTTCAGAGCTTGACAAACTCCAACGCACCTGCTGCTGCTGCTGCTGCTTCTGCTGCTGCTTGTGCTTCCAGCTGACAAAGGAGCACAGCGATCTGGCAGCAGGTTTCAGGTTGTGCAAAAGAAGAGCTTGGTGATTTGAATGTACTGCAGATCTGTGTTTGTGCAAGTTGCAGGGGCAAGCTCCTGACAAAGGTGGTCGCCTGGCACACTTTCCCCTTTGCCAGCTGCAGTGGAAATGCTTTCGGCTGACATTCGCACCAAGAGAGGCAGATTGCGGGCCTCCGGACCACCGAGAAGGTAACTGCATGAAGCGGGGGGTGGCGAGAGTGTCTTTTGGCAGAAGCGGCGTTCTGGAGCGCTTGGCAGCCGGCGCAACGAGCGATGTGTGCGAGAAGCCGCCGCTTCGCATCCGAGAGGGTGATAGCGCGAGCGCTGCCAAAAGGCGAGGAAGGAAGCCGCTTAGCGGCCGGCTTGTGCGCGGAGCTTGCGGACTGCGAGAGGAACGTGACTGCCTCTCAGCCGCCTGCTGAATTGACCTTAGCTGTCGCCTGGAAGATGAACAGCGGCGGCTTCCTTGTGGTGCTTGCCTATGCCTCTTGTTGCTCTCTGCGTGAACTCTTGCGCTTTCCTTTAGGCACCGGGGGTGCAGAGAAACAGCTTGTGGTGCGCATAAGCCTGCCGCACGGAATATGTAAGAAATTACTGATCTCCACCTTTTCCCACCATGCGCCACAGCTGCGCGTCCCGTGTTCAAGCAACGATAGGATGCCCAGCTCTGTGTGACTGAGAAGAAGCAGATGTTGTTCTTGCAATTCTTTACACGCTTCTCAGAAGCCCGCTACTCTGGCACTCGATCAGAGCTGGCTTTCGGCTTTGCCGCTTTTCCAGGCGTGTCCTGCACACGGCCAGCGCATCTTGTACACCTTTTGTCCTCAGCTCGAGCTGCCAAGACACTTTTTCTTCTTCAGCGTGCGGAACAATTTCGTGCAGCTCTCGCACACATAAGAAACGGGGAGAGAAGCGCTTTAGGTGCCTTAGTGTTTCTTCGACCAGACGTTCAACCCAGCACCACAAGCTGGGCGACAAGAAGGGCACGTGAAGCAAACGCTTTTTGCTGGCCCATTTTGCTGTGCCACGCTCTTCTGCGGCTCTTCAGAGCTTGACAAACTCCAACGCACCTGCTGCTGCTGCTGCTGCTTCTGCTGCTGCGGCTTGTGCTTCCAGCTGACAAGGAGCACAGCGATCTGGCAGCAGGTTTCAGGTTGTGCAAAAGAAGAGCTTGGTGATTTGAATGTACTGCAGATCTGTGTTTGTGCAAGTTGCAGGGGCAAGCTCCTGACAAAGGTGGTCGCCTGGCACACTTTCCCCTTTGCCAGCTGCAGTGGAAATGCTTTCGGCTGACATTCGCACCAAGAGAGGCAGATTGCGGGCCTCCGGACCACCGAGAAGGTAACTGCATGAAGCGGGGGGTGGCGAGAGTGTCTTTTGGCAGAAGCGGCGTTCTGGAGCGCTTGGCAGCCGGCGCAACGAGCGATGTGTGCGAGAAGCCGCCGCTTCGCATCCGAGAGGGTGATAGCGCGAGCGCTGCCAAAAGGCGAGGAAGGAAGCCGCTTAGCGGCCGGCTTGTGCGCGGAGCTTGCGGACTGCGAGAGGAACGTGACTGCCTCTCAGCCGCCTGCTGAATTGACCTTAGCTGTCGCCTGGAAGATGAACAGCGGCGGCTTCCTTGTGGTGCTTGCCTATGCCTCTTGTTGCTCTCTGCGTGAACTCTTGTGCTTTCCTTTAGGCACCGGGGTGCAGAGAAACAGCTTGTGGTGCGCATAAGCCTGCCGCACGGAATATGTAAGAAATTGCTGATCTCCACCGTTTCCCACCATGCGCCACAGCTGCGCGTCCCGTGTTCAAGCAACGACAGCATGCCCAGCCCTGTGTGACTGAGAAGAAGCAGATGTTGTTCTTGCAATTCTCTACGCGCCTCTCAGAAGCCCGCTGCTCTGGCACTCGATCAGAGCTGGCTTTCGGCTTTGCCGCTTTTCCAGGCATTTCCTGCACATGGCCAGCGCATCTTGTGCACCTTTTGTCCTCAGCTCGAGCTGCCAAGACACTTTCTCTTCTTCAGCGCGCGGAACACTTTCATGCAGCTCTCGCACACATAAGAAACGGGGAGAGAAGCGCTTTAGGTGCCTTAGTGTTTCTTCGACCAGACGTTCAACCCAGCACCACAAGCTGGGCGACAAGAAGGGCACGTGAAGCAAACGCTTTTTGCTGGCCCATTTTGCTGTGCCACGCTCTTCTGCGGCTCTTCAGAGCTTGACAAACTCCAACGCACCTGCTCCTGCTGCTGCTGCTGCTGCTGCTGCTGCTGCTTGTGCTTCCAGCTGACAAGGAGTACAGCGATCTGGCAGCAGGTTTCAGGTTATGCAAAAGAAGAGCTTGGTGATTTGAATGTACTGCAGATCCGTGTTTGTGCAAGTTGCAGGGGCAAGCTCCTGACAAAGGTAGTCAGTCGCCTGGCACACTTTCCCCTTTGCCAGCTGCAGTGGAAATGCTTTCGGCTGACATTCGCACCAAGAGAGGCAGATTGCGGGCCTCCGGACCACGGAGAAGGTAACTGCATGAAGCGGGGGGTGGCGGGAGAGTCTTTTGGCAGAAGCGGCGTTCTGGAGCGCTTGGCAGCCGGCGCAACGAGCGATGTGTGCGAGAAGACGCCGCTTCGCATCCGAGAGGGTGATAGCGCGAGCGCTGCCAAAAGGCGAGGAAGGAAGCCGCTTAGCGGCCGGCTTGTGCGCGGAGCTTGCGGACTGCGAGAGGAACGTGACTGCCTCTCAGCCGCCTGCTGAATTGACCTTAGCTGTCGCCTGGAAGATGAACAGCGGCGGCTTCCTTGTGGTGCTTGCCTATGCCTCTTGTTGCTCTCTGCGGGAACTCTTGCGCTTTCCTTTAGGCACCGGGGTGCAGAGAAACAGCTTGTGGTGCGCATAAGCCTGCCGCACGGAATATGTAAGAAATTGCTGATCTCCACCGTTTCCGACCATGCGCCACAGCTGCGCGTCCCGTGTTCAAGCAACGACAGCATGCCCAGCTCTGTGTGACTGAGAAGAAGCAGATGTTGTTCTTGCAATTCTCTACGCGCCTCTCAGAAGCCCGCTGCTCTGGCACTCGATCAGAGCTGGCTTTCGGCTTTGCCGCTTTTCCAGGCATTTCCTGCACATGGCCAGCGCATCTTGTGCACCTTTTGTCCTCAGCTCGAGCTGCCAAGACACTTTCTCTTCTTCAGCGCGCGGAACACTTTCATGCAGCTCTCGCACACATAAGAAATGGGGAGAGAAGCGCTTTAGGTGCCTTAGTGTTTCTTCGACCAGACGTTCAACCCAGCACCACAAGCTGGGCGACAAGAAGGGCACGTGAAGCAAACGCTTTTTGCTGGCCCATTTTGCTGTGCCACGCTCTTCTGCGGCTCTTCAGAGCTTGACAAACTCCAACGCACCTGCTGCTGCTGCTGCTGCTGCTGCTGCTGCTTGTGCTTCCAGCTGACAAGGAGCACAGCGATCTGGCAGCAGGTTTCAGGTTGTGCAAAAGAAGAGCTTGGTGATTTGAATGTACTGCAGATCTGTGTTTGTGCAAGTTGCAGGGGCAAGCTCCTGACAAAGGTGGTCGCCTGGCACACTTTCCCCTTTGCCAGCTGCAGTGGAAATGCTTTCGGCTGACATTCGCACCAAGAGAGGCAGATTGCGGGCCTCCGGACCACCGAGAAGGTAACTGCATGAAGCGGGGGGTGGCGAGAGTGTCTTTTGGCAGAAGCGGCGTTCTGGAGCGCTTGGCAGCCGGCGCAACGAGCGATGTGTGCGAGAAGCCGCCGCTTCGCATCCGAGAGGGTGATAGCGCGAGCGCTGCCAAAAGGCGAGGAAGGAAGCCGCTTAGCGGCCGGCTTGTGCGCGGAGCTTGCGGACTGCGAGAGGAACGTGACTGCCTCTCAGCCGCCTGCTGAATTGACCTTAGCTGTCGCCTGGAAGATGAACAGCGGCGGCTTCCTTGTGGTGCTTGCCTATGCCTCTTGTTGCTCTCTGCGTGAACTCTTGTGCTTTCCTTTAGGCACCGGGGTGCAGAGAAACAGCTTGTGGTGCGCATAAGCCTGCCGCACGGAATATGTAAGAAATTGCTGATCTCCACCGTTTCCCACCATGCGCCACAGCTGCGCGTCCCGTGTTCAAGCAACGACAGCATGCCCAGCCCTGTGTGACTGAGAAGAAGCAGATGTTGTTCTTGCAATTCTCTACACGCCTCTCAGAAGCCCGCTGCTCTGGCACTCGATCAGAGCTGGCTTTCGGCTTTGCCGCTTTTCCAGGCATTTCCTGCACATGGCCAGCGCATCTTGTGCACCTTTTGTCCTCAGCTCGAGCTGCCAAGACACTTTCTCTTCTTCAGCGCGCGGAACACTTTCATGCAGCTCTCGCACACATAAGAAACGGGGAGAGAAACACTTTAGGTGCCTTAGTGTTTCTTCGACCAGATGTTCAACCCAGCACCACAAGCTGGGCGACAAGAAGGGCACGTGAAGCAAACGCTTTTTGCTGGCCCATTTTGCTGTGCCACGCTCTTCTGCGGCTCTTCAGAGCTTGACAAACTCCAACGCACCTGCTGCTGCTGCTGCTGCTGCTGCTGCTGCTGCTTGTGCTTCCAGCTGACAAGGAGCACAGCGATCTGGCAGCAGGTTTCAGGTTATGCAAAAGAAGAGCTTGGTGATTTGAATGTACTGCAGATCCGTGTTTGTGCAAGTTGCAGGGGCAAGCTCCTGACAAAGGTAGTCAGTCGCCTGGCACACTTTCCCCTTTGCCAGCTGCAGTGGAAATGCTTTCGGCTGACATTCGCACCAAGAGAGGCAGATTGCGGGCCTCCGGACCACCGAGAAGGTAACTGCATGAAGCGGGGGGTGGCGGGAGTGTCTTTTGGCAGAAGCGGCGTTCTGGAGCGCTTGGCAGCCGGCGCAACGAGCGATGTGTGCGAGAAGACGCCGCTTCGCATCCGAGAGGGTGATAGCGCGAGCGCTGCCAAAAGGCGAGGAAGGAAGCCGCTTAGCGGCCGGCTTGTGCGCGGAGCTTGCGGACTGCGAGAGGAACGTGACTGCCTCTCAGCCGCCTGCTGAATTGACCTTAGCTGTCGCCTGGAAGATGAACAGCGGCGGCTTCCTTGTGGTGCTTGCCTCTGCCTCTTGTTGCTCTCTGCGGGAACTCTTGCGCTTTCCTTTAGGCACCGGGGTGCAGAGAAACAGCTTGTGGTGCGCATAAGCCTGCCGCACGGAATATGTAAGAAATTGCTGATCTCCACCGTTTCCGACCATGCGCCACAGCTGCGCGTCCCGTGTTCAAGCAACGACAGCATGCCCAGCTCTGTGTGACTGAGAAGAAGCAGATGTTGTTCTTGCAATTCTCTACACGCCTCTCAGAAGCCCGCTGCTCTGGCACTCGATCAGAGCTGGCTTTCGGCTTTGTCGCTTTTCCAGGCATTTCCTGCACATGGCCAGCGCATCTTGTGCACCTTTTGTCCTCAGCTCGAGCTGCCAAGACACTTTCTCTTCTTCAGCGCGCGGAACACTTTCATGCAGCTCTCGCACACATAAGAAATGGGGAGAGAAGCGCTTTAGGTGCCTTAGTGTTTCTTCGACCAGACGTTCAACCCAGCACCACAAGCTGGGCGACAAGAAGGGCACGTGAAGCAAACGCTTTTTGCTGGCCCATTTTGCTGTGCCACGCTCTTCTGCGGCTCTTCAGAGCTTGACAAACTCCAACGCACCTGCTGCTGCTGCTGCTGCTACTGCTGCTGCTTGTGCTTCCAGCTGACAAAGGAGCACAGCGATCTGGCAGCAGGTTTCAGGTTGTGCAAAAGAAGAGCTTGGTGATTTGAATGTACTGCAGATCTGTGTTTGTGCAAGTTGCAGGGGCAAGCTCCTGACAAAGGTGGTCGCCTGGCACACTTTCCCCTTTGCCAGCTGCAGTGGAAATGCTTTCGGCTGACATTCGCACCAAGAGAGGCAGATTGCGGGCCTCCGGACCACCGAGAAGGTAACTGCATGAAGCGGGGGGTGGCGAGAGTGTCTTTTGGCAGAAGCGGCGTTCTGGAGCGCTTGGCAGCCGGCGCAACGAGCGATGTGTGCGAGAAGCCGCCGCTTCGCATCCGAGAGGGTGATAGCGCGAGCGCTGCCAAAAGGCGAGGAAGGAAGCCGCTTAGCGGCCGGCTTGTGCGCGGAGCTTGCGGACTGCGAGAGGAACGTGACTGCCTCTCAGCCGCCTGCTGAATTGACCTTAGCTGTCGCCTGGAAGATGAACAGCGGCGGCTTCCTTGTGCTGCTTGCCTATGCCTCTTGTTGCTCTCTGCGTGAACTCTTGCGCTTTCCTTTAGGCACCGGGGGTGCAGAGAAACAGCTTGTGGTGCGCATAAGCCTGCCGCACGGAATATGTAAGAAATTACTGATCTCCACCTTTTCCCACCATGCGCCACAGCTGCGCGTCCCGTGTTCAAGCAACGATAGGATGCCCAGCTCTGTGTGACTGAGAAGAAGCAGATGTTGTTCTTGCAATTCTTTACACGCTTCTCAGAAGCCCGCTACTCTGGCACTCGATCAGAGCTGGCTTTCGGCTTTGCCGCTTTTCCAGGCGTGTCCTGCACACGGCCAGCGCATCTTGTACACCTTTTGTCCTCAGCTCGAGCTGCCAAAACACTTTTTCTTCTTCAGCGTGCGGAACAATTTCGTGCAGCTCTCGCACACATAAGAAACGGGGAGAGAAGCGCTTTAGGTGCCTTAGTGTTTCTTCGACCAGACGTTCAACCCAGCACCACAAGCTGGGCGACAAGAAGGGCACGTGAAGCAAACGCTTTTTGCTGGCCCATTTTGCTGTGCCACGCTCTTCTGCGGCTCTTCAGAGCTTGACAAACTCCAACGCACCTGCTGCTGCTGCTGCTGCTTCTGCTGCTGCGGCTTGTGCTTCCAGCTGACAAGGAGCACAGCGATCTGGCAGCAGGTTTCAGGTTGTGCAAAAGAAGAGCTTGGTGATTTGAATGTACTGCAGATCCGTGTTTGTGCAAGTTGCAGGGGCAAGCTCCTGACAAAGGTGGTCGCCTGGCACACTTTCCCCTTTGCCAGCTGCAGTGGAAATGCTTTCGGCTGACATTCGCACCAAGAGAGGCAGATTGCGGGCCTCCGGACCACCGAGAAGGTAACTGCATGAAGCGGGGGGTGGCGAGAGTGTCTTTTGGCAGAAGCGGCGTTCTGGAGCGCTTGGCAGCCGGCGCAACGAGCGATGTGTGCGAGAAGCCGCCGCTTCGCATCCGAGAGGGTGATAGCGCGAGCGCTGCCAAAAGGCGAGGAAGGAAGCCGCTTAGCGGCCGGCTTGTGCGCGGAGCTTGCGGACTGCGAGAGGAACGTGACTGCCTCTCAGCCGCCTGCTGAATTGACCTTAGCTGTCGCCTGGAAGATGAACAGCGGCGGCTTCCTTGTGGTGCTTGCCTATGCCTCTTGTTGCTCTCTGCGTGAACTCTTGTGCTTTCCTTTAGGCACCGGGGTGCAGAGAAACAGCTTGTGGTGCGCATAAGCCTGCCGCACGGAATATGTAAGAAATTGCTGATCTCCACCGTTTCCCACCATGCGCCACAGCTGCGCGTCCCGTGTTCAAGCAACGACAGCATGCCCAGCCCTGTGTGACTGAGAAGAAGCAGATGTTGTTCTTGCAATTCTCTACGCGCCTCTCAGAAGCCCGCTGCTCTGGCACTCGATCAGAGCTGGCTTTCGGCTTTGCCGCTTTTCCAGGCATTTCCTGCACATGGCCAGCGCATCTTGTGCACCTTTTGTCCTCAGCTCGAGCTGCCAAGACACTTTCTCTTCTTCAGCGCGCGGAACACTTTCATGCAGCTCTCGCACACATAAGAAACGGGGAGAGAAGCGCTTTAGGTGCCTTAGTGTTTCTTCGACCAGACGTTCAACCCAGCACCACAAGCTGGGCGACAAGAAGGGCACGTGAAGCAAACGCTTTTTGCTGGCCCATTTTGCTGTGCCACGCTCTTCTGCGGCTCTTCAGAGCTTGACAAACTCCAACGCACCTGCTCCTGCTGCTGCTGCTGCTGCTGCTGCTGCTTGTGCTTCCAGCTGACAAGGAGCACAGCGATCTGGCAGCAGGTTTCAGGTTATGCAAAAGAAGAGCTTGGTGATTTGAATGTACTGCAGATCCGTGTTTGTGCAAGTTGCAGGGGCAAGCTCCTGACAAAGGTAGTCAGTCGCCTGGCACACTTTCCCCTTTGCCAGCTGCAGTGGAAATGCTTTCGGCTGACATTCGCACCAAGAGAGGCAGATTGCGGGCCTCCGGACCACCGAGAAGGTAACTGCATGAAGCGGGGGGTGGCGGGAGAGTCTTTTGGCAGAAGCGGCGTTCTGGAGCGCTTGGCAGCCGGCGCAACGAGCGATGTGTGCGAGAAGACGCCGCTTCGCATCCGAGAGGGTGATAGCGCGAGCGCTGCCAAAAGGCGAGGAAGGAAGCCGCTTAGCGGCCGGCTTGTGCGCGGAGCTTGCGGACTGCGAGAGGAACGTGACTGCCTCTCAGCCGCCTGCTGAATTGACCTTAGCTGTCGCCTGGAAGATGAACAGCGGCGGCTTCCTTGTGGTGCTTGCCTATGCCTCTTGTTGCTCTCTGCGGGAACTCTTGCGCTTTCCTTTAGGCACCGGGGTGCAGAGAAACAGCTTGTGGTGCGCATAAGCCTGCCGCACGGAATATGTAAGAAATTGCTGATCTCCACCGTTTCCGACCATGCGCCACAGCTGCGCGTCCCGTGTTCAAGCAACGACAGCATGCCCAGCTCTGTGTGACTGAGAAGAAGCAGATGTTGTTCTTGCAATTCTCTACGCGCCTCTCAGAAGCCCGCTGCTCTGGCACTCGATCAGAGCTGGCTTTCGGCTTTGCCGCTTTTCCAGGCATTTCCTGCACATGGCCAGCGCATCTTGTGCACCTTTTGTCCTCAGCTCGAGCTGCCAAGACACTTTCTCTTCTTCAGCGCGCGGAACACTTTCATGCAGCTCTCGCACACATAAGAAATGGGGAGAGAAGCGCTTTAGGTGCCTTAGTGTTTCTTCGACCAGACGTTCAACCCAGCACCACAAGCTGTGCGACAAGAAGGGCACGTGAAGCAAACGCTTTTTGCTGGCCCATTTTGCTGTGCCACGCTCTTCTGCGGCTCTTCAGAGCTTGACAAACTCCAACGCACCTGCTGCTGCTGCTGCTGCTTCTGCTGCTGCTTCTGCTTGTGCTTCCAGCTGACAAGGAGCACAGCGATCTGGCAGCAGGTTTCAGGTTGTGCAAAAGAAGAGCTTGGTGATTTGAATGTACTGCAGATCTGTGTTTGTGCAAGTTGCAGGGGCAAGCTCCTGACAAAGGTGGTCGCCTGGCACACTTTCCCCTTTGCCAGCTGCAGTGGAAATGCTTTCGGCTGACATTCGCACCAAGAGAGGCAGATTGCGGGCCTCCGGACCACGGAGAAGGTAACTGCATGAAGCGGGGGGTGGCGAGAGTGTCTTTTGGCAGAAGCGGCGTTCTGGAGCGCTTGGCAGCCGGCGCAACGAGCGATGTGTGCGAGAAGCCGCCGCTTCGCATCCGAGAGGGTGATAGCGCGAGCGCTGCCAAAAGGCGAGGAAGGAAGCCGCTTAGCGGCCGGCTTGTGCGCGGAGCTTGCGGACTGCGAGAGGAACGTGACTGCCTCTCAGCCGCCTGCTGAATTGACCTTAGCTGTCGCCTGGAAGATGAACAGCGGCGGCTTCCTTGTGGTGCTTGCCTATGCCTCTTGTTGCTCTCTGCGTGAACTCTTGTGCTTTCCTTTAGGCACCGGGGTGCAGAGAAACAGCTTGTGGTGCGCATAAGCCTGCCGCACGGAATATGTAAGAAATTGCTGATCTCCACCGTTTCCCACCATGCGCCACAGCTGCGCGTCCCGTGTTCAAGCAACGACAGCATGCCCAGCCCTGTGTGACTGAGAAGAAGCAGATGTTGTTCTTGCAATTCTCTACACGCCTCTCAGAAGCCCGCTGCTCTGGCACTCGATCAGAGCTGGCTTTCGGCTTTGCCGCTTTTCCAGGCATTTCCTGCACATGGCCAGCGCATCTTGTGCACCTTTTGTCCTCAGCTCGAGCTGCCAAGACACTTTCTCTTCTTCAGCGCGCGGAACACTTTCATGCAGCTCTCGCACACATAAGAAACGGGGAGAGAAACACTTTAGGTGCCTTAGTGTTTCTTCGACCAGATGTTCAACCCAGCACCACAAGCTGGGCGACAAGAAGGGCACGTGAAGCAAACGCTTTTTGCTGGCCCATTTTGCTGTGCCACGCTCTTCTGCGGCTCTTCAGAGCTTGACAAACTCCAACGCACCTGCTGCTGCTGCTGCTGCTGCTGCTGCTGCTTGTGCTTCCAGCTGACAAGGAGCACAGCGATCTGGCAGCAGGTTTCAGGTTATGCAAAAGAAGAGCTTGGTGATTTGAATGTACTGCAGATCCGTGTTTGTGCAAGTTGCAGGGGCAAGCTCCTGACAAAGGTAGTCAGTCGCCTGGCACACTTTCCCCTTTGCCAGCTGCAGTGGAAATGCTTTCGGCTGACATTCGCACCAAGAGAGGCAGATTGCGGGCCTCCGGACCACCGAGAAGGTAACTGCATGAAGCGGGGGGTGGCGGGAGAGTCTTTTGGCAGAAGCGGCGTTCTGGAGCGCTTGGCAGCCGGCGCAACGAGCGATGTGTGCGAGAAGCCGCCGCTTCGCATCCGAGAGGGTGATAGCGCGAGCGCTGCCAAAAGGCGAGGAAGGAAGCCGCTTAGCGGCCGGCTTGTGCGCGGAGCTTGCGGACTGCGAGAGGAACGTGACTGCCTCTCAGCCGCCTGCTGAATTGACCTTAGCTGTCGCCTGGAAGATGAACAGCGGCGGCTTCCTTGTGGTGCTTGCCTATGCCTCTTGTTGCTCTCTGCGTGAACTCTTGTGCTTTCCTTTAGGCACCGGGGTGCAGAGAAACAGCTTGTGGTGCGCATAAGCCTGCCGCACGGAATATGTAAGAAATTGCTGATCTCCACCGTTTCCCACCATGCGCCACAGCTGCGCGTCCCGTGTTCAAGCAACGACAGCATGCCCAGCCCTGTGTGACTGAGAAGAAGCAGATGTTGTTCTTGCAATTCTCTACGCGCCTCTCAGAAGCCCGCTGCTCTGGCACTCGATCAGAGCTGGCTTTCGGCTTTGCCGCTTTTCCAGGCATTTCCTGCACATGGCCAGCGCATCTTGTGCACCTTTTGTCCTCAGCTCGAGCTGCCAAGACACTTTCTCTTCTTCAGCGCGCGGAACACTTTCATGCAGCTCTCGCACACATAAGAAATGGGGAGAGAAGCGCTTTAGGTGCCTTAGTGTTTCTTCGACCAGACGTTCAACCCAGCACCACAAGCTGGGCGACAAGAAGGGCACGTGAAGCAAACGCTTTTTGCTGGCCCATTTTGCTGTGCCACGCTCTTCTGCGGCTCTTCAGAGCTTGACAAACTCCAACGCACCTGCTCCTGCTGCTGCTGCTGCTGCTGCTGCTTGTGCTTCCAGCTGACAAGGAGCACAGCGATCTGGCAGCAGGTTTCAGGTTATGCAAAAGAAGAGCTTGGTGATTTGAATGTACTGCAGATCCGTGTTTGTGCAAGTTGCAGGGGCAAGCTCCTGACAAAGGTAGTCAGTCGCCTGGCACACTTTCCCCTTTGCCAGCTGCAGTGGAAATGCTTTCGGCTGACATTCGCACCAAGAGAGGCAGATTGCGGGCCTCCGGACCACCGAGAAGGTAACTGCATGAAGCGGGGGGTGGCGGGAGAGTCTTTTGGCAGAAGCGGCGTTCTGGAGCGCTTGGCAGCCGGCGCAACGAGCGATGTGTGCGAGAAGACGCCGCTTCGCATCCGAGAGGGTGATAGCGCGAGCGCTGCCAAAAGGCGAGGAAGGAAGCCGCTTAGCGGCCGGCTTGTGCGCGGAGCTTGCGGACTGCGAGAGGAACGTGACTGCCTCTCAGCCGCCTGCTGAATTGACCTTAGCTGTCGCCTGGAAGATGAACAGCGGCGGCTTCCTTGTGGTGCTTGCCTATGCCTCTTGTTGCTCTCTGCGTGAACTCTTGCGCTTTCCTTTAGGCACCGGGGTGCAGAGAAACAGCTTGTGGTGCGCATAAGCCTGCCGCACGGAATATGTAAGAAATTGCTGATCTCCACCGTTTCCGACCATGCGCCACAGCTGCGCGTCCCGTGTTCAAGCAACGACAGCATGCCCAGCTCTGTGTGACTGAGAAGAAGCAGATGTTGTTCTTGCAATTCTCTACGCGCCTCTCAGAAGCCCGCTGCTCTGGCACTCGATCAGAGCTGGCTTTCGGCTTTGCCGCTTTTCCAGGCATTTCCTGCACATGGCCAGCGCATCTTGTGCACCTTTTGTCCTCAGCTCGAGCTGCCAAGACACTTTCTCTTCTTCAGCGCGCGGAACACTTTCATGCAGCTCTCGCACACATAAGAAATGGGGAGAGAAGCGCTTTAGGTGCCTTAGTGTTTCTTCGACCAGACGTTCAACCCAGCACCACAAGCTGGGCGACAAGAAGGGCACGTGAAGCAAACGCTTTTTGCTGGCCCATTTTGCTGTGCCACGCTCTTCTGCGGCTCTTCAGAGCTTGACAAACTCCAACGCACCTGCTGCTGCTGCTGCTGCTGCTGCTGCTGCTTGTGCTTCCAGCTGACAAGGAGCACAGCGATCTGGCAGCAGGTTTCAGGTTGTGCAAAAGAAGAGCTTGGTGATTTGAATGTACTGCAGATCTGTGTTTGTGCAAGTTGCAGGGGCAAGCTCCTGACAAAGGTGGTCGCCTGGCACACTTTCCCCTTTGCCAGCTGCAGTGGAAATGCTTTCGGCTGACATTCGCACCAAGAGAGGCAGATTGCGGGCCTCCGGACCACGGAGAAGGTAACTGCATGAAGCGGGGGGTGGCGGGAGAGTCTTTTGGCAGAAGCGGCGTTCTGGAGCGCTTGGCAGCCGGCGCAACGAGCGATGTGTGCGAGAAGCCGCCGCTTCGCATCCGAGAGGGTGATAGCGCGAGCGCTGCCAAAAGGCGAGGAAGGAAGCCGCTTAGCGGCCGGCTTGTGCGCGGAGCTTGCGGACTGCGAGAGGAACGTGACTGCCTCTCAGCCGCCTGCTGAATTGACCTTAGCTGTCGCCTGGAAGATGAACAGCGGCGGCTTCCTTGTGGTGCTTGCCTATGCCTCTTGTTGCTCTCTGCGTGAACTCTTGTGCTTTCCTTTAGGCACCGGGGTGCAGAGAAACAGCTTGTGGTGCGCATAAGCCTGCCGCACGGAATATGTAAGAAATTGCTGATCTCCACCGTTTCCCACCATGCGCCACAGCTGCGCGTCCCGTGTTCAAGCAACGACAGCATGCCCAGCCCTGTGTGACTGAGAAGAAGCAGATGTTGTTCTTGCAATTCTCTACACGCCTCTCAGAAGCCCGCTGCTCTGGCACTCGATCAGAGCTGGCTTTCGGCTTTGCCGCTTTTCCAGGCATTTCCTGCACATGGCCAGCGCATCTTGTGCACCTTTTGTCCTCAGCTCGAGCTGCCAAGACACTTTCTCTTCTTCAGCGCGCGGAACACTTTCATGCAGCTCTCGCACACATAAGAAACGGGGAGAGACACACTTTAGGTGCCTTAGTGTTTCTTCGACCAGATGTTCAACCCAGCACCACAAGCTGGGCGACAAGAAGGGCACGTGAAGCAAACGCTTTTTGCTGGCCCATTTTGCTGTGCCACGCTCTTCTGCGGCTCTTCAGAGCTTGACAAACTCCAACGCACCTGCTGCTGCTGCTGCTGCTGCTGCTGCTGCTTGTGCTTCCAGCTGACAAGGAGCACAGCGATCTGGCAGCAGGTTTCAGGTTATGCAAAAGAAGAACTTGGTGATTTGAATGTACTGCAGATCCGTGTTTGTGCAAGTTGCAGGGGCAAGCTCCTGACAAAGGTAGTCAGTCGCCTGGCACACTTTCCCCTTTGCCAGCTGCAGTGGAAATGCTTTCGGCTGACATTCGCACCAAGAGAGGCAGATTGCGGGCCTCCGGACCACCGAGAAGGTAACTGCATGAAGCGGGGGGTGGCGGGAGTGTCTTTTGGCAGAAGCGGCGTTCTGGAGCGCTTGCCAGCCGGCGCAACGAGCGATGTGTGCGAGAAGCCGCCGCTTCGCATCCGAGAGGGTGATAGCGCGAGCGCTGCCAAAAGGCGAGGAAGGAAGCCGCTTAGCGGCCGGCTTGTGCGCGGAGCTTGCGGACTGCGAGAGGAACGTGACTGCCTCTCAGCCGCCTGCTGAATTGACCTTAGCTGTCGCCTGGAAGATGAACAGCGGCGGCTTCCTTGTGGTGCTTGCCTATGCCTCTTGTTGCTCTCTGCGGGAACTCTTGCGCTTTCCTTTAGGCACCGGGGTGCAGAGAAACAGCTTGTGGTGCGCATAAGCCTGCCGCACGGAATATGTAAGAAATTGCTGATCTCCACCGTTTCCGACCATGCGCCACAGCTGCGCGTCCCGTGTTCAAGCAACGACAGCATGCCCAGCTCTGTGTGACTGAGAAGAAGCAGATGTTGTTCTTGCAATTCTCTACACGCCTCTCAGAAGCCCGCTGCTCTGGCACTCGATCAGAGCTGGCTTTCGGCTTTGCCGCTTTTCCAGGCATTTCCTGCACATGGCCAGCGCATCTTGTGCACCTTTTGTCCTCAGCTCGAGCTGCCAAGACACTTTCTCTTCTTCAGCGCGCGGAACACTTTCATGCAGCTCTCGCACACATAAGAAATGGGGAGAGAAGCGCTTTAGGTGCCTTAGTGTTTCTTCGACCAGACGTTCAACCCAGCACCACAAGCTGGGCGACAAGAAGGGCACGTGAAGCAAACGCTTTTTGCTGGCCCATTTTGCTGTGCCACGCTCTTCTGCGGCTCTTCAGAGCTTGACAAACTCCAACGCACCTGCTGCTGCTGCTGCTGCTACTGCTGCTGCTTGTGCTTCCAGCTGACAAAGGAGCACAGCGATCTGGCAGCAGGTTTCAGGTTGTGCAAAAGAAGAGCTTGGTGATTTGAATGTACTGCAGATCTGTGTTTGTGCAAGTTGCAGGGGCAAGCTCCTGACAAAGGTGGTCGCCTGGCACACTTTCCCCTTTGCCAGCTGCAGTGGAAATGCTTTCGGCTGACATTCGCACCAAGAGAGGCAGATTGCGGGCCTCCGGACCACCGAGAAGGTAACTGCATGAAGCGGGGGGTGGCGAGAGTGTCTTTTGGCAGAAGCGGCGTTCTGGAGCGCTTGGCAGCCGGCGCAACGAGCGATGTGTGCGAGAAGCCGCCGCTTCGCATCCGAGAGGGTGATAGCGCGAGCGCTGCCAAAAGGCGAGGAAGGAAGCCGCTTAGCGGCCGGCTTGTGCGCGGAGCTTGCGGACTGCGAGAGGAACGTGACTGCCTCTCAGCCGCCTGCTGAATTGACCTTAGCTGTCGCCTGGAAGATGAACAGCGGCGGCTTCCTTGTGGTGCTTGCCTATGCCTCTTGTTGCTCTCTGCGTGAACTCTTGCGCTTTCCTTTAGGCACCGGGGGTGCAGAGAAACAGCTTGTGGTGCGCATAAGCCTGCCGCACGGAATATGTAAGAAATTACTGATCTCCACCTTTTCCCACCATGCGCCACAGCTGCGCGTCCCGTGTTCAAGCAACGATAGGATGCCCAGCTCTGTGTGACTGAGAAGAAGCAGATGTTGTTCTTGCAATTCTTTACACGCTTCTCAGAAGCCCGCTACTCTGGCACTCGATCAGAGCTGGCTTTCGGCTTTGCCGCTTTTCCAGGCGTGTCCTGCACACGGCCAGCGCATCTTGTACACCTTTTGTCCTCAGCTCGAGCTGCCAAAACACTTTTTCTTCTTCAGCGTGCGGAACAATTTCGTGCAGCTCTCGCACACATAAGAAACGGGGAGAGAAGCGCTTTAGGTGCCTTAGTGTTTCTTCGACCAGACGTTCAACCCAGCACCACAAGCTGGGCGACAAGAAGGGCACGTGAAGCAAACGCTTTTTGCTGGCCCATTTTGCTGTGCCACGCTCTTCTGCGGCTCTTCAGAGCTTGACAAACTCCAACGCACCTGCTGCTGCTGCTGCTGCTTCTGCTGCTGCGGCTTGTGCTTCCAGCTGACAAGGAGCACAGCGATCTGGCAGCAGGTTTCAGGTTGTGCAAAAGAAGAGCTTGGTGATTTGAATGTACTGCAGATCCGTGTTTGTGCAAGTTGCAGGGGCAAGCTCCTGACAAAGGTGGTCGCCTGGCACACTTTCCCCTTTGCCAGCTGCAGTGGAAATGCTTTCGGCTGACATTCGCACCAAGAGAGGCAGATTGCGGGCCTCCGGACCACCGAGAAGGTAACTGCATGAAGCGGGGGGTGGCGAGAGTGTCTTTTGGCAGAAGCGGCGTTCTGGAGCGCTTGGCAGCCGGCGCAACGAGCGATGTGTGCGAGAAGCCGCCGCTTCGCATCCGAGAGGTTGATAGCGCGAGCGCTGCCAAAAGGCGAGGAAGGAAGCCGCTTAGCGGCCGGCTTGTGCGCGGAGCTTGCGGACTGCGAGAGGAACGTGACTGCCTCTCAGCCGCCTGCTGAATTGACCTTAGCTGTCGCCTGGAAGATGAACAGCGGCGGCTTCCTTGTGGTGCTTGCCTATGCCTCTTGTTGCTCTCTGCGTGAACTCTTGTGTTTTCCTTTAGGCACCGGGGTGCAGAGAAACAGCTTGTGGTGCGCATAAGCCTGCCGCACGGAATATGTAAGAAATTGCTGATCTCCACCGTTTCCCACCATGCGCCACAGCTGCGCGTCCCGTGTTCAAGCAACGACAGCATGCCCAGCCCTGTGTGACTGAGAAGAAGCAGATGTTGTTCTTGCAATTCTCTACGCGCCTCTCAGAAGCCCGCTGCTCTGGCACTCGATCAGAGCTGGCTTTCGGCTTTGCCGCTTTTCCAGGCATTTCCTGCACATGGCCAGCGCATCTTGTGCACCTTTTGTCCTCAGCTCGAGCTGCCAAGACACTTTCTCTTCTTCAGCGCGCGGAACACTTTCATGCAGCTCTCGCACACATAAGAAACGGGGAGAGAAGCGCTTTAGGTGCCTTAGTGTTTCTTCGACCAGACGTTCAACCCAGCACCACAAGCTGGGCGACAAGAAGGGCACGTGAAGCAAACGCTTTTTGCTGGCCCATTTTGCTGTGCCACGCTCTTCTGCGGCTCTTCAGAGCTTGACAAACTCCAACGCACCTGCTCCTGCTGCTGCTGCTGCTGCTGCTGCTGCTTGTGCTTCCAGCTGACAAGGAGCACAGCGATCTGGCAGCAGGTTTCAGGTTATGCAAAAGAAGAGCTTGGTGATTTGAATGTACTGCAGATCCGTGTTTGTGCAAGTTGCAGGGGCAAGCTCCTGACAAAGGTAGTCAGTCGCCTGGCACACTTTCCCCTTTGCCAGCTGCAGTGGAAATGCTTTCGGCTGACATTCGCACCAAGAGAGGCAGATTGCGGGCCTCCGGACCACCGAGAAGGTAACTGCATGAAGCGGGGGGTGGCGGGAGAGTCTTTTGGCAGAAGCGGCGTTCTGGAGCGCTTGGCAGCCGGCGCAACGAGCGATGTGTGCGAGAAGACGCCGCTTCGCATCCGAGAGGGTGATAGCGCGAGCGCTGCCAAAAGGCGAGGAAGGAAGCCGCTTAGCGGCCGGCTTGTGCGCGGAGCTTGCGGACTGCGAGAGGAACGTGACTGCCTCTCAGCCGCCTGCTGAATTGACCTTAGCTGTCGCCTGGAAGATGAACAGCGGCGGCTTCCTTGTGGTGCTTGCCTATGCCTCTTGTTGCTCTCTGCGGGAACTCTTGCGCTTTCCTTTAGGCACCGGGGTGCAGAGAAACAGCTTGTGGTGCGCATAAGCCTGCCGCACGGAATATGTAAGAAATTGCTGATCTCCACCGTTTCCGACCATGCGCCACAGCTGCGCGTCCCGTGTTCAAGCAACGACAGCATGCCCAGCTCTGTGTGACTGAGAAGAAGCAGATGTTGTTCTTGCAATTCTCTACGCGCCTCTCAGAAGCCCGCTGCTCTGGCACTCGATCAGAGCTGGCTTTCGGCTTTGCCGCTTTTCCAGGCATTTCCTGCACATGGCCAGCGCATCTTGTGCACCTTTTGTCCTCAGCTCGAGCTGCCAAGACACTTTCTCTTCTTCAGCGCGCGGAACACTTTCATGCAGCTCTCGCACACATAAGAAATGGGGAGAGAAGCGCTTTAGGTGCCTTAGTGTTTCTTCGACCAGACGTTCAACCCAGCACCACAAGCTGGGCGACAAGAAGGGCACGTGAAGCAAACGCTTTTTGCTGGCCCATTTTGCTGTGCCACGCTCTTCTGCGGCTCTTCAGAGCTTGACAAACTCCAACGCACCTGCTGCTGCTGCTGCTGCTGCTGCTGCTGCTTGTGCTTCCAGCTGACAAGGAGCACAGCGATCTGGCAGCAGGTTTCAGGTTGTGCAAAAGAAGAGCTTGGTGATTTGAATGTACTGCAGATCTGTGTTTGTGCAAGTTGCAGGGGCAAGCTCCTGACAAAGGTGGTCGCCTGGCACACTTTCCCCTTTGCCAGCTGCAGTGGAAATGCTTTCGGCTGACATTCGCACCAAGAGAGGCAGATTGCGGGCCTCCGGACCACGGAGAAGGTAACTGCATGAAGCGGGGGGTGGCGAGAGTGTCTTTTGGCAGAAGCGGCGTTCTGGAGCGCTTGGCAGCCGGCGCAACGAGCGATGTGTGCGAGAAGCCGCCGCTTCGCATCCGAGAGGGTGATAGCGCGAGCGCTGCCAAAAGGCGAGGAAGGAAGCCGCTTAGCGGCCGGCTTGTGCGCGGAGCTTGCGGACTGCGAGAGGAACGTGACTGCCTCTCAGCCGCCTGCTGAATTGACCTTAGCTGTCGCCTGGAAGATGAACAGCGGCGGCTTCCTTGTGGTGCTTGCCTATGCCTCTTGTTGCTCTCTGCGTGAACTCTTGTGCTTTCCTTTAGGCACCGGGGTGCAGAGAAACAGCTTGTGGTGCGCATAAGCCTGCCGCACGGAATATGTAAGAAATTGCTGATCTCCACCGTTTCCCACCATGCGCCACAGCTGCGCGTCCCGTGTTCAAGCAACGACAGCATGCCCAGCCCTGTGTGACTGAGAAGAAGCAGATGTTGTTCTTGCAATTCTCTACACGCCTCTCAGAAGCCCGCTGCTCTGGCACTCGATCAGAGCTGGCTTTCGGCTTTGCCGCTTTTCCAGGCATTTCCTGCACATGGCCAGCGCATCTTGTGCACCTTTTGTCCTCAGCTCGAGCTGCCAAGACACTTTCTCTTCTTCAGCGCGCGGAACACTTTCATGCAGCTCTCGCACACATAAGAAACGGGGAGAGAAACACTTTAGGTGCCTTAGTGTTTCTTCGACCAGATGTTCAACCCAGCACCACAAGCTGGGCGACAAGAAGGGCACGTGAAGCAAACGCTTTTTGCTGGCCCATTTTGCTGTGCCACGCTCTTCTGCGGCTCTTCAGAGCTTGACAAACTCCAACGCACCTGCTGCTGCTGCTGCTG
Source organism: Cyanistes caeruleus (assembly GCF_971803275.1). NCBI lineage: Eukaryota > Metazoa > Chordata > Aves > Passeriformes > Paridae > Cyanistes > Cyanistes caeruleus. Next base: position 5,681,377 of record NC_141722.1, read on the forward strand.
CTGCTGCTGCTGCTTGTGCTTCCAGCTGACAAGGAGCACAGCGATCTGGCAGCAGGTTTCAGGTTATGCAAAAGAAGAGCTTGGTGATTTGAATGTACTGCAGATCCGTGTTTGTGCAAGTTGCAGGGGCAAGCTCCTGACAAAGGTAGTCAGTCGCCTGGCACACTTTCCCCTTTGCCAGCTGCAGTGGAAATGCTTTCGGCTGACATTCGCACCAAGAGAGGCAGATTGCGGGCCTCCGGACCACCGAGAAGGTAACTGCATGAAGCGGGGGGTGGCGGGAGAGTCTTTTGGCAGAAGCGGCGTTCTGGAGCGCTTGGCAGCCGGCGCAACGAGCGATGTGTGCGAGAAGACGCCGCTTCGCATCCGAGAGGGTGATAGCGCGAGCGCTGCCAAAAGGCGAGGAAGGAAGCCGCTTAGCGGCCGGCTTGTGCGCGGAGCTTGCGGACTGCGAGAGGAACGTGACTGCCTCTCAGCCGCCTGCTGAATTGACCTTAGCTGTCGCCTGGAAGATGAACAGCGGCGGCTTCCTTGTGGTGCTTGCCTATGCCTCTTGTTGCTCTCTGCGGGAACTCTTGCGCTTTCCTTTAGGCACCGGGGTGCAGAGAAACAGCTTGTGGTGCGCATAAGCCTGCCGCACGGAATATGTAAGAAATTGCTGATCTCCACCGTTTCCCACCATGCGCCACAGCTGCGCGTCCCGTGTTCAAGCAACGACAGCATGCCCAGCTCTGTGTGACTGAGAAGAAGCAGATGTTGTTCTTGCAATTCTCTACGCGCCTCTCAGAAGCCCGCTGCTCTGGCACTCGATCAGAGCTGGCTTTCGGCTTTGCCGCTTTTCCAGGCATTTCCTGCACATGGCCAGCGCATCTTGTGCACCTTTTGTCCTCAGCTCGAGCTGCCAAGACACTTTCTCTTCTTCAGCGCGCGGAACACTTTCATGCAGCTCTCGCACACATAAGAAATGGGGAGAGAAGCGCTTTAGGTGCCTTAGTGTTTCTTCGACCAGACGTTCAACCCAGCACCACAAGCTGGGCGACAAGAAGGGCACGTGAAGCAAACGCTTTTTGCTGGCCCATTTTGCTGTGCCACGCTCTTCTGCGGCTCTTCAGAGCTTGACAAACTCCAACGCACCTGCTGCTGCTGCTGCTGCTGCTGCTGCTGCTTGTGCTTCCAGCTGACAAGGAGCACAGCGATCTGGCAGCAGGTTTCAGGTTGTGCAAAAGAAGAGCTTGGTGATTTGAATGTACTGCAGATCTGTGTTTGTGCAAGTTGCAGGGGCAAGCTCCTGACAAAGGTGGTCGCCTGGCACACTTTCCCCTTTGCCAGCTGCAGTGGAAATGCTTTCGGCTGACATTCGCACCAAGAGAGGCAGATTGCGGGCCTCCGGACCACCGAGAAGGTAACTGCATGAAGCGGGGGGTGGCGGGAGTGTCTTTTGGCAGAAGCGGCGTTCTGGAGCGCTTGGCAGCCGGCGCAACGAGCGATGTGTGCGAGAAGCCGCCGCTTCGCATCCGAGAGGGTGATAGCGCGAGCGCTGCCAAAAGGCGAGGAAAGAAGCCGCTTAGCGGCCGGCTTGTGCGCGGAGCTTGCGGACTGCGAGAGGAACGTGACTGCCTCTCAGCCGCCTGCTGAATTGACCTTAGCTGTCGCCTGGAAGATGAACAGCGGCGGCTTCCTTGTGCTGCTTGCCTATGCCTCTTGTTGCTCTCTGCGTGAACTCTTGCGCTTTCCTTTAGGCACCGGGGGTGCAGAGAAACAGCTTGTGGTGCGCATAAGCCTGCCGCACGGAATATGTAAGAAATTACTGATCTCCACCTTTTCCCACCATGCGCGACAGCTGCGCGTCCCGTGTTCAAGCAACGATAGGATGCCCAGCTCTGTGTGACTGAGAAGAAGCAGATGTTGTTCTTGCAATTCTTTACACGCTTCTCAGAAGCCCGCTACTCTGGCACTCGATCAGAGCTGGCTTTCGGCTTTGCCGCTTTTCCAGGCGTGTCCTGCACACGGCCAGCGCATCTTGTACACCTTTTGTCCTCAGCTCGAGCTGCCAAAACACTTTTTCTTCTTCAGCGTGCGGAACAATTTCGTGCAGCTCTCGCACACATAAGAAACGGGGAGAGAAGCGCTTTAGGTGCCTTAGTGTTTCTTCGACCAGACGTTCAACACAGCACCACAAGCTGGGCGACAAGAAGGGCACGTGAAGCAAACGCTTTTTGCTGGCCCATTTTGCTGTGCCACGCTCTTCTGCGGCTCTTCAGAGCTTGACAAACTCCAACGCACCTGCTGCTGCTGCTGCTGCTGCTGCTGCTTGTGCTTCCAGCTGACAAGGAGCACAGCGATCTGGCAGCAGGTTTCAGGTTGTGCAAAAGAAGAGCTTGGTGATTTGAATGTACTGCAGATCCGTGTTTGTGCAAGTTGCAGGGGCAAGCTCCTGACAAAGGTAGTCAGTCGCCTGGCACACTTTCCCCTTTGCCAGCTGCAGTGGAAATGCTTTCGGCTGACATTCGCACCAAGAGAGGCAGATTGCGGGCCTCCGGACCACCGAGAAGGTAACTGCATGAAGCGGGGGGTGGCGGGAGAGTCTTTTGGCAGAAGCGGCGTTCTGGAGCGCTTGGCAGCCGGCGCAACGAGCGATGTGTGCGAGAAGACGCCGCTTCGCATCCGAGAGGGTGATAGCGCGAGCGCTGCCAAAAGGCGAGGAAGGAAGCCGCTTAGCGGCCGGCTTGTGCGCGGAGCTTGCGGACTGCGAGAGGAACGTGACTGCCTCTCAGCCGCCTGCTGAATTGACCTTAGCTGTCGCCTGGAAGATGAACAGCAGCGGCTTCCTTGTGGTGCTTGCCTATGCCTCTTGTTGCTCTCTGCGGGAACTCTTGCGCTTTCCTTTAGGCACCGGGGTGCAGAGAAACAGCTTGTGGTGCGCATAAGCCTTCCGCACGGAATATGTAAGAAATTGCTGATCTCCACCTTTTCCCACCATGCGCCACAGCTGCGCGTCCCGTGTTCAAGCAACGATAGGATGCCCAGCTCTGTGTGACTGAGAAGAAGCAGATGTTGTTCTTGCAATTCTCTACGCGCCTCTCAGAAGCCCGCTGCTCTGGCACTCGATCAGAGCTGGCTTTCGGCTTTGCCGCTTTTCCAGGCATTTCCTGCACACGGCCAGCGCATCTTGTACACCTTTTGTCCTCAGCTCGAGCTGCCAAAACACTTTTTCTTCTTCAGCGTGCGGAACAATTTCGTGCAGCTCTCGCACACATAAGAAACGGGGAGAGAAGCGTTTTAGGTGCCTTAGTGTTTCTTCGACCAGACGTTCAACCCAGCACCACAAGCTGGGCGACAAGAAGGGCACGTGAAGCAAACGCTTTTTGCTGGCCCATTTTGCTGTGCCACGCTCTTCTGCGGCTCTTCAGAGCTTGACAAACTCCAACGCACCTGCTGCTGCTGCTGCTGCTGCTGCTGCTGCTTGTGCTTCCAGCTGACAAGGAGCACAGCGATCTGGCAGCAGGTTTCAGGTTATGCAAAAGAAGAGCTTGGTGATTTGAATGTACTGCAGATCCGTGTTTGTGCAAGTTGCAGGGGCAAGCTCCTGACAAAGGTAGTCAGTCGCCTGGCACACTTTCCCCTTTGCCAGCTGCAGTGGAAATGCTTTCGGCTGACATTCGCACCAAGAGAGGCAGATTGCGGGCCTCCGGACCACCGAGAAGGTAACTGCATGAAGCGGGGGGTGGCGGGAGAGTCTTTTGGCAGAAGCGGCGTTCTGGAGCGCTTGGCAGCCGGCGCAACGAGCGATGTGTGCGAGAAGACGCCGCTTCGCATCCGAGAGGGTGAAAGCGCGAGCGCTGCCAAAAGGCGAGGAAGGAAGCCGCTTAGCGGCCGGCTTGTGCGCGGAGCTTGCGGACTGCGAGAGGAACGTGACTGCCTCTCAGCCGCCTGCTGAATTGACCTTAGCTGTCGCCTGGAAGATGAACAGCGGCGGCTTCCTTGTGGTGCTTGCCTATGCCTCTTGTTGCTCTCTGCGGGAACTCTTGCGCTTTCCTTTAGGCACCGGGGTGCAGAGAAACAGCTTGTGGTGCGCATAAGCCTGCCGCACGGAATATGTAAGAAATTGCTGATCTCCACCGTTTCCCACCATGCGCCACAGCTGCGCGTCCCGTGTTCAAGCAACGACAGCATGCCCAGCTCTGTGTGACTGAGAAGAAGCAGATGTTGTTCTTGCAATTCTCTACGCGCCTCTCAGAAGCCCGCTGCTCTGGCACTCGATCAGAGCTGGCTTTCGGCTTTGCCGCTTTTCCAGGCATTTCCTGCACATGGCCAGCGCATCTTGTGCACCTTTTGTCCTCAGCTCGAGCTGCCAAGACACTTTCTCTTCTTCAGCGCGCGGAACACTTTCATGCAGCTCTCGCACACATAAGAAATGGGGAGAGAAGCGCTTTAGGTGCCTTAGTGTTTCTTCGACCAGACGTTCAACCCAGCACCACAAGCTGGGCGACAAGAAGGGCACGTGAAGCAAACGCTTTTTGCTGGCCCATTTTGCTGTGCCACGCTCTTCTGCGGCTCTTCAGAGCTTGACAAACTCCAACGCACCTGCTGCTGCTGCTGCTGCTGCTGCTGCTGCTTGTGCTTCCAGCTGACAAGGAGCACAGCGATCTGGCAGCAGGTTTCAGGTTGTGCAAAAGAAGAGCTTGGTGATTTGAATGTACTGCAGATCTGTGTTTGTGCAAGTTGCAGGGGCAAGCTCCTGACAAAGGTGGTCGCCTGGCACACTTTCCCCTTTGCCAGCTGCAGTGGAAATGCTTTCGGCTGACATTCGCACCAAGAGAGGCAGATTGCGGGCCTCCGGACCACCGAGAAGGTAACTGCATGAAGCGGGGGGTGGCGGGAGTGTCTTTTGGCAGAAGCGGCGTTCTGGAGCGCTTGGCAGCCGGCGCAACGAGCGATGTGTGCGAGAAGCCGCCGCTTCGCATCCGAGAGGGTGATAGCGCGAGCGCTGCCAAAAGGCGAAGAAGGAAGCCGCTTAGCGGCCGGCTTGTGCGCGGAGCTTGCGGACTGCGAGAGGAACGTGACTGCCTCTCAGCCGCCTGCTGAATTGACCTTAGCTGTCGCCTGGAAGATGAACAGCGGCGGCTTCCTTGTGGTGCTTGCCTATGCCTCTTGTTGCTCTCTGCGTGAACTCTTGCGCTTTCCTTTAGGCACCGGGGGTGCAGAGAAACAGCTTGTGGTGCGCATAAGCCTGCCGCACGGAATATGTAAGAAATTACTGATCTCCACCTTTTCCCACCATGCGCGACAGCTGCGCGTCCCGTGTTCAAGCAACGATAGGATGCCCAGCTCTGTGTGACTGAGAAGAAGCAGATGTTGTTCTTGCAATTCTTTACACGCTTCTCAGAAGCCCGCTACTCTGGCACTCGATCAGAGCTGGCTTTCGGCTTTGCCGCTTTTCCAGGCGTGTCCTGCACACGGCCAGCGCATCTTGTACACCTTTTGTCCTCAGCTCGAGCTGCCAAAACACTTTTTCTTCTTCAGCGTGCGGAACAATTTCGTGCAGCTCTCGCACACATAAGAAACGGGGAGAGAAGCGCTTTAGGTGCCTTAGTGTTTCTTCGACCAGACGTTCAACACAGCACCACAAGCTGGGCGACAAGAAGGGCACGTGAAGCAAACGCTTTTTGCTGGCCCATTTTGCTGTGCCACGCTCTTCTGCGGCTCTTCAGAGCTTGACAAACTCCAACGCACCTGCTGCTGCTGCTGCTGCTGCTGCTGCTTGTGCTTCCAGCTGACAAGGAGCACAGCGATCTGGCAGCAGGTTTCAGGTTGTGCAAAAGAAGAGCTTGGTGATTTGAATGTACTGCAGATCCGTGTTTGTGCAAGTTGCAGGGGCAAGCTCCTGACAAAGGTAGTCAGTCGCCTGGCACACTTTCCCCTTTGCCAGCTGCAGTGGAAATGCTTTCGGCTGACATTCGCACCAAGAGAGGCAGATTGCGGGCCTCCGGACCACCGAGAAGGTAACTGCATGAAGCGGGGGGTGGCGGGAGAGTCTTTTGGCAGAAGCGGCGTTCTGGAGCGCTTGGCAGCCGGCGCAACGAGCGATGTGTGCGAGAAGACGCCGCTTCGCATCCGAGAGGGTGATAGCGCGAGCGCTGCCAAAAGGCGAGGAAGGAAGCCGCTTAGCGGCCGGCTTGTGCGCGGAGCTTGCGGACTGCGAGAGGAACGTGACTGCCTCTCAGCCGCCTGCTGAATTGACCTTAGCTGTCGCCTGGAAGATGAACAGCAGCGGCTTCCTTGTGGTGCTTGCCTATGCCTCTTGTTGCTCTCTGCGGGAACTCTTGCGCTTTCCTTTAGGCACCGGGGTGCAGAGAAACAGCTTGTGGTGCGCATAAGCCTTCCGCACGGAATATGTAAGAAATTGCTGATCTCCACCTTTTCCCACCATGCGCCACAGCTGCGCGTCCCGTGTTCAAGCAACGATAGGATGCCCAGCTCTGTGTGACTGAGAAGAAGCAGATGTTGTTCTTGCAATTCTCTACGCGCCTCTCAGAAGCCCGCTGCTCTGGCACTCGATCAGAGCTGGCTTTCGGCTTTGCCGCTTTTCCAGGCATTTCCTGCACACGGCCAGCGCATCTTGTACACCTTTTGTCCTCAGCTCGAGCTGCCAAAACACTTTTTCTTCTTCAGCGTGCGGAACAATTTCGTGCAGCTCTCGCACACATAAGAAACGGGGAGAGAAGCGCTTTAGGTGCCTTAGTGTTTCTTCGACCAGACGTTCAACCCAGCACCACAAGCTGGGCGACAAGAAGGGCACGTGAAGCAAACGCTTTTTGCTGGCCCATTTTGCTGTGCCACGCTCTTCTGCGGCTCTTCAGAGCTTGACAAACTCCAACGCACCTGCTGCTGCTGCTGCTGCTGCTGCTGCTGCTTGTGCTTCCAGCTGACAAGGAGCACAGCGATCTGGCAGCAGGTTTCAGGTTATGCAAAAGAAGAGCTTGGTGATTTGAATGTACTGCAGATCCGTGTTTGTGCAAGTTGCAGGGGCAAGCTCCTGACAAAGGTAGTCAGTCGCCTGGCACACTTTCCCCTTTGCCAGCTGCAGTGGAAATGCTTTCGGCTGACATTCGCACCAAGAGAGGCAGATTGCGGGCCTCCGGACCACCGAGAAGGTAACTGCATGAAGCGGGGGGTGGCGGGAGAGTCTTTTGGCAGAAGCGGCGTTCTGGAGCGCTTGGCAGCCGGCGCAACGAGCGATGTGTGCGAGAAGACGCCGCTTCGCATCCGAGAGGGTGATAGCGCGAGCGCTGCCAAAAGGCGAGGAAGGAAGCCGCTTAGCGGCCGGCTTGTGCGCGGAGCTTGCGGACTGCGAGAGGAACGTGACTGCCTCTCAGCCGCCTGCTGAATTGACCTTAGCTGTCGCCTGGAAGATGAACAGCGGCGGCTTCCTTGTGGTGCTTGCCTATGCCTCTTGTTGCTCTCTGCGGGAACTCTTGCGCTTTCCTTTAGGCACCGGGGTGCAGAGAAACAGCTTGTGGTGCGCATAAGCCTGCCGCACGGAATATGTAAGAAATTGCTGATCTCCACCGTTTCCGACCATGCGCCACAGCTGCGCGTCCCGTGTTCAAGCAACGACAGCATGCCCAGCTCTGTGTGACTGAGAAGAAGCAGATGTTGTTCTTGCAATTCTCTACGCGCCTCTCAGAAGCCCGCTGCTCTGGCACTCGATCAGAGCTGGCTTTCGGCTTTGCCGCTTTTCCAGGCATTTCCTGCACATGGCCAGCGCATCTTGTGCACCTTTTGTCCTCAGCTCGAGCTGCCAAGACACTTTCTCTTCTTCAGCGCGCGGAACACTTTCATGCAGCTCTCGCACACATAAGAAATGGGGAGAGAAGCGCTTTAGGTGCCTTAGTGTTTCTTCGACCAGACGTTCAACCCAGCACCACAAGCTGGGCGACAAGAAGGGCACGTGAAGCAAACGCTTTTTGCTGGCCCATTTTGCTGTGCCACGCTCTTCTGCGGCTCTTCAGAGCTTGACAAACTCCAACGCACCTGCTGCTGCTGCTGCTGCTGCTGCTGCTGCTTGTGCTTCCAGCTGACAAGGAGCACAGCGATCTGGCAGCAGGTTTCAGGTTGTGCAAAAGAAGAGCTTGGTGATTTGAATGTACTGCAGATCTGTGTTTGTGCAAGTTGCAGGGGCAAGCTCCTGACAAAGGTGGTCGCCTGGCACACTTTCCCCTTTGCCAGCTGCAGTGGAAATGCTTTCGGCTGACATTCGCACCAAGAGAGGCAGATTGCGGGCCTCCGGACCACGGAGAAGGTAACTGCATGAAGCGGGGGGTGGCGAGAGTGTCTTTTGGCAGAAGCGGCGTTCTGGAGCGCTTGGCAGCCGGCGCAACGAGCGATGTGTGCGAGAAGCCGCCGCTTCGCATCCGAGAGGGTGATAGCGCGAGCGCTGCCAAAAGGCGAGGAAGGAAGCCGCTTAGCGGCCGGCTTGTGCGCGGAGCTTGCGGACTGCGAGAGGAACGTGACTGCCTCTCAGCCGCCTGCTGAATTGACCTTAGCTGTCGCCTGGAAGATGAACAGCGGCGGCTTCCTTGTGGTGCTTGCCTATGCCTCTTGTTGCTCTCTGCGTGAACTCTTGTGCTTTCCTTTAGGCACCGGGGTGCAGAGAAACAGCTTGTGGTGCGCATAAGCCTGCCGCACGGAATATGTAAGAAATTGCTGATCTCCACCGTTTCCCACCATGCGCCACAGCTGCGCGTCCCGTGTTCAAGCAACGACAGCATGCCCAGCCCTGTGTGACTGAGAAGAAGCAGATGTTGTTCTTGCAATTCTCTACACGCCTCTCAGAAGCCCGCTGCTCTGGCACTCGATCAGAGCTGGCTTTCGGCTTTGCCGCTTTTCCAGGCATTTCCTGCACATGGCCAGCGCATCTTGTGCACCTTTTGTCCTCAGCTCGAGCTGCCAAGACACTTTCTCTTCTTCAGCGCGCGGAACACTTTCATGCAGCTCTCGCACACATAAGAAACGGGGAGAGAAACACTTTAGGTGCCTTAGTGTTTCTTCGACCAGATGTTCAACCCAGCACCACAAGCTGGGCGACAAGAAGGGCACGTGAAGCAAACGCTTTTTGCTGGCCCATTTTGCTGTGCCACGCTCTTCTGCGGCTCTTCAGAGCTTGACAAACTCCAACGCACCTGCTGCTGCTGCTGCTGCTGCTGCTGCTGCTTGTGCTTCCAGCTGACAAGGAGCACAGCGATCTGGCAGCAGGTTTCAGGTTATGCAAAAGAAGAGCTTGGTGATTTGAATGTACTGCAGATCCGTGTTTGTGCAAGTTGCAGGGGCAAGCTCCTGACAAAGGTAGTCAGTCGCCTGGCACACTTTCCCCTTTGCCAGCTGCAGTGGAAATGCTTTCGGCTGACATTCGCACCAAGAGAGGCAGATTGCGGGCCTCCGGACCACCGAGAAGGTAACTGCATGAAGCGGGGGGTGGCGGGAGAGTCTTTTGGCAGAAGCGGCGTTCTGGAGCGCTTGGCAGCCGGCGCAACGAGCGATGTGTGCGAGAAGACGCCGCTTCGCATCCGAGAGGGTGATAGCGCGAGCGCTGCCAAAAGGCGAGGAAGGAAGCCGCTTAGCGGCCGGCTTGTGCGCGGAGCTTGCGGACTGCGAGAGGAACGTGACTGCCTCTCAGCCGCCTGCTGAATTGACCTTAGCTGTCGCCTGGAAGATGAACAGCAGCGGCTTCCTTGTGGTGCTTGCCTATGCCTCTTGTTGCTCTCTGCGGGAACTCTTGCGCTTTCCTTTAGGCACCGGGGTGCAGAGAAACAGCTTGTGGTGCGCATAAGCCTGCCGCACGGAATATGTAAGAAATTGCTGATCTCCACCGTTTCCCACCATGCGCCACAGCTGCGCGTCCCGTGTTCAAGCAACGACAGCATGCCCAGCTCTGTGTGACTGAGAAGAAGCAGATGTTGTTCTTGCAATTCTCTACGCGCCTCTCAGAAGCCCGCTGCTCTGGCACTCGATCAGAGCTGGCTTTCGGCTTTGCCGCTTTTCCAGGCATTTCCTGCACATGGCCAGCGCATCTTGTGCACCTTTTGTCCTCAGCTCGAGCTGCCAAGACACTTTCTCTTCTTCAGCGCGCGGAACACTTTCATGCAGCTCTCGCACACATAAGAAATGGGGAGAGAAGCGCTTTAGGTGCCTTAGTGTTTCTTCGACCAGACGTTCAACCCAGCACCACAAGCTGGGCGACAAGAAGGGCACGTGAAGCAAACGCTTTTTGCTGGCCCATTTTGCTGTGCCACGCTCTTCTGCGGCTCTTCAGAGCTTGACAAACTCCAACGCACCTGCTGCTGCTGCTGCTGCTGCTGCTGCTGCTTGTGCTTCCAGCTGACAAGGAGCACAGCGATCTGGCAGCAGGTTTCAGGTTGTGCAAAAGAAGAGCTTGGTGATTTGAATGTACTGCAGATCTGTGTTTGTGCAAGTTGCAGGGGCAAGCTCCTGACAAAGGTGGTCGCCTGGCACACTTTCCCCTTTGCCAGCTGCAGTGGAAATGCTTTCGGCTGACATTCGCACCAAGAGAGGCAGATTGCGGGCCTCCGGACCACCGAGAAGGTAACTGCATGAAGCGGGGGGTGGCGGGAGTGTCTTTTGGCAGAAGCGGCGTTCTGGAGCGCTTGGCAGCCGGCGCAACGAGCGATGTGTGCGAGAAGCCGCCGCTTCGCATCCGAGAGGGTGATAGCGCGAGCGCTGCCAAAAGGCGAGGAAAGAAGCCGCTTAGCGGCCGGCTTGTGCGCGGAGCTTGCGGACTGCGAGAGGAACGTGACTGCCTCTCAGCCGCCTGCTGAATTGACCTTAGCTGTCGCCTGGAAGATGAACAGCGGCGGCTTCCTTGTGCTGCTTGCCTATGCCTCTTGTTGCTCTCTGCGTGAACTCTTGCGCTTTCCTTTAGGCACCGGGGGTGCAGAGAAACAGCTTGTGGTGCGCATAAGCCTGCCGCACGGAATATGTAAGAAATTACTGATCTCCACCTTTTCCCACCATGCGCGACAGCTGCGCGTCCCGTGTTCAAGCAACGATAGGATGCCCAGCTCTGTGTGACTGAGAAGAAGCAGATGTTGTTCTTGCAATTCTTTACACGCTTCTCAGAAGCCCGCTACTCTGGCACTCGATCAGAGCTGGCTTTCGGCTTTGCCGCTTTTCCAGGCGTGTCCTGCACACGGCCAGCGCATCTTGTACACCTTTTGTCCTCAGCTCGAGCTGCCAAAACACTTTTTCTTCTTCAGCGTGCGGAACAATTTCGTGCAGCTCTCGCACACATAAGAAACGGGGAGAGAAGCGCTTTAGGTGCCTTAGTGTTTCTTCGACCAGACGTTCAACACAGCACCACAAGCTGGGCGACAAGAAGGGCACGTGAAGCAAACGCTTTTTGCTGGCCCATTTTGCTGTGCCACGCTCTTCTGCGGCTCTTCAGAGCTTGACAAACTCCAACGCACCTGCTGCTGCTGCTGCTGCTGCTGCTGCTTGTGCTTCCAGCTGACAAGGAGCACAGCGATCTGGCAGCAGGTTTCAGGTTGTGCAAAAGAAGAGCTTGGTGATTTGAATGTACTGCAGATCCGTGTTTGTGCAAGTTGCAGGGGCAAGCTCCTGACAAAGGTAGTCAGTCGCCTGGCACACTTTCCCCTTTGCCAGCTGCAGTGGAAATGCTTTCGGCTGACATTCGCACCAAGAGAGGCAGATTGCGGGCCTCCGGACCACCGAGAAGGTAACTGCATGAAGCGGGGGGTGGCGGGAGAGTCTTTTGGCAGAAGCGGCGTTCTGGAGCGCTTGGCAGCCGGCGCAACGAGCGATGTGTGCGAGAAGACGCCGCTTCGCATCCGAGAGGGTGATAGCGCGAGCGCTGCCAAAAGGCGAGGAAGGAAGCCGCTTAGCGGCCGGCTTGTGCGCGGAGCTTGCGGACTGCGAGAGGAACGTGACTGCCTCTCAGCCGCCTGCTGAATTGACCTTAGCTGTCGCCTGGAAGATGAACAGCAGCGGCTTCCTTGTGGTGCTTGCCTATGCCTCTTGTTGCTCTCTGCGGGAACTCTTGCGCTTTCCTTTAGGCACCGGGGTGCAGAGAAACAGCTTGTGGTGCGCATAAGCCTTCCGCACGGAATATGTAAGAAATTGCTGATCTCCACCTTTTCCCACCATGCGCCACAGCTGCGCGTCCCGTGTTCAAGCAACGATAGGATGCCCAGCTCTGTGTGACTGAGAAGAAGCAGATGTTGTTCTTGCAATTCTCTACGCGCCTCTCAGAAGCCCGCTGCTCTGGCACTCGATCAGAGCTGGCTTTCGGCTTTGCCGCTTTTCCAGGCATTTCCTGCACACGGCCAGCGCATCTTGTACACCTTTTGTCCTCAGCTCGAGCTGCCAAAACACTTTTTCTTCTTCAGCGTGCGGAACAATTTCGTGCAGCTCTCGCACACATAAGAAACGGGGAGAGAAGCGTTTTAGGTGCCTTAGTGTTTCTTCGACCAGACGTTCAACCCAGCACCACAAGCTGGGCGACAAGAAGGGCACGTGAAGCAAACGCTTTTTGCTGGCCCATTTTGCTGTGCCACGCTCTTCTGCGGCTCTTCAGAGCTTGACAAACTCCAACGCACCTGCTGCTGCTGCTGCTGCTGCTGCTGCTGCTTGTGCTTCCAGCTGACAAGGAGCACAGCGATCTGGCAGCAGGTTTCAGGTTATGCAAAAGAAGAGCTTGGTGATTTGAATGTACTGCAGATCCGTGTTTGTGCAAGTTGCAGGGGCAAGCTCCTGACAAAGGTAGTCAGTCGCCTGGCACACTTTCCCCTTTGCCAGCTGCAGTGGAAATGCTTTCGGCTGACATTCGCACCAAGAGAGGCAGATTGCGGGCCTCCGGACCACCGAGAAGGTAACTGCATGAAGCGGGGGGTGGCGGGAGAGTCTTTTGGCAGAAGCGGCGTTCTGGAGCGCTTGGCAGCCGGCGCAACGAGCGATGTGTGCGAGAAGACGCCGCTTCGCATCCGAGAGGGTGAAAGCGCGAGCGCTGCCAAAAGGCGAGGAAGGAAGCCGCTTAGCGGCCGGCTTGTGCGCGGAGCTTGCGGACTGCGAGAGGAACGTGACTGCCTCTCAGCCGCCTGCTGAATTGACCTTAGCTGTCGCCTGGAAGATGAACAGCGGCGGCTTCCTTGTGGTGCTTGCCTATGCCTCTTGTTGCTCTCTGCGGGAACTCTTGCGCTTTCCTTTAGGCACCGGGGTGCAGAGAAACAGCTTGTGGTGCGCATAAGCCTGCCGCACGGAATATGTAAGAAATTGCTGATCTCCACCGTTTCCCACCATGCGCCACAGCTGCGCGTCCCGTGTTCAAGCAACGACAGCATGCCCAGCTCTGTGTGACTGAGAAGAAGCAGATGTTGTTCTTGCAATTCTCTACGCGCCTCTCAGAAGCCCGCTGCTCTGGCACTCGATCAGAGCTGGCTTTCGGCTTTGCCGCTTTTCCAGGCATTTCCTGCACATGGCCAGCGCATCTTGTGCACCTTTTGTCCTCAGCTCGAGCTGCCAAGACACTTTCTCTTCTTCAGCGCGCGGAACACTTTCATGCAGCTCTCGCACACATAAGAAATGGGGAGAGAAGCGCTTTAGGTGCCTTAGTGTTTCTTCGACCAGACGTTCAACCCAGCACCACAAGCTGGGCGACAAGAAGGGCACGTGAAGCAAACGCTTTTTGCTGGCCCATTTTGCTGTGCCACGCTCTTCTGCGGCTCTTCAGAGCTTGACAAACTCCAACGCACCTGCTGCTGCTGCTGCTGCTGCTGCTGCTGCTTGTGCTTCCAGCTGACAAGGAGCACAGCGATCTGGCAGCAGGTTTCAGGTTGTGCAAAAGAAGAGCTTGGTGATTTGAATGTACTGCAGATCTGTGTTTGTGCAAGTTGCAGGGGCAAGCTCCTGACAAAGGTGGTCGCCTGGCACACTTTCCCCTTTGCCAGCTGCAGTGGAAATGCTTTCGGCTGACATTCGCACCAAGAGAGGCAGATTGCGGGCCTCCGGACCACCGAGAAGGTAACTGCATGAAGCGGGGGGTGGCGGGAGTGTCTTTTGGCAGAAGCGGCGTTCTGGAGCGCTTGGCAGCCGGCGCAACGAGCGATGTGTGCGAGAAGCCGCCGCTTCGCATCCGAGAGGGTGATAGCGCGAGCGCTGCCAAAAGGCGAAGAAGGAAGCCGCTTAGCGGCCGGCTTGTGCGCGGAGCTTGCGGACTGCGAGAGGAACGTGACTGCCTCTCAGCCGCCTGCTGAATTGACCTTAGCTGTCGCCTGGAAGATGAACAGCGGCGGCTTCCTTGTGGTGCTTGCCTATGCCTCTTGTTGCTCTCTGCGTGAACTCTTGCGCTTTCCTTTAGGCACCGGGGGTGCAGAGAAACAGCTTGTGGTGCGCATAAGCCTGCCGCACGGAATATGTAAGAAATTACTGATCTCCACCTTTTCCCACCATGCGCGACAGCTGCGCGTCCCGTGTTCAAGCAACGATAGGATGCCCAGCTCTGTGTGACTGAGAAGAAGCAGATGTTGTTCTTGCAATTCTTTACACGCTTCTCAGAAGCCCGCTACTCTGGCACTCGATCAGAGCTGGCTTTCGGCTTTGCCGCTTTTCCAGGCGTGTCCTGCACACGGCCAGCGCATCTTGTACACCTTTTGTCCTCAGCTCGAGCTGCCAAAACACTTTTTCTTCTTCAGCGTGCGGAACAATTTCGTGCAGCTCTCGCACACATAAGAAACGGGGAGAGAAGCGCTTTAGGTGCCTTAGTGTTTCTTCGACCAGACGTTCAACACAGCACCACAAGCTGGGCGACAAGAAGGGCACGTGAAGCAAACGCTTTTTGCTGGCCCATTTTGCTGTGCCACGCTCTTCTGCGGCTCTTCAGAGCTTGACAAACTCCAACGCACCTGCTGCTGCTGCTGCTGCTGCTGCTGCTTGTGCTTCCAGCTGACAAGGAGCACAGCGATCTGGCAGCAGGTTTCAGGTTGTGCAAAAGAAGAGCTTGGTGATTTGAATGTACTGCAGATCCGTGTTTGTGCAAGTTGCAGGGGCAAGCTCCTGACAAAGGTAGTCAGTCGCCTGGCACACTTTCCCCTTTGCCAGCTGCAGTGGAAATGCTTTCGGCTGACATTCGCACCAAGAGAGGCAGATTGCGGGCCTCCGGACCACCGAGAAGGTAACTGCATGAAGCGGGGGGTGGCGGGAGAGTCTTTTGGCAGAAGCGGCGTTCTGGAGCGCTTGGCAGCCGGCGCAACGAGCGATGTGTGCGAGAAGACGCCGCTTCGCATCCGAGAGGGTGATAGCGCGAGCGCTGCCAAAAGGCGAGGAAGGAAGCCGCTTAGCGGCCGGCTTGTGCGCGGAGCTTGCGGACTGCGAGAGGAACGTGACTGCCTCTCAGCCGCCTGCTGAATTGACCTTAGCTGTCGCCTGGAAGATGAACAGCAGCGGCTTCCTTGTGGTGCTTGCCTATGCCTCTTGTTGCTCTCTGCGGGAACTCTTGCGCTTTCCTTTAGGCACCGGGGTGCAGAGAAACAGCTTGTGGTGCGCATAAGCCTTCCGCACGGAATATGTAAGAAATTGCTGATCTCCACCTTTTCCCACCATGCGCCACAGCTGCGCGTCCCGTGTTCAAGCAACGATAGGATGCCCAGCTCTGTGTGACTGAGAAGAAGCAGATGTTGTTCTTGCAATTCTCTACGCGCCTCTCAGAAGCCCGCTGCTCTGGCACTCGATCAGAGCTGGCTTTCGGCTTTGCCGCTTTTCCAGGCATTTCCTGCACACGGCCAGCGCATCTTGTACACCTTTTGTCCTCAGCTCGAGCTGCCAAAACACTTTTTCTTCTTCAGCGTGCGGAACAATTTCGTGCAGCTCTCGCACACATAAGAAACGGGGAGAGAAGCGCTTTAGGTGCCTTAGTGTTTCTTCGACCAGACGTTCAACCCAGCACCACAAGCTGGGCGACAAGAAGGGCACGTGAAGCAAACGCTTTTTGCTGGCCCATTTTGCTGTGCCACGCTCTTCTGCGGCTCTTCAGAGCTTGACAAACTCCAACGCACCTGCTGCTGCTGCTGCTGCTGCTGCTGCTGCTTGTGCTTCCAGCTGACAAGGAGCACAGCGATCTGGCAGCAGGTTTCAGGTTATGCAAAAGAAGAGCTTGGTGATTTGAATGTACTGCAGATCCGTGTTTGTGCAAGTTGCAGGGGCAAGCTCCTGACAAAGGTAGTCAGTCGCCTGGCACACTTTCCCCTTTGCCAGCTGCAGTGGAAATGCTTTCGGCTGACATTCGCACCAAGAGAGGCAGATTGCGGGCCTCCGGACCACCGAGAAGGTAACTGCATGAAGCGGGGGGTGGCGGGAGAGTCTTTTGGCAGAAGCGGCGTTCTGGAGCGCTTGGCAGCCGGCGCAACGAGCGATGTGTGCGAGAAGACGCCGCTTCGCATCCGAGAGGGTGAAAGCGCGAGCGCTGCCAAAAGGCGAGGAAGGAAGCCGCTTAGCGGCCGGCTTGTGCGCGGAGCTTGCGGACTGCGAGAGGAACGTGACTGCCTCTCAGCCGCCTGCTGAATTGACCTTAGCTGTCGCCTGGAAGATGAACAGCGGCGGCTTCCTTGTGGTGCTTGCCTATGCCTCTTGTTGCTCTCTGCGGGAACTCTTGCGCTTTCCTTTAGGCACCGGGGTGCAGAGAAACAGCTTGTGGTGCGCATAAGCCTGCCGCACGGAATATGTAAGAAATGCTGATCTCCACCGTTTCCCACCATGCGCCACAGCTGCGCGTCCCGTGTTCAAGCAACGACAGCATGCCCAGCTCTGTGTGACTGAGAAGAAGCAGATGTTGTTCTTGCAATTCTCTACGCGCCTCTCAGAAGCCCGCTGCTCTGGCACTCGATCAGAGCTGGCTTTCGGCTTTGCCGCTTTTCCAGGCATTTCCTGCACATGGCCAGCGCATCTTGTGCACCTTTTGTCCTCAGCTCGAGCTGCCAAGACACTTTCTCTTCTTCAGCGCGCGGAACACTTTCATGCAGCTCTCGCACACATAAGAAATGGGGAGAGAAGCGCTTTAGGTGCCTTAGTGTTTCTTCGACCAGACGTTCAACCCAGCACCACAAGCTGGGCGACAAGAAGGGCACGTGAAGCAAACGCTTTTTGCTGGCCCATTTTGCTGTGCCACGCTCTTCTGCGGCTCTTCAGAGCTTGACAAACTCCAACGCACCTGCTGCTGCTGCTGCTGCTGCTGCTGCTGCTGCTTGTGCTTCCAGCTGACAAGGAGCACAGCGATCTGGCAGCAGGTTTCAGGTTGTGCAAAAGAAGAGCTTGGTGATTTGAATGTACTGCAGATCTGTGTTTGTGCAAGTTGCAGGGGCAAGCTCCTGACAAAGGTGGTCGCCTGGCACACTTTCCCCTTTGCCAGCTGCAGTGGAAATGCTTTCGGCTGACATTCGCACCAAGAGAGGCAGATTGCGGGCCTCCGGACCACCGAGAAGGTAACTGCATGAAGCGGGGGGTGGCGGGAGTGTCTTTTGGCAGAAGCGGCGTTCTGGAGCGCTTGGCAGCCGGCGCAACGAGCGATGTGTGCGAGAAGCCGCCGCTTCGCATCCGAGAGGGTGATAGCGCGAGCGCTGCCAAAAGGCGAGGAAAGAAGCCGCTTAGCGGCCGGCTTGTGCGCGGAGCTTGCGGACTGCGAGAGGAACGTGACTGCCTCTCAGCCGCCTGCTGAATTGACCTTAGCTGTCGCCTGGAAGATGAACAGCGGCGGCTTCCTTGTGCTGCTTGCCTATGCCTCTTGTTGCTCTCTGCGTGAACTCTTGCGCTTTCCTTTAGGCACCGGGGGTGCAGAGAAACAGCTTGTGGTGCGCATAAGCCTGCCGCACGGAATATGTAAGAAATTACTGATCTCCACCTTTTCCCACCATGCGCGACAGCTGCGCGTCCCGTGTTCAAGCAACGATAGGATGCCCAGCTCTGTGTGACTGAGAAGAAGCAGATGTTGTTCTTGCAATTCTTTACACGCTTCTCAGAAGCCCGCTACTCTGGCACTCGATCAGAGCTGGCTTTCGGCTTTGCCGCTTTTCCAGGCGTGTCCTGCACACGGCCAGCGCATCTTGTACACCTTTTGTCCTCAGCTCGAGCTGCCAAAACACTTTTTCTTCTTCAGCGTGCGGAACAATTTCGTGCAGCTCTCGCACACATAAGAAACGGGGAGAGAAGCGCTTTAGGTGCCTTAGTGTTTCTTCGACCAGACGTTCAACCCAGCACCACAAGCTGGGCGACAAGAAGGGCACGTGAAGCAAACGCTTTTTGCTGGCCCATTTTGCTGTGCCACGCTCTTCTGCGGCTCTTCAGAGCTTGACAAACTCCAACGCACCTGCTGCTGCTGCTGCTGCTGCTGCTGCTGCTTGTGCTTCCAGCTGACAAGGAGCACAGCGATCTGGCAGCAGGTTTCAGGTTGTGCAAAAGAAGAGCTTGGTGATTTGAATGTACTGCAGATCTGTGTTTGTGCAAGTTGCAGGGGCAAGCTCCTGACAAAGGTGGTCGCCTGGCACACTTTCCCCTTTGCCAGCTGCAGTGGAAATGCTTTCGGCTGACATTCGCACCAAGAGAGGCAGATTGCGGGCCTCCGGACCACCGAGAAGGTAACTGCATGAAGCGGGGGGTGGCGGGAGTGTCTTTTGGCAGAAGCAGCGTTCTGGAGCGCTTGGCAGCCGGCGCAACGAGCGATGTGTGCGAGAAGCCGCCGCTTCGCATCCGAGAGGGTGATAGCGCGAGCGCTGCCAAAAGGCGAAGAAGGAAGCCGCTTAGCGGCCGGCTTGTGCGCGGAGCTTGCGGACTGCGAGAGGAACGTGACTGCCTCTCAGCCGCCTGCTGAATTGACCTTAGCTGTCGCCTGGAAGATGAACAGCGGCGGCTTCCTTGTGGTGCTTGCCTATGCCTCTTGTTGCTCTCTGCGTGAACTCTTGCGCTTTCCTTTAGGCACCGGGGGTGCAGAGAAACAGCTTGTGGTGCGCATAAGCCTGCCGCACGGAATATGTAAGAAATTACTGATCTCCACCTTTTCCCACCATGCGCGACAGCTGCGCGTCCCGTGTTCAAGCAACGATAGGATGCCCAGCTCTGTGTGACTGAGAAGAAGCAGATGTTGTTCTTGCAATTCTTTACACGCTTCTCAGAAGCCCGCTACTCTGGCACTCGATCAGAGCTGGCTTTCGGCTTTGCCGCTTTTCCAGGCGTGTCCTGCACACGGCCAGCGCATCTTGTACACCTTTTGTCCTCAGCTCGAGCTGCCAAAACACTTTTTCTTCTTCAGCGTGCGGAACAATTTCGTGCAGCTCTCGCACACATAAGAAACGGGGAGAGAAGCGCTTTAGGTGCCTTAGTGTTTCTTCGACCAGACGTTCAACACAGCACCACAAGCTGGGCGACAAGAAGGGCACGTGAAGCAAACGCTTTTTGCTGGCCCATTTTGCTGTGCCACGCTCTTCTGCGGCTCTTCAGAGCTTGACAAACTCCAACGCACCTGCTGCTGCTGCTGCTGCTGCTGCTGCTTGTGCTTCCAGCTGACAAGGAGCACAGCGATCTGGCAGCAGGTTTCAGGTTGTGCAAAAGAAGAGCTTGGTGATTTGAATGTACTGCAGATCCGTGTTTGTGCAAGTTGCAGGGGCAAGCTCCTGACAAAGGTAGTCAGTCGCCTGGCACACTTTCCCCTTTGCCAGCTGCAGTGGAAATGCTTTCGGCTGACATTCGCACCAAGAGAGGCAGATTGCGGGCCTCCGGACCACCGAGAAGGTAACTGCATGAAGCGGGGGGTGGCGGGAGAGTCTTTTGGCAGAAGCGGCGTTCTGGAGCGCTTGGCAGCCGGCGCAACGAGCGATGTGTGCGAGAAGACGCCGCTTCGCATCCGAGAGGGTGATAGCGCGAGCGCTGCCAAAAGGCGAGGAAGGAAGCCGCTTAGCGGCCGGCTTGTGCGCGGAGCTTGCGGACTGCGAGAGGAACGTGACTGCCTCTCAGCCGCCTGCTGAATTGACCTTAGCTGTCGCCTGGAAGATGAACAGCAGCGGCTTCCTTGTGGTGCTTGCCTATGCCTCTTGTTGCTCTCTGCGGGAACTCTTGCGCTTTCCTTTAGGCACCGGGGTGCAGAGAAACAGCTTGTGGTGCGCATAAGCCTTCCGCACGGAATATGTAAGAAATTGCTGATCTCCACCTTTTCCCACCATGCGCCACAGCTGCGCGTCCCGTGTTCAAGCAACGATAGGATGCCCAGCTCTGTGTGACTGAGAAGAAGCAGATGTTGTTCTTGCAATTCTCTACGCGCCTCTCAGAAGCCCGCTGCTCTGGCACTCGATCAGAGCTGGCTTTCGGCTTTGCCGCTTTTCCAGGCATTTCCTGCACACGGCCAGCGCATCTTGTACACCTTTTGTCCTCAGCTCGAGCTGCCAAAACACTTTTTCTTCTTCAGCGTGCGGAACAATTTCGTGCAGCTCTCGCACACATAAGAAACGGGGAGAGAAGCGCTTTAGGTGCCTTAGTGTTTCTTCGACCAGACGTTCAACCCAGCACCACAAGCTGGGCGACAAGAAGGGCACGTGAAGCAAACGCTTTTTGCTGGCCCATTTTGCTGTGCCACGCTCTTCTGCGGCTCTTCAGAGCTTGACAAACTCCAACGCACCTGCTGCTGCTGCTGCTGCTGCTGCTGCTGCTTGTGCTTCCAGCTGACAAGGAGCACAGCGATCTGGCAGCAGGTTTCAGGTTATGCAAAAGAAGAGCTTGGTGATTTGAATGTACTGCAGATCCGTGTTTGTGCAAGTTGCAGGGGCAAGCTCCTGACAAAGGTAGTCAGTCGCCTGGCACACTTTCCCCTTTGCCAGCTGCAGTGGAAATGCTTTCGGCTGACATTCGCACCAAGAGAGGCAGATTGCGGGCCTCCGGACCACCGAGAAGGTAACTGCATGAAGCGGGGGGTGGCGGGAGAGTTTTTTGGCAGAAGCGGCGTTCTGGAGCGCTTGGCAGCCGGCGCAACGAGCGATGTGTGCGAGAAGACGCCGCTTCGCATCCGAGAGGGTGAAAGCGCGAGCGCTGCCAAAAGGCGAGGAAGGAAGCCGCTTAGCGGCCGGCTTGTGCGCGGAGCTTGCGGACTGCGAGAGGAACGTGACTGCCTCTCAGCCGCCTGCTGAATTGACCTTAGCTGTCGCCTGGAAGATGAACAGCGGCGGCTTCCTTGTGGTGCTTGCCTATGCCTCTTGTTGCTCTCTGCGGGAACTCTTGCGCTTTCCTTTAGGCACCGGGGTGCAGAGAAACAGCTTGTGGTGCGCATAAGCCTGCCGCACGGAATATGTAAGAAATGCTGATCTCCACCGTTTCCCACCATGCGCCACAGCTGCGCGTCCCGTGTTCAAGCAACGACAGCATGCCCAGCTCTGTGTGACTGAGAAGAAGCAGATGTTGTTCTTGCAATTCTCTACGCGCCTCTCAGAAGCCCGCTGCTCTGGCACTCGATCAGAGCTGGCTTTCGGCTTTGCCGCTTTTCCAGGCATTTCCTGCACATGGCCAGCGCATCTTGTGCACCTTTTGTCCTCAGCTCGAGCTGCCAAGACACTTTCTCTTCTTCAGCGCGCGGAACACTTTCATGCAGCTCTCGCACACATAAGAAATGGGGAGAGAAGCGCTTTAGGTGCCTTAGTGTTTCTTCGACCAGACGTTCAACCCAGCACCACAAGCTGGGCGACAAGAAGGGCACGTGAAGCAAACGCTTTTTGCTGGCCCATTTTGCTGTGCCACGCTCTTCTGCGGCTCTTCAGAGCTTGACAAACTCCAACGCACCTGCTGCTGCTGCTGCTGCTGCTGCTGCTGCTGCTTGTGCTTCCAGCTGACAAGGAGCACAGCGATCTGGCAGCAGGTTTCAGGTTGTGCAAAAGAAGAGCTTGGTGATTTGAATGTACTGCAGATCTGTGTTTGTGCAAGTTGCAGGGGCAAGCTCCTGACAAAGGTGGTCGCCTGGCACACTTTCCCCTTTGCCAGCTGCAGTGGAAATGCTTTCGGCTGACATTCGCACCAAGAGAGGCAGATTGCGGGCCTCCGGACCACCGAGAAGGTAACTGCATGAAGCGGGGGGTGGCGGGAGTGTCTTTTGGCAGAAGCGGCGTTCTGGAGCGCTTGGCAGCCGGCGCAACGAGCGATGTGTGCGAGAAGCCGCCGCTTCGCATCCGAGAGGGTGATAGCGCGAGCGCTGCCAAAAGGCGAGGAAAGAAGCCGCTTAGCGGCCGGCTTGTGCGCGGAGCTTGCGGACTGCGAGAGGAACGTGACTGCCTCTCAGCCGCCTGCTGAATTGACCTTAGCTGTCGCCTGGAAGATGAACAGCGGCGGCTTCCTTGTGCTGCTTGCCTATGCCTCTTGTTGCTCTCTGCGTGAACTCTTGCGCTTTCCTTTAGGCACCGGGGGTGCAGAGAAACAGCTTGTGGTGCGCATAAGCCTGCCGCACGGAATATGTAAGAAATTACTGATCTCCACCTTTTCCCACCATGCGCGACAGCTGCGCGTCCCGTGTTCAAGCAACGATAGGATGCCCAGCTCTGTGTGACTGAGAAGAAGCAGATGTTGTTCTTGCAATTCTTTACACGCTTCTCAGAAGCCCGCTACTCTGGCACTCGATCAGAGCTGGCTTTCGGCTTTGCCGCTTTTCCAGGCGTGTCCTGCACACGGCCAGCGCATCTTGTACACCTTTTGTCCTCAGCTCGAGCTGCCAAAACACTTTTTCTTCTTCAGCGTGCGGAACAATTTCGTGCAGCTCTCGCACACATAAGAAACGGGGAGAGAAGCGCTTTAGGTGCCTTAGTGTTTCTTCGACCAGACGTTCAACACAGCACCACAAGCTGGGCGACAAGAAGGGCACGTGAAGCAAACGCTTTTTGCTGGCCCATTTTGCTGTGCCACGCTCTTCTGCGGCTCTTCAGAGCTTGACAAACTCCAACGCACCTGCTGCTGCTGCTGCTGCTGCTGCTGCTGCTTGTGCTTCCAGCTGACAAGGAGCACAGCGATCTGGCAGCAGGTTTCAGGTTATGCAAAAGAAGAGCTTGGTGATTTGAATGTACTGCAGATCCGTGTTTGTGCAAGTTGCAGGGGCAAGCTCCTGACAAAGGTAGTCAGTCGCCTGGCACACTTTCCCCTTTGCCAGCTGCAGTGGAAATGCTTTCGGCTGACATTCGCACCAAGAGAGGCAGATTGCGGGCCTCCGGACCACCGAGAAGGTAACTGCATGAAGCGGGGGGTGGCGGGAGAGTCTTTTGGCAGAAGCGGCGTTCTGGAGCGCTTGGCAGCCGGCGCAACGAGCGATGTGTGCGAGAAGACGCCGCTTCGCATCCGAGAGGGTGAAAGCGCGAGCGCTGCCAAAAGGCGAGGAAGGAAGCCGCTTAGCGGCCGGCTTGTGCGCGGAGCTTGCGGACTGCGAGAGGAACGTGACTGCCTCTCAGCCGCCTGCTGAATTGACCTTAGCTGTCGCCTGGAAGATGAACAGCGGCGGCTTCCTTGTGGTGCTTGCCTATGCCTCTTGTTGCTCTCTGCGGGAACTCTTGCGCTTTCCTTTAGGCACCGGGGTGCAGAGAAACAGCTTGTGGTGCGCATAAGCCTGCCGCACGGAATATGTAAGAAATGCTGATCTCCACCGTTTCCCACCATGCGCCACAGCTGCGCGTCCCGTGTTCAAGCAACGACAGCATGCCCAGCTCTGTGTGACTGAGAAGAAGCAGATGTTGTTCTTGCAATTCTCTACGCGCCTCTCAGAAGCCCGCTGCTCTGGCACTCGATCAGAGCTGGCTTTCGGCTTTGCCGCTTTTCCAGGCATTTCCTGCACATGGCCAGCGCATCTTGTGCACCTTTTGTCCTCAGCTCGAGCTGCCAAGACACTTTCTCTTCTTCAGCGCGCGGAACACTTTCATGCAGCTCTCGCACACATAAGAAATGGGGAGAGAAGCGCTTTAGGTGCCTTAGTGTTTCTTCGACCAGACGTTCAACCCAGCACCACAAGCTGGGCGACAAGAAGGGCACGTGAAGCAAACGCTTTTTGCTGGCCCATTTTGCTGTGCCACGCTCTTCTGCGGCTCTTCAGAGCTTGACAAACTCCAACGCACCTGCTGCTGCTGCTGCTGCTGCTGCTGCTGCTGCTTGTGCTTCCAGCTGACAAGGAGCACAGCGATCTGGCAGCAGGTTTCAGGTTGTGCAAAAGAAGAGCTTGGTGATTTGAATGTACTGCAGATCTGTGTTTGTGCAAGTTGCAGGGGCAAGCTCCTGACAAAGGTGGTCGCCTGGCACACTTTCCCCTTTGCCAGCTGCAGTGGAAATGCTTTCGGCTGACATTCGCACCAAGAGAGGCAGATTGCGGGCCTCCGGACCACCGAGAAGGTAACTGCATGAAGCGGGGGGTGGCGGGAGTGTCTTTTGGCAGAAGCGGCGTTCTGGAGCGCTTGGCAGCCGGCGCAACGAGCGATGTGTGCGAGAAGCCGCCGCTTCGCATCCGAGAGGGTGATAGCGCGAGCGCTGCCAAAAGGCGAGGAAAGAAGCCGCTTAGCGGCCGGCTTGTGCGCGGAGCTTGCGGACTGCGAGAGGAACGTGACTGCCTCTCAGCCGCCTGCTGAATTGACCTTAGCTGTCGCCTGGAAGATGAACAGCGGCGGCTTCCTTGTGCTGCTTGCCTATGCCTCTTGTTGCTCTCTGCGTGAACTCTTGCGCTTTCCTTTAGGCACCGGGGGTGCAGAGAAACAGCTTGTGGTGCGCATAAGCCTGCCGCACGGAATATGTAAGAAATTACTGATCTCCACCTTTTCCCACCATGCGCGACAGCTGCGCGTCCCGTGTTCAAGCAACGATAGGATGCCCAGCTCTGTGTGACTGAGAAGAAGCAGATGTTGTTCTTGCAATTCTTTACACGCTTCTCAGAAGCCCGCTACTCTGGCACTCGATCAGAGCTGGCTTTCGGCTTTGCCGCTTTTCCAGGCGTGTCCTGCACACGGCCAGCGCATCTTGTACACCTTTTGTCCTCAGCTCGAGCTGCCAAAACACTTTTTCTTCTTCAGCGTGCGGAACAATTTCGTGCAGCTCTCGCACACATAAGAAACGGGGAGAGAAGCGCTTTAGGTGCCTTAGTGTTTCTTCGACCAGACGTTCAACCCAGCACCACAAGCTGGGCGACAAGAAGGGCACGTGAAGCAAACGCTTTTTGCTGGCCCATTTTGCTGTGCCACGCTCTTCTGCGGCTCTTCAGAGCTTGACAAACTCCAACGCACCTGCTGCTGCTGCTGCTGCTGCTGCTGCTGCTTGTGCTTCCAGCTGACAAGGAGCACAGCGATCTGGCAGCAGGTTTCAGGTTGTGCAAAAGAAGAGCTTGGTGATTTGAATGTACTGCAGATCTGTGTTTGTGCAAGTTGCAGGGGCAAGCTCCTGACAAAGGTGGTCGCCTGGCACACTTTCCCCTTTGCCAGCTGCAGTGGAAATGCTTTCGGCTGACATTCGCACCAAGAGAGGCAGATTGCGGGCCTCCGGACCACCGAGAAGGTAACTGCATGAAGCGGGGGGTGGCGGGAGTGTCTTTTGGCAGAAGCAGCGTTCTGGAGCGCTTGGCAGCCGGCGCAACGAGCGATGTGTGCGAGAAGCCGCCGCTTCGCATCCGAGAGGGTGATAGCGCGAGCGCTGCCAAAAGGCGAAGAAGGAAGCCGCTTAGCGGCCGGCTTGTGCGCGGAGCTTGCGGACTGCGAGAGGAACGTGACTGCCTCTCAGCCGCCTGCTGAATTGACCTTAGCTGTCGCCTGGAAGATGAACAGCGGCGGCTTCCTTGTGGTGCTTGCCTATGCCTCTTGTTGCTCTCTGCGTGAACTCTTGCGCTTTCCTTTAGGCACCGGGGGTGCAGAGAAACAGCTTGTGGTGCGCATAAGCCTGCCGCACGGAATATGTAAGAAATTACTGATCTCCACCTTTTCCCACCATGCGCGACAGCTGCGCGTCCCGTGTTCAAGCAACGATAGGATGCCCAGCTCTGTGTGACTGAGAAGAAGCAGATGTTGTTCTTGCAATTCTTTACACGCTTCTCAGAAGCCCGCTACTCTGGCACTCGATCAGAGCTGGCTTTCGGCTTTGCCGCTTTTCCAGGCGTGTCCTGCACACGGCCAGCGCATCTTGTACACCTTTTGTCCTCAGCTCGAGCTGCCAAAACACTTTTTCTTCTTCAGCGTGCGGAACAATTTCGTGCAGCTCTCGCACACATAAGAAACGGGGAGAGAAGCGCTTTAGGTGCCTTAGTGTTTCTTCGACCAGACGTTCAACACAGCACCACAAGCTGGGCGACAAGAAGGGCACGTGAAGCAAACGCTTTTTGCTGGCCCATTTTGCTGTGCCACGCTCTTCTGCGGCTCTTCAGAGCTTGACAAACTCCAACGCACCTGCTGCTGCTGCTGCTGCTGCTGCTGCTTGTGCTTCCAGCTGACAAGGAGCACAGCGATCTGGCAGCAGGTTTCAGGTTGTGCAAAAGAAGAGCTTGGTGATTTGAATGTACTGCAGATCCGTGTTTGTGCAAGTTGCAGGGGCAAGCTCCTGACAAAGGTAGTCAGTCGCCTGGCACACTTTCCCCTTTGCCAGCTGCAGTGGAAATGCTTTCGGCTGACATTCGCACCAAGAGAGGCAGATTGCGGGCCTCCGGACCACCGAGAAGGTAACTGCATGAAGCGGGGGGTGGCGGGAGAGTCTTTTGGCAGAAGCGGCGTTCTGGAGCGCTTGGCAGCCGGCGCAACGAGCGATGTGTGCGAGAAGACGCCGCTTCGCATCCGAGAGGGTGATAGCGCGAGCGCTGCCAAAAGGCGAGGAAGGAAGCCGCTTAGCGGCCGGCTTGTGCGCGGAGCTTGCGGACTGCGAGAGGAACGTGACTGCCTCTCAGCCGCCTGCTGAATTGACCTTAGCTGTCGCCTGGAAGATGAACAGCAGCGGCTTCCTTGTGGTGCTTGCCTATGCCTCTTGTTGCTCTCTGCGGGAACTCTTGCGCTTTCCTTTAGGCACCGGGGTGCAGAGAAACAGCTTGTGGTGCGCATAAGCCTTCCGCACGGAATATGTAAGAAATTGCTGATCTCCACCTTTTCCCACCATGCGCCACAGCTGCGCGTCCCGTGTTCAAGCAACGATAGGATGCCCAGCTCTGTGTGACTGAGAAGAAGCAGATGTTGTTCTTGCAATTCTCTACGCGCCTCTCAGAAGCCCGCTGCTCTGGCACTCGATCAGAGCTGGCTTTCGGCTTTGCCGCTTTTCCAGGCATTTCCTGCACACGGCCAGCGCATCTTGTACACCTTTTGTCCTCAGCTCGAGCTGCCAAAACACTTTTTCTTCTTCAGCGTGCGGAACAATTTCGTGCAGCTCTCGCACACATAAGAAACGGGGAGAGAAGCGCTTTAGGTGCCTTAGTGTTTCTTCGACCAGACGTTCAACCCAGCACCACAAGCTGGGCGACAAGAAGGGCACGTGAAGCAAACGCTTTTTGCTGGCCCATTTTGCTGTGCCACGCTCTTCTGCGGCTCTTCAGAGCTTGACAAACTCCAACGCACCTGCTGCTGCTGCTGCTGCTGCTGCTGCTGCTTGTGCTTCCAGCTGACAAGGAGCACAGCGATCTGGCAGCAGGTTTCAGGTTATGCAAAAGAAGAGCTTGGTGATTTGAATGTACTGCAGATCCGTGTTTGTGCAAGTTGCAGGGGCAAGCTCCTGACAAAGGTAGTCAGTCGCCTGGCACACTTTCCCCTTTGCCAGCTGCAGTGGAAATGCTTTCGGCTGACATTCGCACCAAGAGAGGCAGATTGCGGGCCTCCGGACCACCGAGAAGGTAACTGCATGAAGCGGGGGGTGGCGGGAGAGTCTTTTGGCAGAAGCGGCGTTCTGGAGCGCTTGGCAGCCGGCGCAACGAGCGATGTGTGCGAGAAGACGCCGCTTCGCATCCGAGAGGGTGAAAGCGCGAGCGCTGCCAAAAGGCGAGGAAGGAAGCCGCTTAGCGGCCGGCTTGTGCGCGGAGCTTGCGGACTGCGAGAGGAACGTGACTGCCTCTCAGCCGCCTGCTGAATTGACCTTAGCTGTCGCCTGGAAGATGAACAGCGGCGGCTTCCTTGTGGTGCTTGCCTATGCCTCTTGTTGCTCTCTGCGGGAACTCTTGCGCTTTCCTTTAGGCACCGGGGTGCAGAGAAACAGCTTGTGGTGCGCATAAGCCTGCCGCACGGAATATGTAAGAAATGCTGATCTCCACCGTTTCCCACCATGCGCCACAGCTGCGCGTCCCGTGTTCAAGCAACGACAGCATGCCCAGCTCTGTGTGACTGAGAAGAAGCAGATGTTGTTCTTGCAATTCTCTACGCGCCTCTCAGAAGCCCGCTGCTCTGGCACTCGATCAGAGCTGGCTTTCGGCTTTGCCGCTTTTCCAGGCATTTCCTGCACATGGCCAGCGCATCTTGTGCACCTTTTGTCCTCAGCTCGAGCTGCCAAGACACTTTCTCTTCTTCAGCGCGCGGAACACTTTCATGCAGCTCTCGCACACATAAGAAACGGGGAGAGAAGCGCTTTAGGTGCCTTAGTGTTTCTTCGACCAGACGTTCAACCCAGCACCACAAGCTGGGCGACAAGAAGGGCACGTGAAGCAAACGCTTTTTGCTGGCCCATTTTGCTGTGCCACGCTCTTCTGCGGCTCTTCAGAGCTTGACAAACTCCAACGCACCTGCTGCTGCTGCTGCTGCTGCTGCTGCTGCTGCTTGTGCTTCCAGCTGACAAGGAGCACAGCGATCTGGCAGCAGGTTTCAGGTTGTGCAAAAGAAGAGCTTGGTGATTTGAATGTACTGCAGATCTGTGTTTGTGCAAGTTGCAGGGGCAAGCTCCTGACAAAGGTGGTCGCCTGGCACACTTTCCCCTTTGCCAGCTGCAGTGGAAATGCTTTCGGCTGACATTCGCACCAAGAGAGGCAGATTGCGGGCCTCCGGACCACCGAGAAGGTAACTGCATGAAGCGGGGGGTGGCGGGAGTGTCTTTTGGCAGAAGCGGCGTTCTGGAGCGCTTGGCAGCCGGCGCAACGAGCGATGTGTGCGAGAAGCCGCCGCTTCGCATCCGAGAGGGTGATAGCGCGAGCGCTGCCAAAAGGCGAGGAAAGAAGCCGCTTAGCGGCCGGCTTGTGCGCGGAGCTTGCGGACTGCGAGAGGAACGTGACTGCCTCTCAGCCGCCTGCTGAATTGACCTTAGCTGTCGCCTGGAAGATGAACAGCGGCGGCTTCCTTGTGCTGCTTGCCTATGCCTCTTGTTGCTCTCTGCGTGAACTCTTGCGCTTTCCTTTAGGCACCGGGGGTGCAGAGAAACAGCTTGTGGTGCGCATAAGCCTGCCGCACGGAATATGTAAGAAATTACTGATCTCCACCTTTTCCCACCATGCGCGACAGCTGCGCGTCCCGTGTTCAAGCAACGATAGGATGCCCAGCTCTGTGTGACTGAGAAGAAGCAGATGTTGTTCTTGCAATTCTTTACACGCTTCTCAGAAGCCCGCTACTCTGGCACTCGATCAGAGCTGGCTTTCGGCTTTGCCGCTTTTCCAGGCGTGTCCTGCACACGGCCAGCGCATCTTGTACACCTTTTGTCCTCAGCTCGAGCTGCCAAAACACTTTTTCTTCTTCAGCGTGCGGAACAATTTCGTGCAGCTCTCGCACACATAAGAAACGGGGAGAGAAGCGCTTTAGGTGCCTTAGTGTTTCTTCGACCAGACGTTCAACACAGCACCACAAGCTGGGCGACAAGAAGGGCACGTGAAGCAAACGCTTTTTGCTGGCCCATTTTGCTGTGCCACGCTCTTCTGCGGCTCTTCAGAGCTTGACAAACTCCAACGCACCTGCTGCTGCTGCTGCTGCTGCTGCTGCTTGTGCTTCCAGCTGACAAGGAGCACAGCGATCTGGCAGCAGGTTTCAGGTTGTGCAAAAGAAGAGCTTGGTGATTTGAATGTACTGCAGATCCGTGTTTGTGCAAGTTGCAGGGGCAAGCTCCTGACAAAGGTAGTCAGTCGCCTGGCACACTTTCCCCTTTGCCAGCTGCAGTGGAAATGCTTTCGGCTGACATTCGCACCAAGAGAGGCAGATTGCGGGCCTCCGGACCACCGAGAAGGTAACTGCATGAAGCGGGGGGTGGCGGGAGAGTCTTTTGGCAGAAGCGGCGTTCTGGAGCGCTTGGCAGCCGGCGCAACGAGCGATGTGTGCGAGAAGACGCCGCTTCGCATCCGAGAGGGTGATAGCGCGAGCGCTGCCAAAAGGCGAGGAAGGAAGCCGCTTAGCGGCCGGCTTGTGCGCGGAGCTTGCGGACTGCGAGAGGAACGTGACTGCCTCTCAGCCGCCTGCTGAATTGACCTTAGCTGTCGCCTGGAAGATGAACAGCAGCGGCTTCCTTGTGGTGCTTGCCTATGCCTCTTGTTGCTCTCTGCGGGAACTCTTGCGCTTTCCTTTAGGCACCGGGGTGCAGAGAAACAGCTTGTGGTGCGCATAAGCCTTCCGCACGGAATATGTAAGAAATTGCTGATCTCCACCTTTTCCCACCATGCGCCACAGCTGCGCGTCCCGTGTTCAAGCAACGATAGGATGCCCAGCTCTGTGTGACTGAGAAGAAGCAGATGTTGTTCTTGCAATTCTCTACGCGCCTCTCAGAAGCCCGCTGCTCTGGCACTCGATCAGAGCTGGCTTTCGGCTTTGCCGCTTTTCCAGGCATTTCCTGCACACGGCCAGCGCATCTTGTACACCTTTTGTCCTCAGCTCGAGCTGCCAAAACACTTTTTCTTCTTCAGCGTGCGGAACAATTTCGTGCAGCTCTCGCACACATAAGAAACGGGGAGAGAAGCGCTTTAGGTGCCTTAGTGTTTCTTCGACCAGACGTTCAACCCAGCACCACAAGCTGGGCGACAAGAAGGGCACGTGAAGCAAACGCTTTTTGCTGGCCCATTTTGCTGTGCCACGCTCTTCTGCGGCTCTTCAGAGCTTGACAAACTCCAACGCACCTGCTGCTGCTGCTGCTGCTGCTGCTGCTGCTTGTGCTTCCAGCTGACAAGGAGCACAGCGATCTGGCAGCAGGTTTCAGGTTATGCAAAAGAAGAGCTTGGTGATTTGAATGTACTGCAGATCCGTGTTTGTGCAAGTTGCAGGGGCAAGCTCCTGACAAAGGTAGTCAGTCGCCTGGCACACTTTCCCCTTTGCCAGCTGCAGTGGAAATGCTTTCGGCTGACATTCGCACCAAGAGAGGCAGATTGCGGGCCTCCGGACCACCGAGAAGGTAACTGCATGAAGCGGGGGGTGGCGGGAGAGTCTTTTGGCAGAAGCGGCGTTCTGGAGCGCTTGGCAGCCGGCGCAACGAGCGATGTGTGCGAGAAGACGCCGCTTCGCATCCGAGAGGGTGAAAGCGCGAGCGCTGCCAAAAGGCGAGGAAGGAAGCCGCTTAGCGGCCGGCTTGTGCGCGGAGCTTGCGGACTGCGAGAGGAACGTGACTGCCTCTCAGCCGCCTGCTGAATTGACCTTAGCTGTCGCCTGGAAGATGAACAGCGGCGGCTTCCTTGTGGTGCTTGCCTATGCCTCTTGTTGCTCTCTGCGGGAACTCTTGCGCTTTCCTTTAGGCACCGGGGTGCAGAGAAACAGCTTGTGGTGCGCATAAGCCTGCCGCACGGAATATGTAAGAAATGCTGATCTCCACCGTTTCCCACCATGCGCCACAGCTGCGCGTCCCGTGTTCAAGCAACGACAGCATGCCCAGCTCTGTGTGACTGAGAAGAAGCAGATGTTGTTCTTGCAATTCTCTACGCGCCTCTCAGAAGCCCGCTGCTCTGGCACTCGATCAGAGCTGGCTTTCGGCTTTGCCGCTTTTCCAGGCATTTCCTGCACATGGCCAGCGCATCTTGTGCACCTTTTGTCCTCAGCTCGAGCTGCCAAGACACTTTCTCTTCTTCAGCGCGCGGAACACTTTCATGCAGCTCTCGCACACATAAGAAATGGGGAGAGAAGCGCTTTAGGTGCCTTAGTGTTTCTTCGACCAGACGTTCAACCCAGCACCACAAGCTGGGCGACAAGAAGGGCACGTGAAGCAAACGCTTTTTGCTGGCCCATTTTGCTGTGCCACGCTCTTCTGCGGCTCTTCAGAGCTTGACAAACTCCAACGCACCTGCTGCTGCTGCTGCTGCTGCTGCTGCTGCTGCTTGTGCTTCCAGCTGACAAGGAGCACAGCGATCTGGCAGCAGGTTTCAGGTTGTGCAAAAGAAGAGCTTGGTGATTTGAATGTACTGCAGATCTGTGTTTGTGCAAGTTGCAGGGGCAAGCTCCTGACAAAGGTGGTCGCCTGGCACACTTTCCCCTTTGCCAGCTGCAGTGGAAATGCTTTCGGCTGACATTCGCACCAAGAGAGGCAGATTGCGGGCCTCCGGACCACCGAGAAGGTAACTGCATGAAGCGGGGGGTGGCGGGAGTGTCTTTTGGCAGAAGCGGCGTTCTGGAGCGCTTGGCAGCCGGCGCAACGAGCGATGTGTGCGAGAAGCCGCCGCTTCGCATCCGAGAGGGTGATAGCGCGAGCGCTGCCAAAAGGCGAGGAAAGAAGCCGCTTAGCGGCCGGCTTGTGCGCGGAGCTTGCGGACTGCGAGAGGAACGTGACTGCCTCTCAGCCGCCTGCTGAATTGACCTTAGCTGTCGCCTGGAAGATGAACAGCGGCGGCTTCCTTGTGCTGCTTGCCTATGCCTCTTGTTGCTCTCTGCGTGAACTCTTGCGCTTTCCTTTAGGCACCGGGGGTGCAGAGAAACAGCTTGTGGTGCGCATAAGCCTGCCGCACGGAATATGTAAGAAATTACTGATCTCCACCTTTTCCCACCATGCGCGACAGCTGCGCGTCCCGTGTTCAAGCAACGATAGGATGCCCAGCTCTGTGTGACTGAGAAGAAGCAGATGTTGTTCTTGCAATTCTTTACACGCTTCTCAGAAGCCCGCTACTCTGGCACTCGATCAGAGCTGGCTTTCGGCTTTGCCGCTTTTCCAGGCGTGTCCTGCACACGGCCAGCGCATCTTGTACACCTTTTGTCCTCAGCTCGAGCTGCCAAAACACTTTTTCTTCTTCAGCGTGCGGAACAATTTCGTGCAGCTCTCGCACACATAAGAAACGGGGAGAGAAGCGCTTTAGGTGCCTTAGTGTTTCTTCGACCAGACGTTCAACACAGCACCACAAGCTGGGCGACAAGAAGGGCACGTGAAGCAAACGCTTTTTGCTGGCCCATTTTGCTGTGCCACGCTCTTCTGCGGCTCTTCAGAGCTTGACAAACTCCAACGCACCTGCTGCTGCTGCTGCTGCTGCTGCTGCTGCTTGTGCTTCCAGCTGACAAGGAGCACAGCGATCTGGCAGCAGGTTTCAGGTTATGCAAAAGAAGAGCTTGGTGATTTGAATGTACTGCAGATCCGTGTTTGTGCAAGTTGCAGGGGCAAGCTCCTGACAAAGGTAGTCAGTCGCCTGGCACACTTTCCCCTTTGCCAGCTGCAGTGGAAATGCTTTCGGCTGACATTCGCACCAAGAGAGGCAGATTGCGGGCCTCCGGACCACCGAGAAGGTAACTGCATGAAGCGGGGGGTGGCGGGAGAGTCTTTTGGCAGAAGCGGCGTTCTGGAGCGCTTGGCAGCCGGCGCAACGAGCGATGTGTGCGAGAAGACGCCGCTTCGCATCCGAGAGGGTGAAAGCGCGAGCGCTGCCAAAAGGCGAGGAAGGAAGCCGCTTAGCGGCCGGCTTGTGCGCGGAGCTTGCGGACTGCGAGAGGAACGTGACTGCCTCTCAGCCGCCTGCTGAATTGACCTTAGCTGTCGCCTGGAAGATGAACAGCGGCGGCTTCCTTGTGGTGCTTGCCTATGCCTCTTGTTGCTCTCTGCGGGAACTCTTGCGCTTTCCTTTAGGCACCGGGGTGCAGAGAAACAGCTTGTGGTGCGCATAAGCCTGCCGCACGGAATATGTAAGAAATGCTGATCTCCACCGTTTCCCACCATGCGCCACAGCTGCGCGTCCCGTGTTCAAGCAACGACAGCATGCCCAGCTCTGTGTGACTGAGAAGAAGCAGATGTTGTTCTTGCAATTCTCTACGCGCCTCTCAGAAGCCCGCTGCTCTGGCACTCGATCAGAGCTGGCTTTCGGCTTTGCCGCTTTTCCAGGCATTTCCTGCACATGGCCAGCGCATCTTGTGCACCTTTTGTCCTCAGCTCGAGCTGCCAAGACACTTTCTCTTCTTCAGCGCGCGGAACACTTTCATGCAGCTCTCGCACACATAAGAAATGGGGAGAGAAGCGCTTTAGGTGCCTTAGTGTTTCTTCGACCAGACGTTCAACCCAGCACCACAAGCTGGGCGACAAGAAGGGCACGTGAAGCAAACGCTTTTTGCTGGCCCATTTTGCTGTGCCACGCTCTTCTGCGGCTCTTCAGAGCTTGACAAACTCCAACGCACCTGCTGCTGCTGCTGCTGCTGCTGCTGCTGCTGCTTGTGCTTCCAGCTGACAAGGAGCACAGCGATCTGGCAGCAGGTTTCAGGTTGTGCAAAAGAAGAGCTTGGTGATTTGAATGTACTGCAGATCTGTGTTTGTGCAAGTTGCAGGGGCAAGCTCCTGACAAAGGTGGTCGCCTGGCACACTTTCCCCTTTGCCAGCTGCAGTGGAAATGCTTTCGGCTGACATTCGCACCAAGAGAGGCAGATTGCGGGCCTCCGGACCACCGAGAAGGTAACTGCATGAAGCGGGGGGTGGCGGGAGTGTCTTTTGGCAGAAGCGGCGTTCTGGAGCGCTTGGCAGCCGGCGCAACGAGCGATGTGTGCGAGAAGACGCCGCTTCGCATCCGAGAGGGTGATAGCGCGAGCGCTGCCAAAAGGCGAGGAAAGAAGCCGCTTAGCGGCCGGCTTGTGCGCGGAGCTTGCGGACTGCGAGAGGAACGTGACTGCCTCTCAGCCGCCTGCTGAATTGACCTTAGCTGTCGCCTGGAAGATGAACAGCGGCGGCTTCCTTGTGCTGCTTGCCTATGCCTCTTGTTGCTCTCTGCGTGAACTCTTGCGCTTTCCTTTAGGCACCGGGGGTGCAGAGAAACAGCTTGTGGTGCGCATAAGCCTGCCGCACGGAATATGTAAGAAATTACTGATCTCCACCTTTTCCCACCATGCGCGACAGCTGCGCGTCCCGTGTTCAAGCAACGATAGGATGCCCAGCTCTGTGTGACTGAGAAGAAGCAGATGTTGTTCTTGCAATTCTTTACACGCTTCTCAGAAGCCCGCTACTCTGGCACTCGATCAGAGCTGGCTTTCGGCTTTGCCGCTTTTCCAGGCGTGTCCTGCACACGGCCAGCGCATCTTGTACACCTTTTGTCCTCAGCTCGAGCTGCCAAAACACTTTTTCTTCTTCAGCGTGCGGAACAATTTCGTGCAGCTCTCGCACACATAAGAAACGGGGAGAGAAGCGCTTTAGGTGCCTTAGTGTTTCTTCGACCAGACGTTCAACCCAGCACCACAAGCTGGGCGACAAGAAGGGCACGTGAAGCAAACGCTTTTTGCTGGCCCATTTTGCTGTGCCACGCTCTTCTGCGGCTCTTCAGAGCTTGACAAACTCCAACGCACCTGCTGCTGCTGCTGCTGCTGCTGCTGCTGCTTGTGCTTCCAGCTGACAAGGAGCACAGCGATCTGGCAGCAGGTTTCAGGTTGTGCAAAAGAAGAGCTTGGTGATTTGAATGTACTGCAGATCTGTGTTTGTGCAAGTTGCAGGGGCAAGCTCCTGACAAAGGTGGTCGCCTGGCACACTTTCCCCTTTGCCAGCTGCAGTGGAAATGCTTTCGGCTGACATTCGCACCAAGAGAGGCAGATTGCGGGCCTCCGGACCACCGAGAAGGTAACTGCATGAAGCGGGGGGTGGCGGGAGTGTCTTTTGGCAGAAGCAGCGTTCTGGAGCGCTTGGCAGCCGGCGCAACGAGCGATGTGTGCGAGAAGCCGCCGCTTCGCATCCGAGAGGGTGATAGCGCGAGCGCTGCCAAAAGGCGAAGAAGGAAGCCGCTTAGCGGCCGGCTTGTGCGCGGAGCTTGCGGACTGCGAGAGGAACGTGACTGCCTCTCAGCCGCCTGCTGAATTGACCTTAGCTGTCGCCTGGAAGATGAACAGCGGCGGCTTCCTTGTGGTGCTTGCCTATGCCTCTTGTTGCTCTCTGCGTGAACTCTTGCGCTTTCCTTTAGGCACCGGGGGTGCAGAGAAACAGCTTGTGGTGCGCATAAGCCTGCCGCACGGAATATGTAAGAAATTACTGATCTCCACCTTTTCCCACCATGCGCGACAGCTGCGCGTCCCGTGTTCAAGCAACGATAGGATGCCCAGCTCTGTGTGACTGAGAAGAAGCAGATGTTGTTCTTGCAATTCTTTACACGCTTCTCAGAAGCCCGCTACTCTGGCACTCGATCAGAGCTGGCTTTCGGCTTTGCCGCTTTTCCAGGCGTGTCCTGCACACGGCCAGCGCATCTTGTACACCTTTTGTCCTCAGCTCGAGCTGCCAAAACACTTTTTCTTCTTCAGCGTGCGGAACAATTTCGTGCAGCTCTCGCACACATAAGAAACGGGGAGAGAAGCGCTTTAGGTGCCTTAGTGTTTCTTCGACCAGACGTTCAACACAGCACCACAAGCTGGGCGACAAGAAGGGCACGTGAAGCAAACGCTTTTTGCTGGCCCATTTTGCTGTGCCACGCTCTTCTGCGGCTCTTCAGAGCTTGACAAACTCCAACGCACCTGCTGCTGCTGCTGCTGCTGCTGCTGCTTGTGCTTCCAGCTGACAAGGAGCACAGCGATCTGGCAGCAGGTTTCAGGTTGTGCAAAAGAAGAGCTTGGTGATTTGAATGTACTGCAGATCCGTGTTTGTGCAAGTTGCAGGGGCAAGCTCCTGACAAAGGTAGTCAGTCGCCTGGCACACTTTCCCCTTTGCCAGCTGCAGTGGAAATGCTTTCGGCTGACATTCGCACCAAGAGAGGCAGATTGCGGGCCTCCGGACCACCGAGAAGGTAACTGCATGAAGCGGGGGGTGGCGGGAGAGTCTTTTGGCAGAAGCGGCGTTCTGGAGCGCTTGGCAGCCGGCGCAACGAGCGATGTGTGCGAGAAGACGCCGCTTCGCATCCGAGAGGGTGATAGCGCGAGCGCTGCCAAAAGGCGAGGAAGGAAGCCGCTTAGCGGCCGGCTTGTGCGCGGAGCTTGCGGACTGCGAGAGGAACGTGACTGCCTCTCAGCCGCCTGCTGAATTGACCTTAGCTGTCGCCTGGAAGATGAACAGCAGCGGCTTCCTTGTGGTGCTTGCCTATGCCTCTTGTTGCTCTCTGCGGGAACTCTTGCGCTTTCCTTTAGGCACCGGGGTGCAGAGAAACAGCTTGTGGTGCGCATAAGCCTTCCGCACGGAATATGTAAGAAATTGCTGATCTCCACCTTTTCCCACCATGCGCCACAGCTGCGCGTCCCGTGTTCAAGCAACGATAGGATGCCCAGCTCTGTGTGACTGAGAAGAAGCAGATGTTGTTCTTGCAATTCTCTACGCGCCTCTCAGAAGCCCGCTGCTCTGGCACTCGATCAGAGCTGGCTTTCGGCTTTGCCGCTTTTCCAGGCATTTCCTGCACACGGCCAGCGCATCTTGTACACCTTTTGTCCTCAGCTCGAGCTGCCAAAACACTTTTTCTTCTTCAGCGTGCGGAACAATTTCGTGCAGCTCTCGCACACATAAGAAACGGGGAGAGAAGCGCTTTAGGTGCCTTAGTGTTTCTTCGACCAGACGTTCAACCCAGCACCACAAGCTGGGCGACAAGAAGGGCACGTGAAGCAAACGCTTTTTGCTGGCCCATTTTGCTGTGCCACGCTCTTCTGCGGCTCTTCAGAGCTTGACAAACTCCAACGCACCTGCTGCTGCTGCTGCTGCTGCTGCTGCTGCTTGTGCTTCCAGCTGACAAGGAGCACAGCGATCTGGCAGCAGGTTTCAGGTTATGCAAAAGAAGAGCTTGGTGATTTGAATGTACTGCAGATCCGTGTTTGTGCAAGTTGCAGGGGCAAGCTCCTGACAAAGGTAGTCAGTCGCCTGGCACACTTTCCCCTTTGCCAGCTGCAGTGGAAATGCTTTCGGCTGACATTCGCACCAAGAGAGGCAGATTGCGGGCCTCCGGACCACCGAGAAGGTAACTGCATGAAGCGGGGGGTGGCGGGAGAGTCTTTTGGCAGAAGCGGCGTTCTGGAGCGCTTGGCAGCCGGCGCAACGAGCGATGTGTGCGAGAAGACGCCGCTTCGCATCCGAGAGGGTGAAAGCGCGAGCGCTGCCAAAAGGCGAGGAAGGAAGCCGCTTAGCGGCCGGCTTGTGCGCGGAGCTTGCGGACTGCGAGAGGAACGTGACTGCCTCTCAGCCGCCTGCTGAATTGACCTTAGCTGTCGCCTGGAAGATGAACAGCGGCGGCTTCCTTGTGGTGCTTGCCTATGCCTCTTGTTGCTCTCTGCGGGAACTCTTGCGCTTTCCTTTAGGCACCGGGGTGCAGAGAAACAGCTTGTGGTGCGCATAAGCCTGCCGCACGGAATATGTAAGAAATGCTGATCTCCACCGTTTCCCACCATGCGCCACAGCTGCGCGTCCCGTGTTCAAGCAACGACAGCATGCCCAGCTCTGTGTGACTGAGAAGAAGCAGATGTTGTTCTTGCAATTCTCTACGCGCCTCTCAGAAGCCCGCTGCTCTGGCACTCGATCAGAGCTGGCTTTCGGCTTTGCCGCTTTTCCAGGCATTTCCTGCACATGGCCAGCGCATCTTGTGCACCTTTTGTCCTCAGCTCGAGCTGCCAAGACACTTTCTCTTCTTCAGCGCGCGGAACACTTTCATGCAGCTCTCGCACACATAAGAAATGGGGAGAGAAGCGCTTTAGGTGCCTTAGTGTTTCTTCGACCAGACGTTCAACCCAGCACCACAAGCTGGGCGACAAGAAGGGCACGTGAAGCAAACGCTTTTTGCTGGCCCATTTTGCTGTGCCACGCTCTTCTGCGGCTCTTCAGAGCTTGACAAACTCCAACGCACCTGCTGCTGCTGCTGCTGCTGCTGCTGCTGCTGCTTGTGCTTCCAGCTGACAAGGAGCACAGCGATCTGGCAGCAGGTTTCAGGTTGTGCAAAAGAAGAGCTTGGTGATTTGAATGTACTGCAGATCTGTGTTTGTGCAAGTTGCAGGGGCAAGCTCCTGACAAAGGTGGTCGCCTGGCACACTTTCCCCTTTGCCAGCTGCAGTGGAAATGCTTTCGGCTGACATTCGCACCAAGAGAGGCAGATTGCGGGCCTCCGGACCACCGAGAAGGTAACTGCATGAAGCGGGGGGTGGCGGGAGTGTCTTTTGGCAGAAGCGGCGTTCTGGAGCGCTTGGCAGCCGGCGCAACGAGCGATGTGTGCGAGAAGCCGCCGCTTCGCATCCGAGAGGGTGATAGCGCGAGCGCTGCCAAAAGGCGAGGAAAGAAGCCGCTTAGCGGCCGGCTTGTGCGCGGAGCTTGCGGACTGCGAGAGGAACGTGACTGCCTCTCAGCCGCCTGCTGAATTGACCTTAGCTGTCGCCTGGAAGATGAACAGCGGCGGCTTCCTTGTGCTGCTTGCCTATGCCTCTTGTTGCTCTCTGCGTGAACTCTTGCGCTTTCCTTTAGGCACCGGGGGTGCAGAGAAACAGCTTGTGGTGCGCATAAGCCTGCCGCACGGAATATGTAAGAAATTACTGATCTCCACCTTTTCCCACCATGCGCGACAGCTGCGCGTCCCGTGTTCAAGCAACGATAGGATGCCCAGCTCTGTGTGACTGAGAAGAAGCAGATGTTGTTCTTGCAATTCTTTACACGCTTCTCAGAAGCCCGCTACTCTGGCACTCGATCAGAGCTGGCTTTCGGCTTTGCCGCTTTTCCAGGCGTGTCCTGCACACGGCCAGCGCATCTTGTACACCTTTTGTCCTCAGCTCGAGCTGCCAAAACACTTTTTCTTCTTCAGCGTGCGGAACAATTTCGTGCAGCTCTCGCACACATAAGAAACGGGGAGAGAAGCGCTTTAGGTGCCTTAGTGTTTCTTCGACCAGACGTTCAACACAGCACCACAAGCTGGGCGACAAGAAGGGCACGTGAAGCAAACGCTTTTTGCTGGCCCATTTTGCTGTGCCACGCTCTTCTGCGGCTCTTCAGAGCTTGACAAACTCCAACGCACCTGCTGCTGCTGCTGCTGCTGCTGCTGCTTGTGCTTCCAGCTGACAAGGAGCACAGCGATCTGGCAGCAGGTTTCAGGTTGTGCAAAAGAAGAGCTTGGTGATTTGAATGTACTGCAGATCCGTGTTTGTGCAAGTTGCAGGGGCAAGCTCCTGACAAAGGTAGTCAGTCGCCTGGCACACTTTCCCCTTTGCCAGCTGCAGTGGAAATGCTTTCGGCTGACATTCGCACCAAGAGAGGCAGATTGCGGGCCTCCGGACCACCGAGAAGGTAACTGCATGAAGCGGGGGGTGGCGGGAGAGTCTTTTGGCAGAAGCGGCGTTCTGGAGCGCTTGGCAGCCGGCGCAACGAGCGATGTGTGCGAGAAGACGCCGCTTCGCATCCGAGAGGGTGATAGCGCGAGCGCTGCCAAAAGGCGAGGAAGGAAGCCGCTTAGCGGCCGGCTTGTGCGCGGAGCTTGCGGACTGCGAGAGGAACGTGACTGCCTCTCAGCCGCCTGCTGAATTGACCTTAGCTGTCGCCTGGAAGATGAACAGCGGCGGCTTCCT
Organism: Cyanistes caeruleus; assembly: GCF_971803275.1. Lineage (NCBI taxonomy): Eukaryota > Metazoa > Chordata > Aves > Passeriformes > Paridae > Cyanistes > Cyanistes caeruleus. The sequence goes on from NC_141722.1 coordinate 5,722,170, forward strand.
TGTGGTGCTTGCCTATGCCTCTTGTTGCTCTCTGCGGGAACTCTTGCGCTTTCCTTTAGGCACCGGGGTGCAGAGAAACAGCTTGTGGTGCGCATAAGCCTGCCGCACGGAATATGTAAGAAATTGCTGATCTCCACCGTTTCCCACCATGCGCCACAGCTGCGCGTCCCGTGTTCAAGCAACGACAGCATGCCCAGCTCTGTGTGACTGAGAAGAAGCAGATGTTGTTCTTGCAATTCTCTACGCGCCTCTCAGAAGCCCGCTGCTCTGGCACTCGATCAGAGCTGGCTTTCGGCTTTGCCGCTTTTCCAGGCATTTCCTGCACACGGCCAGCGCATCTTGTGCACCTTTTGTCCTCAGCTCGAGCTGCCAAAACACTTTTTCTTCTTCAGCGTGCGGAACAATTTCGTGCAGCTCTCGCACACATAAGAAACGGGGAGAGAAGCGCTTTAGGTGCCTTAGTGTTTCTTCGACCAGACGTTCAACCCAGCACCACAAGCTGGGCGACAAGAAGGGCACGTGAAGCAAACGCTTTTTGCTGGCCCATTTTGCTGTGCCACGCTCTTCTGCGGCTCTTCAGAGCTTGACAAACTCCAACGCACCTGCTGCTGCTGCTGCTGCTGCTGCTGCTGCTTGTGCTTCCAGCTGACAAGGAGCACAGCGATCTGGCAGCAGGTTTCAGGTTGTGCAAAAGAAGAGCTTGGTGATTTGAATGTACTGCAGATCTGTGTTTGTGCAAGTTGCAGGGGCAAGCTCCTGACAAAGGTGGTCGCCTGGCACACTTTCCCCTTTGCCAGCTGCAGTGGAAATGCTTTCGGCTGACATTCGCACCAAGAGAGGCAGATTGCGGGCCTCCGGACCACCGAGAAGGTAACTGCATGAAGCGGGGGGTGGCGGGAGTGTCTTTTGGCAGAAGCAGCGTTCTGGAGCGCTTGGCAGCCGGCGCAACGAGCGATGTGTGCGAGAAGCCGCCGCTTCGCATCCGAGAGGGTGATAGCGCGAGCGCTGCCAAAAGGCGAAGAAGGAAGCCGCTTAGCGGCCGGCTTGTGCGCGGAGCTTGCGGACTGCGAGAGGAACGTGACTGCCTCTCAGCCGCCTGCTGAATTGACCTTAGCTGTCGCCTGGAAGATGAACAGCGGCGGCTTCCTTGTGGTGCTTGCCTATGCCTCTTGTTGCTCTCTGCGTGAACTCTTGCGCTTTCCTTTAGGCACCGGGGGTGCAGAGAAACAGCTTGTGGTGCGCATAAGCCTGCCGCACGGAATATGTAAGAAATTACTGATCTCCACCTTTTCCCACCATGCGCCACAGCTGCGCGTCCCGTGTTCAAGCAACGATAGGATGCCCAGCTCTGTGTGACTGAGAAGAAGCAGATGTTGTTCTTGCAATTCTTTACACGCTTCTCAGAAGCCCGCTACTCTGGCACTCGATCAGAGCTGGCTTTCGGCTTTGCCGCTTTTCCAGGCGTGTCCTGCACACGGCCAGCGCATCTTGTACACCTTTTGTCCTCAGCTCGAGCTGCCAAAACACTTTTTCTTCTTCAGCGTGCGGAACAATTTCGTGCAGCTCTCGCACACATAAGAAACGGGGAGAGAAGCGCTTTAGGTGCCTTAGTGTTTCTTCGACCAGACGTTCAACACAGCACCACAAGCTGGGCGACAAGAAGGGCACGTGAAGCAAACGCTTTTTGCTGGCCCATTTTGCTGTGCCACGCTCTTCTGCGGCTCTTCAGAGCTTGACAAACTCCAACGCACCTGCTGCTGCTGCTGCTGCTGCTGCTGCTGCTTGTGCTTCCAGCTGACAAGGAGCACAGCGATCTGGCAGCAGGTTTCAGGTTGTGCAAAAGAAGAGCTTGGTGATTTGAATGTACTGCAGATCCGTGTTTGTGCAAGTTGCAGGGGCAAGCTCCTGACAAAGGTGGTCGCCTGGCACACTTTCCCCTTTGCCAGCTGCAGTGGAAATGCTTTCGGCTGACATTCGCACCAAGAGAGGCAGATTGCGGGCCTCCGGACCACGGAGAAGGTAACTGCATGAAGCGGGGGGTGGCGAGAGTGTCTTTTGGCAGAAGCGGCGTTCTGGAGCGCTTGGCAGCCGGCGCAACGAGCGATGTGTGCGAGAAGCCGCCGCTTCGCATCCGAGAGGGTGATAGCGCGAGCGCTGCCAAAAGGCGAGGAAGGAAGCCGCTTAGCGGCCGGCTTGTGCGCGGAGCTTGCGGACTGCGAGAGGAACGTGACTGCCTCTCAGCCGCCTGCTGAATTGACCTTAGCTGTCGCCTGGAAGATGAACAGCGGCGGCTTCCTTGTGGTGCTTGCCTATGCCTCTTGTTGCTCTCTGCGTGAACTCTTGTGCTTTCCTTTAGGCACCGGGGTGCAGAGAAACAGCTTGTGGTGCGCATAAGCCTGCCGCACGGAATATGTAAGAAATTGCTGATCTCCACCGTTTCCCACCATGCGCCACAGCTGCGCGTCCCGTGTTCAAGCAACGATAGGATGCCCAGCTCTGTGTGACTGAGAAGAAGCAGATGTTGTTCTTGCAATTCTTTACACGCTTCTCAGAAGCCCGCTACTCTGGCACTCGATCAGAGCTGGCTTTCGGCTTTGCCGCTTTTCCAGGCGTGTCCTGCACACGGCCAGCGCATCTTGTACACCTTTTGTCCTCAGCTCGAGCTGCCAAAACACTTTTTCTTCTTCAGCGTGCGGAACAATTTCGTGCAGCTCTCGCACACATAAGAAACGGGGAGAGAAGCGCTTTAGGTGCCTTAGTGTTTCTTCGACCAGACGTTCAACACAGCACCACAAGCTGGGCGACAAGAAGGGCACGTGAAGCAAACGCTTTTTGCTGGCCCATTTTGCTGTGCCACGCTCTTCTGCGGCTCTTCAGAGCTTGACAAACTCCAACGCACCTGCTGCTGCTGCTGCTGCTGCTGCTGCTTGTGCTTCCAGCTGACAAGGAGCACAGCGATCTGGCAGCAGGTTTCAGGTTGTGCAAAAGAAGAGCTTGGTGATTTGAATGTACTGCAGATCCGTGTTTGTGCAAGTTGCAGGGGCAAGCTCCTGACAAAGGTAGTCAGTCGCCTGGCACACTTTCCCCTTTGCCAGCTGCAGTGGAAATGCTTTCGGCTGACATTCGCACCAAGAGAGGCAGATTGCGGGCCTCCGGACCACCGAGAAGGTAACTGCATGAAGCGGGGGGTGGCGGGAGAGTCTTTTGGCAGAAGCGGCGTTCTGGAGCGCTTGGCAGCCGGCGCAACGAGCGATGTGTGCGAGAAGACGCCGCTTCGCATCCGAGAGGGTGATAGCGCGAGCGCTGCCAAAAGGCGAGGAAGGAAGCCGCTTAGCGGCCGGCTTGTGCGCGGAGCTTGCGGACTGCGAGAGGAACGTGACTGCCTCTCAGCCGCCTGCTGAATTGACCTTAGCTGTCGCCTGGAAGATGAACAGCGGCGGCTTCCTTGTGGTGCTTGCCTATGCCTCTTGTTGCTCTCTGCGGGAACTCTTGCGCTTTCCTTTAGGCACCGGGGTGCAGAGAAACAGCTTGTGGTGCGCATAAGCCTGCCGCACGGAATATGTAAGAAATTGCTGATCTCCACCGTTTCCCACCATGCGCCACAGCTGCGCGTCCCGTGTTCAAGCAACGACAGCATGCCCAGCTCTGTGTGACTGAGAAGAAGCAGATGTTGTTCTTGCAATTCTCTACGCGCCTCTCAGAAGCCCGCTGCTCTGGCACTCGATCAGAGCTGGCTTTCGGCTTTGCCGCTTTTCCAGGCATTTCCTGCACACGGCCAGCGCATCTTGTGCACCTTTTGTCCTCAGCTCGAGCTGCCAAAACACTTTTTCTTCTTCAGCGTGCGGAACAATTTCGTGCAGCTCTCGCACACATAAGAAACGGGGAGAGAAGCGCTTTAGGTGCCTTAGTGTTTCTTCGACCAGACGTTCAACCCAGCACCACAAGCTGGGCGACAAGAAGGGCACGTGAAGCAAACGCTTTTTGCTGGCCCATTTTGCTGTGCCACGCTCTTCTGCGGCTCTTCAGAGCTTGACAAACTCCAACGCACCTGCTGCTGCTGCTGCTGCTGCTGCTGCTGCTTGTGCTTCCAGCTGACAAGGAGCACAGCGATCTGGCAGCAGGTTTCAGGTTGTGCAAAAGAAGAGCTTGGTGATTTGAATGTACTGCAGATCTGTGTTTGTGCAAGTTGCAGGGGCAAGCTCCTGACAAAGGTGGTCGCCTGGCACACTTTCCCCTTTGCCAGCTGCAGTGGAAATGCTTTCGGTTGACATTCGCACCAAGAGAGGCAGATTGCGGGCCTCCGGACCACCGAGAAGGTAACTGCATGAAGCGGGGGGTGGCGGGAGTGTCTTTTGGCAGAAGCAGCGTTCTGGAGCGCTTGGCAGCCGGCGCAACGAGCGATGTGTGCGAGAAGCCGCCGCTTCGCATCCGAGAGGGTGATAGCGCGAGCGCTGCCAAAAGGCGAAGAAGGAAGCCGCTTAGCGGCCGGCTTGTGCGCGGAGCTTGCGGACTGCGAGAGGAACGTGACTGCCTCTCAGCCGCCTGCTGAATTGACCTTAGCTGTCGCCTGGAAGATGAACAGCGGCGGCTTCCTTGTGGTGCTTGCCTATGCCTCTTGTTGCTCTCTGCGTGAACTCTTGCGCTTTCCTTTAGGCACCGGGGGTGCAGAGAAACAGCTTGTGGTGCGCATAAGCCTGCCGCACGGAATATGTAAGAAATTACTGATCTCCACCTTTTCCCACCATGCGCCACAGCTGCGCGTCCCGTGTTCAAGCAACGATAGGATGCCCAGCTCTGTGTGACTGAGAAGAAGCAGATGTTGTTCTTGCAATTCTTTACACGCTTCTCAGAAGCCCGCTACTCTGGCACTCGATCAGAGCTGGCTTTCGGCTTTGCCGCTTTTCCAGGCGTGTCCTGCACACGGCCAGCGCATCTTGTACACCTTTTGTCCTCAGCTCGAGCTGCCAAAACACTTTTTCTTCTTCAGCGTGCGGAACAATTTCGTGCAGCTCTCGCACACATAAGAAACGGGGAGAGAAGCGCTTTAGGTGCCTTAGTGTTTCTTCGACCAGACGTTCAACACAGCACCACAAGCTGGGCGACAAGAAGGGCACGTGAAGCAAACGCTTTTTGCTGGCCCATTTTGCTGTGCCACGCTCTTCTGCGGCTCTTCAGAGCTTGACAAACTCCAACGCACCTGCTGCTGCTGCTGCTGCTGCTGCTGCTGCTTGTGCTTCCAGCTGACAAGGAGCACAGCGATCTGGCAGCAGGTTTCAGGTTGTGCAAAAGAAGAGCTTGGTGATTTGAATGTACTGCAGATCCGTGTTTGTGCAAGTTGCAGGGGCAAGCTCCTGACAAAGGTGGTCGCCTGGCACACTTTCCCCTTTGCCAGCTGCAGTGGAAATGCTTTCGGCTGACATTCGCACCAAGAGAGGCAGATTGCGGGCCTCCGGACCACGGAGAAGGTAACTGCATGAAGCGGGGGGTGGCGAGAGTGTCTTTTGGCAGAAGCGGCGTTCTGGAGCGCTTGGCAGCCGGCGCAACGAGCGATGTGTGCGAGAAGCCGCCGCTTCGCATCCGAGAGGGTGATAGCGCGAGCGCTGCCAAAAGGCGAGGAAGGAAGCCGCTTAGCGGCCGGCTTGTGCGCGGAGCTTGCGGACTGCGAGAGGAACGTGACTGCCTCTCAGCCGCCTGCTGAATTGACCTTAGCTGTCGCCTGGAAGATGAACAGCGGCGGCTTCCTTGTGGTGCTTGCCTATGCCTCTTGTTGCTCTCTGCGTGAACACTTGTGCTTTCCTTTAGGCACCGGGGTGCAGAGAAACAGCTTGTGGTGCGCATAAGCCTGCCGCACGGAATATGTAAGAAATTGCTGATCTCCACCGTTTCCCACCATGCGCCACAGCTGCGCGTCCCGTGTTCAAGCAACGACAGCATGCCCAGCCCTGTGTGACTGAGAAGAAGCAGATGTTGTTCTTGCAATTCTCTACGCGCCTCTCAGAAGCCCGCTGCTCTGGCACTCGATCAGAGCTGGCTTTCGGCTTTGCCGCTTTTCCAGGCATTTCCTGCACATGGCCAGCGCATCTTGTGCACCTTTTGTCCTCAGCTCGAGCTGCCAAGACACTTTCTCTTCTTCAGCGCGCGGAACACTTTCATGCAGCTCTCGCACACATAAGAAACGGGGAGAGAAACACTTTAGGTGCCTTAGTGTTTCTTCGACCAGATGTTCAACCCAGCACCACAAGCTGGGCGACAAGAAGGGCACGTGAAGCAAACGCTTTTTGCTGGCCCATTTTGCTGTGCCACGCTCTTCTGCGGCTCTTCAGAGCTTGACAAACTCCAACGCACCTGCTGCTGCTGCTGCTGCTGCTGCTGCTGCTTGTGCTTCCAGCTGACAAGGAGCACAGCGATCTGGCAGCAGGTTTCAGGTTATGCAAAAGAAGAGCTTGGTGATTTGAATGTACTGCAGATCCGTGTTTGTGCAAGTTGCAGGGGCAAGCTCCTGACAAAGGTAGTCAGTCGCCTGGCACACTTTCCCCTTTGCCAGCTGCAGTGGAAATGCTTTCGGCTGACATTCGCACCAAGAGAGGCAGATTGCGGGCCTCCGGACCACCGAGAAGGTAACTGCATGAAGCGGGGGGTGGCGGGAGAGTCTTTTGGCAGAAGCGGCGTTCTGGAGCGCTTGGCAGCCGGCGCAACGAGCGATGTGTGCGAGAAGACGCCGCTTCGCATCCGAGAGGGTGATAGCGCGAGCGCTGCCAAAAGGCGAGGAAGGAAGCCGCTTAGCGGCCGGCTTGTGCGCGGAGCTTGCGGACTGCGAGAGGAACGTGACTGCCTCTCAGCCGCCTGCTGAATTGACCTTAGCTGTCGCCTGGAAGATGAACAGCGGCGGCTTCCTTGTGGTGCTTGCCTATGCCTCTTGTTGCTCTCTGCGGGAACTCTTGCGCTTTCCTTTAGGCACCGGGGTGCAGAGAAACAGCTTGTGGTGCGCATAAGCCTGCCGCACGGAATATGTAAGAAATTGCTGATCTCCACCGTTTCCCACCATGCGCCACAGCTGCGCGTCCCGTGTTCAAGCAACGACAGCATGCCCAGCTCTGTGTGACTGAGAAGAAGCAGATGTTGTTCTTGCAATTCTCTACGCGCCTCTCAGAAGCCCGCTGCTCTGGCACTCGATCAGAGCTGGCTTTCGGCTTTGCCGCTTTTCCAGGCATTTCCTGCACACGGCCAGCGCATCTTGTGCACCTTTTGTCCTCAGCTCGAGCTGCCAAAACACTTTTTCTTCTTCAGCGTGCGGAACAATTTCGTGCAGCTCTCGCACACATAAGAAACGGGGAGAGAAGCGCTTTAGGTGCCTTAGTGTTTCTTCGACCAGACGTTCAACCCAGCACCACAAGCTGGGCGACAAGAAGGGCACGTGAAGCAAACGCTTTTTGCTGGCCCATTTTGCTGTGCCACGCTCTTCTGCGGCTCTTCAGAGCTTGACAAACTCCAACGCACCTGCTGCTGCTGCTGCTGCTGCTGCTGCTGCTTGTGCTTCCAGCTGACAAGGAGCACAGCGATCTGGCAGCAGGTTTCAGGTTGTGCAAAAGAAGAGCTTGGTGATTTGAATGTACTGCAGATCTGTGTTTGTGCAAGTTGCAGGGGCAAGCTCCTGACAAAGGTGGTCGACTGGCACACTTTCCCCTTTGCCAGCTGCAGTGGAAATGCTTTCGGCTGACATTCGCACCAAGAGAGGCAGATTGCGGGCCTCCGGACCACCGAGAAGGTAACTGCATGAAGCGGGGGGTGGCGGGAGTGTCTTTTGGCAGAAGCAGCGTTCTGGAGCGCTTGGCAGCCGGCGCAACGAGCGATGTGTGCGAGAAGCCGCCGCTTCGCATCCGAGAGGGTGATAGCGCGAGCGCTGCCAAAAGGCGAAGAAGGAAGCCGCTTAGCGGCCGGCTTGTGCGCGGAGCTTGCGGACTGCGAGAGGAACGTGACTGCCTCTCAGCCGCCTGCTGAATTGACCTTAGCTGTCGCCTGGAAGATGAACAGCGGCGGCTTCCTTGTGGTGCTTGCCTATGCCTCTTGTTGCTCTCTGCGTGAACTCTTGCGCTTTCCTTTAGGCACCGGGGGTGCAGAGAAACAGCTTGTGGTGCGCATAAGCCTGCCGCACGGAATATGTAAGAAATTACTGATCTCCACCTTTTCCCACCATGCGCCACAGCTGCGCGTCCCGTGTTCAAGCAACGATAGGATGCCCAGCTCTGTGTGACTGAGAAGAAGCAGATGTTGTTCTTGCAATTCTTTACACGCTTCTCAGAAGCCCGCTACTCTGGCACTCGATCAGAGCTGGCTTTCGGCTTTGCCGCTTTTCCAGGCGTGTCCTGCACACGGCCAGCGCATCTTGTACACCTTTTGTCCTCAGCTCGAGCTGCCAAAACACTTTTTCTTCTTCAGCGTGCGGAACAATTTCGTGCAGCTCTCGCACACATAAGAAACGGGGAGAGAAGCGCTTTAGGTGCCTTAGTGTTTCTTCGACCAGACGTTCAACACAGCACCACAAGCTGGGCGACAAGAAGGGCACGTGAAGCAAACGCTTTTTGCTGGCCCATTTTGCTGTGCCACGCTCTTCTGCGGCTCTTCAGAGCTTGACAAACTCCAACGCACCTGCTGCTGCTGCTGCTGCTGCTGCTGCTGCTTGTGCTTCCAGCTGACAAGGAGCACAGCGATCTGGCAGCAGGTTTCAGGTTGTGCAAAAGAAGAGCTTGGTGATTTGAATGTACTGCAGATCTGTGTTTGTGCAAGTTGCAGGGGCAAGCTCCTGACAAAGGTGGTCGCCTGGCACACTTTCCCCTTTGCCAGCTGCAGTGGAAATGCTTTCGGCTGACATTCGCACCAAGAGAGGCAGATTGCGGGCCTCCGGACCACCGAGAAGGTAACTGCATGAAGCGGGGGGTGGCGGGAGTGTCTTTTGGCAGAAGCAGCGTTCTGGAGCGCTTGGCAGCCGGCGCAACGAGCGATGTGTGCGAGAAGCCGCCGCTTCGCATCCGAGAGGGTGATAGCGCGAGCGCTGCCAAAAGGCGAAGAAGGAAGCCGCTTAGCGGCCGGCTTGTGCGCGGAGCTTGCGGACTGCGAGAGGAACGTGACTGCCTCTCAGCCGCCTGCTGAATTGACCTTAGCTGTCGCCTGGAAGATGAACAGCGGCGGCTTCCTTGTGGTGCTTGCCTATGCCTCTTGTTGCTCTCTGCGTGAACTCTTGCGCTTTCCTTTAGGCACCGGGGGTGCAGAGAAACAGCTTGTGGTGCGCATAAGCCTGCCGCACGGAATATGTAAGAAATTACTGATCTCCACCTTTTCCCACCATGCGCCACAGCTGCGCGTCCCGTGTTCAAGCAACGATAGGATGCCCAGCTCTGTGTGACTGAGAAGAAGCAGATGTTGTTCTTGCAATTCTTTACACGCTTCTCAGAAGCCCGCTACTCTGGCACTCGATCAGAGCTGGCTTTCGGCTTTGCCGCTTTTCCAGGCGTGTCCTGCACACGGCCAGCGCATCTTGTACACCTTTTGTCCTCAGCTCGAGCTGCCAAAACACTTTTTCTTCTTCAGCGTGCGGAACAATTTCGTGCAGCTCTCGCACACATAAGAAACGGGGAGAGAAGCGCTTTAGGTGCCTTAGTGTTTCTTCGACCAGACGTTCAACACAGCACCACAAGCTGGGCGACAAGAAGGGCACGTGAAGCAAACGCTTTTTGCTGGCCCATTTTGCTGTGCCACGCTCTTCTGCGGCTCTTCAGAGCTTGACAAACTCCAACGCACCTGCTGCTGCTGCTGCTGCTGCTGCTGCTGCTTGTGCTTCCAGCTGACAAGGAGCACAGCGATCTGGCAGCAGGTTTCAGGTTGTGCAAAAGAAGAGCTTGGTGATTTGAATGTACTGCAGATCCGTGTTTGTGCAAGTTGCAGGGGCAAGCTCCTGACAAAGGTGGTCGCCTGGCACACTTTCCCCTTTGCCAGCTGCAGTGGAAATGCTTTCGGCTGACATTCGCACCAAGAGAGGCAGATTGCGGGCCTCCGGACCACGGAGAAGGTAACTGCATGAAGCGGGGGGTGGCGAGAGTGTCTTTTGGCAGAAGCGGCGTTCTGGAGCGCTTGGCAGCCGGCGCAACGAGCGATGTGTGCGAGAAGCCGCCGCTTCGCATCCGAGAGGGTGATAGCGCGAGCGCTGCCAAAAGGCGAGGAAGGAAGCCGCTTAGCGGCCGGCTTGTGCGCGGAGCTTGTGGACTGCGAGAGGAACGTGACTGCCTCTCACCCCCCTGCTGAATTGACCTTAGCTGTCACCTGGAAGATGAACAGCGGCGGCTTCCTTGTGGTGCTTGCCTATGCCTCTTGTTGCTCTCTGCGGGAACTCTTGCGCTTTCCTTTAGGCACCGGGGTGCAGAGAAACAGCTTGTGGTGCGCATAAGCCTGCCGCACGGAATATGTAAGAAATTGCTGATCTCCACCGTTTCCCACCATGCGCCACAGCTGCGCGTCCCGTGTTCAAGCAACGACAGCATGCCCAGCTCTGTGTGACTGAGAAGAAGCAGATGTTGTTCTTGCAATTCTCTACGCGCCTCTCAGAAGCCCGCTGCTCTGGCACTCGATCAGAGCTGGCTTTCGGCTTTGCCGCTTTTCCAGGCATTTCCTGCACACGGCCAGCGCATCTTGTGCACCTTTTGTCCTCAGCTCGAGCTGCCAAAACACTTTTTCTTCTTCAGCGTGCGGAACAATTTCGTGCAGCTCTCGCACACATAAGAAACGGGGAGAGAAGCGCTTTAGGTGCCTTAGTGTTTCTTCGACCAGACGTTCAACCCAGCACCACAAGCTGGGCGACAAGAAGGGCACGTGAAGCAAACGCTTTTTGCTGGCCCATTTTGCTGTGCCACGCTCTTCTGCGGCTCTTCAGAGCTTGACAAACTCCAACGCACCTGCTGCTGCTGCTGCTGCTGCTGCTGCTGCTTGTGCTTCCAGCTGACAAGGAGCACAGCGATCTGGCAGCAGGTTTCAGGTTGTGCAAAAGAAGAGCTTGGTGATTTGAATGTACTGCAGATCTGTGTTTGTGCAAGTTGCAGGGGCAAGCTCCTGACAAAGGTGGTCGCCTGGCACACTTTCCCCTTTGCCAGCTGCAGTGGAAATGCTTTCGGCTGACATTCGCACCAAGAGAGGCAGATTGCGGGCCTCCGGACCACCGAGAAGGTAACTGCATGAAGCGGGGGGTGGCGGGAGTGTCTTTTGGCAGAAGCAGCGTTCTGGAGCGCTTGGCAGCCGGCGCAACGAGCGATGTGTGCGAGAAGCCGCCGCTTCGCATCCGAGAGGGTGATAGCGCGAGCGCTGCCAAAAGGCGAAGAAGGAAGCCGCTTAGCGGCCGGCTTGTGCGCGGAGCTTGCGGACTGCGAGAGGAACGTGACTGCCTCTCAGCCGCCTGCTGAATTGACCTTAGCTGTCGCCTGGAAGATGAACAGCGGCGGCTTCCTTGTGGTGCTTGCCTATGCCTCTTGTTGCTCTCTGCGTGAACTCTTGCGCTTTCCTTTAGGCACCGGGGGTGCAGAGAAACAGCTTGTGGTGCGCATAAGCCTGCCGCACGGAATATGTAAGAAATTACTGATCTCCACCTTTTCCCACCATGCGCCACAGCTGCGCGTCCCGTGTTCAAGAAACGACAGCATGCCCAGCTCTGTGTGACTGAGAAGAAGCAGATGTTGTTCTTGCAATTCTTTACACGCTTCTCAGAAGCCCGCTGCTCTGGCACTCGATCAGAGCTGGCTTTCGGCTTTGCCGCTTTTCCAGGCGTGTCCTGCACACGGCCAGCGCATCTTGTACACCTTTTGTCCTCAGCTCGAGCTGCCAAGACACTTTCTCTTCTTCAGCGTGCGGAACAATTTCGTGCAGCTCTCGCACACATAAGAAACGGGAAGAGAAGCGCTTTAGTTGCCTTAGTGTTTCTTCGACCAGACGTTCAACCCAGCACCACAAGCTGGGCGACAAGAAGGGCACGTGAAGCAAACGCTTTTTGCTGGCCCATTTTGCTGTGCCACGTTCTTCTGCGGCTCTTCAGAGCTTGACAAACTCCAACGCACCTGCTGCTGCTGCTGCTGCTGCTGCTGCTGCTTGTGCTTCCAGCTGACAAGGAGCACAGCGATCTGGCAGCAGGTTTCAGGTTATGCAAAAGAAGAGCTTGGTGATTTGAATGTACTGCAGATCCGTGTTTGTGCAAGTTGCAGGGGCAAGCTCCTGACAAAGGTAGTCAGTCGCCTGGCACACTTTCCCCTTTGCCAGCTGCAGTGGAAATGCTTTCGGCTGACATTCGCACCAAGAGAGGCAGATTGCGGGCCTCCGGACCACCGAGAAGGTAACTGCATGAAGCGGGGGGTGGCGGGAGAGTCTTTTGGCAGAAGCGGCGTTCTGGAGCGCTTGGCAGCCGGCGCAACGAGCGATGTGTGCGAGAAGACGCCGCTTCGCATCCGAGAGGGTGATAGCGCGAGCGCTGCCAAAAGGCGAGGAAGGAAGCCGCTTAGCGGCCGGCTTGTGCGCGGAGCTTGCGGACTGCGAGAGGAACGTGACTGCCTCTCAGCCGCCTGCTGAATTGACCTTAGCTGTCGCCTGGAAGATGAACAGCGGCGGCTTCCTTGTGGTGCTTGCCTATGCCTCTTGTTGCTCTCTGCGGGAACTCTTGCGCTTTCCTTTAGGCACCGGGGTGCAGAGAAACAGCTTGTGGTGCGCATAAGCCTGCCGCACGGAATATGTAAGAAATTGCTGATCTCCACCGTTTCCCACCATGTGCAACAGCTGCGCGTCCCGTGTTCAAGCAACGACAGCATGCCCAGCTCTGTGTGACTGAGAAGAAGCAGATGTTGTTCTTGCAATTCTCTACGCGCCTCTCAGAAGCCCGCTGCTCTGGCACTCGATCAGAGCTGGCTTTCGGCTTTGCCGCTTTTCCAGGCATTTCCTGCACACGGCCAGCGCATCTTGTACACCTTTTGTCCTCAGCTCGAGCTGCCAAAACACTTTTTCTTCTTCAGCGTGCGGAACAATTTCGTGCAGCTCTCGCACACATAAGAAACGGGGAGAGAAGCGCTTTAGGTGCCTTAGTGTTTCTTCGACCAGACGTTCAACCCAGCACCACAAGCTGGGCGACAAGAAGGGCACGTGAAGCAAACGCTTTTTGCTGGCCCATTTTGCTGTGCCACGCTCTTCTGCGGCTCTTCAGAGCTTGACAGACTCCAACGCACCTGCTGCTGCTGCTGCTGCTGCTGCTGCTGCTGCTTGTGCTTCCAGCTGACAAGGAGCACAGCGATCTGGCAGCAGGTTTCAGGTTATGCAAAAGAAGAGCTTGGTGATTTGAATGTACTGCAGATCCGTGTTTGTGCAAGTTGCAGGGGCAAGCTCCTGACAAAGGTAGTCAGTCGCCTGGCACACTTTCCCCTTTGCCAGCTGCAGTGGAAATGCTTTCGGCTGACATTCGCACCAAGAGAGGCAGATTGCGGGCCTCCGGACCACCGAGAAGGTAACTGCATGAAGCGGGGGGTGGCGGGAGAGTCTTTTGGCAGAAGCGGCGTTTTGGAGCGCTTGGCAGCCGGCGCAACGAGCGATGTGTGCGAGAAGCCGCCGCTTCGCATCCGAGAGGGTGATAGCGCGAGCGCTGCCAAAAGGCGAGGAAGGAAGCCGCTTAGCGGCCGGCTTGTGCGCGGAGCTTGCGGACTGCGAGAGGAACGTGACTGCCTCTCAGCCGCCTGCTGAATTGACCTTAGCTGTCGCCTGGAAGATGAACAGCGGCGGCTTCCTTGTGGTGCTTGCCTATGCCTCTTGTTGCTCTCTGCGGGAACTCTTGCGGTTTCCTTTAGGCACTGGGGTGCAGAGAAACAGCTTGTGGTGCGCATAAGCCTGCCGCACGGAATATATAAGAAATTGCTGATCTCCACCGTTTCCCACTATGCGCCACAGCTGCGCGTCCCGTGTTCAAGCAACGACAGCATGCCCAGCTCTGTGTGACTGAGAAGAAGCAGATGTTGTTCTTGCAATTCTCTACACGCCTCTCAGAAGCCCGCTGCTCTGGCACTCGATCAGAGCTGGCTTTCGGCTTTGCCGCTTTTCCAGGCATTTCCTGCACATGGCCAGCGCATCTTGTGCACCTTTTGTCCTCAGCTCGAGCTGCCAAGACACTTTCTCTTCTTCAGCGCGCGGAACACTTTCATGCAGCTCTCGCACACATAAGAAACGGGGAGAGAAACACTTTAGGTGCCTTAGTGTTTCTTCGACCAGATGTTCAACCCAGCACCACAAGCTGGGCGACAAGAAGGGCACGTGAAGCAAACGCTTTTTGCTGGCCCATTTTGCTGTGCCACGCTCTTCTGCGGCTCTTCAGAGCTTGACAAACTCCAACGCACCTGCTGCTGCTGCTGCTGCTGCTGCTGCTGCTGCTGCTGCTTGTGCTTCCAGCTGACAAGGAGCACAGCGATCTGGCAGCAGGTTTCAGGTTATGCAAAAGAAGAGCTTGGTGATTTGAATGTACTGCAGATCCGTGTTTGTGCAAGTTGCAGGGGCAAGCTCCTGACAAAGGTAGTCAGTCGCCTGGCACACTTTCCCCTTTGCCAGCTGCAGTGGAAATGCTTTCGGCTGACATTCGCACCAAGAGAGGCAGATTGCGGGCCTCCGGACCACCGAGAAGGTAACTGCATGAAGCGGGGGGTGGCGGGAGAGTCTTTTGGCAGAAGCGGCGTTCTGGAGCGCTTGGCAGCCGGCGCAACGAGCGATGTGTGCGAGAAGACGCCGCTTCGCATCCGAGAGGGTGATAGCGCGAGCGCTGCCAAAAGGCGAGGAAGGAAGCCGCTTAGCGGCCGGCTTGTGCGCGGAGCTTGCGGACTGCGAGAGGAACGTGACTGCCTCTCAGCCGCCTGCTGAATTGACCTTAGCTGTCGCCTGGAAGATGAACAGCGGCGGCTTCCTTGTGCTGCTTGCCTATGCCTCTTGTTGCTCTCTGCGTGAACTCTTGCGCTTTCCTTTAGGCACCGGGGGTGCAGAGAAACAGCTTGTGGTGCGCATAAGCCTGCCGCACGGAATATGTAAGAAATTACTGATCTCCACCTTTTCCCACCATGCGCCACAGCTGCGCGTCCCGTGTTCAAGCAACGATAGGATGCCCAGCTCTGTGTGACTGAGAAGAAGCAGATGTTGTTCTTGCAATTCTTTACACGCTTCTCAGAAGCCCGCTACTCTGGCACTCGATCAGAGCTGGCTTTCGGCTTTGCCGCTTTTCCAGGCGTGTCCTGCACACGGCCAGCGCATCTTGTACACCTTTTGTCCTCAGCTCGAGCTGCCAAAACACTTTTTCTTCTTCAGCGTGCGGAACAATTTCGTGCAGCTCTCGCACACATAAGAAACGGGGAGAGAAGCGCTTTAGGTGCCTTAGTGTTTCTTCGACCAGACGTTCAACACAGCACCACAAGCTGGGCGACAAGAAGGGCACGTGAAGCAAACGCTTTTTGCTGGCCCATTTTGCTGTGCCACGCTCTTCTGCGGCTCTTCAGAGCTTGACAAACTCCAACGCACCTGCTGCTGCTGCTGCTGCTGCTGCTGCTGCTTGTGCTTCCAGCTGACAAGGAGCACAGCGATCTGGCAGCAGGTTTCAGGTTGTGCAAAAGAAGAGCTTGGTGATTTGAATGTACTGCAGATCCGTGTTTGTGCAAGTTGCAGGGGCAAGCTCCTGACAAAGGTGGTCGCCTGGCACACTTTCCCCTTTGCCAGCTGCAGTGGAAATGCTTTCGGCTGACATTCGCACCAAGAGAGGCAGATTGCGGGCCTCCGGACCACGGAGAAGGTAACTGCATGAAGCGGGGGGTGGCGAGAGTGTCTTTTGGCAGAAGCGGCGTTCTGGAGCGCTTGGCAGCCGGCGCAACGAGCGATGTGTGCGAGAAGCCGCCGCTTCGCATCCGAGAGGGTGATAGCGCGAGCGCTGCCAAAAGGCGAGGAAGGAAGCCGCTTAGCGGCCGGCTTGTGCGCGGAGCTTGCGGACTGCGAGAGGAACGTGACTGCCTCTCAGCCGCCTGCTGAATTGACCTTAGCTGTCGCCTGGAAGATGAACAGCGGCGGCTTCCTTGTGGTGCTTGCCTATGCCTCTTGTTGCTCTCTGCGTGAACTCTTGTGCTTTCCTTTAGGCACCGGGGTGCAGAGAAACAGCTTGTGGTGCGCATAAGCCTGCCGCACGGAATATGTAAGAAATTGCTGATCTCCACCGTTTCCCACCATGCGCCACAGCTGCGCGTCCCGTGTTCAAGCAACGACAGCATGCCCAGCCCTGTGTGACTGAGAAGAAGCAGATGTTGTTCTTGCAATTCTCTACGCGCCTCTCAGAAGCCCGCTGCTCTGGCACTCGATCAGAGCTGGCTTTCGGCTTTGCCGCTTTTCCAGGCATTTCCTGCACATGGCCAGCGCATCTTGTGCACCTTTTGTCCTCAGCTCGAGCTGCCAAGACACTTTCTCTTCTTCAGCGTGCGGAACAGTTTCATGCAGCTCTCGCACACATAAGAAACGGGGAGAGAAACACTTTAGGTGCCTTAGTGTTTCTTCGACCAGATGTTCAACCCAGCACCACAAGCTGGGCGACAAGAAGGGCACGTGAAGCAAACGCTTTTTGCTGGCCCATTTTGCTGTGCCACGCTCTTCTGCGGCTCTTCAGAGCTTGACAAACTCCAACGCACCTGCTGCTGCTGCTGCTGCTGCTGCTGCTGCTTGTGCTTCCAGCTGACAAGGAGCACAGCGATCTGGCAGCAGGTTTCAGGTTATGCAAAAGAAGAGCTTGGTGATTTGAATGTACTGCAGATCCGTGTTTGTGCAAGTTGCAGGGGCAAGCTCCTGACAAAGGTAGTCAGTCGCCTGGCACACTTTCCCCTTTGCCAGCTGCAGTGGAAATGCTTTCGGCTGACATTCGCACCAAGAGAGGCAGATTGCGGGCCTCCGGACCACCGAGAAGGTAACTGCATGAAGCGGGGGGTGGCGGGAGAGTCTTTTGGCAGAAGCGGCGTTCTGGAGCGCTTGGCAGCCGGCGCAACGAGCGATGTGTGCGAGAAGACGCCGCTTCGCATCCGAGAGGGTGATAGCGCGAGCGCTGCCAAAAGGCGAGGAAGGAAGCCGCTTAGCGGCCGGCTTGTGCGCGGAGCTTGCGGACTGCGAGAGGAACGTGACTGCCTCTCAGCCGCCTGCTGAATTGACCTTAGCTGTCGCCTGGAAGATGAACAGCGGCGGCTTCCTTGTGGTGCTTGCCTATGCCTCTTGTTGCTCTCTGCGGGAACTCTTGCGCTTTCCTTTAGGCACCGGGGTGCAGAGAAACAGCTTGTGGTGCGCATAAGCCTGCCGCACGGAATATGTAAGAAATTGCTGATCTCCACCGTTTCCCACCATGCGCCACAGCTGCGCGTCCCGTGTTCAAGCAACGACAGCATGCCCAGCTCTGTGTGACTGAGAAGAAGCAGATGTTGTTCTTGCAATTCTCTACGCGCCTCTCAGAAGCCCGCTGCTCTGGCACTCGATCAGAGCTGGCTTTCGGCTTTGCCGCTTTTCCAGGCATTTCCTGCACACGGCCAGCGCATCTTGTACACCTTTTGTCCTCAGCTCGAGCTGCCAAAACACTTTTTCTTCTTCAGCGTGCGGAACAATTTCGTGCAGCTCTCGCACACATAAGAAACGGGGAGAGAAGCGCTTTAGGTGCCTTAGTGTTTCTTCGACCAGACGTTCAACCCAGCACCACAAGCTGGGCGACAAGAAGGGCACGTGAAGCAAACGCTTTTTGCTGGCCCATTTTGCTGTGCCACGCTCTTCTGCGGCTCTTCAGAGCTTGACAAACTCCAACGCACCTGCTGCTGCTGCTGCTGCTGCTGCTGCTGCTTGTGCTTCCAGCTGACAAGGAGCACAGCGATCTGGCAGCAGGTTTCAGGTTGTGCAAAAGAAGAGCTTGGTGATTTGAATGTACTGCAGATCCGTGTTTGTGCAAGTTGCAGGGGCAAGCTCCTGACAAAGGTGGTCGCCTGGCACACTTTCCCCTTTGCCAGCTGCAGTGGAAATGCTTTCGGCTGACATTCGCACCAAGAGAGGCAGATTGCGGGCCTCCGGACCACGGAGAAGGTAACTGCATGAAGCGGGGGGTGGCGAGAGTGTCTTTTGGCAGAAGCGGCGTTCTGGAGCGCTTGGCAGCCGGCGCAACGAGCGATGTGTGCGAGAAGCCGCCGCTTCGCATCCGAGAGGGTGATAGCGCGAGCGCTGCCAAAAGGCGAGGAAGGAAGCCGCTTAGCGGCCGGCTTGTGCGCGGAGCTTGCGGACTGCGAGAGGAACGTGACTGCCTCTCAGCCGCCTGCTGAATTGACCTTAGCTGTCGCCTGGAAGATGAACAGCGGCGGCTTCCTTGTGGTGCTTGCCTATGCCTCTTGTTGCTCTCTGCGTGAACTCTTGTGCTTTCCTTTAGGCACCGGGGTGCAGAGAAACAGCTTGTGGTGCGCATAAGCCTGCCGCACGGAATATGTAAGAAATTGCTGATCTCCACCGTTTCCCACCATGCGCCACAGCTGCGCGTCCCGTGTTCAAGCAACGACAGCATGCCCAGCCCTGTGTGACTGAGAAGAAGCAGATGTTGTTCTTGCAATTCTCTACGCGCCTCTCAGAAGCCCGCTGCTCTGGCACTCGATCAGAGCTGGCTTTCGGCTTTGCCGCTTTTCCAGGCATTTCCTGCACATGGCCAGCGCATCTTGTGCACCTTTTGTCCTCAGCTCGAGCTGCCAAGACACTTTCTCTTCTTCAGCGTGCGGAACACTTTCATGCAGCTCTCGCACACATAAGAAACGGGGAGAGAAACACTTTAGGTGCCTTAGTGTTTCTTCGACCAGATGTTCAACCCAGCACCACAAGCTGGGCGACAAGAAGGGCACGTGAAGCAAACGCTTTTTGCTGGCCCATTTTGCTGTGCCACGCTCTTCTGCGGCTCTTCAGAGCTTGACAAACTCCAACGCACCTGCTGCTGCTGCTGCTGCTGCTGCTGCTGCTTGTGCTTCCAGCTGACAAGGAGCACAGCGATCTGGCAGCAGGTTTCAGGTTATGCAAAAGAAGAGCTTGGTGATTTGAATGTACTGCAGATCCGTGTTTGTGCAAGTTGCAGGGGCAAGCTCCTGACAAAGGTAGTCAGTCGCCTGGCACACTTTCCCCTTTGCCAGCTGCAGTGGAAATGCTTTCGGCTGACATTCGCACCAAGAGAGGCAGATTGCGGGACTCCGGACCACCGAGAAGGTAACTGCATGAAGCGGGGGGTGGCGGGAGAGTCTTTTGGCAGAAGCGGCGTTCTGGAGCGCTTGGCAGCCGGCGCAACGAGCGATGTGTGCGAGAAGACGCCGCTTCGCATCCGAGAGGGTGATAGCGCGAGCGCTGCCAAAAGGCGAGGAAGGAAGCCGCTTAGCGGCCGGCTTGTGCGCGGAGCTTGCGGACTGCGAGAGGAACGTGACTGCCTCTCAGCCGCCTGCTGAATTGACCTTAGCTGTCGCCTGGAAGATGAACAGCGGCGGCTTCCTTGTGGTGCTTGCCTATGCCTCTTGTTGCTCTCTGCGGGAACTCTTGCGCTTTCCTTTAGGCACCGGGGTGCAGAGAAACAGCTTGTGGTGCGCATAAGCCTGCCGCACGGAATATGTAAGAAATTGCTGATCTCCACCGTTTCCCACCATGCGCCACAGCTGCGCGTCCCGTGTTCAAGCAACGACAGCATGCCCAGCTCTGTGTGACTGAGAAGAAGCAGATGTTGTTCTTGCAATTCTCTACGCGCCTCTCAGAAGCCCGCTGCTCTGGCACTCGATCAGAGCTGGCTTTCGGCTTTGCCGCTTTTCCAGGCATTTCCTGCACACGGCCAGCGCATCTTGTACACCTTTTGTCCTCAGCTCGAGCTGCCAAAACACTTTTTCTTCTTCAGCGTGCGGAACAATTTCGTGCAGCTCTCGCACACATAAGAAACGGGGAGAGAAGCGCTTTAGGTGCCTTAGTGTTTCTTCGACCAGACGTTCAACCCAGCACCACAAGCTGGGCGACAAGAAGGGCACGTGAAGCAAACGCTTTTTGCTGGCCCATTTTGCTGTGCCACGCTCTTCTGCGGCTCTTCAGAGCTTGACAGACTCCAACGCACCTGCTGCTGCTGCTGCTGCTGCTGCTGCTGCTGCTTGTGCTTCCAGCTGACAAGGAGCACAGCGATCTGGCAGCAGGTTTCAGGTTATGCAAAAGAAGAGCTTGGTGATTTGAATGTACTGCAGATCCGTGTTTGTGCAAGTTGCAGGGGCAAGCTCCTGACAAAGGTAGTCAGTCGCCTGGCACACTTTCCCCTTTGCCAGCTGCAGTGGAAATGCTTTCGGCTGACATTCGCACCAAGAGAGGCAGATTGCGGGCCTCCGGACCACCGAGAAGGTAACTGCATGAAGCGGGGGGTGGCGGGAGAGTCTTTTGGCAGAAGCGGCGTTTTGGAGCGCTTGGCAGCCGGCGCAACGAGCGATGTGTGCGAGAAGCCGCCGCTTCGCATCCGAGAGGGTGATAGCGCGAGCGCTGCCAAAAGGCGAGGAAGGAAGCCGCTTAGCGGCCGGCTTGTGCGCGGAGCTTGCGGACTGCGAGAGGAACGTGACTGCCTCTCAGCCGCCTGCTGAATTGACCTTAGCTGTCGCCTGGAAGATGAACAGCGGCGGCTTCCTTGTGGTGCTTGCCTATGCCTCTTGTTGCTCTCTGCGGGAACTCTTGCGCTTTCCTTTAGGCACTGGGGTGCAGAGAAACAGCTTGTGGTGCGCATAAGCCTGCCGCACGGAATATATAAGAAATTGCTGATCTCCACCGTTTCCCACTATGCGCCACAGCTGCGCGTCCCGTGTTCAAGCAACGACAGCATGCCCAGCTCTGTGTGACTGAGAAGAAGCAGATGTTGTTCTTGCAATTCTCTACACGCCTCTCAGAAGCCCGCTGCTCTGGCACTCGATCAGAGCTGGCTTTCGGCTTTGCCGCTTTTCCAGGCATTTCCTGCACATGGCCAGCGCATCTTGTGCACCTTTTGTCCTCAGCTCGAGCTGCCAAGACACTTTCTCTTCTTCAGCGCGCGGAACACTTTCATGCAGCTCTCGCACACATAAGAAACGGGGAGAGAAACACTTTAGGTGCCTTAGTGTTTCTTCGACCAGATGTTCAACCCAGCACCACAAGCTGGGCGACAAGAAGGGCACGTGAAGCAAACGCTTTTTGCTGGCCCATTTTGCTGTGCCACGCTCTTCTGCGGCTCTTCAGAGCTTGACAAACTCCAACGCACCTGCTGCTGCTGCTGCTGCTGCTGCTGCTGCTGCTGCTGCTTGTGCTTCCAGCTGACAAGGAGCACAGCGATCTGGCAGCAGGTTTCAGGTTATGCAAAAGAAGAGCTTGGTGATTTGAATGTACTGCAGATCCGTGTTTGTGCAAGTTGCAGGGGCAAGCTCCTGACAAAGGTAGTCAGTCGCCTGGCACACTTTCCCCTTTGCCAGCTGCAGTGGAAATGCTTTCGGCTGACATTCGCACCAAGAGAGGCAGATTGCGGGCCTCCGGACCACCGAGAAGGTAACTGCATGAAGCGGGGGGTGGCGGGAGAGTCTTTTGGCAGAAGCGGCGTTCTGGAGCGCTTGGCAGCCGGCGCAACGAGCGATGTGTGCGAGAAGACGCCGCTTCGCATCCGAGAGGGTGATAGCGCGAGCGCTGCCAAAAGGCGAGGAAGGAAGCCGCTTAGCGGCCGGCTTGTGCGCGGAGCTTGCGGACTGCGAGAGGAACGTGACTGCCTCTCAGCCGCCTGCTGAATTGACCTTAGCTGTCGCCTGGAAGATGAACAGCGGCGGCTTCCTTGTGCTGCTTGCCTATGCCTCTTGTTGCTCTCTGCGTGAACTCTTGCGCTTTCCTTTAGGCACCGGGGGTGCAGAGAAACAGCTTGTGGTGCGCATAAGCCTGCCGCACGGAATATGTAAGAAATTACTGATCTCCACCTTTTCCCACCATGCGCCACAGCTGCGCGTCCCGTGTTCAAGCAACGATAGGATGCCCAGCTCTGTGTGACTGAGAAGAAGCAGATGTTGTTCTTGCAATTCTTTACACGCTTCTCAGAAGCCCGCTACTCTGGCACTCGATCAGAGCTGGCTTTCGGCTTTGCCGCTTTTCCAGGCGTGTCCTGCACACGGCCAGCTCATCTTGTACACCTTTTGTCCTCAGCTCGAGCTGCCAAAACACTTTTTCTTCTTCAGCGTGCGGAACAATTTCGTGCAGCTCTCGCACACATAAGAAACGGGGAGAGAAGCGCTTTAGGTGCCTTAGTGTTTCTTCGACCAGACGTTCAACACAGCACCACAAGCTGGGCGACAAGAAGGGCACGTGAAGCAAACGCTTTTTGCTGGCCCATTTTGCTGTGCCACGCTCTTCTGCGGCTCTTCAGAGCTTGACAAACTCCAACGCACCTGCTGCTGCTGCTGCTGCTGCTGCTGCTTGTGCTTCCAGCTGACAAGGAGCACAGCGATCTGGCAGCAGGTTTCAGGTTGTGCAAAAGAAGAGCTTGGTGATTTGAATGTACTGCAGATCCGTGTTTGTGCAAGTTGCAGGGGCAAGCTCCTGACAAAGGTGGTCGCCTGGCACACTTTCCCCTTTGCCAGCTGCAGTGGAAATGCTTTCGGCTGACATTCGCACCAAGAGAGGCAGATTGCAGGCCTCCGGACCACGGAGAAGGTAACTGCATGAAGCGGGGGGTGGCGAGAGTGTCTTTTGGCAGAAGCGGCGTTCTGGAGCGCTTGGCAGCCGGCGCAACGAGCGATGTGTGCGAGAAGCCGCCGCTTCGCATCCGAGAGGGTGATAGCGCGAGCGCTGCCAAAAGGCGAGGAAGGAAGCCGCTTAGCGGCCGGCTTGTGCGCGGAGCTTGCGGACTGCGAGAGGAACGTGACTGCCTCTCAGCCGCCTGCTGAATTGACCTTAGCTGTCGCCTGGAAGATGAACAGCGGCGGCTTCCTTGTGGTGCTTGCCTATGCCTCTTGTTGCTCTCTGCGGGAACTCTTGCGCTTTCCTTTAGGCACCGGGGTGCAGAGAAACAGCTTGTGGTGCGCATAAGCCTGCCGCACGGAATATGTAAGAAATTGCTGATCTCCACCGTTTCCCACCATGCGCCACAGCTGCGCGTCCCGTGTTCAAGCAACGACAGCATGCCCAGCTCTGTGTGACTGAGAAGAAGCAGATGTTGTTCTTGCAATTCTCTACGCGCCTCTCAGAAGCCCGCTGCTCTGGCACTCGATCAGAGCTGGCTTTCGGCTTTGCCGCTTTTCCAGGCATTTCCTGCACACGGCCAGCGCATCTTGTACACCTTTTGTCCTCAGCTCGAGCTGCCAAAACACTTTTTCTTCTTCAGCGTGCGGAACAATTTCGTGCAGCTCTCGCACACATAAGAAACGGGGAGAGAAGCGCTTTAGGTGCCTTAGTGTTTCTTCGACCAGACGTTCAACCCAGCACCACAAGGTGGGCGACAAGAAGGGCACGTGAAGCAAACGCTTTTTGCTGGCCCATTTTGCTGTGCCACGCTCTTCTGCGGCTCTTCAGAGCTTGACAGACTCCAACGCACCTGCTGCTGCTGCTGCTGCTGCTGCTGCTTGTGCTTCCAGCTGACAAGGAGCACAGCGATCTGGCAGCAGGTTTCAGGTTATGCAAAAGAAGAGCTTGGTGATTTGAATGTACTGCAGATCCGTGTTTGTGCAAGTTGCAGGGGCAAGCTCCTGACAAAGGTAGTCAGTCGCCTGGCACACTTTCCCCTTTGCCAGCTGCAGTGGAAATGCTTTCGGCTGACATTCGCACCAAGAGAGGCAGATTGCGGGCCTCCGGACCACCGAGAAGGTAACTGCATGAAGCGGGGGGTGGCGGGAGAGTCTTTTGGCAGAAGCGGCGTTTTGGAGCGCTTGGCAGCCGGCGCAACGAGCGATGTGTGCGAGAAGCCGCCGCTTCGCATCCGAGAGGGTGATAGCGCGAGCGCTGCCAAAAGGCGAGGAAGGAAGCCGCTTAGCGGCCGGCTTGTGCGCGGAGCTTGCGGACTGCGAGAGGAACGTGACTGCCTCTCAGCCGCCTGCTGAATTGACCTTAGCTGTCGCCTGGAAGATGAACAGCGGCGGCTTCCTTGTGGTGCTTGCCTATGCCTCTTGTTGCTCTCTGCGGGAACTCTTGCGCTTTCCTTTAGGCACTGGGGTGCAGAGAAACAGCTTGTGGTGCGCATAAGCCTGCCGCACGGAATATATAAGAAATTGCTGATCTCCACCGTTTCCCACTATGCGCCACAGCTGCGCGTCCCGTGTTCAAGCAACGACAGCATGCCCAGCTCTGTGTGACTGAGAAGAAGCAGATGTTGTTCTTGCAATTCTCTACACGCCTCTCAGAAGCCCGCTGCTCTGGCACTCGATCAGAGCTGGCTTTCGGCTTTGCCGCTTTTCCAGGCATTTCCTGCACATGGCCAGCGCATCTTGTGCACCTTTTGTCCTCAGCTCGAGCTGCCAAGACACTTTCTCTTCTTCAGCGCGCGGAACACTTTCATGCAGCTCTCGCACACATAAGAAACGGGGAGAGAAACACTTTAGGTGCCTTAGTGTTTCTTCGACCAGATGTTCAACCCAGCACCACAAGCTGGGCGACAAGAAGGGCACGTGAAGCAAACGCTTTTTGCTGGCCCATTTTGCTGTGCCACGCTCTTCTGCGGCTCTTCAGAGCTTGACAAACTCCAACGCACCTGCTGCTGCTGCTGCTGCTGCTGCTGCTGCTGCTGCTTGTGCTTCCAGCTGACAAGGAGCACAGCGATCTGGCAGCAGGTTTCAGGTTATGCAAAAGAAGAGCTTGGTGATTTGAATGTACTGCAGATCCGTGTTTGTGCAAGTTGCAGGGGCAAGCTCCTGACAAAGGTAGTCAGTCGCCTGGCACACTTTCCCCTTTGCCAGCTGCAGTGGAAATGCTTTCGGCTGACATTCGCACCAAGAGAGGCAGATTGCGGGCCTCCGGACCACCGAGAAGGTAACTGCATGAAGCGGGGGGTGGCGGGAGAGTCTTTTGGCAGAAGCGGCGTTCTGGAGCGCTTGGCAGCCGGCGCAACGAGCGATGTGTGCGAGAAGACGCCGCTTCGCATCCGAGAGGGTGATAGCGCGAGCGCTGCCAAAAGGCGAGGAAGGAAGCCGCTTAGCGGCCGGCTTGTGCGCGGAGCTTGCGGACTGCGAGAGGAACGTGACTGCCTCTCAGCCGCCTGCTGAATTGACCTTAGCTGTCGCCTGGAAGATGAACAGCGGCGGCTTCCTTGTGCTGCTTGCCTATGCCTCTTGTTGCTCTCTGCGTGAACTCTTGCGCTTTCCTTTAGGCACCGGGGGTGCAGAGAAACAGCTTGTGGTGCGCATAAGCCTGCCGCACGGAATATGTAAGAAATTACTGATCTCCACCTTTTCCCACCATGCGCCACAGCTGCGCGTCCCGTGTTCAAGCAACGATAGGATGCCCAGCTCTGTGTGACTGAGAAGAAGCAGATGTTGTTCTTGCAATTCTTTACACGCTTCTCAGAAGCCCGCTACTCTGGCACTCGATCAGAGCTGGCTTTCGGCTTTGCCGCTTTTCCAGGCGTGTCCTGCACACGGCCAGCTCATCTTGTACACCTTTTGTCCTCAGCTCGAGCTGCCAAAACACTTTTTCTTCTTCAGCGTGCGGAACAATTTCGTGCAGCTCTCGCACACATAAGAAACGGGGAGAGAAGCGCTTTAGGTGCCTTAGTGTTTCTTCGACCAGACGTTCAACACAGCACCACAAGCTGGGCGACAAGAAGGGCACGTGAAGCAAACGCTTTTTGCTGTCCCATTTTGCTGTGCCACGCTCTTCTGCGGCTCTTCAGAGCTTGACAAACTCCAACGCACCTGCTGCTGCTGCTGCTGCTGCTGCTGCTTGTGCTTCCAGCTGACAAGGAGCACAGCGATCTGGCAGCAGGTTTCAGGTTGTGCAAAAGAAGAGCTTGGTGATTTGAATGTACTGCAGATCCGTGTTTGTGCAAGTTGCAGGGGCAAGCTCCTGACAAAGGTGGTCGCCTGGCACACTTTCCCCTTTGCCAGCTGCAGTGGAAATGCTTTCGGCTGACATTCGCACCAAGAGAGGCAGATTGCAGGCCTCCGGACCACGGAGAAGGTAACTGCATGAAGCGGGGGGTGGCGAGAGTGTCTTTTGGCAGAAGCGGCGTTCTGGAGCGCTTGGCAGCCGGCGCAACGAGCGATGTGTGCGAGAAGCCGCCGCTTCGCATCCGAGAGGGTGATAGCGCGAGCGCTGCCAAAAGGCGAGGAAGGAAGCCGCTTAGCGGCCGGCTTGTGCGCGGAGCTTGCGGACTGCGAGAGGAACGTGACTGCCTCTCAGCCGCCTGCTGAATTGACCTTAGCTGTCGCCTGGAAGATGAACAGCGGCGGCTTCCTTGTGGTGCTTGCCTATGCCTCTTGTTGCTCTCTGCGTGAACTCTTGTGCTTTCCTTTAGGCACCGGGGTGCAGAGAAACAGCTTGTGGTGCGCATAAGCCTGCCGCACGGAATATGTAAGAAATTGCTGATCTCCACCGTTTCCCACCATGCGCCACAGCTGCGCGTCCCGTGTTCAAGCAACGACAGCATGCCCAGCCCTGTGTGACTGAGAAGAAGCAGATGTTGTTCTTGCAATTCTCTACGCGCCTCTCAGAAGCCCGCTGCTCTGGCACTCGATCAGAGCTGGCTTTCGGCTTTGCCGCTTTTCCAGGCATTTCCTGCACATGGCCAGCGCATCTTGTGCACCTTTTGTCCTCAGCTCGAGCTGCCAAGACACTTTCTCTTCTTCAGCGCGCGGAACACTTTCATGCAGCTCTCGCACACATAAGAAACGGGGAGAGAAACACTTTAGGTGCCTTAGTGTTTCTTCGACCAGATGTTCAACCCAGCACCACAAGCTGGGCGACAAGAAGGGCACGTGAAGCAAACGCTTTTTGCTGGCCCATTTTGCTGTGCCACGCTCTTCTGCGGCTCTTCAGAGCTTGACAAACTCCAACGCACCTGCTGCTGCTGCTGCTGCTGCTGCTGCTGCTTGTGCTTCCAGCTGACAAGGAGCACAGCGATCTGGCAGCAGGTTTCAGGTTATGCAAAAGAAGAGCTTGGTGATTTGAATGTACTGCAGATCCGTGTTTGTGCAAGTTGCAGGGGCAAGCTCCTGACAAAGGTAGTCAGTCGCCTGGCACACTTTCCCCTTTGCCAGCTGCAGTGGAAATGCTTTCGGCTGACATTCGCACCAAGAGAGGCAGATTGCGGGCCTCCGGACCACCGAGAAGGTAACTGCATGAAGCGGGGGGTGGCGGGAGAGTCTTTTGGCAGAAGCGGCGTTCTGGAGCGCTTGGCAGCCGGCGCAACGAGCGATGTGTGCGAGAAGACGCCGCTTCGCATCCGAGAGGGTGATAGCGCGAGCGCTGCCAAAAGGCGAGGAAGGAAGCCGCTTAGCGGCCGGCTTGTGCGCGGAGCTTGCGGACTGCGAGAGGAACGTGACTGCCTCTCAGCCGCCTGCTGAATTGACCTTAGCTGTCGCCTGGAAGATGAACAGCGGCGGCTTCCTTGTGGTGCTTGCCTATGCCTCTTGTTGCTCTCTGCGGGAACTCTTGCGCTTTCCTTTAGGCACCGGGGTGCAGAGAAACAGCTTGTGGTGCGCATAAGCCTGCCGCACGGAATATGTAAGAAATTGCTGATCTCCACCGTTTCCCACCATGCGCCACAGCTGCGCGTCCCGTGTTCAAGCAACGACAGCATGCCCAGCCCTGTGTGACTGAGAAGAAGCAGATGTTGTTCTTGCAATTCTCTACGCGCCTCTCAGAAGCCCGCTGCTCTGGCACTCGATCAGAGCTGGCTTTCGGCTTTGCCGCTTTTCCAGGCATTTCCTGCACATGGCCAGCGCATCTTGTGCACCTTTTGTCCTCAGCTCGAGCTGCCAAGACACTTTCTCTTCTTCAGCGCGCGGAACACTTTCATGCAGCTCTCGCACACATAAGAAACGGGGAGAGAAGCGCTTTAGGTGCCTTAGTGTTTCTTCGACCAGACGTTCAACCCAGCACCACAAGCTGGGCGACAAGAAGGGCACGTGAAGCAAACGCTTTTTGCTGGCCCATTTTGCTGTGCCACGCTCTTCTGCGGCTCTTCAGAGCTTGACAAACTCCAACGCACCTGCTGCTGCTGCTGCTGCTGCTGCTGCTGCTTGTGCTTCCAGCTGACAAGGAGCACAGCGATCTGGCAGCAGGTTTCAGGTTGTGCAAAAGAAGAGCTTGGTGATTTGAATGTACTGCAGATCTGTGTTTGTGCAAGTTGCAGGGGCAAGCTCCTGACAAAGGTGGTCGCCTGGCACACTTTCCCCTTTGCCAGCTGCAGTGGAAATGCTTTCGGCTGACATTCGCACCAAGAGAGGCAGATTGCGGGCCTCCGGACCACCGAGAAGGTAACTGCATGAAGCGGGGGGTGGCGGGAGTGTCTTTTGGCAGAAGCGGCGTTCTGGAGCGCTTGGCAGCCGGCGCAACGAGCGATGTGTGCGAGAAGCCGCCGCTTCGCATCCGAGAGGGTGATAGCGCGAGCGCTGCCAAAAGGCGAGGAAGGAAGCCGCTTAGCGGCCGGCTTGTGCGCGGAGCTTGCGGACTGCGAGAGGAACGTGACTGCCTCTCAGCCGCCTGCTGAATTGACCTTAGCTGTCGCCTGGAAGATGAACAGCGGCGGCTTCCTTGTGCTGCTTGCCTATGCCTCTTGTTGCTCTCTGCGTGAACTCTTGCGCTTTCCTTTAGGCACCGGGGGTGCAGAGAAACAGCTTGTGGTGCGCATAAGCCTGCCGCACGGAATATGTAAGAAATTACTGATCTCCACCTTTTCCCACCATGCGCCACAGCTGCGCGTCCCGTGTTCAAGCAACGATAGGATGCCCAGCTCTGTGTGACTGAGAAGAAGCAGATGTTGTTCTTGCAATTCTTTACACGCTTCTCAGAAGCCCGCTACTCTGGCACTCGATCAGAGCTGGCTTTCGGCTTTGCCGCTTTTCCAGGCGTGTCCTGCACACGGCCAGCGCATCTTGTACACCTTTTGTCCTCAGCTCGAGCTGCCAAAACACTTTTTCTTCTTCAGCGTGCGGAACAATTTCGTGCAGCTCTCGCACACATAAGAAACGGGGAGAGAAGCGCTTTAGGTGCCTTAGTGTTTCTGCGACCCAGACGTTCAACCCAGCACCACAAGCTGGGCGACAAGAAGGGCACGTGAAGCAAACGCTTTTTGCTGGCCCATTTTGCTGTGCCACGCTCTTCTGCGGCTCTTCAGAGCTTGACAAACTCCAACGCACCTGCTGCTGCTGCTGCTGCTGCTGCTGCTTGTGCTTCCAGCTGACAAGGAGCACAGCGATCTGGCAGCAGGTTTCAGGTTGTGCAAAAGAAGAGCTTGGTGATTTGAATGTACTGCAGATCCGTGTTTGTGCAAGTTGCAGGGGCAAGCTCCTGACAAAGGTGGTCGCCTGGCACACTTTCCCCTTTGCCAGCTGCAGTGGAAATGCTTTCGGCTGACATTCGCACCAAGAGAGGCAGATTGCGGGCCTCCGGACCACCGAGAAGATAACTGCATGAAGCGGTGGGTGGCGGGAGAGTCTTTTGGCAGAAGCGGCGTTCTGGAGCGTTTGGCAGCCGGCGCAACGAGCGATGTGTGCGAGAAGACGCCGCTTTGCATCCGAGAGGGTGATAGCGCGAGCGCTGCCAAAAGGCGAGGAAGGAAGCCGCTTAGCGGCCGGCTTGTGCGCGGAGCTTGTGGACTGCGAGAGGAACGTGACTGCCTCTCACCCCCCTGCTGAATTGACCTTAGCTGTCACCTGGAAGATGAACAGCGGCGGCTTCCTTGTGGTGCTTGCCTATGCCTCTTGTTGCTCTCTGCGGGAACTCTTGCGCTTTCCTTTAGGCACCGGGGTGCAGAGAAACAGCTTGTGGTGCGCATAAGCCTGCCGCACGGAATATGTAAGAAATTGCTGATCTCCACCGTTTCCCACCATGCGCCACAGCTGCGCGTCCCGTGTTCAAGCAACGACAGCATGCCCAGCCCTGTGTGACTGAGAAGAAGCAGATGTTGTTCTTGCAATTCTCTACGCGCCTCTCAGAAGCCCGCTGCTCTGGCACTCGATCAGAGCTGGCTTTCGGCTTTGCCGCTTTTCCAGGCATTTCCTGCACATGGCCAGCGCATCTTGTGCACCTTTTGTCCTCAGCTCGAGCTGCCAAGACACTTTCTCTTCTTCAGCGTGCGGAACACTTTCATGCAGCTCTCGCACACATAAGAAACGGGGAGAGAAACACTTTAGGTGCCTTAGTGTTTCTTCGACCAGATGTTCAACCCAGCACCACAAGCTGGGCGACAAGAAGGGCACGTGAAGCAAACGCTTTTTGCTGGCCCATTTTGCTGTGCCACGCTCTTCTGCGGCTCTTCAGAGCTTGACAAACTCCAACGCACCTGCTGCTGCTGCTGCTGCTGCTGCTGCTGCTTGTGCTTCCAGCTGACAAGGAGCACAGCGATCTGGCAGCAGGTTTCAGGTTATGCAAAAGAAGAGCTTGGTGATTTGAATGTACTGCAGATCCGTGTTTGTGCAAGTTGCAGGGGCAAGCTCCTGACAAAGGTAGTCAGTCGCCTGGCACACTTTCCCCTTTGCCAGCTGCAGTGGAAATGCTTTCGGCTGACATTCGCACCAAGAGAGGCAGATTGCGGGACTCCGGACCACCGAGAAGGTAACTGCATGAAGCGGGGGGTGGCGGGAGAGTCTTTTGGCAGAAGCGGCGTTCTGGAGCGCTTGGCAGCCGGCGCAACGAGCGATGTGTGCGAGAAGACGCCGCTTCGCATCCGAGAGGGTGATAGCGCGAGCGCTGCCAAAAGGCGAGGAAGGAAGCCGCTTAGCGGCCGGCTTGTGCGCGGAGCTTGCGGACTGCGAGAGGAACGTGACTGCCTCTCAGCCGCCTGCTGAATTGACCTTAGCTGTCGCCTGGAAGATGAACAGCGGCGGCTTCCTTGTGGTGCTTGCCTATGCCTCTTGTTGCTCTCTGCGGGAACTCTTGCGCTTTCCTTTAGGCACCGGGGTGCAGAGAAACAGCTTGTGGTGCGCATAAGCCTGCCGCACGGAATATGTAAGAAATTGCTGATCTCCACCGTTTCCCACCATGCGCCACAGCTGCGCGTCCCGTGTTCAAGCAACGACAGCATGCCCAGCTCTGTGTGACTGAGAAGAAGCAGATGTTGTTCTTGCAATTCTCTACGCGCCTCTCAGAAGCCCGCTGCTCTGGCACTCGATCAGAGCTGGCTTTCGGCTTTGCCGCTTTTCCAGGCATTTCCTGCACACGGCCAGCGCATCTTGTACACCTTTTGTCCTCAGCTCGAGCTGCCAAAACACTTTTTCTTCTTCAGCGTGCGGAACAATTTCGTGCAGCTCTCGCACACATAAGAAACGGGGAGAGAAGCGCTTTAGGTGCCTTAGTGTTTCTTCGACCAGACGTTCAACCCAGCACCACAAGCTGGGCGA
Organism: Cyanistes caeruleus; assembly: GCF_971803275.1. Classification (NCBI taxonomy): domain Eukaryota; kingdom Metazoa; phylum Chordata; class Aves; order Passeriformes; family Paridae; genus Cyanistes; species Cyanistes caeruleus. Next base: position 5,753,750 of record NC_141722.1, read on the forward strand.
CAAGAAGGGCACGTGAAGCAAACGCTTTTTGCTGGCCCATTTTGCTGTGCCACGCTCTTCTGCGGCTCTTCAGAGCTTGACAGACTCCAACGCACCTGCTGCTGCTGCTGCTGCTGCTGCTGCTGCTGCTTGTGCTTCCAGCTGACAAGGAGCACAGCGATCTGGCAGCAGGTTTCAGGTTATGCAAAAGAAGAGCTTGGTGATTTGAATGTACTGCAGATCCGTGTTTGTGCAAGTTGCAGGGGCAAGCTCCTGACAAAGGTAGTCAGTCGCCTGGCACACTTTCCCCTTTGCCAGCTGCAGTGGAAATGCTTTCGGCTGACATTCGCACCAAGAGAGGCAGATTGCGGGCCTCCGGACCACCGAGAAGGTAACTGCATGAAGCGGGGGGTGGCGGGAGAGTCTTTTGGCAGAAGCGGCGTTTTGGAGCGCTTGGCAGCCGGCGCAACGAGCGATGTGTGCGAGAAGCCGCCGCTTCGCATCCGAGAGGGTGATAGCGCGAGCGCTGCCAAAAGGCGAGGAAGGAAGCCGCTTAGCGGCCGGCTTGTGCGCGGAGCTTGCGGACTGCGAGAGGAACGTGACTGCCTCTCAGCCGCCTGCTGAATTGACCTTAGCTGTCGCCTGGAAGATGAACAGCGGCGGCTTCCTTGTGGTGCTTGCCTATGCCTCTTGTTGCTCTCTGCGGGAACTCTTGCGCTTTCCTTTAGGCACTGGGGTGCAGAGAAACAGCTTGTGGTGCGCATAAGCCTGCCGCACGGAATATATAAGAAATTGCTGATCTCCACCGTTTCCCACTATGCGCCACAGCTGCGCGTCCCGTGTTCAAGCAACGACAGCATGCCCAGCTCTGTGTGACTGAGAAGAAGCAGATGTTGTTCTTGCAATTCTCTACACGCCTCTCAGAAGCCCGCTGCTCTGGCACTCGATCAGAGCTGGCTTTCGGCTTTGCCGCTTTTCCAGGCATTTCCTGCACATGGCCAGCGCATCTTGTGCACCTTTTGTCCTCAGCTCGAGCTGCCAAGACACTTTCTCTTCTTCAGCGCGCGGAACACTTTCATGCAGCTCTCGCACACATAAGAAACGGGGAGAGAAACACTTTAGGTGCCTTAGTGTTTCTTCGACCAGATGTTCAACCCAGCACCACAAGCTGGGCGACAAGAAGGGCACGTGAAGCAAACGCTTTTTGCTGGCCCATTTTGCTGTGCCACGCTCTTCTGCGGCTCTTCAGAGCTTGACAAACTCCAACGCACCTGCTGCTGCTGCTGCTGCTGCTGCTGCTGCTGCTGCTGCTTGTGCTTCCAGCTGACAAGGAGCACAGCGATCTGGCAGCAGGTTTCAGGTTATGCAAAAGAAGAGCTTGGTGATTTGAATGTACTGCAGATCCGTGTTTGTGCAAGTTGCAGGGGCAAGCTCCTGACAAAGGTAGTCAGTCGCCTGGCACACTTTCCCCTTTGCCAGCTGCAGTGGAAATGCTTTCGGCTGACATTCGCACCAAGAGAGGCAGATTGCGGGCCTCCGGACCACCGAGAAGGTAACTGCATGAAGCGGGGGGTGGCGGGAGAGTCTTTTGGCAGAAGCGGCGTTCTGGAGCGCTTGGCAGCCGGCGCAACGAGCGATGTGTGCGAGAAGACGCCGCTTCGCATCCGAGAGGGTGATAGCGCGAGCGCTGCCAAAAGGCGAGGAAGGAAGCCGCTTAGCGGCCGGCTTGTGCGCGGAGCTTGCGGACTGCGAGAGGAACGTGACTGCCTCTCAGCCGCCTGCTGAATTGACCTTAGCTGTCGCCTGGAAGATGAACAGCGGCGGCTTCCTTGTGCTGCTTGCCTATGCCTCTTGTTGCTCTCTGCGTGAACTCTTGCGCTTTCCTTTAGGCACCGGGGGTGCAGAGAAACAGCTTGTGGTGCGCATAAGCCTGCCGCACGGAATATGTAAGAAATTACTGATCTCCACCTTTTCCCACCATGCGCCACAGCTGCGCGTCCCGTGTTCAAGCAACGATAGGATGCCCAGCTCTGTGTGACTGAGAAGAAGCAGATGTTGTTCTTGCAATTCTTTACACGCTTCTCAGAAGCCCGCTACTCTGGCACTCGATCAGAGCTGGCTTTCGGCTTTGCCGCTTTTCCAGGCGTGTCCTGCACACGGCCAGCTCATCTTGTACACCTTTTGTCCTCAGCTCGAGCTGCCAAAACACTTTTTCTTCTTCAGCGTGCGGAACAATTTCGTGCAGCTCTCGCACACATAAGAAACGGGGAGAGAAGCGCTTTAGGTGCCTTAGTGTTTCTTCGACCAGACGTTCAACACAGCACCACAAGCTGGGCGACAAGAAGGGCACGTGAAGCAAACGCTTTTTGCTGGCCCATTTTGCTGTGCCACGCTCTTCTGCGGCTCTTCAGAGCTTGACAAACTCCAACGCACCTGCTGCTGCTGCTGCTGCTGCTGCTGCTTGTGCTTCCAGCTGACAAGGAGCACAGCGATCTGGCAGCAGGTTTCAGGTTGTGCAAAAGAAGAGCTTGGTGATTTGAATGTACTGCAGATCCGTGTTTGTGCAAGTTGCAGGGGCAAGCTCCTGACAAAGGTGGTCGCCTGGCACACTTTCCCCTTTGCCAGCTGCAGTGGAAATGCTTTCGGCTGACATTCGCACCAAGAGAGGCAGATTGCAGGCCTCCGGACCACGGAGAAGGTAACTGCATGAAGCGGGGGGTGGCGAGAGTGTCTTTTGGCAGAAGCGGCGTTCTGGAGCGCTTGGCAGCCGGCGCAACGAGCGATGTGTGCGAGAAGCCGCCGCTTCGCATCCGAGAGGGTGATAGCGCGAGCGCTGCCAAAAGGCGAGGAAGGAAGCCGCTTAGCGGCCGGCTTGTGCGCGGAGCTTGCGGACTGCGAGAGGAACGTGACTGCCTCTCAGCCGCCTGCTGAATTGACCTTAGCTGTCGCCTGGAAGATGAACAGCGGCGGCTTCCTTGTGGTGCTTGCCTATGCCTCTTGTTGCTCTCTGCGGGAACTCTTGCGCTTTCCTTTAGGCACCGGGGTGCAGAGAAACAGCTTGTGGTGCGCATAAGCCTGCCGCACGGAATATGTAAGAAATTGCTGATCTCCACCGTTTCCCACCATGCGCCACAGCTGCGCGTCCCGTGTTCAAGCAACGACAGCATGCCCAGCTCTGTGTGACTGAGAAGAAGCAGATGTTGTTCTTGCAATTCTCTACGCGCCTCTCAGAAGCCCGCTGCTCTGGCACTCGATCAGAGCTGGCTTTCGGCTTTGCCGCTTTTCCAGGCATTTCCTGCACACGGCCAGCGCATCTTGTACACCTTTTGTCCTCAGCTCGAGCTGCCAAAACACTTTTTCTTCTTCAGCGTGCGGAACAATTTCGTGCAGCTCTCGCACACATAAGAAACGGGGAGAGAAGCGCTTTAGGTGCCTTAGTGTTTCTTCGACCAGACGTTCAACCCAGCACCACAAGGTGGGCGACAAGAAGGGCACGTGAAGCAAACGCTTTTTGCTGGCCCATTTTGCTGTGCCACGCTCTTCTGCGGCTCTTCAGAGCTTGACAGACTCCAACGCACCTGCTGCTGCTGCTGCTGCTGCTGCTGCTTGTGCTTCCAGCTGACAAGGAGCACAGCGATCTGGCAGCAGGTTTCAGGTTATGCAAAAGAAGAGCTTGGTGATTTGAATGTACTGCAGATCCGTGTTTGTGCAAGTTGCAGGGGCAAGCTCCTGACAAAGGTAGTCAGTCGCCTGGCACACTTTCCCCTTTGCCAGCTGCAGTGGAAATGCTTTCGGCTGACATTCGCACCAAGAGAGGCAGATTGCGGGCCTCCGGACCACCGAGAAGGTAACTGCATGAAGCGGGGGGTGGCGGGAGAGTCTTTTGGCAGAAGCGGCGTTTTGGAGCGCTTGGCAGCCGGCGCAACGAGCGATGTGTGCGAGAAGCCGCCGCTTCGCATCCGAGAGGGTGATAGCGCGAGCGCTGCCAAAAGGCGAGGAAGGAAGCCGCTTAGCGGCCGGCTTGTGCGCGGAGCTTGCGGACTGCGAGAGGAACGTGACTGCCTCTCAGCCGCCTGCTGAATTGACCTTAGCTGTCGCCTGGAAGATGAACAGCGGCGGCTTCCTTGTGGTGCTTGCCTATGCCTCTTGTTGCTCTCTGCGGGAACTCTTGCGGTTTCCTTTAGGCACTGGGGTGCAGAGAAACAGCTTGTGGTGCGCATAAGCCTGCCGCACGGAATATATAAGAAATTGCTGATCTCCACCGTTTCCCACTATGCGCCACAGCTGCGCGTCCCGTGTTCAAGCAACGACAGCATGCCCAGCTCTGTGTGACTGAGAAGAAGCAGATGTTGTTCTTGCAATTCTCTACACGCCTCTCAGAAGCCCGCTGCTCTGGCACTCGATCAGAGCTGGCTTTCGGCTTTGCCGCTTTTCCAGGCATTTCCTGCACATGGCCAGCGCATCTTGTGCACCTTTTGTCCTCAGCTCGAGCTGCCAAGACACTTTCTCTTCTTCAGCGCGCGGAACACTTTCATGCAGCTCTCGCACACATAAGAAACGGGGAGAGAAACACTTTAGGTGCCTTAGTGTTTCTTCGACCAGATGTTCAACCCAGCACCACAAGCTGGGCGACAAGAAGGGCACGTGAAGCAAACGCTTTTTGCTGGCCCATTTTGCTGTGCCACGCTCTTCTGCGGCTCTTCAGAGCTTGACAAACTCCAACGCACCTGCTGCTGCTGCTGCTGCTGCTGCTGCTGCTGCTGCTGCTTGTGCTTCCAGCTGACAAGGAGCACAGCGATCTGGCAGCAGGTTTCAGGTTATGCAAAAGAAGAGCTTGGTGATTTGAATGTACTGCAGATCCGTGTTTGTGCAAGTTGCAGGGGCAAGCTCCTGACAAAGGTAGTCAGTCGCCTGGCACACTTTCCCCTTTGCCAGCTGCAGTGGAAATGCTTTCGGCTGACATTCGCACCAAGAGAGGCAGATTGCGGGCCTCCGGACCACCGAGAAGGTAACTGCATGAAGCGGGGGGTGGCGGGAGAGTCTTTTGGCAGAAGCGGCGTTCTGGAGCGCTTGGCAGCCGGCGCAACGAGCGATGTGTGCGAGAAGACGCCGCTTCGCATCCGAGAGGGTGATAGCGCGAGCGCTGCCAAAAGGCGAGGAAGGAAGCCGCTTAGCGGCCGGCTTGTGCGCGGAGCTTGCGGACTGCGAGAGGAACGTGACTGCCTCTCAGCCGCCTGCTGAATTGACCTTAGCTGTCGCCTGGAAGATGAACAGCGGCGGCTTCCTTGTGCTGCTTGCCTATGCCTCTTGTTGCTCTCTGCGTGAACTCTTGCGCTTTCCTTTAGGCACCGGGGGTGCAGAGAAACAGCTTGTGGTGCGCATAAGCCTGCCGCACGGAATATGTAAGAAATTACTGATCTCCACCTTTTCCCACCATGCGCCACAGCTGCGCGTCCCGTGTTCAAGCAACGATAGGATGCCCAGCTCTGTGTGACTGAGAAGAAGCAGATGTTGTTCTTGCAATTCTTTACACGCTTCTCAGAAGCCCGCTACTCTGGCACTCGATCAGAGCTGGCTTTCGGCTTTGCCGCTTTTCCAGGCGTGTCCTGCACACGGCCAGCTCATCTTGTACACCTTTTGTCCTCAGCTCGAGCTGCCAAAACACTTTTTCTTCTTCAGCGTGCGGAACAATTTCGTGCAGCTCTCGCACACATAAGAAACGGGGAGAGAAGCGCTTTAGGTGCCTTAGTGTTTCTTCGACCAGACGTTCAACACAGCACCACAAGCTGGGCGACAAGAAGGGCACGTGAAGCAAACGCTTTTTGCTGTCCCATTTTGCTGTGCCACGCTCTTCTGCGGCTCTTCAGAGCTTGACAAACTCCAACGCACCTGCTGCTGCTGCTGCTGCTGCTGCTGCTTGTGCTTCCAGCTGACAAGGAGCACAGCGATCTGGCAGCAGGTTTCAGGTTGTGCAAAAGAAGAGCTTGGTGATTTGAATGTACTGCAGATCCGTGTTTGTGCAAGTTGCAGGGGCAAGCTCCTGACAAAGGTGGTCGCCTGGCACACTTTCCCCTTTGCCAGCTGCAGTGGAAATGCTTTCGGCTGACATTCGCACCAAGAGAGGCAGATTGCAGGCCTCCGGACCACGGAGAAGGTAACTGCATGAAGCGGGGGGTGGCGAGAGTGTCTTTTGGCAGAAGCGGCGTTCTGGAGCGCTTGGCAGCCGGCGCAACGAGCGATGTGTGCGAGAAGCCGCCGCTTCGCATCCGAGAGGGTGATAGCGCGAGCGCTGCCAAAAGGCGAGGAAGGAAGCCGCTTAGCGGCCGGCTTGTGCGCGGAGCTTGCGGACTGCGAGAGGAACGTGACTGCCTCTCAGCCGCCTGCTGAATTGACCTTAGCTGTCGCCTGGAAGATGAACAGCGGCGGCTTCCTTGTGGTGCTTGCCTATGCCTCTTGTTGCTCTCTGCGTGAACTCTTGTGCTTTCCTTTAGGCACCGGGGTGCAGAGAAACAGCTTGTGGTGCGCATAAGCCTGCCGCACGGAATATGTAAGAAATTGCTGATCTCCACCGTTTCCCACCATGCGCCACAGCTGCGCGTCCCGTGTTCAAGCAACGACAGCATGCCCAGCCCTGTGTGACTGAGAAGAAGCAGATGTTGTTCTTGCAATTCTCTACGCGCCTCTCAGAAGCCCGCTGCTCTGGCACTCGATCAGAGCTGGCTTTCGGCTTTGCCGCTTTTCCAGGCATTTCCTGCACATGGCCAGCGCATCTTGTGCACCTTTTGTCCTCAGCTCGAGCTGCCAAGACACTTTCTCTTCTTCAGCGCGCGGAACACTTTCATGCAGCTCTCGCACACATAAGAAACGGGGAGAGAAACACTTTAGGTGCCTTAGTGTTTCTTCGACCAGATGTTCAACCCAGCACCACAAGCTGGGCGACAAGAAGGGCACGTGAAGCAAACGCTTTTTGCTGGCCCATTTTGCTGTGCCACGCTCTTCTGCGGCTCTTCAGAGCTTGACAAACTCCAACGCACCTGCTGCTGCTGCTGCTGCTGCTGCTGCTGCTTGTGCTTCCAGCTGACAAGGAGCACAGCGATCTGGCAGCAGGTTTCAGGTTATGCAAAAGAAGAGCTTGGTGATTTGAATGTACTGCAGATCCGTGTTTGTGCAAGTTGCAGGGGCAAGCTCCTGACAAAGGTAGTCAGTCGCCTGGCACACTTTCCCCTTTGCCAGCTGCAGTGGAAATGCTTTCGGCTGACATTCGCACCAAGAGAGGCAGATTGCGGGCCTCCGGACCACCGAGAAGGTAACTGCATGAAGCGGGGGGTGGCGGGAGAGTCTTTTGGCAGAAGCGGCGTTCTGGAGCGCTTGGCAGCCGGCGCAACGAGCGATGTGTGCGAGAAGACGCCGCTTCGCATCCGAGAGGGTGATAGCGCGAGCGCTGCCAAAAGGCGAGGAAGGAAGCCGCTTAGCGGCCGGCTTGTGCGCGGAGCTTGCGGACTGCGAGAGGAACGTGACTGCCTCTCAGCCGCCTGCTGAATTGACCTTAGCTGTCGCCTGGAAGATGAACAGCGGCGGCTTCCTTGTGGTGCTTGCCTATGCCTCTTGTTGCTCTCTGCGGGAACTCTTGCGCTTTCCTTTAGGCACCGGGGTGCAGAGAAACAGCTTGTGGTGCGCATAAGCCTGCCGCACGGAATATGTAAGAAATTGCTGATCTCCACCGTTTCCCACCATGCGCCACAGCTGCGCGTCCCGTGTTCAAGCAACGACAGCATGCCCAGCCCTGTGTGACTGAGAAGAAGCAGATGTTGTTCTTGCAATTCTCTACGCGCCTCTCAGAAGCCCGCTGCTCTGGCACTCGATCAGAGCTGGCTTTCGGCTTTGCCGCTTTTCCAGGCATTTCCTGCACATGGCCAGCGCATCTTGTGCACCTTTTGTCCTCAGCTCGAGCTGCCAAGACACTTTCTCTTCTTCAGCGCGCGGAACACTTTCATGCAGCTCTCGCACACATAAGAAACGGGGAGAGAAGCGCTTTAGGTGCCTTAGTGTTTCTTCGACCAGACGTTCAACCCAGCACCACAAGCTGGGCGACAAGAAGGGCACGTGAAGCAAACGCTTTTTGCTGGCCCATTTTGCTGTGCCACGCTCTTCTGCGGCTCTTCAGAGCTTGACAAACTCCAACGCACCTGCTGCTGCTGCTGCTGCTGCTGCTGCTGCTTGTGCTTCCAGCTGACAAGGAGCACAGCGATCTGGCAGCAGGTTTCAGGTTGTGCAAAAGAAGAGCTTGGTGATTTGAATGTACTGCAGATCTGTGTTTGTGCAAGTTGCAGGGGCAAGCTCCTGACAAAGGTGGTCGCCTGGCACACTTTCCCCTTTGCCAGCTGCAGTGGAAATGCTTTCGGCTGACATTCGCACCAAGAGAGGCAGATTGCGGGCCTCCGGACCACCGAGAAGGTAACTGCATGAAGCGGGGGGTGGCGGGAGTGTCTTTTGGCAGAAGCGGCGTTCTGGAGCGCTTGGCAGCCGGCGCAACGAGCGATGTGTGCGAGAAGCCGCCGCTTCGCATCCGAGAGGGTGATAGCGCGAGCGCTGCCAAAAGGCGAGGAAGGAAGCCGCTTAGCGGCCGGCTTGTGCGCGGAGCTTGCGGACTGCGAGAGGAACGTGACTGCCTCTCAGCCGCCTGCTGAATTGACCTTAGCTGTCGCCTGGAAGATGAACAGCGGCGGCTTCCTTGTGCTGCTTGCCTATGCCTCTTGTTGCTCTCTGCGTGAACTCTTGCGGTTTCCTTTAGGCACCGGGGGTGCAGAGAAACAGCTTGTGGTGCGCATAAGCCTGCCGCACGGAATATGTAAGAAATTACTGATCTCCACCTTTTCCCACCATGCGCCACAGCTGCGCGTCCCGTGTTCAAGCAACGATAGGATGCCCAGCTCTGTGTGACTGAGAAGAAGCAGATGTTGTTCTTGCAATTCTTTACACGCTTCTCAGAAGCCCGCTACTCTGGCACTCGATCAGAGCTGGCTTTCGGCTTTGCCGCTTTTCCAGGCGTGTCCTGCACACGGCCAGCGCATCTTGTACACCTTTTGTCCTCAGCTCGAGCTGCCAAAACACTTTTTCTTCTTCAGCGTGCGGAACAATTTCGTGCAGCTCTCGCACACATAAGAAACGGGGAGAGAAGCGCTTTAGGTGCCTTAGTGTTTCTGCGACCCAGACGTTCAACCCAGCACCACAAGCTGGGCGACAAGAAGGGCACGTGAAGCAAACGCTTTTTGCTGGCCCATTTTGCTGTGCCACGCTCTTCTGCGGCTCTTCAGAGCTTGACAAACTCCAACGCACCTGCTGCTGCTGCTGCTGCTGCTGCTGCTTGTGCTTCCAGCTGACAAGGAGCACAGCGATCTGGCAGCAGGTTTCAGGTTGTGCAAAAGAAGAGCTTGGTGATTTGAATGTACTGCAGATCCGTGTTTGTGCAAGTTGCAGGGGCAAGCTCCTGACAAAGGTGGTCGCCTGGCACACTTTCCCCTTTGCCAGCTGCAGTGGAAATGCTTTCGGCTGACATTCGCACCAAGAGAGGCAGATTGCGGGCCTCCGGACCACCGAGAAGATAACTGCATGAAGCGGTGGGTGGCGGGAGAGTCTTTTGGCAGAAGCGGCGTTCTGGAGCGTTTGGCAGCCGGCGCAACGAGCGATGTGTGCGAGAAGACGCCGCTTTGCATCCGAGAGGGTGATAGCGCGAGCGCTGCCAAAAGGCGAGGAAGGAAGCCGCTTAGCGGCCGGCTTGTGCGCGGAGCTTGTGGACTGCGAGAGGAACGTGACTGCCTCTCACCCCCCTGCTGAATTGACCTTAGCTGTCACCTGGAAGATGAACAGCGGCGGCTTCCTTGTGGTGCTTGCCTATGCCTCTTGTTGCTCTCTGCGGGAACTCTTGCGCTTTCCTTTAGGCACCGGGGTGCAGAGAAACAGCTTGTGGTGCGCATAAGCCTGCCGCACGGAATATGTAAGAAATTGCTGATCTCCACCGTTTCCCACCATGCGCCACAGCTGCGCGTCCCGTGTTCAAGCAACGACAGCATGCCCAGCTCTGTGTGACTGAGAAGAAGCAGATGTTGTTCTTGCAATTCTTTACACGCTTCTCAGAAGCCCGCTGCTCTGGCACTCGATCAGAGCTGGCTTTCGGCTTTGCCGCTTTTCCAGGCATGTCCTGCACACGGCCAGCGCATCTTGTACACCTTTTGTCCTCAGCTCGAGCTGCCAAGACACTTTCTCTTCTTCAGCGTGCGGAACAATTTCGTGCAGCTCTCGCACACATAAGAAACGAGGAGAGAAGCGCTTTAGTTGCCTTAGTGTTTCTGCGACCCAGACGTTCAACCCAGCACCACAAGCTGGGCGACAAGAAGGGCACGTGAAGCAAACGCTTTTTGCTGGCCCATTTTGCTGTGCCACGTTCTTCTGCGGCTCTTCAGAGCTTGACAAACTCCAACGCACCTGCTGCTGCTGCTGCTGCTGCTGCTGCTTGTGCTTCCAGCTGACAAGGAGCACAGCGATCTGGCAGCAGGTTTCAGGTTGTGCAAAAGAAGAGCTTGGTGATTTGAATGTACTGCAGATCCGTGTTTGTGCAAGTTGCAGGGGCAAGCTCCTGACAAAGGTGGTCGCCTGGCACACGTTCCCCTTTGCCAGCTGCAGTAGAAATGCTTTCGGCTGACATTCGCACCAAGAGAGGCAGATTGCGGGCCTCCGGACCACCGAGAAGGTAATTGCATGAAGCGGGGGGTGGCGGGAGTGTCTTTTGGCAGAAGCGGCGTTCTGGAGCGCTTGGCAGCCGGCGCAACGAGCGATGTGTGCGAGAAGACGTTGCTTCGCATCCGAGAGGGTGAAAGCGCGAGCGCTGCCAAAAGGCGAGGAAGGAAGCCGCTTAGCGGCCGGCTTGTGCGCGGAGCTTGCGGACTGCGAGAGGAACGTGACTTCCTCTCACCCCCCTGCTGAATTGACCTTAGCTGTCGCCTGGAAGAAGAACAGCCGTGGCTTCCTTGTGCTGCTTGCCTAGGCCTCTTGTTGCTCTCTGCGGGAACTCTTGCGCTTTCCTTTAGGCACCGGGGTGCAGAGAAACAGCTTGTGGTGCGCATAAGCCTGCCGCACGGAATATGTAAGAAATTGCTGATCTCCACCGTTTCCCACCATGCGCCACAGCTGCGCGTCCCGTGTTCAAGCAACGACAGCATGCCCAGCTCTGTGTGACTGAGAAGAAGCAGATGTTGTTCTTGCAATTCTCTACGCGCCTCTCAGAAGCCCGCTGCTCTGGCACTCGATCAGAGCTGGCTTTCGGCTTTGCCGCTTTTCCAGGCATTTCCTGCACACGGCCAGCTCATCTTGTGCACCTTTTGTCCTCAGCTCGAGCTGCCAAGACACTTTCTCTTCTTCAGCGCGCGGAACACTTTCATGCAGCTCTCGCACACGTAAGAAACGGGGAGAGAAGCGCTTTAGTTGCCTTAGTATTTCTGCGACCCAGACGTTCAACCCAGAACCACAAGGTGGGTGACAAGAAGGGCACGTGAAGCAAATGCTTTTTGCTGGCCCATTTTGCTGTGCCACGCTCTTCTGCGGCTCTTCAGAGCTTGACAAACTCCAACGCACCTGCTGTTGCTGCTGCTGCTGCTGCTGCTGCTTGTGCTTCCAGCTGACAAGGAGCACAGCGATCTGGCAGCAGGTTTCAGGTTGTGCAAAAGAAGAGCTTGGTGATTTGAATGTACTGCAGATCCGTGTTTGTGCAAGTTGCAGGGGCAAGCTCCTGACAAAGGTGGTCGCCTGGCACACGTTCCCCTTTGCCAGCTGCAGTAGAAATGCTTTCGGCTGACATTCGCACCAAGAGAGGCAGATTGCGGGCCTCCGGACCACCGAGAAGGTAACTGCATGAAGCGGGGGGTGGCGGGAGTGTCTTTTGGCAGAAGCGGCGTTCTGGAGCGCTTGGCAGCCGGCGCAACGAGCGATGTGTGCGAGAAGACGCCGCTTCGCATCCGAGAGGGTGATAGCGCGAGCGCTGCCAAAAGGCGAGGAAGGAAGCCGCTTAGCGGCCGGCTTGTGCGCGGAGCTTGCGGACTGCGAGAGGAACGTGAGTGCCTCTCAGCCGCCTGCTGAATTGACCTTAGCTGTCGCCTGGAAGAAGAACAGCCGCGGCTTCCTTGTGCTGCTTGCCTATGCCTCTTGTTGCTCTCTACGGGAACTCTTGCGCTTTCCTTTAGGCACCGGGGTGCAGAGAAACAGCTTGTGGTGCGCATAAGCCTGCCGCACGGAGTATGTAATAAATTGCTGATCTCCACCGTTTCCCACCATGCGCCACAGCTGCGCGTCCCGTGTTCAAGCAACGAGAGCTTACCCAGCTCTGTGTGACTGAGAAGAAGCAGATGTTGTTCTTGCAATTCTTTACACGCTTCTCAGAAGCCCGCTGCTCTGGCACTCGATCAGAGCTGGCTTTCGGCTTTGCTGCTTTTCCAGGCGTGTCCTGCACACGGCCAGCGCATCTTGTACACCTTTTGTCCTCAGCTCAAGCTACCAAGACACTTCCACTTCTTCAGTGCGCGGAACAATTTCGTGCAGCTCTCGCACACGTATGAAACGGGAAGAGAAGCGCTTTAGTTGCCTTAGTGTTTCTTCGACCAGACGTTCAACACAGCACCACAAGCTGGGCGACAACAAGGGCACGTGAAGCAAACACTTTTTGCTGGCCCATTTTGCTGTGCCACGCTCTTCTGCAGCTCTTCAGCACTTGACAAACTCCAACGCACCTGCTGCTGCTGCTGCTGCTGCTGCTGCTGCTTGTGCTTCCAGCTGACAAGGAGCACAGCGATCTGGCAGCAGATTTCAGGTTGTGCAAAAGAAGAGCTTGGTGATTTGAATGTACTGCAGATCCGTGTTTGTGCAAGTTGCAGGGGCAAGCTCCTGACAAAGGTGGTCGCCTGGCACACTTTCCCCTTTGCCAGCTGCAGTGGAAATGCTTTCGGCTGACATTCGCACCAAGAGAGGCAGATTGCGGGCCTCCGGACCACCGAGAAGATAACTGCATGAAGCGGGGGGTGGCGGGAGAGTCTTTTGGCAGAAGCGGCGTTCTGGAGCGTTTGGCAGCCGGCGCAACGAGCGATGTGTGCGAGAAGACGCCGCTTTGCATCCGAGAGGGTGATAGCGCGAGCGCTGCCAAAAGGCGAGGAAGGAAGCCGCTTAGCGGCCGGCTTGTGCGCGGAGCTTGTGGACTGCGAGAGGAACGTGACTGCCTCTCACCCCCCTGCTGAATTGACCTTAGCTGTCACCTGGAAGATGAACAGCGGCGGCTTCCTTGTGGTGCTTGCCTATGCCTCTTGTTGCTCTCTGCGGGAACTCTTGCGCTTTCCTTTAGGCACCGGGGTGCAGAGAAACAGCTTGTGGTGCGCATAAGCCTGCCGCACGGAATATGTAAGAAATTGCTGATCTCCACCGTTTCCCACCATGCGCCACAGCTGCGCGTCCCGTGTTCAAGCAACGACAGCATGCCCAGCTCTGTGTGACTGAGAAGAAGCAGATGTTGTTCTTGCAATTCTTTACACGCTTCTCAGAAGCCCGCTGCTCTGGCACTCGATCAGAGCTGGCTTTCGGCTTTGCCGCTTTTCCAGGCATGTCCTGCACACGGCCAGCGCATCTTGTACACCTTTTGTCCTCAGCTCGAGCTGCCAAGACACTTTCTCTTCTTCAGCGTGCGGAACAATTTCGTGCAGCTCTCGCACACATAAGAAACGAGGAGAGAAGCGCTTTAGTTGCCTTAGTGTTTCTGCGACCCAGACGTTCAACCCAGCACCACAAGCTGGGCGACAAGAAGGGCACGTGAAGCAAACGCTTTTTGCTGGCCCATTTTGCTGTGCCACGTTCTTCTGCGGCTCTTCAGAGCTTGACAAACTCCAACGCACCTGCTGCTGCTGCTGCTGCTGCTGCTGCTTGTGCTTCCAGCTGACAAGGAGCACAGCGATCTGGCAGCAGGTTTCAGGTTGTGCAAAAGAAGAGCTTGGTGATTTGAATGTACTGCAGATCCGTGTTTGTGCAAGTTGCAGGGGCAAGCTCCTGACAAAGGTGGTCGCCTGGCACACGTTCCCCTTTGCCAGCTGCAGTAGAAATGCTTTCGGCTGACATTCGCACCAAGAGAGGCAGATTGCGGGCCTCCGGACCACCGAGAAGGTAATTGCATGAAGCGGGGGGTGGCGGGAGTGTCTTTTGGCAGAAGCGGCGTTCTGGAGCGCTTGGCAGCCGGCGCAACGAGCGATGTGTGCGAGAAGACGTTGCTTCGCATCCGAGAGGGTGAAAGCGCGAGCGCTGCCAAAAGGCGAGGAAGGAAGCCGCTTAGCGGCCGGCTTGTGCGCGGAGCTTGCGGACTGCGAGAGGAACGTGACTTCCTCTCACCCCCCTGCTGAATTGACCTTAGCTGTCGCCTGGAAGAAGAACAGCCGTGGCTTCCTTGTGCTGCTTGCCTATGCCTCTTGTTGCTCTCTGCGGGAACTCTTGCGCTTTCCTTTAGGCACCGGGGTGCAGAGAAACAGCTTGTGGTGCGCATAAGCCTGCCGCACGGAATATGTAAGAAATTGCTGATCTCCACCGTTTCCCACCATGCGCCACAGCTGCGCGTCCCGTGTTCAAGCAACGACAGCATGCCCAGCTCTGTGTGACTGAGAAGAAGCAGATGTTGTTCTTGCAATTCTTTACACGCTTCTCAGAAGCCCGCTGCTCTGGTACTCGATCAGAGCTGGCTTTCGGCTTTGCCGCTTTTCCAGGCGTGTCCTGCACACGGCCAGCGCATCTTGTACACCTTTTGTCCTCAGCTCGAGGTGCCAAGACACTTTCTCTTCTTCAGCGTGCGGAACAATTTCGTGCAGCTCTCGCACACATAAGAAACGAAGAGAGAAGCGCTTTAGTTGCCTTAGTGTTTCTGCGACCCAGACGTTCAACCCAGCACCACAAGCTGGGCGACATGAAGGGCACGTGAAGCAAACGCTTTTTGCTGGCCCATTTTGCTGTGCCACGTTCTTCTGCGGCTCTTCAGAGCTTGACAAACTCCAACGCACCTGCTGCTGCTGCTGCTGCTGCTGCTTGTGCTTCCAGCTGACAAGGAGCACAGCGATCTGGCAGCAGGTTTCAGGTTGTGCAAAAGAAGAGCTTGGTGATTTGAATGTACTGCAGATCCGTGTTTGTGCAAGTTGCAGGGGCAAGCTCCTGACAAAGGTGGTCGCCTGGCACACTTTCCCCTTTGCCAGCTGCAGTGGAAATGCTTTCGGCTGACATTCGCACCAAGAGAGGCAGATTGCGAGCCTCCGGACCACCGAGAAGGTAACTGCATGAAGCGGGGGGTGGCGGGAGTGTCTTTTGGCAGAAGCGGCGTTCTGGAGCGCTTGGCAGCCGGCGCAACGAGCGATGTGTGCGAGAAGACGCCGCTTCGCATCCGAGAGGGTGATAGCGCGAGCGCTGCCAAAAGGCGAGGAAGGAAGCCGCTTAGCGGCCGGCTTGTGCGCGGAGCTTGCGGACTGCGAGAGGAACGTGAGTGCCTCTCAGCCGCCTGCTGAATTGACCTTAGCTGTCGCCTGGAAGAAGAACAGCCGCGGCTTCCTTGTGCTGCTTGCCTATGCCTCTTGTTGCTCTCTACGGGAACTCTTGCGCTTTCCTTTAGGCACCGGGGTGCAGAGAAACAGCTTGTGGTGCGCATAAGCCTGCCGCACGGAGTATGTAATAAATTGCTGATCTCCACCGTTTCCCACCATGCGCCACAGCTGCGCGTCCCGTGTTCAAGCAACGAGAGCTTACCCAGCTCTGTGTGACTGAGAAGAAGCAGATGTTGTTCTTGCAATTCTTTACACGCTTCTCAGAAGCCCGCTGCTCTGGCACTCGATCAGAGCTGGCTTTCGGCTTTGCTGCTTTTCCAGGCGTGTCCTGCACACGGCCAGCGCATCTTGTACACCTTTTGTCCTCAGCTCAAGCTACCAAGACACTTCCACTTCTTCAGCGTGCGGAACAATTTCGTGCAGCTCTCGCACACGTACGAAACGGGAAGAGAAGCGCTTTAGTTGCCTTAGTGTTTCTTCGACCAGACGTTCAACACAGCACCACAAGCTGGGCGACAACAAGGGCACGTGAAGCAAACACTTTTTGCTGGCCTATTTTGCTGTGCCACGCTCTTCTGCAGCTCTTCAGCACTTGACAAACTCCAACGCACCTGCTGCTGCTACTGCTGCTGCTGCTGCTGCTTGTGCTTCCAGCTGACAAGGAGCACAGCGATCTGGCAGCAGATTTCAGGTTGTGCAAAAGAATAGCTTGGTGATTTGAATGTACTGCAGATCCGTGTTTGTGCAAGTTGCAGGGGCAAGCTCCTGACAAAGGTGGTCGCCTGGCACACTTTCCCCTTTGCCAGCTGCAGTGGAAATGCTTTCGGCTGACATTCGCACCAAGAGAGGCAGATTGCGGGCCTCCGGACCACCGAGAAGGTAACTGCATGAAGCGGGGGGTGGCGGGAGAGTCTTTTGGCAGAAGCGGCGTTCTGGAGCGCTTGGCAGCCGGCGCAACGAGCGATGTGTGCGAGAAGCCGCAGCTTCGCATCCGAGAGGGTGATAGCGCGAGCGCTGCCAAAAGGCGAGGAAGGAAGCCGCTTAGCGGCCGGCTTGTGCGCGGAGCTTGCGGACTGCGAGAGGAACGTGACTGCCTCTCAGCCGCCTGCTGAATTGACCTTAGCTGTCGCCTGGAAGATGAACAGCGGCGGCTTCCTTGTGGTGCTTGCCTATGCCTCTTGTTGCTCTCTGCGTGAACTCTTGCGCTTTCCTTTAGGCACCGGGGGTGCAGAGAAACAGCTTGTGGTGCGCATAAGCCTGCCGCACGGAATATGTAAGAAATTACTGATCTCCACCTTTTCCCACCATGCGCCACAGCTGCGCGTCCCGTGTTCAAGCAACGATAGGATGCCCAGCTCTGTGTGACTGAGAAGAAGCAGATGTTGTTCTTGCAATTCTTTACACGCTTCTCAGAAGCCCGCTACTCTGGCACTCGATCAGAGCTGGCTTTCGGCTTTGCCGCTTTTCCAGGCGTGTCCTGCACACGGCCAGCGCATCTTGTACACCTTTTGTCCTCAGCTCGAGCTGCCAAAACACTTTTTCTTCTTCAGCGTGCGGAACAATTTCGTGCAGCTCTCGCACACATAAGAAACGGGGAGAGAAGCGCTTTAGGTGCCTTAGTGTTTCTTCGACCAGACGTTCAACACAGCACCACAAGCTGGGCGACAAGAAGGGCACGTGAAGCAAACGCTTTTTGCTGGCCCATTTTGCTGTGCCACGCTCTTCTGCGGCTCTTCAGAGCTTGACAAACTCCAACGCACCTGCTGCTGCTGCTGCTGCTGCTGCTGCTTGTGCTTCCAGCTGACAAGGAGCACAGCGATCTGGCAGCAGGTTTCAGGTTGTGCAAAAGAAGAGCTTGGTGATTTGAATGTACTGCAGATCCGTGTTTGTGCAAGTTGCAGGGGCAAGCTCCTGACAAAGGTGGTCGCCTGGCACACTTTCCCCTTTGCCAGCTGCAGTGGAAATGCTTTCGGCTGACATTCGCACCAAGAGAGGCAGATTGCGGGCCTCCGGACCACGGAGAAGGTAACTGCATGAAGCGGGGGGTGGCGGGAGAGTCTTTTGGCAGAAGCGGCGTTCTGGAGCGCTTGGCAGCCGGCGCAACGAGCGATGTGTGCGAGAAGACGTTGCTTCGCATCCGAGAGGGTGATAGCGCGAGCGCTGCCAAAAGGCGAGGAAGGAAGCCGCTTAGCGGCCGGCTTGTGCGCGGAGCTTGTGGACTGCGAGAGGAACGTGACTGCCTCTCACCCCCCTGCTGAATTGACCTTAGCTGTCACCTGGAAGATGAACAGCGGCGGCTTCCTTGTGGTGCTTGCCTATGCCTCTTGTTGCTCTCTGCGGGAACTCTTGCGCTTTCCTTTAGGCACCGGGGTGCAGAGAAACAGCTTGTGGTGCGCATAAGCCTGCCGCACGGAATATGTAAGAAATTGCTGATCTCCACCGTTTCCACCATGCGCCACAGCTGCGCGTCCCGTGTTCAAGCAACGACAGCATGCCCAGCTCTGTGTGACTGAGAAGAAGCAGATGTTGTTCTTGCAATTCTTTACACGCTTCTCAGAAGCCCGCTGCTCTGGCACTCGATCAGAGCTGGCTTTCGGCTTTGCCGCTTTTCCAGGCATGTCCTGCACACGGCCAGCGCATCTTGTACACCTTTTGTCCTCAGCTCGAGCTGCCAAGACACTTTCTCTTCTTCAGCGTGCGGAACAATTTCGTGCAGCTCTCGCACACATAAGAAACGAGGAGAGAAGCGCTTTAGTTGCCTTAGTGTTTCTGCGACCCAGACGTTCAACCCAGCACCACAAGCTGGGCGACAAGAAGGGCACGTGAAGCAAACGCTTTTTGCTGGCCCATTTTGCTGTGCCACGTTCTTCTGCGGCTCTTCAGAGCTTGACAAACTCCAACGCACCTGCTGCTGCTGCTGCTGCTGCTGCTGCTGCTGCTTGTGCTTCCAGCTGACAAGGAGCACAGCGATCTGGCAGCAGGTTTCAGGTTGTGCAAAAGAAGAGCTTGGTGATTGGAATGTACTGCAGATCCGTGTTTGTGCAAGTTGCAGGGGCAAGCTCCTGACAAAGGTGGTCGCCTGGCACACGTTCCCCTTTGCCAGCTGCAGTAGAAATGCTTTCGGCTGACATTCGCACCAAGAGAGGCAGATTGCGGGCCTCCGGACCACCGAGAAGGTAACTGCATGTAGCGGGGGGTGGCGGGAGTGTCTTTTGGCAGAAGCGGCGTTCTGGAGCGCTTGGCAGCCGGCGCAACGAGCGATGTGTGCGAGAAGCCGCCGCTTCGCATCCGAGAGGGTGAAAGCGCGAGCGCTGCCAAAAGGCGAGGAAGGAAGCCGCTTAGCGGCCGGCTTGTGCGCGGAGCTTGCGGACTGCGAGAGGAACGTGACTTCCTCTCACCCCCCTGCTGAATTGACCTTAGCTGTCGCCTGGAAGAAGAACAGCCGTGGCTTCCTTGTGGTGCTTGCCTGTGCCTCTTGTTGCTCTCTGCGGGAACTCTTGCGCTTTCCTTTAGGCACCGGGGTGCAGAGAAACAGCTTGTGGTGCGCATAAGCCTGCCGCACGGAATATGTAAGAAATTGCTGATCTCCACATTTTCCGACCATGCGCCACAGCTGCGCGTCCCGTGTTCAAGAAACGACAGCATGCCCAGCTCTGTGTGACTGAGAAGAAGCAGATGTTGTTCTTGCAATTCTTTACACGCTTCTCAGAAGCCCGCTGCTCTGGCACTCGATCAGAGCTGGCTTTCGGCTTTGCCGCTTTTCCAGGCGTGTCCTGCACACGGCCAGCGCATCTTGTACACCTTTTGTCCTCAGCTCGAGCTGCCAAGACACTTTCTCTTCTTCAGCGTGCGGAACAATTTCGTGCAGCTCTCGCACACATAAGAAACGGGAAGAGAAGCGCTTTAGTTGCCTTAGTGTTTCTTCGACCAGACGTTCAACCCAGCACCACAAGCTGGGCGACAAGAAGGGCACGTGAAGCAAACGCTTTTTGCTGGCCCATTTTGCTGTGCCACGTTCTTCTGCGGCTCTTCAGAGCTTGACAAACTCCAACGCACCTGCTGCTGCTGCTGCTGCTGCTGCTGCTTGTGCTTCCAGCTGACAAGGAGCACAGCGATCTGGCAGCAGGTTTCAGGTTGTGCAAAAGAAGAGCTTGGTGATTTGAATGTACTGCAGATCCGTGTTTGTGCAAGTTGCAGGGGCAAGCTCCTGACAAAGGTGGTCGCCTGGCACACTTTCCCCTTTGCCAGCTGCAGTGGAAATGCTTTCGGCTGACATTCGCACCAAGAGAGGCAGATTGCGGGCCTCCGGACCACCGAGAAGGTAACTGCATGAAGCGGGGGGTGGCGGGAGAGTCTTTTGGCAGAAGCGGCGTTCTGGAGCGCTTGGCAGCCGGCGCAACGAGCGATGTGTGCGAGAAGACGCCGCTTCGCATCCGAGAGGGTGATAGCGCGAGCGCTGCCAAAAGGCGAGGAAGGAAGCCGCTTAGCGGCCGGCTTGTGCGCGGAGCTTGCGGACTGCGAGAGGAACGTGACTGCCTCTCACCCCCCTGCTGAATTGACCTTAGCTGTCGCCTGGAAGAAGAACAGCCGCGGCTTCCTTGTGCTGCTTGCCTCTGCCTCTTGTTGCTCTCTGCGGGAACTCTTGCGCTTTCCTTTAGGCACCGGGGTGCAGAGAAACAGCTTGTGTTGCGCATAAGCCTGCCGCACGGAATATGTAAGAAATTGCTGATCTCCACCGTTTCCCACCATGCGCCACAGCTGCGCGTCCCGTGTTCAAGCAACGACAGCATGCCCAGCTCTGTGTGACTGAGAAGAAGCAGATGCTGTTCTTGCAATTCTCTACGCGCCTCTCAGAAGCCCGCTGCTCTGGCACTCGATCAGAGCTGGCTTTTGGCTTTGCCGCTTTTCCAGGCATTTCCTGCACATGGCCAGCGCATCTTGTGCACCTTTTGTCCTCAGCTCGAGCTGCCAAGACACTTTGTCTTCAGCGCGCGGAACACTTTCATGCAGCTCTCGCACACGTAAGAAACGGGGAGAGAAGCGCTTTAGTTGCCTTAGTCTTTCTGCGACCCAGACGTTCAACACAGCACCACAAGCTGGGCGACAAGAATGGCACGTGAAGCAAACGCTATTTGCTGGCCCATTTTGCTGTGCCACGCTCTTCTGCGGCTCTTCAGCGCTTGACAAACTCCAACGCACCTGCTGCTGCTGCTGCTGCTGCTGCTGCTTGTGCTTCCAGCTGACAAGGAGCACAGCGATCTGTCAGCAGGTTTCAGGTTGTGCAAAAGAAGAGCTTGGTGATTTGAATGTACTGCAGATCCGTGTTTGTGCAAGTTGCAGGGGCAAGCTCCTGACAAAGGTGGTCGCCTGGCACACTTTCCCCTTTGCCAGCTGCAGTGGAAATGCTTTCGGCTGACATTCGCACCAAGAGAGGCAGATTGCGGGCCTCCGGACCACCGAGAAGGTAACTGCATGAAGCGGGGGGTGGCGGGAGAGTCTTTTGGCAGAAGCGGCGTTCTGGAGCGCTTGGCAGCCGGCGCAACGAGCGATGTGTGCGAGAAGACGCCGCTTCGCATCCGAGAGGGTGATAGCGCGAGTGCTGCCAAAAGGCGAGGAAGGAAGCCGCTTAGCGGCCGGCTTGTGCGCGGAGCTTGCGGACTGCGAGAGGAACGTGAGTGCCTCTCAGCCGCCTGCTGAATTGACCTTAGCTGTCGCCTGGAAGATGAACAGCGGCGGCTTCCTTGTGGTGCTTGCCTATGCCTCTTGTTGCTCTCTGCGTGAACTCTTGTGCTTTCCTTTAGGCACCGGGGTGCAGAGAAACAGCTTGTGGTGCGCATAAGCCTGCCGCACGGAATATGTAAGAAATTGCTGATCTCCACCGTTTCCCACCATGCGCCACAGCTGCGCGTCCCGTGTTCAAGCAACGACAGCATGCCCAGCCCTGTGTGACTGAGAAGAAGCAGATGTTGTTCTTGCAATTCTCTACGCGCCTCTCAGAAGCCCGCTGCTCTGGCACTCGATCAGAGCTGGCTTTCGGCTTTGCCGCTTTTCCAGGCATTTCCTGCACATGGCCAGCGCATCTTGTGCACCTTTTGTCCTCAGCTCGAGCTGCCAAGACACTTTCTCTTCTTCAGCGTGCGGAACACTTTCATGCAGCTCTCGCACACATAAGAAACGGGGAGAGAAACACTTTAGGTGCCTTAGTGTTTCTTCGACCAGATGTTCAACCCAGCACCACAAGCTGGGCGACAAGAAGGGCACGTGAAGCAAACGCTTTTTGCTGGCCCATTTTGCTGTGCCACGCTCTTCTGCGGCTCTTCAGAGCTTGACAAACTCCAACGCACCTGCTGCTGCTGCTGCTGCTGCTGCTGCTGCTGCTTGTGCTTCCAGCTGACAAGGAGCACAGCGATCTGGCAGCAGGTTTCAGGTTGTGCAAAAGAAGAGCTTGGTGATTTGAATGTACTGCAGATCCGTGTTTGTGCAAGTTGCAGGGGCAAGCTCCTGACAAAGGTGGTCGCCTGGCACACGTTCCCCTTTGCCAGCTGCAGTAGAAATGCTTTCGGCTGACATTCGCACCAAGAGAGGCAGATTGCGGGCCTCCGGACCACCGAGAAGGTAACTGCATGAAGCGGGGGGTGGCGGGAGTGTCTTTTGGCAGAAGCGGCGTTCTGGAGCGCTTGGCAGCCGGCGCAACGAGCGATGTGTGCGAGAAGACGCCGCTTCGCATCCGAGAGGGTGATAGCGCGAGCGCTGCCAAAAGGCGAGGAAGGAAGCCGCTTAGCGGCCGGCTTGTGCGCGGAGCTTGCGGACTGCGAGAGGAACGTGAGTGCCTCTCAGCCGCCTGCTGAATTGACCTTAGCTGTCGCCTGGAAGAAGAACAGCCGCGGCTTCCTTGTGCTGCTTGCCTATGCCTCTTGTTGCTCTCTACGGGAACTCTTGCGCTTTCCTTTAGGCACCGGGGTGCAGAGAAACAGCTTGTGGTGCGCATAAGCCTGCCGCACGGAGTATGTAATAAATTGCTGATCTCCACCGTTTCCCACCATGCGCCACAGCTGCGCGTCCCGTGTTCAAGCAACGAGAGCTTACCCAGCTCTGTGTGACTGAGAAGAAGCAGATGTTGTTCTTGCAATTCTTTACACGCTTCTCAGAAGCCCGCTGCTCTGGCACTCGATCAGAGCTGGCTTTCGGCTTTGCTGCTTTTCCAGGCGTGTCCTGCACACGGCCAGCGCATCTTGTACACCTTTTGTCCTCAGCTCAAGCTACCAAGACACTTCCACTTCTTCAGCGTGCGGAACAATTTCGTGCAGCTCTCGCACACGTACGAAACGGGAAGAGAAGCGCTTTAGTTGCCTTAGTGTTTCTTCGACCAGACGTTCAACACAGCACCACAAGCTGGGCGACAACAAGGGCACGTGAAGCAAACACTTTTTGCTGGCCTATTTTGCTGTGCCACGCTCTTCTGCAGCTCTTCAGCACTTGACAAACTCCAACGCACCTGCTGCTGCTACTGCTGCTGCTGCTGCTGCTTGTGCTTCCAGCTGACAAGGAGCACAGCGATCTGGCAGCAGATTTCAGGTTGTGCAAAAGAATAGCTTGGTGATTTGAATGTACTGCAGATCCGTGTTTGTGCAAGTTGCAGGGGCAAGCTCCTGACAAAGGTGGTCGCCTGGCACACTTTCCCCTTTGCCAGCTGCAGTGGAAATGCTTTCGGCTGACATTCGCACCAAGAGAGGCAGATTGCGGGCCTCCGGACCACCGAGAAGGTAACTGCATGAAGCGGGGGGTGGCGGGAGAGTCTTTTGGCAGAAGCGGCGTTCTGGAGCGCTTGGCAGCCGGCGCAACGAGCGATGTGTGCGAGAAGCCGCAGCTTCGCATCCGAGAGGGTGATAGCGCGAGCGCTGCCAAAAGGCGAGGAAGGAAGCCGCTTAGCGGCCGGCTTGTGCGCGGAGCTTGCGGACTGCGAGAGGAACGTGACTGCCTCTCAGCCGCCTGCTGAATTGACCTTAGCTGTCGCCTGGAAGATGAACAGCGGCGGCTTCCTTGTGGTGCTTGCCTATGCCTCTTGTTGCTCTCTGCGTGAACTCTTGCGCTTTCCTTTAGGCACCGGGGGTGCAGAGAAACAGCTTGTGGTGCGCATAAGCCTGCCGCACGGAATATGTAAGAAATTACTGATCTCCACCTTTTCCCACCATGCGCCACAGCTGCGCGTCCCGTGTTCAAGCAACGATAGGATGCCCAGCTCTGTGTGACTGAGAAGAAGCAGATGTTGTTCTTGCAATTCTTTACACGCTTCTCAGAAGCCCGCTACTCTGGCACTCGATCAGAGCTGGCTTTCGGCTTTGCCGCTTTTCCAGGCGTGTCCTGCACACGGCCAGCGCATCTTGTACACCTTTTGTCCTCAGCTCGAGCTGCCAAAACACTTTTTCTTCTTCAGCGTGCGGAACAATTTCGTGCAGCTCTCGCACACATAAGAAACGGGGAGAGAAGCGCTTTAGGTGCCTTAGTGTTTCTTCGACCAGACGTTCAACACAGCACCACAAGCTGGGCGACAAGAAGGGCACGTGAAGCAAACGCTTTTTGCTGGCCCATTTTGCTGTGCCACGCTCTTCTGCGGCTCTTCAGAGCTTGACAAACTCCAACGCACCTGCTGCTGCTGCTGCTGCTGCTGCTGCTTGTGCTTCCAGCTGACAAGGAGCACAGCGATCTGGCAGCAGGTTTCAGGTTGTGCAAAAGAAGAGCTTGGTGATTTGAATGTACTGCAGATCCGTGTTTGTGCAAGTTGCAGGGGCAAGCTCCTGACAAAGGTGGTCGCCTGGCACACTTTCCCCTTTGCCAGCTGCAGTGGAAATGCTTTCGGCTGACATTCGCACCAAGAGAGGCAGATTGCGGGCCTCCGGACCACGGAGAAGGTAACTGCATGAAGCGGGGGGTGGCGGGAGAGTCTTTTGGCAGAAGCGGCGTTCTGGAGCGCTTGGCAGCCGGCGCAACGAGCGATGTGTGCGAGAAGACGTTGCTTCGCATCCGAGAGGGTGATAGCGCGAGCGCTGCCAAAAGGCGAGGAAGGAAGCCGCTTAGCGGCCGGCTTGTGCGCGGAGCTTGTGGACTGCGAGAGGAACGTGACTGCCTCTCACCCCCCTGCTGAATTGACCTTAGCTGTCACCTGGAAGATGAACAGCGGCGGCTTCCTTGTGGTGCTTGCCTATGCCTCTTGTTGCTCTCTGCGGGAACTCTTGCGCTTTCCTTTAGGCACCGGGGTGCAGAGAAACAGCTTGTGGTGCGCATAAGCCTGCCGCACGGAATATGTAAGAAATTGCTGATCTCCACCGTTTCCACCATGCGCCACAGCTGCGCGTCCCGTGTTCAAGCAACGACAGCATGCCCAGCTCTGTGTGACTGAGAAGAAGCAGATGTTGTTCTTGCAATTCTTTACACGCTTCTCAGAAGCCCGCTGCTCTGGCACTCGATCAGAGCTGGCTTTCGGCTTTGCCGCTTTTCCAGGCATGTCCTGCACACGGCCAGCGCATCTTGTACACCTTTTGTCCTCAGCTCGAGCTGCCAAGACACTTTCTCTTCTTCAGCGTGCGGAACAATTTCGTGCAGCTCTCGCACACATAAGAAACGAGGAGAGAAGCGCTTTAGTTGCCTTAGTGTTTCTGCGACCCAGACGTTCAACCCAGCACCACAAGCTGGGCGACAAGAAGGGCACGTGAAGCAAACGCTTTTTGCTGGCCCATTTTGCTGTGCCACGTTCTTCTGCGGCTCTTCAGAGCTTGACAAACTCCAACGCACCTGCTGCTGCTGCTGCTGCTGCTGCTGCTGCTGCTTGTGCTTCCAGCTGACAAGGAGCACAGCGATCTGGCAGCAGGTTTCAGGTTGTGCAAAAGAAGAGCTTGGTGATTGGAATGTACTGCAGATCCGTGTTTGTGCAAGTTGCAGGGGCAAGCTCCTGACAAAGGTGGTCGCCTGGCACACGTTCCCCTTTGCCAGCTGCAGTAGAAATGCTTTCGGCTGACATTCGCACCAAGAGAGGCAGATTGCGGGCCTCCGGACCACCGAGAAGGTAACTGCATGTAGCGGGGGGTGGCGGGAGTGTCTTTTGGCAGAAGCGGCGTTCTGGAGCGCTTGGCAGCCGGCGCAACGAGCGATGTGTGCGAGAAGCCGCCGCTTCGCATCCGAGAGGGTGAAAGCGCGAGCGCTGCCAAAAGGCGAGGAAGGAAGCCGCTTAGCGGCCGGCTTGTGCGCGGAGCTTGCGGACTGCGAGAGGAACGTGACTTCCTCTCACCCCCCTGCTGAATTGACCTTAGCTGTCGCCTGGAAGAAGAACAGCCGTGGCTTCCTTGTGGTGCTTGCCTGTGCCTCTTGTTGCTCTCTGCGGGAACTCTTGCGCTTTCCTTTAGGCACCG
The DNA here is from genome assembly GCF_971803275.1 of Cyanistes caeruleus. Lineage (NCBI taxonomy): Eukaryota > Metazoa > Chordata > Aves > Passeriformes > Paridae > Cyanistes > Cyanistes caeruleus. The sequence continues at coordinate 5,779,734 of NC_141722.1, forward strand.
GGGTGCAGAGAAACAGCTTGTGGTGCGCATAAGCCTGCCGCACGGAATATGTAAGAAATTGCTGATCTCCACATTTTCCGACCATGCGCCACAGCTGCGCGTCCCGTGTTCAAGAAACGACAGCATGCCCAGCTCTGTGTGACTGAGAAGAAGCAGATGTTGTTCTTGCAATTCTTTACACGCTTCTCAGAAGCCCGCTGCTCTGGCACTCGATCAGAGCTGGCTTTCGGCTTTGCCGCTTTTCCAGGCGTGTCCTGCACACGGCCAGCGCATCTTGTACACCTTTTGTCCTCAGCTCGAGCTGCCAAGACACTTTCTCTTCTTCAGCGTGCGGAACAATTTCGTGCAGCTCTCGCACACATAAGAAACGGGAAGAGAAGCGCTTTAGTTGCCTTAGTGTTTCTTCGACCAGACGTTCAACCCAGCACCACAAGCTGGGCGACAAGAAGGGCACGTGAAGCAAACGCTTTTTGCTGGCCCATTTTGCTGTGCCACGTTCTTCTGCGGCTCTTCAGAGCTTGACAAACTCCAACGCACCTGCTGCTGCTGCTGCTGCTGCTGCTGCTTGTGCTTCCAGCTGACAAGGAGCACAGCGATCTGGCAGCAGGTTTCAGGTTGTGCAAAAGAAGAGCTTGGTGATTTGAATGTACTGCAGATCCGTGTTTGTGCAAGTTGCAGGGGCAAGCTCCTGACAAAGGTGGTCGCCTGGCACACTTTCCCCTTTGCCAGCTGCAGTGGAAATGCTTTCGGCTGACATTCGCACCAAGAGAGGCAGATTGCGGGCCTCCGGACCACCGAGAAGGTAACTGCATGAAGCGGGGGGTGGCGGGAGAGTCTTTTGGCAGAAGCGGCGTTCTGGAGCGCTTGGCAGCCGGCGCAACGAGCGATGTGTGCGAGAAGACGCCGCTTCGCATCCGAGAGGGTGATAGCGCGAGCGCTGCCAAAAGGCGAGGAAGGAAGCCGCTTAGCGGCCGGCTTGTGCGCGGAGCTTGCGGACTGCGAGAGGAACGTGACTGCCTCTCACCCCCCTGCTGAATTGACCTTAGCTGTCGCCTGGAAGAAGAACAGCCGCGGCTTCCTTGTGCTGCTTGCCTCTGCCTCTTGTTGCTCTCTGCGGGAACTCTTGCGCTTTCCTTTAGGCACCGGGGTGCAGAGAAACAGCTTGTGTTGCGCATAAGCCTGCCGCACGGAATATGTAAGAAATTGCTGATCTCCACCGTTTCCCACCATGCGCCACAGCTGCGCGTCCCGTGTTCAAGCAACGACAGCATGCCCAGCTCTGTGTGACTGAGAAGAAGCAGATGCTGTTCTTGCAATTCTCTACGCGCCTCTCAGAAGCCCGCTGCTCTGGCACTCGATCAGAGCTGGCTTTTGGCTTTGCCGCTTTTCCAGGCATTTCCTGCACATGGCCAGCGCATCTTGTGCACCTTTTGTCCTCAGCTCGAGCTGCCAAGACACTTTGTCTTCAGCGCGCGGAACACTTTCATGCAGCTCTCGCACACGTAAGAAACGGGGAGAGAAGCGCTTTAGTTGCCTTAGTCTTTCTGCGACCCAGACGTTCAACACAGCACCACAAGCTGGGCGACAAGAATGGCACGTGAAGCAAACGCTATTTGCTGGCCCATTTTGCTGTGCCACGCTCTTCTGCGGCTCTTCAGCGCTTGACAAACTCCAACGCACCTGCTGCTGCTGCTGCTGCTGCTGCTGCTTGTGCTTCCAGCTGACAAGGAGCACAGCGATCTGTCAGCAGGTTTCAGGTTGTGCAAAAGAAGAGCTTGGTGATTTGAATGTACTGCAGATCCGTGTTTGTGCAAGTTGCAGGGGCAAGCTCCTGACAAAGGTGGTCGCCTGGCACACTTTCCCCTTTGCCAGCTGCAGTGGAAATGCTTTCGGCTGACATTCGCACCAAGAGAGGCAGATTGCGGGCCTCCGGACCACCGAGAAGGTAACTGCATGAAGCGGGGGGTGGCGGGAGAGTCTTTTGGCAGAAGCGGCGTTCTGGAGCGCTTGGCAGCCGGCGCAACGAGCGATGTGTGCGAGAAGACGCCGCTTCGCATCCGAGAGGGTGATAGCGCGAGTGCTGCCAAAAGGCGAGGAAGGAAGCCGCTTAGCGGCCGGCTTGTGCGCGGAGCTTGCGGACTGCGAGAGGAACGTGAGTGCCTCTCAGCCGCCTGCTGAATTGACCTTAGCTGTCGCCTGGAAGATGAACAGCGGCGGCTTCCTTGTGGTGCTTGCCTATGCCTCTTGTTGCTCTCTGCGTGAACTCTTGTGCTTTCCTTTAGGCACCGGGGTGCAGAGAAACAGCTTGTGGTGCGCATAAGCCTGCCGCACGGAATATGTAAGAAATTGCTGATCTCCACCGTTTCCCACCATGCGCCACAGCTGCGCGTCCCGTGTTCAAGCAACGACAGCATGCCCAGCCCTGTGTGACTGAGAAGAAGCAGATGTTGTTCTTGCAATTCTCTACGCGCCTCTCAGAAGCCCGCTGCTCTGGCACTCGATCAGAGCTGGCTTTCGGCTTTGCCGCTTTTCCAGGCATTTCCTGCACATGGCCAGCGCATCTTGTGCACCTTTTGTCCTCAGCTCGAGCTGCCAAGACACTTTCTCTTCTTCAGCGTGCGGAACACTTTCATGCAGCTCTCGCACACATAAGAAACGGGGAGAGAAACACTTTAGGTGCCTTAGTGTTTCTTCGACCAGATGTTCAACCCAGCACCACAAGCTGGGCGACAAGAAGGGCACGTGAAGCAAACGCTTTTTGCTGGCCCATTTTGCTGTGCCACGCTCTTCTGCGGCTCTTCAGAGCTTGACAAACTCCAACGCACCTGCTGCTGCTGCTGCTGCTGCTGCTGCTGCTGCTTGTGCTTCCAGCTGACAAGGAGCACAGCGATCTGGCAGCAGGTTTCAGGTTGTGCAAAAGAAGAGCTTGGTGATTTGAATGTACTGCAGATCCGTGTTTGTGCAAGTTGCAGGGGCAAGCTCCTGACAAAGGTGGTCGCCTGGCACACGTTCCCCTTTGCCAGCTGCAGTAGAAATGCTTTCGGCTGACATTCGCACCAAGAGAGGCAGATTGCGGGCCTCCGGACCACCGAGAAGGTAACTGCATGAAGCGGGGGGTGGCGGGAGTGTCTTTTGGCAGAAGCGGCGTTCTGGAGCGCTTGGCAGCCGGCGCAACGAGCGATGTGTGCGAGAAGACGTTGCTTCGCATCCGAGAGGGTGAAAGCGCGAGCGCTGCCAAAAGGCGAGGAAGGAAGCCGCTTAGCGGCCGGCTTGTGCGCGGAGCTTGCGGACTGCGAGAGGAACGTGAGTGCCTCTCAGCCGCCTGCTGAATTGACCTTAGCTGTCGCCTGGAAGAAGAACAGCCGCGGCTTCCTTGTGCTGCTTGCCTATGCCTCTTGTTGCTCTCTACGGGAACTCTTGCGCTTTCCTTTAGGCACCGGGGTGCAGAGAAACAGCTTGTGGTGCGCATAAGCCTGCCGCATGGAGTATGTAATAAATTGCTGATCTCCACCTTTTCCCACCATGCGCCACAGCTGCGCGTCCCGTGTTCAAGCAACGAGAGCTTACCCAGCTCTGTGTGACTGAGAAGAAGCAGATGTTGTTCTTGCAATTCTTTACACGCTTCTCAGAAGCCCGCTGCTCTGGCACTCGATCAGAGCTGGCTTTCGGCTTTGCTGCTTTTCCAGGCGTGTCCTGCACACGGCCAGCGCATCTTGTACACCTTTTGTCCTCAGCTCAAGCTACCAAGACACTTCCACTTCTTCAGCGTGCGGAACAATTTCGTGCAGCTCTCGCACACGTACGAAACGGGAAGAGAAGCGCTTTAGTTGCCTTAGTGTTTCTTCGACCAGACGTTCAACACAGCACCACAAGCTGGGCGACAACAAGGGCACGTGAAGCAAACACTTTTTGCTGGCCTATTTTGCTGTGCCACGCTCTTCTGCAGCTCTTCAGCACTTGACAAACTCCAACGCACCTGCTGCTGCTACTGCTGCTGCTGCTGCTGCTTGTGCTTCCAGCTGACAAGGAGCACAGCGATCTGGCAGCAGATTTCAGGTTGTGCAAAAGAAGAGCTTGGTGATTTGAATGTACTGCAGATCCGTGTTTGTGCAAGTTGCAGGGGCAAGCTCCTGACAAAGGTGGTCGCCTGGCACACTTTCCCCTTTGCCAGCTGCAGTGGAAATGCTTTCGGCTGACATTCGCACCAAGAGAGGCAGATTGCGGGCCTCCGGACCACCGAGAAGGTAACTGCATGAAGCGGGGGGTGGCGGGAGAGTCTTTTGGCAGAAGCGGCGTTCTGGAGCGCTTGGCAGCCGGCGCAACGAGCGATGTGTGCGAGAAGCCGCAGCTTCGCATCCGAGAGGGTGATAGCGCGAGCGCTGCCAAAAGGCGAGGAAGGAAGCCGCTTAGCGGCCGGCTTGTGCGCGGAGCTTGCGGACTGCGAGAGGAACGTGACTGCCTCTCAGCCGCCTGCTGAATTGACCTTAGCTGTCGCCTGGAAGATGAACAGCGGCGGCTTCCTTGTGGTGCTTGCCTATGCCTCTTGTTGCTCTCTGCGTGAACTCTTGCGCTTTCCTTTAGGCACCGGGGGTGCAGAGAAACAGCTTGTGGTGCGCATAAGCCTGCCGCACGGAATATGTAAGAAATTACTGATCTCCACCTTTTCCCACCATGCGCCACAGCTGCGCGTCCCGTGTTCAAGCAACGATAGGATGCCCAGCTCTGTGTGACTGAGAAGAAGCAGATGTTGTTCTTGCAATTCTTTACACGCTTCTCAGAAGCCCGCTACTCTGGCACTCGATCAGAGCTGGCTTTCGGCTTTGCCGCTTTTCCAGGCGTGTCCTGCACACGGCCAGCGCATCTTGTACACCTTTTGTCCTCAGCTCGAGCTGCCAAAACACTTTTTCTTCTTCAGCGTGCGGAACAATTTCGTGCAGCTCTCGCACACATAAGAAACGGGGAGAGAAGCGCTTTAGGTGCCTTAGTGTTTCTTCGACCAGACGTTCAACACAGCACCACAAGCTGGGCGACAAGAAGGGCACGTGAAGCAAACGCTTTTTGCTGGCCCATTTTGCTGTGCCACGCTCTTCTGCGGCTCTTCAGAGCTTGACAAACTCCAACGCACCTGCTGCTGCTGCTGCTGCTGCTGCTGCTTGTGCTTCCAGCTGACAAGGAGCACAGCGATCTGGCAGCAGGTTTCAGGTTGTGCAAAAGAAGAGCTTGGTGATTTGAATGTACTGCAGATCCGTGTTTGTGCAAGTTGCAGGGGCAAGCTCCTGACAAAGGTGGTCGCCTGGCACACTTTCCCCTTTGCCAGCTGCAGTGGAAATGCTTTCGGCTGACATTCGCACCAAGAGAGGCAGATTGCGGGCCTCCGGACCACGGAGAAGGTAACTGCATGAAGCGGGGGGTGGCGGGAGAGTCTTTTGGCAGAAGCGGCGTTCTGGAGCGCTTGGCAGCCGGCGCAACGAGCGATGTGTGCGAGAAGACGTTGCTTCGCATCCGAGAGGGTGATAGCGCGAGCGCTGCCAAAAGGCGAGGAAGGAAGCCGCTTAGCGGCCGGCTTGTGCGCGGAGCTTGTGGACTGCGAGAGGAACGTGACTGCCTCTCACCCCCCTGCTGAATTGACCTTAGCTGTCACCTGGAAGATGAACAGCGGCGGCTTCCTTGTGGTGCTTGCCTATGCCTCTTGTTGCTCTCTGCGGGAACTCTTGCGCTTTCCTTTAGGCACCGGGGTGCAGAGAAACAGCTTGTGGTGCGCATAAGCCTGCCGCACGGAATATGTAAGAAATTGCTGATCTCCACCGTTTCCACCATGCGCCACAGCTGCGCGTCCCGTGTTCAAGCAACGACAGCATGCCCAGCTCTGTGTGACTGAGAAGAAGCAGATGTTGTTCTTGCAATTCTTTACACGCTTCTCAGAAGCCCGCTGCTCTGGCACTCGATCAGAGCTGGCTTTCGGCTTTGCCGCTTTTCCAGGCATGTCCTGCACACGGCCAGCGCATCTTGTACACCTTTTGTCCTCAGCTCGAGCTGCCAAGACACTTTCTCTTCTTCAGCGTGCGGAACAATTTCGTGCAGCTCTCGCACACATAAGAAACGAGGAGAGAAGCGCTTTAGTTGCCTTAGTGTTTCTGCGACCCAGACGTTCAACCCAGCACCACAAGCTGGGCGACAAGAAGGGCACGTGAAGCAAACGCTTTTTGCTGGCCCATTTTGCTGTGCCACGTTCTTCTGCGGCTCTTCAGAGCTTGACAAACTCCAACGCACCTGCTGCTGCTGCTGCTGCTGCTGCTGCTGCTGCTTGTGCTTCCAGCTGACAAGGAGCACAGCGATCTGGCAGCAGGTTTCAGGTTGTGCAAAAGAAGAGCTTGGTGATTGGAATGTACTGCAGATCCGTGTTTGTGCAAGTTGCAGGGGCAAGCTCCTGACAAAGGTGGTCGCCTGGCACACGTTCCCCTTTGCCAGCTGCAGTAGAAATGCTTTCGGCTGACATTCGCACCAAGAGAGGCAGATTGCGGACCTCCGGACCACCGAGAAGGTAACTGCATGTAGCGGGGGGTGGCGGGAGTGTCTTTTGGCAGAAGCGGCGTTCTGGAGCGCTTGGCAGCCGGCGCAACGAGCGATGTGTGCGAGAAGCCGCCGCTTCGCATCCGAGAGGGTGAAAGCGCGAGCGCTGCCAAAAGGCGAGGAAGGAAGCCGCTTAGCGGCCGGCTTGTGCGCGGAGCTTGCGGACTGCGAGAGGAACGTGACTTCCTCTCACCCCCCTGCTGAATTGACCTTAGCTGTCGCCTGGAAGAAGAACAGCCGTGGCTTCCTTGTGGTGCTTGCCTGTGCCTCTTGTTGCTCTCTGCGGGAACTCTTGCGCTTTCCTTTAGGCACCGGGGTGCAGAGAAACAGCTTGTGGTGCGCATAAGCCTGCCGCACGGAATATGTAAGAAATTGCTGATCTCCACATTTTCCGACCATGCGCCACAGCTGCGCGTCCCGTGTTCAAGAAACGACAGCATGCCCAGCTCTGTGTGACTGAGAAGAAGCAGATGTTGTTCTTGCAATTCTTTACACGCTTCTCAGAAGCCCGCTGCTCTGGCACTCGATCAGAGCTGGCTTTCGGCTTTGCCGCTTTTCCAGGCGTGTCCTGCACACGGCCAGCGCATCTTGTACACCTTTTGTCCTCAGCTCGAGCTGCCAAGACACTTTCTCTTCTTCAGCGTGCGGAACAATTTCGTGCAGCTCTCGCACACATAAGAAACGGGAAGAGAAGCGCTTTAGTTGCCTTAGTGTTTCTTCGACCAGACGTTCAACCCAGCACCACAAGCTGGGCGACAAGAAGGGCACGTGAAGCAAACGCTTTTTGCTGGCCCATTTTGCTGTGCCACGTTCTTCTGCGGCTCTTCAGAGCTTGACAAACTCCAACGCACCTGCTGCTGCTGCTGCTGCTGCTGCTGCTTGTGCTTCCAGCTGACAAGGAGCACAGCGATCTGTCAGCAGGTTTCAGGTTGTGCAAAAGAAGAGCTTGGTGATTTGAATGTACTGCAGATCCGTGTTTGTGCAAGTTGCAGGGGCAAGCTCCTGACAAAGGTGGTCGCCTGGCACACTTTCCCCTTTGCCAGCTGCAGTGGAAATGCTTTCGGCTGACATTCGCACCAAGAGAGGCAGATTGCGGGCCTCCGGACCACCGAGAAGGTAACTGCATGAAGCGGGGGGTGGCGGGAGTGTCTTTTGGCAGAAGCGGCGTTCTGGAGCGCTTGGCAGCCGGCGCAACGAGCGATGTGTGCGAGAAGACGCCGCTTCGCATCCGAGAGGGTGATAGCGCGAGCGCTGCCAAAAGGCGAGGAAGGAAGCCGCTTAGCGGCCGGCTTGTGCGCGGAGCTTGCGGACTGCGAGAGGAACGTGACTGCCTCTCACCCCCCTGCTGAATTGACCTTAGCTGTCGCCTGGAAGAAGAACAGCCGCGGCTTCCTTGTGCTGCTTGCCTCTGCCTCTTGTTGCTCTCTGCGGGAACTCTTGCGCTTTCCTTTAGGCACCGGGGTGCAGAGAAACAGCTTGTGTTGCGCATAAGCCTGCCGCACGGAATATGTAAGAAATTGCTGATCTCCACCGTTTCCCACCATGCGCCACAGCTGCGCGTCCCGTGTTCAAGCAACGACAGCATGCCCAGCTCTGTGTGACTGAGAAGAAGCAGATGCTGTTCTTGCAATTCTCTACGCGCCTCTCAGAAGCCCGCTGCTCTGGCACTCGATCAGAGCTGGCTTTTGGCTTTGCCGCTTTTCCAGGCATTTCCTGCACATGGCCAGCGCATCTTGTGCACCTTTTGTCCTCAGCTCGAGCTGCCAAGACACTTTGTCTTCAGCGCGCGGAACACTTTCATGCAGCTCTCGCACACGTAAGAAACGGGGAGAGAAGCGCTTTAGTTGCCTTAGTCTTTCTGCGACCCAGACGTTCAACACAGCACCACAAGCTGGGCGACAAGAATGGCACGTGAAGCAAACGCTATTTGCTGGCCCATTTTGCTGTGCCACGCTCTTCTGCGGCTCTTCAGCGCTTGACAAACTCCAACGCACCTGCTGCTGCTGCTGCTGCTGCTGCTGCTTGTGCTTCCAGCTGACAAGGAGCACAGCGATCTGTCAGCAGGTTTCAGGTTGTGCAAAAGAAGAGCTTGGTGATTTGAATGTACTGCAGATCCGTGTTTGTGCAAGTTGCAGGGGCAAGCTCCTGACAAAGGTGGTCGCCTGGCACACTTTCCCCTTTGCCAGCTGCAGTGGAAATGCTTTCGGCTGACATTCGCACCAAGAGAGGCAGATTGCGGGCCTCCGGACCACCGAGAAGGTAACTGCATGAAGCGGGGGGTGGCGGGAGAGTCTTTTGGCAGAAGCGGCGTTCTGGAGCGCTTGGCAGCCGGCGCAACGAGCGATGTGTGCGAGAAGACGCCGCTTCGCATCCGAGAGGGTGATAGCGCGAGTGCTGCCAAAAGGCGAGGAAGGAAGCCGCTTAGCGGCCGGCTTGTGCGCGGAGCTTGCGGACTGCGAGAGGAACGTGAGTGCCTCTCAGCCGCCTGCTGAATTGACCTTAGCTGTCGCCTGGAAGAAGAACAGCGGCGGCTTCCTTGTGGTGCTTGCCTATGCCTCTTGTTGCTCTCTGCGTGAACTCTTGTGCTTTCCTTTAGGCACCGGGGTGCAGAGAAACAGCTTGTGGTGCGCATAAGCCTGCCGCACGGAATATGTAAGAAATTGCTGATCTCCACCGTTTCCCACCATGCGCCACAGCTGCGCGTCCCGTGTTCAAGCAACGACAGCATGCCCAGCCCTGTGTGACTGAGAAGAAGCAGATGTTGTTCTTGCAATTCTCTACGCGCCTCTCAGAAGCCCGCTGCTCTGGCACTCGATCAGAGCCGGCTTTCGGCTTTGCCGCTTTTCCAGGCATTTCCTGCACATGGCCAGCGCATCTTGTGCACCTTTTGTCCTCAGCTCGAGCTGCCAAGACACTTTCTCTTCTTCAGCGTGCGGAACACTTTCATGCAGCTCTCGCACACATAAGAAACGGGGAGAGAAACACTTTAGGTGCCTTAGTGTTTCTTCGACCAGATGTTCAACCCAGCACCACAAGCTGGGCGACAAGAAGGGCACGTGAAGCAAACGCTTTTTGCTGGCCCATTTTGCTGTGCCACGTTCTTCTGCGGCTCTTCAGAGCTTGACAAACTCCAACGCACCTGCTGCTGCTGCTGCTGCTGCTGCTGCTGCTGCTTGTGCTTCCAGCTGACAAGGAGCACAGCGATCTGGCAGCAGGTTTCAGGTTGTGCAGAAGAAGAGCTTGGTGATTGGAATGTACTGCAGATCCGTGTTTGTGCAAGTTGCAGGGGCAAGCTCCTGACAAAGGTGGTCGCCTGGCACACGTTCCCCTTTGCCAGCTGCAGTAGAAATGCTTTCGGCTGACATTCGCACCAAGAGAGGCAGATTGCGGACCTCCGGACCACCGAGAAGGTAACTGCATGTAGCGGGGGGTGGCGGGAGTGTCTTTTGGCAGAAGCGGCGTTCTGGAGCGCTTGGCAGCCGGCGCAACGAGCGATGTGTGCGAGAAGCCGCCGCTTCGCATCCGAGAGGGTGAAAGCGCGAGCGCTGCCAAAAGGCGAGGAAGGAAGCCGCTTAGCGGCCGGCTTGTGCGCGGAGCTTGCGGACTGCGAGAGGAACGTGACTTCCTCTCACCCCCCTGCTGAATTGACCTTAGCTGTCGCCTGGAAGAAGAACAGCCGTGGCTTCCTTGTGGTGCTTGCCTGTGCCTCTTGTTGCTCTCTGCGGGAACTCTTGCGCTTTCCTTTAGGCACCGGGGTGCAGAGAAACAGCTTGTGGTGCGCATAAGCCTGCCGCACGGAATATGTAAGAAATTGCTGATCTCCACATTTTCCGACCATGCGCCACAGCTGCGCGTCCCGTGTTCAAGAAACGACAGCATGCCCAGCTCTGTGTGACTGAGAAGAAGCAGATGTTGTTCTTGCAATTCTTTACACGCTTCTCAGAAGCCCGCTGCTCTGGCACTCGATCAGAGCTGGCTTTCGGCTTTGCCGCTTTTCCAGGCGTGTCCTGCACACGGCCAGCGCATCTTGTACACCTTTTGTCCTCAGCTCGAGCTGCCAAGACACTTTCTCTTCTTCAGCGTGCGGAACAATTTCGTGCAGCTCTCGCACACATAAGAAACGGGAAGAGAAGCGCTTTAGTTGCCTTAGTGTTTCTTCGACCAGACGTTCAACCCAGCACCACAAGCTGGGCGACAAGAAGGGCACGTGAAGCAAACGCTTTTTGCTGGCCCATTTTGCTGTGCCACGTTCTTCTGCGGCTCTTCAGAGCTTGACAAACTCCAACGCACCTGCTGCTGCTGCTGCTGCTGCTGCTGCTTGTGCTTCCAGCTGACAAGGAGCACAGCGATCTGTCAGCAGGTTTCAGGTTGTGCAAAAGAAGAGCTTGGTGATTTGAATGTACTGCAGATCCGTGTTTGTGCAAGTTGCAGGGGCAAGCTCCTGACAAAGGTGGTCGCCTGGCACACTTTCCCCTTTGCCAGCTGCAGTGGAAATGCTTTCGGCTGACATTCGCACCAAGAGAGGCAGATTGCGGGCCTCCGGACCACCGAGAAGGTAACTGCATGAAGCGGGGGGTGGCGGGAGTGTCTTTTGGCAGAAGCGGCGTTCTGGAGCGCTTGGCAGCCGGCGCAACGAGCGATGTGTGCGAGAAGACGCCGCTTCGCATCCGAGAGGGTGATAGCGCGAGCGCTGCCAAAAGGCGAGGAAGGAAGCCGCTTAGCGGCCGGCTTGTGCGCGGAGCTTGCGGACTGCGAGAGGAACGTGACTGCCTCTCACCCCCCTGCTGAATTGACCTTAGCTGTCGCCTGGAAGAAGAACAGCCGCGGCTTCCTTGTGCTGCTTGCCTCTGCCTCTTGTTGCTCTCTGCGGGAACTCTTGCGCTTTCCTTTAGGCACCGGGGTGCAGAGAAACAGCTTGTGTTGCGCATAAGCCTGCCGCACGGAATATGTAAGAAATTGCTGATCTCCACCGTTTCCCACCATGCGCCACAGCTGCGCGTCCCGTGTTCAAGCAACGACAGCATGCCCAGCTCTGTGTGACTGAGAAGAAGCAGATGCTGTTCTTGCAATTCTCTACGCGCCTCTCAGAAGCCCGCTGCTCTGGCACTCGATCAGAGCTGGCTTTTGGCTTTGCCGCTTTTCCAGGCATTTCCTGCACATGGCCAGCGCATCTTGTGCACCTTTTGTCCTCAGCTCGAGCTGCCAAGACACTTTGTCTTCAGCGCGCGGAACACTTTCATGCAGCTCTCGCACACGTAAGAAACGGGGAGAGAAGCGCTTTAGTTGCCTTAGTCTTTCTGCGACCCAGACGTTCAACACAGCACCACAAGCTGGGCGACAAGAATGGCACGTGAAGCAAACGCTATTTGCTGGCCCATTTTGCTGTGCCACGCTCTTCTGCGGCTCTTCAGCGCTTGACAAACTCCAACGCACCTGCTGCTGCTGCTGCTGCTGCTGCTGCTTGTGCTTCCAGCTGACAAGGAGCACAGCGATCTGTCAGCAGGTTTCAGGTTGTGCAAAAGAAGAGCTTGGTGATTTGAATGTACTGCAGATCCGTGTTTGTGCAAGTTGCAGGGGCAAGCTCCTGACAAAGGTGGTCGCCTGGCACACTTTCCCCTTTGCCAGCTGCAGTGGAAATGCTTTCGGCTGACATTCGCACCAAGAGAGGCAGATTGCGGGCCTCCGGACCACCGAGAAGGTAACTGCATGAAGCGGGGGGTGGCGGGAGAGTCTTTTGGCAGAAGCGGCGTTCTGGAGCGCTTGGCAGCCGGCGCAACGAGCGATGTGTGCGAGAAGACGCCGCTTCGCATCCGAGAGGGTGATAGCGCGAGTGCTGCCAAAAGGCGAGGAAGGAAGCCGCTTAGCGGCCGGCTTGTGCGCGGAGCTTGCGGACTGCGAGAGGAACGTGAGTGCCTCTCAGCCGCCTGCTGAATTGACCTTAGCTGTCGCCTGGAAGAAGAACAGCGGCGGCTTCCTTGTGGTGCTTGCCTATGCCTCTTGTTGCTCTCTGCGTGAACTCTTGTGCTTTCCTTTAGGCACCGGGGTGCAGAGAAACAGCTTGTGGTGCGCATAAGCCTGCCGCACGGAATATGTAAGAAATTGCTGATCTCCACCGTTTCCCACCATGCGCCACAGCTGCGCGTCCCGTGTTCAAGCAACGACAGCATGCCCAGCCCTGTGTGACTGAGAAGAAGCAGATGTTGTTCTTGCAATTCTCTACGCGCCTCTCAGAAGCCCGCTGCTCTGGCACTCGATCAGAGCTGGCTTTCGGCTTTGCCGCTTTTCCAGGCATTTCCTGCACATGGCCAGCGCATCTTGTGCACCTTTTGTCCTCAGCTCGAGCTGCCAAGACACTTTCTCTTCTTCAGCGTGCGGAACACTTTCATGCAGCTCTCGCACACATAAGAAACGGGGAGAGAAACACTTTAGGTGCCTTAGTGTTTCTTCGACCAGATGTTCAACCCAGCACCACAAGCTGGGCGACAAGAAGGGCACGTGAAGCAAACGCTTTTTGCTGGCCCATTTTGCTGTGCCACGCTCTTCTGCGGCTCTTCAGAGCTTGACAAACTCCAACGCACCTGCTGCTGCTGCTGCTGCTGCTGCTGCTGCTGCTTGTGCTTCCAGCTGACAAGGAGCACAGCGATCTGGCAGCAGGTTTCAGGTTGTGCAAAAGAAGAGCTTGGTGATTTGAATGTACTGCAGATCCGTGTTTGTGCAAGTTGCAGGGGCAAGCTCCTGACAAAGGTGGTCACGTGGCACACGTTCCCCTTTGCCAGCTGCAGTAGAAATGCTTTCGGCTGACATTCGCACCAAGAGAGGCAGATTGCGGGCCTCCGGACCACCGAGAAGGTAACTGCATGAAGCGGGGGGTGGCGGGAGTGTCTTTTGGCAGAAGCGGCGTTCTGGAGCGCTTGGCAGCCGGCGCAACGAGCGATGTGTGCGAGAAGACGTTGCTTCGCATCCGAGAGGGTGAAAGCGCGAGCGCTGCCAAAAGGCGAGGAAGGAAGCCGCTTAGCGGCCGGCTTGTGCGCGGAGCTTGCGGACTGCGAGAGGAACGTGAGTGCCTCTCAGCCGCCTGCTGAATTGACCTTAGCTGTCGCCTGGAAGAAGAACAGCCGCGGCTTCCTTGTGCTGCTTGCCTATGCCTCTTGTTGCTCTCTACGGGAACTCTTGCGCTTTCCTTTAGGCACCGGGGTGCAGAGAAACAGCTTGTGGTGCGCATAAGCCTGCCGCACGGAGTATGTAATAAATTGCTGATCTCCACCGTTTCCCACCATGCGCCACAGCTGCGCGTCCCGTGTTCAAGCAACGAGAGCTTACCCAGCTCTGTGTGACTGAGAAGAAGCAGATGTTGTTCTTGCAATTCTTTACACGCTTCTCAGAAGCCCGCTGCTCTGGCACTCGATCAGAGCTGGCTTTCGGCTTTGCTGCTTTTCCAGGCGTGTCCTGCACACGGCCAGCGCATCTTGTACACCTTTTGTCCTCAGCTCAAGCTACCAAGACACTTCCACTTCTTCAGCGTGCGGAACAATTTCGTGCAGCTCTCGCACACGTACGAAACGGGAAGAGAAGCGCTTTAGTTGCCTTAGTGTTTCTTCGACCAGACGTTCAACACAGCACCACAAGCTGGGCGACAACAAGGGCACGTGAAGCAAACACTTTTTGCTGGCCTATTTTGCTGTGCCACGCTCTTCTGCAGCTCTTCAGCACTTGACAAACTCCAACGCACCTGCTGCTGCTACTGCTGCTGCTGCTGCTTGTGCTTCCAGCTGACAAGGAGCACAGCGATCTGGCAGCAGATTTCAGGTTGTGCAAAAGAAGAGCTTGGTGATTTGAATGTACTGCAGATCCGTGTTTGTGCAAGTTGCAGGGGCAAGCTCCTGACAAAGGTGGTCGCCTGGCACACTTTCCCCTTTGCCAGCTGCAGTGGAAATGCTTTCGGCTGACATTCGCACCAAGAGAGGCAGATTGCGGGCCTCCGGACCACCGAGAAGGTAACTGCATGAAGCGGGGGGTGGCGGGAGAGTCTTTTGGCAGAAGCGGCGTTCTGGAGCGCTTGGCAGCCGGCGCAACGAGCGATGTGTGCGAGAAGCCGCAGCTTCGCATCCGAGAGGGTGATAGCGCGAGCGCTGCCAAAAGGCGAGGAAGGAAGCCGCTTAGCGGCCGGCTTGTGCGCGGAGCTTGCGGACTGCGAGAGGAACGTGACTGCCTCTCAGCCGCCTGCTGAATTGACCTTAGCTGTCGCCTGGAAGATGAACAGCGGCGGCTTCCTTGTGGTGCTTGCCTATGCCTCTTGTTGCTCTCTGCGTGAACTCTTGCGCTTTCCTTTAGGCACCGGGGGTGCAGAGAAACAGCTTGTGGTGCGCATAAGCCTGCCGCACGGAATATGTAAGAAATTACTGATCTCCACCTTTTCCCACCATGCGCCACAGCTGCGCGTCCCGTGTTCAAGCAACGATAGGATGCCCAGCTCTGTGTGACTGAGAAGAAGCAGATGTTGTTCTTGCAATTCTTTACACGCTTCTCAGAAGCCCGCTACTCTGGCACTCGATCAGAGCTGGCTTTCGGCTTTGCCGCTTTTCCAGGCGTGTCCTGCACACGGCCAGCGCATCTTGTACACCTTTTGTCCTCAGCTCGAGCTGCCAAAACACTTTTTCTTCTTCAGCGTGCGGAACAATTTCGTGCAGCTCTCGCACACATAAGAAACGGGGAGAGAAGCGCTTTAGGTGCCTTAGTGTTTCTTCGACCAGACGTTCAACACAGCACCACAAGCTGGGCGACAAGAAGGGCACGTGAAGCAAACGCTTTTTGCTGGCCCATTTTGCTGTGCCACGCTCTTCTGCGGCTCTTCAGAGCTTGACAAACTCCAACGCACCTGCTGCTGCTGCTGCTGCTGCTGCTGCTTGTGCTTCCAGCTGACAAGGAGCACAGCGATCTGGCAGCAGGTTTCAGGTTGTGCAAAAGAAGAGCTTGGTGATTTGAATGTACTGCAGATCCGTGTTTGTGCAAGTTGCAGGGGCAAGCTCCTGACAAAGGTGGTCGCCTGGCACACTTTCCCCTTTGCCAGCTGCAGTGGAAATGCTTTCGGCTGACATTCGCACCAAGAGAGGCAGATTGCGGGCCTCCGGACCACGGAGAAGGTAACTGCATGAAGCGGGGGGTGGCGGGAGAGTCTTTTGGCAGAAGCGGCGTTCTGGAGCGCTTGGCAGCCGGCGCAACGAGCGATGTGTGCGAGAAGACGTTGCTTCGCATCCGAGAGGGTGATAGCGCGAGCGCTGCCAAAAGGCGAGGAAGGAAGCCGCTTAGCGGCCGGCTTGTGCGCGGAGCTTGTGGACTGCGAGAGGAACGTGACTGCCTCTCACCCCCCTGCTGAATTGACCTTAGCTGTCACCTGGAAGATGAACAGCGGCGGCTTCCTTGTGGTGCTTGCCTATGCCTCTTGTTGCTCTCTGCGGGAACTCTTGCGCTTTCCTTTAGGCACCGGGGTGCAGAGAAACAGCTTGTGGTGCGCATAAGCCTGCCGCACGGAATATGTAAGAAATTGCTGATCTCCACCGTTTCCACCATGCGCCACAGCTGCGCGTCCCGTGTTCAAGCAACGATAGGATGCCCAGCTCTGTGTGACTGAGAAGAAGCAGATGTTGTTCTTGCAATTCTTTACACGCTTCTCAGAAGCCCGCTACTCTGGCACTCGATCAGAGCTGGCTTTCGGCTTTGCCGCTTTTCCAGGCATGTCCTGCACACGGCCAGCGCATCTTGTACACCTTTTGTCCTCAGCTCGAGCTGCCAAGACACTTTCTCTTCTTCAGCGTGCGGAACAATTTCGTGCAGCTCTCGCACACATAAGAAACGAGGAGAGAAGCGCTTTAGTTGCCTTAGTGTTTCTGCGACCCAGACGTTCAACCCAGCACCACAAGCTGGGCGACAAGAAGGGCACGTGAAGCAAACGCTTTTTGCTGGCCCATTTTGCTGTGCCACGTTCTTCTGCGGCTCTTCAGAGCTTGACAAACTCCAACGCACCTGCTGCTGCTGCTGCTGCTGCTGCTGCTGCTGCTTGTGCTTCCAGCTGACAAGGAGCACAGCGATCTGGCAGCAGGTTTCAGGTTGTGCAAAAGAAGAGCTTGGTGATTGGAATGTACTGCAGATCCGTGTTTGTGCAAGTTGCAGGGGCAAGCTCCTGACAAAGGTGGTCGCCTGGCACACGTTCCCCTTTGCCAGCTGCAGTAGAAATGCTTTCGGCTGACATTCGCACCAAGAGAGGCAGATTGCGGACCTCCGGACCACCGAGAAGGTAACTGCATGTAGCGGGGGGTGGCGGGAGTGTCTTTTGGCAGAAGCGGCGTTCTGGAGCGCTTGGCAGCCGGCGCAACGAGCGATGTGTGCGAGAAGCCGCCGCTTCGCATCCGAGAGGGTGAAAGCGCGAGCGCTGCCAAAAGGCGAGGAAGGAAGCCGCTTAGCGGCCGGCTTGTGCGCGGAGCTTGCGGACTGCGAGAGGAACGTGACTTCCTCTCACCCCCCTGCTGAATTGACCTTAGCTGTCGCCTGGAAGAAGAACAGCCGTGGCTTCCTTGTGGTGCTTGCCTGTGCCTCTTGTTGCTCTCTGCGGGAACTCTTGCGCTTTCCTTTAGGCACCGGGGTGCAGAGAAACAGCTTGTGGTGCGCATAAGCCTGCCGCACGGAATATGTAAGAAATTGCTGATCTCCACATTTTCCGACCATGCGCCACAGCTGCGCGTCCCGTGTTCAAGAAACGACAGCATGCCCAGCTCTGTGTGACTGAGAAGAAGCAGATGTTGTTCTTGCAATTCTTTACACGCTTCTCAGAAGCCCGCTGCTCTGGCACTCGATCAGAGCTGGCTTTCGGCTTTGCCGCTTTTCCAGGCGTGTCCTGCACACGGCCAGCGCATCTTGTACACCTTTTGTCCTCAGCTCGAGCTGCCAAGACACTTTCTCTTCTTCAGCGTGCGGAACAATTTCGTGCAGCTCTCGCACACATAAGAAACGGGAAGAGAAGCGCTTTAGTTGCCTTAGTGTTTCTTCGACCAGACGTTCAACCCAGCACCACAAGCTGGGCGACAAGAAGGGCACGTGAAGCAAACGCTTTTTGCTGGCCCATTTTGCTGTGCCACGTTCTTCTGCGGCTCTTCAGAGCTTGACAAACTCCAACGCACCTGCTGCTGCTGCTGCTGCTGCTGCTGCTTGTGCTTCCAGCTGACAAGGAGCACAGCGATCTGTCAGCAGGTTTCAGGTTGTGCAAAAGAAGAGCTTGGTGATTTGAATGTACTGCAGATCCGTGTTTGTGCAAGTTGCAGGGGCAAGCTCCTGACAAAGGTGGTCGCCTGGCACACTTTCCCCTTTGCCAGCTGCAGTGGAAATGCTTTCGGCTGACATTCGCACCAAGAGAGGCAGATTGCGGGCCTCCGGACCACCGAGAAGGTAACTGCATGAAGCGGGGGGTGGCGGGAGTGTCTTTTGGCAGAAGCGGCGTTCTGGAGCGCTTGGCAGCCGGCGCAACGAGCGATGTGTGCGAGAAGACGCCGCTTCGCATCCGAGAGGGTGATAGCGCGAGCGCTGCCAAAAGGCGAGGAAGGAAGCCGCTTAGCGGCCGGCTTGTGCGCGGAGCTTGCGGACTGCGAGAGGAACGTGACTGCCTCTCACCCCCCTGCTGAATTGACCTTAGCTGTCGCCTGGAAGAAGAACAGCCGCGGCTTCCTTGTGCTGCTTGCCTCTGCCTCTTGTTGCTCTCTGCGGGAACTCTTGCGCTTTCCTTTAGGCACCGGGGTGCAGAGAAACAGCTTGTGTTGCGCATAAGCCTGCCGCACGGAATATGTAAGAAATTGCTGATCTCCACCGTTTCCCACCATGCGCCACAGCTGCGCGTCCCGTGTTCAAGCAACGACAGCATGCCCAGCTCTGTGTGACTGAGAAGAAGCAGATGCTGTTCTTGCAATTCTCTACGCGCCTCTCAGAAGCCCGCTGCTCTGGCACTCGATCAGAGCTGGCTTTTGGCTTTGCCGCTTTTCCAGGCATTTCCTGCACATGGCCAGCGCATCTTGTGCACCTTTTGTCCTCAGCTCGAGCTGCCAAGACACTTTGTCTTCAGCGCGCGGAACACTTTCATGCAGCTCTCGCACACGTAAGAAACGGGGAGAGAAGCGCTTTAGTTGCCTTAGTCTTTCTGCGACCCAGACGTTCAACACAGCACCACAAGCTGGGCGACAAGAATGGCACGTGAAGCAAACGCTATTTGCTGGCCCATTTTGCTGTGCCACGCTCTTCTGCGGCTCTTCAGCGCTTGACAAACTCCAACGCACCTGCTGCTGCTGCTGCTGCTGCTGCTGCTTGTGCTTCCAGCTGACAAGGAGCACAGCGATCTGTCAGCAGGTTTCAGGTTGTGCAAAAGAAGAGCTTGGTGATTTGAATGTACTGCAGATCCGTGTTTGTGCAAGTTGCAGGGGCAAGCTCCTGACAAAGGTGGTCGCCTGGCACACTTTCCCCTTTGCCAGCTGCAGTGGAAATGCTTTCGGCTGACATTCGCACCAAGAGAGGCAGATTGCGGGCCTCCGGACCACCGAGAAGGTAACTGCATGAAGCGGGGGGTGGCGGGAGAGTCTTTTGGCAGAAGCGGCGTTCTGGAGCGCTTGGCAGCCGGCGCAACGAGCGATGTGTGCGAGAAGACGCCGCTTCGCATCCGAGAGGGTGATAGCGCGAGTGCTGCCAAAAGGCGAGGAAGGAAGCCGCTTAGCGGCCGGCTTGTGCGCGGAGCTTGCGGACTGCGAGAGGAACGTGAGTGCCTCTCAGCCGCCTGCTGAATTGACCTTAGCTGTCGCCTGGAAGAAGAACAGCGGCGGCTTCCTTGTGGTGCTTGCCTATGCCTCTTGTTGCTCTCTGCGTGAACTCTTGTGCTTTCCTTTAGGCACCGGGGTGCAGAGAAACAGCTTGTGGTGCGCATAAGCCTGCCGCACGGAATATGTAAGAAATTGCTGATCTCCACCGTTTCCGACCATGCGCCACAGCTGCGCGTCCCGTGTTCAAGCAACGACAGCATGCCCAGCCCTGTGTGACTGAGAAGAAGCAGATGTTGTTCTTGCAATTCTCTACGCGCCTCTCAGAAGCCCGCTGCTCTGGCACTCGATCAGAGCTGGCTTTCGGCTTTGCCACTTTTCCAGGCATTTCCTGCACATGGCCAGCGCATCTTGTGCACCTTTTGTCCTCAGCTCGAGCTGCCAAGACACTTTCTCTTCTTCAGCGTGCGGAACACTTTCATGCAGCTCTCGCACACATAAGAAACGGGGAGAGAAACACTTTAGGTGCCTTAGTGTTTCTTCGACCAGATGTTCAACCCAGCACCACAAGCTGGGCGACAAGAAGGGCACGTGAAGCAAACGCTTTTTGCTGGCCCATTTTGCTGTGCCACGTTCTTCTGCGGCTCTTCAGAGCTTGACAAACTCCAACGCACCTGCTGCTGCTGCTGCTGCTGCTGCTGCTGCTGCTTGTGCTTCCAGCTGACAAGGAGCACAGCGATCTGGCAGCAGGTTTCAGGTTGTGCAGAAGAAGAGCTTGGTGATTGGAATGTACTGCAGATCCGTGTTTGTGCAAGTTGCAGGGGCAAGCTCCTGACAAAGGTGGTCGCCTGGCACACGTTCCCCTTTGCCAGCTGCAGTAGAAATGCTTTCGGCTGACATTCGCACCAAGAGAGGCAGATTGCGGACCTCCGGACCACCGAGAAGGTAACTGCATGAAGCGGGGGGTGGCGGGAGAGTCTTTTGGCAGAAGCGGCGTTCTGGAGCGCTTGGCAGCCGGCGCAACGAGCGATGTGTGCGAGAAGACGCCGCTTCGCATCCGAGAGGGTGATAGCGCGAGCGCTGCCAAAAGGCGAGGAAGGAAGCCGCTTAGCGGCCGGCTTGTGCGCGGAGCTTGCGGACTGCGAGAGGAACGTGACTGCCTCTCAGCCGCCTGCTGAATTGACCTTAGCTGTCGCCTGGAAGATGAACAGCGGCGGCTTCCTTGTGCTGCTTGCCTATGCCTCTTGTTGCTCTCTGCGTGAACTCTTGCGCTTTCCTTTAGGCACCGGGGGTGCAGAGAAACAGCTTGTGGTGCGCATAAGCCTGCCGCACGGAATATGTAAGAAATTACTGATCTCCACCTTTTCCCACCATGCGCCACAGCTGCGCGTCCCGTGTTCAAGCAACGATAGGATGCCCAGCTCTGTGTGACTGAGAAGAAGCAGATGTTGTTCTTGCAATTCTTTACACGCTTCTCAGAAGCCCGCTACTCTGGCACTCGATCAGAGCTGGCTTTCGGCTTTGCCGCTTTTCCAGGCGTGTCCTGCACACGGCCAGCGCATCTTGTACACCTTTTGTCCTCAGCTCGAGCTGCCAAAACACTTTTTCTTCTTCAGCGTGCGGAACAATTTCGTGCAGCTCTCGCACACATAAGAAACGGGGAGAGAAGCGCTTTAGGTGCCTTAGTGTTTCTTCGACCAGACGTTCAACACAGCACCACAAGCTGGGCGACAAGAAGGGCACGTGAAGCAAACGCTTTTTGCTGGCCCATTTTGCTGTGCCACGCTCTTCTGCGGCTCTTCAGAGCTTGACAAACTCCAACGCACCTGCTGCTGCTGCTGCTGCTGCTGCTGCTGCTTGTGCTTCCAGCTGACAAGGAGCACAGCGATCTGGCAGCAGGTTTCAGGTTGTGCAAAAGAAGAGCTTGGTGATTTGAATGTACTGCAGATCCGTGTTTGTGCAAGTTGCAGGGGCAAGCTCCTGACAAAGGTGGTCGCCTGGCACACTTTCCCCTTTGCCAGCTGCAGTGGAAATGCTTTCGGCTGACATTCGCACCAAGAGAGGCAGATTGCGGGCCTCCGGACCACGGAGAAGGTAACTGCATGAAGCGGGGGGTGGCGAGAGTGTCTTTTGGCAGAAGCGGCGTTCTGGAGCGCTTGGCAGCCGGCGCAACGAGCGATGTGTGCGAGAAGCCGCCGCTTCGCATCCGAGAGGGTGATAGCGCGAGCGCTGCCAAAAGGCGAGGAAGGAAGCCGCTTAGCGGCCGGCTTGTGCGCGGAGCTTGCGGACTGCGAGAGGAACGTGACTGCCTCTCAGCCGCCTGCTGAATTGACCTTAGCTGTCGCCTGGAAGATGAACAGCGGCGGCTTCCTTGTGGTGCTTGCCTATGCCTCTTGTTGCTCTCTGCGTGAACTCTTGTGCTTTCCTTTAGGCACCGGGGTGCAGAGAAACAGCTTGTGGTGCGCATAAGCCTGCCGCACGGAATATGTAAGAAATTGCTGATCTCCACCGTTTCCCACCATGCGCCACAGCTGCGCGTCCCGTGTTCAAGCAACGACAGCATGCCCAGCCCTGTGTGACTGAGAAGAAGCAGATGTTGTTCTTGCAATTCTCTACGCGCCTCTCAGAAGCCCGCTGCTCTGGCACTCGATCAGAGCTGGCTTTCGGCTTTGCCGCTTTTCCAGGCATTTCCTGCACATGGCCAGCGCATCTTGTGCACCTTTTGTCCTCAGCTCGAGCTGCCAAGACACTTTCTCTTCTTCAGCGTGCGGAACAGTTTCATGCAGCTCTCGCACACATAAGAAACGGGGAGAGAAACACTTTAGGTGCCTTAGTGTTTCTTCGACCAGATGTTCAACCCAGCACCACAAGCTGGGCGACAAGAAGGGCACGTGAAGCAAACGCTTTTTGCTGGCCCATTTTGCTGTGCCACGCTCTTCTGCGGCTCTTCAGAGCTTGACAAACTCCAACGCACCTGCTGCTGCTGCTGCTGCTGCTGCTGCTGCTTGTGCTTCCAGCTGACAAGGAGCACAGCGATCTGGCAGCAGGTTTCAGGTTATGCAAAAGAAGAGCTTGGTGATTTGAATGTACTGCAGATCCGTGTTTGTGCAAGTTGCAGGGGCAAGCTCCTGACAAAGGTAGTCAGTCGCCTGGCACACTTTCCCCTTTGCCAGCTGCAGTGGAAATGCTTTCGGCTGACATTCGCACCAAGAGAGGCAGATTGCGGGCCTCCGGACCACCGAGAAGGTAACTGCATGAAGCGGGGGGTGGCGGGAGAGTCTTTTGGCAGAAGCGGCGTTCTGGAGCGCTTGGCAGCCGGCGCAACGAGCGATGTGTGCGAGAAGACGCCGCTTCGCATCCGAGAGGGTGATAGCGCGAGCGCTGCCAAAAGGCGAGGAAGGAAGCCGCTTAGCGGCCGGCTTGTGCGCGGAGCTTGCGGACTGCGAGAGGAACGTGACTGCCTCTCAGCCGCCTGCTGAATTGACCTTAGCTGTCGCCTGGAAGATGAACAGCGGCGGCTTCCTTGTGGTGCTTGCCTATGCCTCTTGTTGCTCTCTGCGGGAACTCTTGCGCTTTCCTTTAGGCACCGGGGTGCAGAGAAACAGCTTGTGGTGCGCATAAGCCTGCCGCACGGAATATGTAAGAAATTGCTGATCTCCACCGTTTCCCACCATGCGCCACAGCTGCGCGTCCCGTGTTCAAGCAACGACAGCATGCCCAGCTCTGTGTGACTGAGAAGAAGCAGATGTTGTTCTTGCAATTCTCTACGCGCCTCTCAGAAGCCCGCTGCTCTGGCACTCGATCAGAGCTGGCTTTCGGCTTTGCCGCTTTTCCAGGCATTTCCTGCACACGGCCAGCGCATCTTGTACACCTTTTGTCCTCAGCTCGAGCTGCCAAAACACTTTTTCTTCTTCAGCGTGCGGAACAATTTCGTGCAGCTCTCGCACACATAAGAAACGGGGAGAGAAGCGCTTTAGGTGCCTTAGTGTTTCTTCGACCAGACGTTCAACCCAGCACCACAAGCTGGGCGACAAGAAGGGCACGTGAAGCAAACGCTTTTTGCTGGCCCATTTTGCTGTGCCACGCTCTTCTGCGGCTCTTCAGAGCTTGACAAACTCCAACGCACCTGCTGCTGCTGCTGCTGCTGCTGCTGCTGCTTGTGCTTCCAGCTGACAAGGAGCACAGCGATCTGGCAGCAGGTTTCAGGTTGTGCAAAAGAAGAGCTTGGTGATTTGAATGTACTGCAGATCCGTGTTTGTGCAAGTTGCAGGGGCAAGCTCCTGACAAAGGTGGTCGCCTGGCACACTTTCCCCTTTGCCAGCTGCAGTGGAAATGCTTTCGGCTGACATTCGCACCAAGAGAGGCAGATTGCGGGCCTCCGGACCACGGAGAAGGTAACTGCATGAAGCGGGGGGTGGCGAGAGTGTCTTTTGGCAGAAGCGGCGTTCTGGAGCGCTTGGCAGCCGGCGCAACGAGCGATGTGTGCGAGAAGCCGCCGCTTCGCATCCGAGAGGGTGATAGCGCGAGCGCTGCCAAAAGGCGAGGAAGGAAGCCGCTTAGCGGCCGGCTTGTGCGCGGAGCTTGCGGACTGCGAGAGGAACGTGACTGCCTCTCAGCCGCCTGCTGAATTGACCTTAGCTGTCGCCTGGAAGATGAACAGCGGCGGCTTCCTTGTGGTGCTTGCCTATGCCTCTTGTTGCTCTCTGCGTGAACTCTTGTGCTTTCCTTTAGGCACCGGGGTGCAGAGAAACAGCTTGTGGTGCGCATAAGCCTGCCGCACGGAATATGTAAGAAATTGCTGATCTCCACCGTTTCCCACCATGCGCCACAGCTGCGCGTCCCGTGTTCAAGCAACGACAGCATGCCCAGCCCTGTGTGACTGAGAAGAAGCAGATGTTGTTCTTGCAATTCTCTACGCGCCTCTCAGAAGCCCGCTGCTCTGGCACTCGATCAGAGCTGGCTTTCGGCTTTGCCGCTTTTCCAGGCATTTCCTGCACATGGCCAGCGCATCTTGTGCACCTTTTGTCCTCAGCTCGAGCTGCCAAGACACTTTCTCTTCTTCAGCGTGCGGAACACTTTCATGCAGCTCTCGCACACATAAGAAACGGGGAGAGAAACACTTTAGGTGCCTTAGTGTTTCTTCGACCAGATGTTCAACCCAGCACCACAAGCTGGGCGACAAGAAGGGCACGTGAAGCAAACGCTTTTTGCTGGCCCATTTTGCTGTGCCACGCTCTTCTGCGGCTCTTCAGAGCTTGACAAACTCCAACGCACCTGCTGCTGCTGCTGCTGCTGCTGCTGCTGCTTGTGCTTCCAGCTGACAAGGAGCACAGCGATCTGGCAGCAGGTTTCAGGTTATGCAAAAGAAGAGCTTGGTGATTTGAATGTACTGCAGATCCGTGTTTGTGCAAGTTGCAGGGGCAAGCTCCTGACAAAGGTAGTCAGTCGCCTGGCACACTTTCCCCTTTGCCAGCTGCAGTGGAAATGCTTTCGGCTGACATTCGCACCAAGAGAGGCAGATTGCGGGACTCCGGACCACCGAGAAGGTAACTGCATGAAGCGGGGGGTGGCGGGAGAGTCTTTTGGCAGAAGCGGCGTTCTGGAGCGCTTGGCAGCCGGCGCAACGAGCGATGTGTGCGAGAAGACGCCGCTTCGCATCCGAGAGGGTGATAGCGCGAGCGCTGCCAAAAGGCGAGGAAGGAAGCCGCTTAGCGGCCGGCTTGTGCGCGGAGCTTGCGGACTGCGAGAGGAACGTGACTGCCTCTCAGCCGCCTGCTGAATTGACCTTAGCTGTCGCCTGGAAGATGAACAGCGGCGGCTTCCTTGTGGTGCTTGCCTATGCCTCTTGTTGCTCTCTGCGGGAACTCTTGCGCTTTCCTTTAGGCACCGGGGTGCAGAGAAACAGCTTGTGGTGCGCATAAGCCTGCCGCACGGAATATGTAAGAAATTGCTGATCTCCACCGTTTCCCACCATGCGCCACAGCTGCGCGTCCCGTGTTCAAGCAACGACAGCATGCCCAGCTCTGTGTGACTGAGAAGAAGCAGATGTTGTTCTTGCAATTCTCTACGCGCCTCTCAGAAGCCCGCTGCTCTGGCACTCGATCAGAGCTGGCTTTCGGCTTTGCCGCTTTTCCAGGCATTTCCTGCACACGGCCAGCGCATCTTGTACACCTTTTGTCCTCAGCTCGAGCTGCCAAAACACTTTTTCTTCTTCAGCGTGCGGAACAATTTCGTGCAGCTCTCGCACACATAAGAAACGGGGAGAGAAGCGCTTTAGGTGCCTTAGTGTTTCTTCGACCAGACGTTCAACCCAGCACCACAAGCTGGGCGACAAGAAGGGCACGTGAAGCAAACGCTTTTTGCTGGCCCATTTTGCTGTGCCACGCTCTTCTGCGGCTCTTCAGAGCTTGACAGACTCCAACGCACCTGCTGCTGCTGCTGCTGCTGCTGCTGCTGCTGCTTGTGCTTCCAGCTGACAAGGAGCACAGCGATCTGGCAGCAGGTTTCAGGTTATGCAAAAGAAGAGCTTGGTGATTTGAATGTACTGCAGATCCGTGTTTGTGCAAGTTGCAGGGGCAAGCTCCTGACAAAGGTAGTCAGTCGCCTGGCACACTTTCCCCTTTGCCAGCTGCAGTGGAAATGCTTTCGGCTGACATTCGCACCAAGAGAGGCAGATTGCGGGCCTCCGGACCACCGAGAAGGTAACTGCATGAAGCGGGGGGTGGCGGGAGAGTCTTTTGGCAGAAGCGGCGTTTTGGAGCGCTTGGCAGCCGGCGCAACGAGCGATGTGTGCGAGAAGCCGCCGCTTCGCATCCGAGAGGGTGATAGCGCGAGCGCTGCCAAAAGGCGAGGAAGGAAGCCGCTTAGCGGCCGGCTTGTGCGCGGAGCTTGCGGACTGCGAGAGGAACGTGACTGCCTCTCAGCCGCCTGCTGAATTGACCTTAGCTGTCGCCTGGAAGATGAACAGCGGCGGCTTCCTTGTGGTGCTTGCCTATGCCTCTTGTTGCTCTCTGCGGGAACTCTTGCGCTTTCCTTTAGGCACTGGGGTGCAGAGAAACAGCTTGTGGTGCGCATAAGCCTGCCGCACGGAATATATAAGAAATTGCTGATCTCCACCGTTTCCCACTATGCGCCACAGCTGCGCGTCCCGTGTTCAAGCAACGACAGCATGCCCAGCTCTGTGTGACTGAGAAGAAGCAGATGTTGTTCTTGCAATTCTCTACACGCCTCTCAGAAGCCCGCTGCTCTGGCACTCGATCAGAGCTGGCTTTCGGCTTTGCCGCTTTTCCAGGCATTTCCTGCACATGGCCAGCGCATCTTGTGCACCTTTTGTCCTCAGCTCGAGCTGCCAAGACACTTTCTCTTCTTCAGCGCGCGGAACACTTTCATGCAGCTCTCGCACACATAAGAAACGGGGAGAGAAACACTTTAGGTGCCTTAGTGTTTCTTCGACCAGATGTTCAACCCAGCACCACAAGCTGGGCGACAAGAAGGGCACGTGAAGCAAACGCTTTTTGCTGGCCCATTTTGCTGTGCCACGCTCTTCTGCGGCTCTTCAGAGCTTGACAAACTCCAACGCACCTGCTGCTGCTGCTGCTGCTGCTGCTGCTGCTGCTGCTGCTTGTGCTTCCAGCTGACAAGGAGCACAGCGATCTGGCAGCAGGTTTCAGGTTATGCAAAAGAAGAGCTTGGTGATTTGAATGTACTGCAGATCCGTGTTTGTGCAAGTTGCAGGGGCAAGCTCCTGACAAAGGTAGTCAGTCGCCTGGCACACTTTCCCCTTTGCCAGCTGCAGTGGAAATGCTTTCGGCTGACATTCGCACCAAGAGAGGCAGATTGCGGGCCTCCGGACCACCGAGAAGGTAACTGCATGAAGCGGGGGGTGGCGGGAGAGTCTTTTGGCAGAAGCGGCGTTCTGGAGCGCTTGGCAGCCGGCGCAACGAGCGATGTGTGCGAGAAGACGCCGCTTCGCATCCGAGAGGGTGATAGCGCGAGCGCTGCCAAAAGGCGAGGAAGGAAGCCGCTTAGCGGCCGGCTTGTGCGCGGAGCTTGCGGACTGCGAGAGGAACGTGACTGCCTCTCAGCCGCCTGCTGAATTGACCTTAGCTGTCGCCTGGAAGATGAACAGCGGCGGCTTCCTTGTGCTGCTTGCCTATGCCTCTTGTTGCTCTCTGCGTGAACTCTTGCGCTTTCCTTTAGGCACCGGGGGTGCAGAGAAACAGCTTGTGGTGCGCATAAGCCTGCCGCACGGAATATGTAAGAAATTACTGATCTCCACCTTTTCCCACCATGC
This sequence comes from Cyanistes caeruleus, assembly GCF_971803275.1. NCBI lineage: Eukaryota > Metazoa > Chordata > Aves > Passeriformes > Paridae > Cyanistes > Cyanistes caeruleus. The sequence continues at coordinate 5,807,382 of NC_141722.1, forward strand.
GCCACAGCTGCGCGTCCCGTGTTCAAGCAACGATAGGATGCCCAGCTCTGTGTGACTGAGAAGAAGCAGATGTTGTTCTTGCAATTCTTTACACGCTTCTCAGAAGCCCGCTACTCTGGCACTCGATCAGAGCTGGCTTTCGGCTTTGCCGCTTTTCCAGGCGTGTCCTGCACACGGCCAGCTCATCTTGTACACCTTTTGTCCTCAGCTCGAGCTGCCAAAACACTTTTTCTTCTTCAGCGTGCGGAACAATTTCGTGCAGCTCTCGCACACATAAGAAACGGGGAGAGAAGCGCTTTAGGTGCCTTAGTGTTTCTTCGACCAGACGTTCAACACAGCACCACAAGCTGGGCGACAAGAAGGGCACGTGAAGCAAACGCTTTTTGCTGGCCCATTTTGCTGTGCCACGCTCTTCTGCGGCTCTTCAGAGCTTGACAAACTCCAACGCACCTGCTGCTGCTGCTGCTGCTGCTGCTGCTTGTGCTTCCAGCTGACAAGGAGCACAGCGATCTGGCAGCAGGTTTCAGGTTGTGCAAAAGAAGAGCTTGGTGATTTGAATGTACTGCAGATCCGTGTTTGTGCAAGTTGCAGGGGCAAGCTCCTGACAAAGGTGGTCGCCTGGCACACTTTCCCCTTTGCCAGCTGCAGTGGAAATGCTTTCGGCTGACATTCGCACCAAGAGAGGCAGATTGCAGGCCTCCGGACCACGGAGAAGGTAACTGCATGAAGCGGGGGGTGGCGAGAGTGTCTTTTGGCAGAAGCGGCGTTCTGGAGCGCTTGGCAGCCGGCGCAACGAGCGATGTGTGCGAGAAGCCGCCGCTTCGCATCCGAGAGGGTGATAGCGCGAGCGCTGCCAAAAGGCGAGGAAGGAAGCCGCTTAGCGGCCGGCTTGTGCGCGGAGCTTGCGGACTGCGAGAGGAACGTGACTGCCTCTCAGCCGCCTGCTGAATTGACCTTAGCTGTCGCCTGGAAGATGAACAGCGGCGGCTTCCTTGTGGTGCTTGCCTATGCCTCTTGTTGCTCTCTGCGGGAACTCTTGCGCTTTCCTTTAGGCACCGGGGTGCAGAGAAACAGCTTGTGGTGCGCATAAGCCTGCCGCACGGAATATGTAAGAAATTGCTGATCTCCACCGTTTCCCACCATGCGCCACAGCTGCGCGTCCCGTGTTCAAGCAACGACAGCATGCCCAGCTCTGTGTGACTGAGAAGAAGCAGATGTTGTTCTTGCAATTCTCTACGCGCCTCTCAGAAGCCCGCTGCTCTGGCACTCGATCAGAGCTGGCTTTCGGCTTTGCCGCTTTTCCAGGCATTTCCTGCACACGGCCAGCGCATCTTGTACACCTTTTGTCCTCAGCTCGAGCTGCCAAAACACTTTTTCTTCTTCAGCGTGCGGAACAATTTCGTGCAGCTCTCGCACACATAAGAAACGGGGAGAGAAGCGCTTTAGGTGCCTTAGTGTTTCTTCGACCAGACGTTCAACCCAGCACCACAAGGTGGGCGACAAGAAGGGCACGTGAAGCAAACGCTTTTTGCTGGCCCATTTTGCTGTGCCACGCTCTTCTGCGGCTCTTCAGAGCTTGACAGACTCCAACGCACCTGCTGCTGCTGCTGCTGCTGCTGCTGCTTGTGCTTCCAGCTGACAAGGAGCACAGCGATCTGGCAGCAGGTTTCAGGTTATGCAAAAGAAGAGCTTGGTGATTTGAATGTACTGCAGATCCGTGTTTGTGCAAGTTGCAGGGGCAAGCTCCTGACAAAGGTAGTCAGTCGCCTGGCACACTTTCCCCTTTGCCAGCTGCAGTGGAAATGCTTTCGGCTGACATTCGCACCAAGAGAGGCAGATTGCGGGCCTCCGGACCACCGAGAAGGTAACTGCATGAAGCGGGGGGTGGCGGGAGAGTCTTTTGGCAGAAGCGGCGTTTTGGAGCGCTTGGCAGCCGGCGCAACGAGCGATGTGTGCGAGAAGCCGCCGCTTCGCATCCGAGAGGGTGATAGCGCGAGCGCTGCCAAAAGGCGAGGAAGGAAGCCGCTTAGCGGCCGGCTTGTGCGCGGAGCTTGCGGACTGCGAGAGGAACGTGACTGCCTCTCAGCCGCCTGCTGAATTGACCTTAGCTGTCGCCTGGAAGATGAACAGCGGCGGCTTCCTTGTGGTGCTTGCCTATGCCTCTTGTTGCTCTCTGCGGGAACTCTTGCGCTTTCCTTTAGGCACTGGGGTGCAGAGAAACAGCTTGTGGTGCGCATAAGCCTGCCGCACGGAATATATAAGAAATTGCTGATCTCCACCGTTTCCCACTATGCGCCACAGCTGCGCGTCCCGTGTTCAAGCAACGACAGCATGCCCAGCTCTGTGTGACTGAGAAGAAGCAGATGTTGTTCTTGCAATTCTCTACACGCCTCTCAGAAGCCCGCTGCTCTGGCACTCGATCAGAGCTGGCTTTCGGCTTTGCCGCTTTTCCAGGCATTTCCTGCACATGGCCAGCGCATCTTGTGCACCTTTTGTCCTCAGCTCGAGCTGCCAAGACACTTTCTCTTCTTCAGCGCGCGGAACACTTTCATGCAGCTCTCGCACACATAAGAAACGGGGAGAGAAACACTTTAGGTGCCTTAGTGTTTCTTCGACCAGATGTTCAACCCAGCACCACAAGCTGGGCGACAAGAAGGGCACGTGAAGCAAACGCTTTTTGCTGGCCCATTTTGCTGTGCCACGCTCTTCTGCGGCTCTTCAGAGCTTGACAAACTCCAACGCACCTGCTGCTGCTGCTGCTGCTGCTGCTGCTGCTGCTGCTTGTGCTTCCAGCTGACAAGGAGCACAGCGATCTGGCAGCAGGTTTCAGGTTATGCAAAAGAAGAGCTTGGTGATTTGAATGTACTGCAGATCCGTGTTTGTGCAAGTTGCAGGGGCAAGCTCCTGACAAAGGTAGTCAGTCGCCTGGCACACTTTCCCCTTTGCCAGCTGCAGTGGAAATGCTTTCGGCTGACATTCGCACCAAGAGAGGCAGATTGCGGGCCTCCGGACCACCGAGAAGGTAACTGCATGAAGCGGGGGGTGGCGGGAGAGTCTTTTGGCAGAAGCGGCGTTCTGGAGCGCTTGGCAGCCGGCGCAACGAGCGATGTGTGCGAGAAGACGCCGCTTCGCATCCGAGAGGGTGATAGCGCGAGCGCTGCCAAAAGGCGAGGAAGGAAGCCGCTTAGCGGCCGGCTTGTGCGCGGAGCTTGCGGACTGCGAGAGGAACGTGACTGCCTCTCAGCCGCCTGCTGAATTGACCTTAGCTGTCGCCTGGAAGATGAACAGCGGCGGCTTCCTTGTGCTGCTTGCCTATGCCTCTTGTTGCTCTCTGCGTGAACTCTTGCGCTTTCCTTTAGGCACCGGGGGTGCAGAGAAACAGCTTGTGGTGCGCATAAGCCTGCCGCACGGAATATGTAAGAAATTACTGATCTCCACCTTTTCCCACCATGCGCCACAGCTGCGCGTCCCGTGTTCAAGCAACGATAGGATGCCCAGCTCTGTGTGACTGAGAAGAAGCAGATGTTGTTCTTGCAATTCTTTACACGCTTCTCAGAAGCCCGCTACTCTGGCACTCGATCAGAGCTGGCTTTCGGCTTTGCCGCTTTTCCAGGCGTGTCCTGCACACGGCCAGCTCATCTTGTACACCTTTTGTCCTCAGCTCGAGCTGCCAAAACACTTTTTCTTCTTCAGCGTGCGGAACAATTTCGTGCAGCTCTCGCACACATAAGAAACGGGGAGAGAAGCGCTTTAGGTGCCTTAGTGTTTCTTCGACCAGACGTTCAACACAGCACCACAAGCTGGGCGACAAGAAGGGCACGTGAAGCAAACGCTTTTTGCTGTCCCATTTTGCTGTGCCACGCTCTTCTGCGGCTCTTCAGAGCTTGACAAACTCCAACGCACCTGCTGCTGCTGCTGCTGCTGCTGCTGCTTGTGCTTCCAGCTGACAAGGAGCACAGCGATCTGGCAGCAGGTTTCAGGTTGTGCAAAAGAAGAGCTTGGTGATTTGAATGTACTGCAGATCCGTGTTTGTGCAAGTTGCAGGGGCAAGCTCCTGACAAAGGTGGTCGCCTGGCACACTTTCCCCTTTGCCAGCTGCAGTGGAAATGCTTTCGGCTGACATTCGCACCAAGAGAGGCAGATTGCAGGCCTCCGGACCACGGAGAAGGTAACTGCATGAAGCGGGGGGTGGCGAGAGTGTCTTTTGGCAGAAGCGGCGTTCTGGAGCGCTTGGCAGCCGGCGCAACGAGCGATGTGTGCGAGAAGCCGCCGCTTCGCATCCGAGAGGGTGATAGCGCGAGCGCTGCCAAAAGGCGAGGAAGGAAGCCGCTTAGCGGCCGGCTTGTGCGCGGAGCTTGCGGACTGCGAGAGGAACGTGACTGCCTCTCAGCCGCCTGCTGAATTGACCTTAGCTGTCGCCTGGAAGATGAACAGCGGCGGCTTCCTTGTGGTGCTTGCCTATGCCTCTTGTTGCTCTCTGCGTGAACTCTTGTGCTTTCCTTTAGGCACCGGGGTGCAGAGAAACAGCTTGTGGTGCGCATAAGCCTGCCGCACGGAATATGTAAGAAATTGCTGATCTCCACCGTTTCCCACCATGCGCCACAGCTGCGCGTCCCGTGTTCAAGCAACGACAGCATGCCCAGCCCTGTGTGACTGAGAAGAAGCAGATGTTGTTCTTGCAATTCTCTACGCGCCTCTCAGAAGCCCGCTGCTCTGGCACTCGATCAGAGCTGGCTTTCGGCTTTGCCGCTTTTCCAGGCATTTCCTGCACATGGCCAGCGCATCTTGTGCACCTTTTGTCCTCAGCTCGAGCTGCCAAGACACTTTCTCTTCTTCAGCGCGCGGAACACTTTCATGCAGCTCTCGCACACATAAGAAACGGGGAGAGAAACACTTTAGGTGCCTTAGTGTTTCTTCGACCAGATGTTCAACCCAGCACCACAAGCTGGGCGACAAGAAGGGCACGTGAAGCAAACGCTTTTTGCTGGCCCATTTTGCTGTGCCACGCTCTTCTGCGGCTCTTCAGAGCTTGACAAACTCCAACGCACCTGCTGCTGCTGCTGCTGCTGCTGCTGCTGCTTGTGCTTCCAGCTGACAAGGAGCACAGCGATCTGGCAGCAGGTTTCAGGTTATGCAAAAGAAGAGCTTGGTGATTTGAATGTACTGCAGATCCGTGTTTGTGCAAGTTGCAGGGGCAAGCTCCTGACAAAGGTAGTCAGTCGCCTGGCACACTTTCCCCTTTGCCAGCTGCAGTGGAAATGCTTTCGGCTGACATTCGCACCAAGAGAGGCAGATTGCGGGCCTCCGGACCACCGAGAAGGTAACTGCATGAAGCGGGGGGTGGCGGGAGAGTCTTTTGGCAGAAGCGGCGTTCTGGAGCGCTTGGCAGCCGGCGCAACGAGCGATGTGTGCGAGAAGACGCCGCTTCGCATCCGAGAGGGTGATAGCGCGAGCGCTGCCAAAAGGCGAGGAAGGAAGCCGCTTAGCGGCCGGCTTGTGCGCGGAGCTTGCGGACTGCGAGAGGAACGTGACTGCCTCTCAGCCGCCTGCTGAATTGACCTTAGCTGTCGCCTGGAAGATGAACAGCGGCGGCTTCCTTGTGGTGCTTGCCTATGCCTCTTGTTGCTCTCTGCGGGAACTCTTGCGCTTTCCTTTAGGCACCGGGGTGCAGAGAAACAGCTTGTGGTGCGCATAAGCCTGCCGCACGGAATATGTAAGAAATTGCTGATCTCCACCGTTTCCCACCATGCGCCACAGCTGCGCGTCCCGTGTTCAAGCAACGACAGCATGCCCAGCCCTGTGTGACTGAGAAGAAGCAGATGTTGTTCTTGCAATTCTCTACGCGCCTCTCAGAAGCCCGCTGCTCTGGCACTCGATCAGAGCTGGCTTTCGGCTTTGCCGCTTTTCCAGGCATTTCCTGCACATGGCCAGCGCATCTTGTGCACCTTTTGTCCTCAGCTCGAGCTGCCAAGACACTTTCTCTTCTTCAGCGCGCGGAACACTTTCATGCAGCTCTCGCACACATAAGAAACGGGGAGAGAAGCGCTTTAGGTGCCTTAGTGTTTCTTCGACCAGACGTTCAACCCAGCACCACAAGCTGGGCGACAAGAAGGGCACGTGAAGCAAACGCTTTTTGCTGGCCCATTTTGCTGTGCCACGCTCTTCTGCGGCTCTTCAGAGCTTGACAAACTCCAACGCACCTGCTGCTGCTGCTGCTGCTGCTGCTGCTGCTTGTGCTTCCAGCTGACAAGGAGCACAGCGATCTGGCAGCAGGTTTCAGGTTGTGCAAAAGAAGAGCTTGGTGATTTGAATGTACTGCAGATCTGTGTTTGTGCAAGTTGCAGGGGCAAGCTCCTGACAAAGGTGGTCGCCTGGCACACTTTCCCCTTTGCCAGCTGCAGTGGAAATGCTTTCGGCTGACATTCGCACCAAGAGAGGCAGATTGCGGGCCTCCGGACCACCGAGAAGGTAACTGCATGAAGCGGGGGGTGGCGGGAGTGTCTTTTGGCAGAAGCGGCGTTCTGGAGCGCTTGGCAGCCGGCGCAACGAGCGATGTGTGCGAGAAGCCGCCGCTTCGCATCCGAGAGGGTGATAGCGCGAGCGCTGCCAAAAGGCGAGGAAGGAAGCCGCTTAGCGGCCGGCTTGTGCGCGGAGCTTGCGGACTGCGAGAGGAACGTGACTGCCTCTCAGCCGCCTGCTGAATTGACCTTAGCTGTCGCCTGGAAGATGAACAGCGGCGGCTTCCTTGTGCTGCTTGCCTATGCCTCTTGTTGCTCTCTGCGTGAACTCTTGCGCTTTCCTTTAGGCACCGGGGGTGCAGAGAAACAGCTTGTGGTGCGCATAAGCCTGCCGCACGGAATATGTAAGAAATTACTGATCTCCACCTTTTCCCACCATGCGCCACAGCTGCGCGTCCCGTGTTCAAGCAACGATAGGATGCCCAGCTCTGTGTGACTGAGAAGAAGCAGATGTTGTTCTTGCAATTCTTTACACGCTTCTCAGAAGCCCGCTACTCTGGCACTCGATCAGAGCTGGCTTTCGGCTTTGCCGCTTTTCCAGGCGTGTCCTGCACACGGCCAGCGCATCTTGTACACCTTTTGTCCTCAGCTCGAGCTGCCAAAACACTTTTTCTTCTTCAGCGTGCGGAACAATTTCGTGCAGCTCTCGCACACATAAGAAACGGGGAGAGAAGCGCTTTAGGTGCCTTAGTGTTTCTGCGACCCAGACGTTCAACCCAGCACCACAAGCTGGGCGACAAGAAGGGCACGTGAAGCAAACGCTTTTTGCTGGCCCATTTTGCTGTGCCACGCTCTTCTGCGGCTCTTCAGAGCTTGACAAACTCCAACGCACCTGCTGCTGCTGCTGCTGCTGCTGCTGCTTGTGCTTCCAGCTGACAAGGAGCACAGCGATCTGGCAGCAGGTTTCAGGTTGTGCAAAAGAAGAGCTTGGTGATTTGAATGTACTGCAGATCCGTGTTTGTGCAAGTTGCAGGGGCAAGCTCCTGACAAAGGTGGTCGCCTGGCACACTTTCCCCTTTGCCAGCTGCAGTGGAAATGCTTTCGGCTGACATTCGCACCAAGAGAGGCAGATTGCGGGCCTCCGGACCACCGAGAAGATAACTGCATGAAGCGGTGGGTGGCGGGAGAGTCTTTTGGCAGAAGCGGCGTTCTGGAGCGTTTGGCAGCCGGCGCAACGAGCGATGTGTGCGAGAAGACGCCGCTTTGCATCCGAGAGGGTGATAGCGCGAGCGCTGCCAAAAGGCGAGGAAGGAAGCCGCTTAGCGGCCGGCTTGTGCGCGGAGCTTGTGGACTGCGAGAGGAACGTGACTGCCTCTCACCCCCCTGCTGAATTGACCTTAGCTGTCACCTGGAAGATGAACAGCGGCGGCTTCCTTGTGGTGCTTGCCTATGCCTCTTGTTGCTCTCTGCGGGAACTCTTGCGCTTTCCTTTAGGCACCGGGGTGCAGAGAAACAGCTTGTGGTGCGCATAAGCCTGCCGCACGGAATATGTAAGAAATTGCTGATCTCCACCGTTTCCCACCATGCGCCACAGCTGCGCGTCCCGTGTTCAAGCAACGACAGCATGCCCAGCCCTGTGTGACTGAGAAGAAGCAGATGTTGTTCTTGCAATTCTCTACGCGCCTCTCAGAAGCCCGCTGCTCTGGCACTCGATCAGAGCTGGCTTTCGGCTTTGCCGCTTTTCCAGGCATTTCCTGCACATGGCCAGCGCATCTTGTGCACCTTTTGTCCTCAGCTCGAGCTGCCAAGACACTTTCTCTTCTTCAGCGTGCGGAACACTTTCATGCAGCTCTCGCACACATAAGAAACGGGGAGAGAAACACTTTAGGTGCCTTAGTGTTTCTTCGACCAGATGTTCAACCCAGCACCACAAGCTGGGCGACAAGAAGGGCACGTGAAGCAAACGCTTTTTGCTGGCCCATTTTGCTGTGCCACGCTCTTCTGCGGCTCTTCAGAGCTTGACAAACTCCAACGCACCTGCTGCTGCTGCTGCTGCTGCTGCTGCTGCTTGTGCTTCCAGCTGACAAGGAGCACAGCGATCTGGCAGCAGGTTTCAGGTTATGCAAAAGAAGAGCTTGGTGATTTGAATGTACTGCAGATCCGTGTTTGTGCAAGTTGCAGGGGCAAGCTCCTGACAAAGGTAGTCAGTCGCCTGGCACACTTTCCCCTTTGCCAGCTGCAGTGGAAATGCTTTCGGCTGACATTCGCACCAAGAGAGGCAGATTGCGGGACTCCGGACCACCGAGAAGGTAACTGCATGAAGCGGGGGGTGGCGGGAGAGTCTTTTGGCAGAAGCGGCGTTCTGGAGCGCTTGGCAGCCGGCGCAACGAGCGATGTGTGCGAGAAGACGCCGCTTCGCATCCGAGAGGGTGATAGCGCGAGCGCTGCCAAAAGGCGAGGAAGGAAGCCGCTTAGCGGCCGGCTTGTGCGCGGAGCTTGCGGACTGCGAGAGGAACGTGACTGCCTCTCAGCCGCCTGCTGAATTGACCTTAGCTGTCGCCTGGAAGATGAACAGCGGCGGCTTCCTTGTGGTGCTTGCCTATGCCTCTTGTTGCTCTCTGCGGGAACTCTTGCGCTTTCCTTTAGGCACCGGGGTGCAGAGAAACAGCTTGTGGTGCGCATAAGCCTGCCGCACGGAATATGTAAGAAATTGCTGATCTCCACCGTTTCCCACCATGCGCCACAGCTGCGCGTCCCGTGTTCAAGCAACGACAGCATGCCCAGCTCTGTGTGACTGAGAAGAAGCAGATGTTGTTCTTGCAATTCTCTACGCGCCTCTCAGAAGCCCGCTGCTCTGGCACTCGATCAGAGCTGGCTTTCGGCTTTGCCGCTTTTCCAGGCATTTCCTGCACACGGCCAGCGCATCTTGTACACCTTTTGTCCTCAGCTCGAGCTGCCAAAACACTTTTTCTTCTTCAGCGTGCGGAACAATTTCGTGCAGCTCTCGCACACATAAGAAACGGGGAGAGAAGCGCTTTAGGTGCCTTAGTGTTTCTTCGACCAGACGTTCAACCCAGCACCACAAGCTGGGCGACAAGAAGGGCACGTGAAGCAAACGCTTTTTGCTGGCCCATTTTGCTGTGCCACGCTCTTCTGCGGCTCTTCAGAGCTTGACAGACTCCAACGCACCTGCTGCTGCTGCTGCTGCTGCTGCTGCTGCTGCTTGTGCTTCCAGCTGACAAGGAGCACAGCGATCTGGCAGCAGGTTTCAGGTTATGCAAAAGAAGAGCTTGGTGATTTGAATGTACTGCAGATCCGTGTTTGTGCAAGTTGCAGGGGCAAGCTCCTGACAAAGGTAGTCAGTCGCCTGGCACACTTTCCCCTTTGCCAGCTGCAGTGGAAATGCTTTCGGCTGACATTCGCACCAAGAGAGGCAGATTGCGGGCCTCCGGACCACCGAGAAGGTAACTGCATGAAGCGGGGGGTGGCGGGAGAGTCTTTTGGCAGAAGCGGCGTTTTGGAGCGCTTGGCAGCCGGCGCAACGAGCGATGTGTGCGAGAAGCCGCCGCTTCGCATCCGAGAGGGTGATAGCGCGAGCGCTGCCAAAAGGCGAGGAAGGAAGCCGCTTAGCGGCCGGCTTGTGCGCGGAGCTTGCGGACTGCGAGAGGAACGTGACTGCCTCTCAGCCGCCTGCTGAATTGACCTTAGCTGTCGCCTGGAAGATGAACAGCGGCGGCTTCCTTGTGGTGCTTGCCTATGCCTCTTGTTGCTCTCTGCGGGAACTCTTGCGCTTTCCTTTAGGCACTGGGGTGCAGAGAAACAGCTTGTGGTGCGCATAAGCCTGCCGCACGGAATATATAAGAAATTGCTGATCTCCACCGTTTCCCACTATGCGCCACAGCTGCGCGTCCCGTGTTCAAGCAACGACAGCATGCCCAGCTCTGTGTGACTGAGAAGAAGCAGATGTTGTTCTTGCAATTCTCTACACGCCTCTCAGAAGCCCGCTGCTCTGGCACTCGATCAGAGCTGGCTTTCGGCTTTGCCGCTTTTCCAGGCATTTCCTGCACATGGCCAGCGCATCTTGTGCACCTTTTGTCCTCAGCTCGAGCTGCCAAGACACTTTCTCTTCTTCAGCGCGCGGAACACTTTCATGCAGCTCTCGCACACATAAGAAACGGGGAGAGAAACACTTTAGGTGCCTTAGTGTTTCTTCGACCAGATGTTCAACCCAGCACCACAAGCTGGGCGACAAGAAGGGCACGTGAAGCAAACGCTTTTTGCTGGCCCATTTTGCTGTGCCACGCTCTTCTGCGGCTCTTCAGAGCTTGACAAACTCCAACGCACCTGCTGCTGCTGCTGCTGCTGCTGCTGCTGCTGCTGCTGCTTGTGCTTCCAGCTGACAAGGAGCACAGCGATCTGGCAGCAGGTTTCAGGTTATGCAAAAGAAGAGCTTGGTGATTTGAATGTACTGCAGATCCGTGTTTGTGCAAGTTGCAGGGGCAAGCTCCTGACAAAGGTAGTCAGTCGCCTGGCACACTTTCCCCTTTGCCAGCTGCAGTGGAAATGCTTTCGGCTGACATTCGCACCAAGAGAGGCAGATTGCGGGCCTCCGGACCACCGAGAAGGTAACTGCATGAAGCGGGGGGTGGCGGGAGAGTCTTTTGGCAGAAGCGGCGTTCTGGAGCGCTTGGCAGCCGGCGCAACGAGCGATGTGTGCGAGAAGACGCCGCTTCGCATCCGAGAGGGTGATAGCGCGAGCGCTGCCAAAAGGCGAGGAAGGAAGCCGCTTAGCGGCCGGCTTGTGCGCGGAGCTTGCGGACTGCGAGAGGAACGTGACTGCCTCTCAGCCGCCTGCTGAATTGACCTTAGCTGTCGCCTGGAAGATGAACAGCGGCGGCTTCCTTGTGCTGCTTGCCTATGCCTCTTGTTGCTCTCTGCGTGAACTCTTGCGCTTTCCTTTAGGCACCGGGGGTGCAGAGAAACAGCTTGTGGTGCGCATAAGCCTGCCGCACGGAATATGTAAGAAATTACTGATCTCCACCTTTTCCCACCATGCGCCACAGCTGCGCGTCCCGTGTTCAAGCAACGATAGGATGCCCAGCTCTGTGTGACTGAGAAGAAGCAGATGTTGTTCTTGCAATTCTTTACACGCTTCTCAGAAGCCCGCTACTCTGGCACTCGATCAGAGCTGGCTTTCGGCTTTGCCGCTTTTCCAGGCGTGTCCTGCACACGGCCAGCTCATCTTGTACACCTTTTGTCCTCAGCTCGAGCTGCCAAAACACTTTTTCTTCTTCAGCGTGCGGAACAATTTCGTGCAGCTCTCGCACACATAAGAAACGGGGAGAGAAGCGCTTTAGGTGCCTTAGTGTTTCTTCGACCAGACGTTCAACACAGCACCACAAGCTGGGCGACAAGAAGGGCACGTGAAGCAAACGCTTTTTGCTGGCCCATTTTGCTGTGCCACGCTCTTCTGCGGCTCTTCAGAGCTTGACAAACTCCAACGCACCTGCTGCTGCTGCTGCTGCTGCTGCTGCTTGTGCTTCCAGCTGACAAGGAGCACAGCGATCTGGCAGCAGGTTTCAGGTTGTGCAAAAGAAGAGCTTGGTGATTTGAATGTACTGCAGATCCGTGTTTGTGCAAGTTGCAGGGGCAAGCTCCTGACAAAGGTGGTCGCCTGGCACACTTTCCCCTTTGCCAGCTGCAGTGGAAATGCTTTCGGCTGACATTCGCACCAAGAGAGGCAGATTGCAGGCCTCCGGACCACGGAGAAGGTAACTGCATGAAGCGGGGGGTGGCGAGAGTGTCTTTTGGCAGAAGCGGCGTTCTGGAGCGCTTGGCAGCCGGCGCAACGAGCGATGTGTGCGAGAAGCCGCCGCTTCGCATCCGAGAGGGTGATAGCGCGAGCGCTGCCAAAAGGCGAGGAAGGAAGCCGCTTAGCGGCCGGCTTGTGCGCGGAGCTTGCGGACTGCGAGAGGAACGTGACTGCCTCTCAGCCGCCTGCTGAATTGACCTTAGCTGTCGCCTGGAAGATGAACAGCGGCGGCTTCCTTGTGGTGCTTGCCTATGCCTCTTGTTGCTCTCTGCGGGAACTCTTGCGCTTTCCTTTAGGCACCGGGGTGCAGAGAAACAGCTTGTGGTGCGCATAAGCCTGCCGCACGGAATATGTAAGAAATTGCTGATCTCCACCGTTTCCCACCATGCGCCACAGCTGCGCGTCCCGTGTTCAAGCAACGACAGCATGCCCAGCTCTGTGTGACTGAGAAGAAGCAGATGTTGTTCTTGCAATTCTCTACGCGCCTCTCAGAAGCCCGCTGCTCTGGCACTCGATCAGAGCTGGCTTTCGGCTTTGCCGCTTTTCCAGGCATTTCCTGCACACGGCCAGCGCATCTTGTACACCTTTTGTCCTCAGCTCGAGCTGCCAAAACACTTTTTCTTCTTCAGCGTGCGGAACAATTTCGTGCAGCTCTCGCACACATAAGAAACGGGGAGAGAAGCGCTTTAGGTGCCTTAGTGTTTCTTCGACCAGACGTTCAACCCAGCACCACAAGGTGGGCGACAAGAAGGGCACGTGAAGCAAACGCTTTTTGCTGGCCCATTTTGCTGTGCCACGCTCTTCTGCGGCTCTTCAGAGCTTGACAGACTCCAACGCACCTGCTGCTGCTGCTGCTGCTGCTGCTGCTTGTGCTTCCAGCTGACAAGGAGCACAGCGATCTGGCAGCAGGTTTCAGGTTATGCAAAAGAAGAGCTTGGTGATTTGAATGTACTGCAGATCCGTGTTTGTGCAAGTTGCAGGGGCAAGCTCCTGACAAAGGTAGTCAGTCGCCTGGCACACTTTCCCCTTTGCCAGCTGCAGTGGAAATGCTTTCGGCTGACATTCGCACCAAGAGAGGCAGATTGCGGGCCTCCGGACCACCGAGAAGGTAACTGCATGAAGCGGGGGGTGGCGGGAGAGTCTTTTGGCAGAAGCGGCGTTTTGGAGCGCTTGGCAGCCGGCGCAACGAGCGATGTGTGCGAGAAGCCGCCGCTTCGCATCCGAGAGGGTGATAGCGCGAGCGCTGCCAAAAGGCGAGGAAGGAAGCCGCTTAGCGGCCGGCTTGTGCGCGGAGCTTGCGGACTGCGAGAGGAACGTGACTGCCTCTCAGCCGCCTGCTGAATTGACCTTAGCTGTCGCCTGGAAGATGAACAGCGGCGGCTTCCTTGTGGTGCTTGCCTATGCCTCTTGTTGCTCTCTGCGGGAACTCTTGCGGTTTCCTTTAGGCACTGGGGTGCAGAGAAACAGCTTGTGGTGCGCATAAGCCTGCCGCACGGAATATATAAGAAATTGCTGATCTCCACCGTTTCCCACTATGCGCCACAGCTGCGCGTCCCGTGTTCAAGCAACGACAGCATGCCCAGCTCTGTGTGACTGAGAAGAAGCAGATGTTGTTCTTGCAATTCTCTACACGCCTCTCAGAAGCCCGCTGCTCTGGCACTCGATCAGAGCTGGCTTTCGGCTTTGCCGCTTTTCCAGGCATTTCCTGCACATGGCCAGCGCATCTTGTGCACCTTTTGTCCTCAGCTCGAGCTGCCAAGACACTTTCTCTTCTTCAGCGCGCGGAACACTTTCATGCAGCTCTCGCACACATAAGAAACGGGGAGAGAAACACTTTAGGTGCCTTAGTGTTTCTTCGACCAGATGTTCAACCCAGCACCACAAGCTGGGCGACAAGAAGGGCACGTGAAGCAAACGCTTTTTGCTGGCCCATTTTGCTGTGCCACGCTCTTCTGCGGCTCTTCAGAGCTTGACAAACTCCAACGCACCTGCTGCTGCTGCTGCTGCTGCTGCTGCTGCTGCTGCTGCTTGTGCTTCCAGCTGACAAGGAGCACAGCGATCTGGCAGCAGGTTTCAGGTTATGCAAAAGAAGAGCTTGGTGATTTGAATGTACTGCAGATCCGTGTTTGTGCAAGTTGCAGGGGCAAGCTCCTGACAAAGGTAGTCAGTCGCCTGGCACACTTTCCCCTTTGCCAGCTGCAGTGGAAATGCTTTCGGCTGACATTCGCACCAAGAGAGGCAGATTGCGGGCCTCCGGACCACCGAGAAGGTAACTGCATGAAGCGGGGGGTGGCGGGAGAGTCTTTTGGCAGAAGCGGCGTTCTGGAGCGCTTGGCAGCCGGCGCAACGAGCGATGTGTGCGAGAAGACGCCGCTTCGCATCCGAGAGGGTGATAGCGCGAGCGCTGCCAAAAGGCGAGGAAGGAAGCCGCTTAGCGGCCGGCTTGTGCGCGGAGCTTGCGGACTGCGAGAGGAACGTGACTGCCTCTCAGCCGCCTGCTGAATTGACCTTAGCTGTCGCCTGGAAGATGAACAGCGGCGGCTTCCTTGTGCTGCTTGCCTATGCCTCTTGTTGCTCTCTGCGTGAACTCTTGCGCTTTCCTTTAGGCACCGGGGGTGCAGAGAAACAGCTTGTGGTGCGCATAAGCCTGCCGCACGGAATATGTAAGAAATTACTGATCTCCACCTTTTCCCACCATGCGCCACAGCTGCGCGTCCCGTGTTCAAGCAACGATAGGATGCCCAGCTCTGTGTGACTGAGAAGAAGCAGATGTTGTTCTTGCAATTCTTTACACGCTTCTCAGAAGCCCGCTACTCTGGCACTCGATCAGAGCTGGCTTTCGGCTTTGCCGCTTTTCCAGGCGTGTCCTGCACACGGCCAGCTCATCTTGTACACCTTTTGTCCTCAGCTCGAGCTGCCAAAACACTTTTTCTTCTTCAGCGTGCGGAACAATTTCGTGCAGCTCTCGCACACATAAGAAACGGGGAGAGAAGCGCTTTAGGTGCCTTAGTGTTTCTTCGACCAGACGTTCAACACAGCACCACAAGCTGGGCGACAAGAAGGGCACGTGAAGCAAACGCTTTTTGCTGTCCCATTTTGCTGTGCCACGCTCTTCTGCGGCTCTTCAGAGCTTGACAAACTCCAACGCACCTGCTGCTGCTGCTGCTGCTGCTGCTGCTTGTGCTTCCAGCTGACAAGGAGCACAGCGATCTGGCAGCAGGTTTCAGGTTGTGCAAAAGAAGAGCTTGGTGATTTGAATGTACTGCAGATCCGTGTTTGTGCAAGTTGCAGGGGCAAGCTCCTGACAAAGGTGGTCGCCTGGCACACTTTCCCCTTTGCCAGCTGCAGTGGAAATGCTTTCGGCTGACATTCGCACCAAGAGAGGCAGATTGCAGGCCTCCGGACCACGGAGAAGGTAACTGCATGAAGCGGGGGGTGGCGAGAGTGTCTTTTGGCAGAAGCGGCGTTCTGGAGCGCTTGGCAGCCGGCGCAACGAGCGATGTGTGCGAGAAGCCGCCGCTTCGCATCCGAGAGGGTGATAGCGCGAGCGCTGCCAAAAGGCGAGGAAGGAAGCCGCTTAGCGGCCGGCTTGTGCGCGGAGCTTGCGGACTGCGAGAGGAACGTGACTGCCTCTCAGCCGCCTGCTGAATTGACCTTAGCTGTCGCCTGGAAGATGAACAGCGGCGGCTTCCTTGTGGTGCTTGCCTATGCCTCTTGTTGCTCTCTGCGTGAACTCTTGTGCTTTCCTTTAGGCACCGGGGTGCAGAGAAACAGCTTGTGGTGCGCATAAGCCTGCCGCACGGAATATGTAAGAAATTGCTGATCTCCACCGTTTCCCACCATGCGCCACAGCTGCGCGTCCCGTGTTCAAGCAACGACAGCATGCCCAGCCCTGTGTGACTGAGAAGAAGCAGATGTTGTTCTTGCAATTCTCTACGCGCCTCTCAGAAGCCCGCTGCTCTGGCACTCGATCAGAGCTGGCTTTCGGCTTTGCCGCTTTTCCAGGCATTTCCTGCACATGGCCAGCGCATCTTGTGCACCTTTTGTCCTCAGCTCGAGCTGCCAAGACACTTTCTCTTCTTCAGCGCGCGGAACACTTTCATGCAGCTCTCGCACACATAAGAAACGGGGAGAGAAACACTTTAGGTGCCTTAGTGTTTCTTCGACCAGATGTTCAACCCAGCACCACAAGCTGGGCGACAAGAAGGGCACGTGAAGCAAACGCTTTTTGCTGGCCCATTTTGCTGTGCCACGCTCTTCTGCGGCTCTTCAGAGCTTGACAAACTCCAACGCACCTGCTGCTGCTGCTGCTGCTGCTGCTGCTGCTTGTGCTTCCAGCTGACAAGGAGCACAGCGATCTGGCAGCAGGTTTCAGGTTATGCAAAAGAAGAGCTTGGTGATTTGAATGTACTGCAGATCCGTGTTTGTGCAAGTTGCAGGGGCAAGCTCCTGACAAAGGTAGTCAGTCGCCTGGCACACTTTCCCCTTTGCCAGCTGCAGTGGAAATGCTTTCGGCTGACATTCGCACCAAGAGAGGCAGATTGCGGGCCTCCGGACCACCGAGAAGGTAACTGCATGAAGCGGGGGGTGGCGGGAGAGTCTTTTGGCAGAAGCGGCGTTCTGGAGCGCTTGGCAGCCGGCGCAACGAGCGATGTGTGCGAGAAGACGCCGCTTCGCATCCGAGAGGGTGATAGCGCGAGCGCTGCCAAAAGGCGAGGAAGGAAGCCGCTTAGCGGCCGGCTTGTGCGCGGAGCTTGCGGACTGCGAGAGGAACGTGACTGCCTCTCAGCCGCCTGCTGAATTGACCTTAGCTGTCGCCTGGAAGATGAACAGCGGCGGCTTCCTTGTGGTGCTTGCCTATGCCTCTTGTTGCTCTCTGCGGGAACTCTTGCGCTTTCCTTTAGGCACCGGGGTGCAGAGAAACAGCTTGTGGTGCGCATAAGCCTGCCGCACGGAATATGTAAGAAATTGCTGATCTCCACCGTTTCCCACCATGCGCCACAGCTGCGCGTCCCGTGTTCAAGCAACGACAGCATGCCCAGCCCTGTGTGACTGAGAAGAAGCAGATGTTGTTCTTGCAATTCTCTACGCGCCTCTCAGAAGCCCGCTGCTCTGGCACTCGATCAGAGCTGGCTTTCGGCTTTGCCGCTTTTCCAGGCATTTCCTGCACATGGCCAGCGCATCTTGTGCACCTTTTGTCCTCAGCTCGAGCTGCCAAGACACTTTCTCTTCTTCAGCGCGCGGAACACTTTCATGCAGCTCTCGCACACATAAGAAACGGGGAGAGAAGCGCTTTAGGTGCCTTAGTGTTTCTTCGACCAGACGTTCAACCCAGCACCACAAGCTGGGCGACAAGAAGGGCACGTGAAGCAAACGCTTTTTGCTGGCCCATTTTGCTGTGCCACGCTCTTCTGCGGCTCTTCAGAGCTTGACAAACTCCAACGCACCTGCTGCTGCTGCTGCTGCTGCTGCTGCTGCTTGTGCTTCCAGCTGACAAGGAGCACAGCGATCTGGCAGCAGGTTTCAGGTTGTGCAAAAGAAGAGCTTGGTGATTTGAATGTACTGCAGATCTGTGTTTGTGCAAGTTGCAGGGGCAAGCTCCTGACAAAGGTGGTCGCCTGGCACACTTTCCCCTTTGCCAGCTGCAGTGGAAATGCTTTCGGCTGACATTCGCACCAAGAGAGGCAGATTGCGGGCCTCCGGACCACCGAGAAGGTAACTGCATGAAGCGGGGGGTGGCGGGAGTGTCTTTTGGCAGAAGCGGCGTTCTGGAGCGCTTGGCAGCCGGCGCAACGAGCGATGTGTGCGAGAAGCCGCCGCTTCGCATCCGAGAGGGTGATAGCGCGAGCGCTGCCAAAAGGCGAGGAAGGAAGCCGCTTAGCGGCCGGCTTGTGCGCGGAGCTTGCGGACTGCGAGAGGAACGTGACTGCCTCTCAGCCGCCTGCTGAATTGACCTTAGCTGTCGCCTGGAAGATGAACAGCGGCGGCTTCCTTGTGCTGCTTGCCTATGCCTCTTGTTGCTCTCTGCGTGAACTCTTGCGGTTTCCTTTAGGCACCGGGGGTGCAGAGAAACAGCTTGTGGTGCGCATAAGCCTGCCGCACGGAATATGTAAGAAATTACTGATCTCCACCTTTTCCCACCATGCGCCACAGCTGCGCGTCCCGTGTTCAAGCAACGATAGGATGCCCAGCTCTGTGTGACTGAGAAGAAGCAGATGTTGTTCTTGCAATTCTTTACACGCTTCTCAGAAGCCCGCTACTCTGGCACTCGATCAGAGCTGGCTTTCGGCTTTGCCGCTTTTCCAGGCGTGTCCTGCACACGGCCAGCGCATCTTGTACACCTTTTGTCCTCAGCTCGAGCTGCCAAAACACTTTTTCTTCTTCAGCGTGCGGAACAATTTCGTGCAGCTCTCGCACACATAAGAAACGGGGAGAGAAGCGCTTTAGGTGCCTTAGTGTTTCTGCGACCCAGACGTTCAACCCAGCACCACAAGCTGGGCGACAAGAAGGGCACGTGAAGCAAACGCTTTTTGCTGGCCCATTTTGCTGTGCCACGCTCTTCTGCGGCTCTTCAGAGCTTGACAAACTCCAACGCACCTGCTGCTGCTGCTGCTGCTGCTGCTTGTGCTTCCAGCTGACAAGGAGCACAGCGATCTGGCAGCAGGTTTCAGGTTGTGCAAAAGAAGAGCTTGGTGATTTGAATGTACTGCAGATCCGTGTTTGTGCAAGTTGCAGGGGCAAGCTCCTGACAAAGGTGGTCGCCTGGCACACTTTCCCCTTTGCCAGCTGCAGTGGAAATGCTTTCGGCTGACATTCGCACCAAGAGAGGCAGATTGCGGGCCTCCGGACCACCGAGAAGATAACTGCATGAAGCGGTGGGTGGCGGGAGAGTCTTTTGGCAGAAGCGGCGTTCTGGAGCGTTTGGCAGCCGGCGCAACGAGCGATGTGTGCGAGAAGACGCCGCTTTGCATCCGAGAGGGTGATAGCGCGAGCGCTGCCAAAAGGCGAGGAAGGAAGCCGCTTAGCGGCCGGCTTGTGCGCGGAGCTTGTGGACTGCGAGAGGAACGTGACTGCCTCTCACCCCCCTGCTGAATTGACCTTAGCTGTCACCTGGAAGATGAACAGCGGCGGCTTCCTTGTGGTGCTTGCCTATGCCTCTTGTTGCTCTCTGCGGGAACTCTTGCGCTTTCCTTTAGGCACCGGGGTGCAGAGAAACAGCTTGTGGTGCGCATAAGCCTGCCGCACGGAATATGTAAGAAATTGCTGATCTCCACCGTTTCCCACCATGCGCCACAGCTGCGCGTCCCGTGTTCAAGCAACGACAGCATGCCCAGCTCTGTGTGACTGAGAAGAAGCAGATGTTGTTCTTGCAATTCTTTACACGCTTCTCAGAAGCCCGCTGCTCTGGCACTCGATCAGAGCTGGCTTTCGGCTTTGCCGCTTTTCCAGGCATGTCCTGCACACGGCCAGCGCATCTTGTACACCTTTTGTCCTCAGCTCGAGCTGCCAAGACACTTTCTCTTCTTCAGCGTGCGGAACAATTTCGTGCAGCTCTCGCACACATAAGAAACGAGGAGAGAAGCGCTTTAGTTGCCTTAGTGTTTCTGCGACCCAGACGTTCAACCCAGCACCACAAGCTGGGCGACAAGAAGGGCACGTGAAGCAAACGCTTTTTGCTGGCCCATTTTGCTGTGCCACGTTCTTCTGCGGCTCTTCAGAGCTTGACAAACTCCAACGCACCTGCTGCTGCTGCTGCTGCTGCTGCTGCTTGTGCTTCCAGCTGACAAGGAGCACAGCGATCTGGCAGCAGGTTTCAGGTTGTGCAAAAGAAGAGCTTGGTGATTTGAATGTACTGCAGATCCGTGTTTGTGCAAGTTGCAGGGGCAAGCTCCTGACAAAGGTGGTCGCCTGGCACACGTTCCCCTTTGCCAGCTGCAGTAGAAATGCTTTCGGCTGACATTCGCACCAAGAGAGGCAGATTGCGGGCCTCCGGACCACCGAGAAGGTAATTGCATGAAGCGGGGGGTGGCGGGAGTGTCTTTTGGCAGAAGCGGCGTTCTGGAGCGCTTGGCAGCCGGCGCAACGAGCGATGTGTGCGAGAAGACGTTGCTTCGCATCCGAGAGGGTGAAAGCGCGAGCGCTGCCAAAAGGCGAGGAAGGAAGCCGCTTAGCGGCCGGCTTGTGCGCGGAGCTTGCGGACTGCGAGAGGAACGTGACTTCCTCTCACCCCCCTGCTGAATTGACCTTAGCTGTCGCCTGGAAGAAGAACAGCCGTGGCTTCCTTGTGCTGCTTGCCTAGGCCTCTTGTTGCTCTCTGCGGGAACTCTTGCGCTTTCCTTTAGGCACCGGGGTGCAGAGAAACAGCTTGTGGTGCGCATAAGCCTGCCGCACGGAATATGTAAGAAATTGCTGATCTCCACCGTTTCCCACCATGCGCCACAGCTGCGCGTCCCGTGTTCAAGCAACGACAGCATGCCCAGCTCTGTGTGACTGAGAAGAAGCAGATGTTGTTCTTGCAATTCTCTACGCGCCTCTCAGAAGCCCGCTGCTCTGGCACTCGATCAGAGCTGGCTTTCGGCTTTGCCGCTTTTCCAGGCATTTCCTGCACACGGCCAGCTCATCTTGTGCACCTTTTGTCCTCAGCTCGAGCTGCCAAGACACTTTCTCTTCTTCAGCGCGCGGAACACTTTCATGCAGCTCTCGCACACGTAAGAAACGGGGAGAGAAGCGCTTTAGTTGCCTTAGTATTTCTGCGACCCAGACGTTCAACCCAGAACCACAAGGTGGGTGACAAGAAGGGCACGTGAAGCAAATGCTTTTTGCTGGCCCATTTTGCTGTGCCACGCTCTTCTGCGGCTCTTCAGAGCTTGACAAACTCCAACGCACCTGCTGTTGCTGCTGCTGCTGCTGCTGCTGCTTGTGCTTCCAGCTGACAAGGAGCACAGCGATCTGGCAGCAGGTTTCAGGTTGTGCAAAAGAAGAGCTTGGTGATTTGAATGTACTGCAGATCCGTGTTTGTGCAAGTTGCAGGGGCAAGCTCCTGACAAAGGTGGTCGCCTGGCACACGTTCCCCTTTGCCAGCTGCAGTAGAAATGCTTTCGGCTGACATTCGCACCAAGAGAGGCAGATTGCGGGCCTCCGGACCACCGAGAAGGTAACTGCATGAAGCGGGGGGTGGCGGGAGTGTCTTTTGGCAGAAGCGGCGTTCTGGAGCGCTTGGCAGCCGGCGCAACGAGCGATGTGTGCGAGAAGACGCCGCTTCGCATCCGAGAGGGTGATAGCGCGAGCGCTGCCAAAAGGCGAGGAAGGAAGCCGCTTAGCGGCCGGCTTGTGCGCGGAGCTTGCGGACTGCGAGAGGAACGTGAGTGCCTCTCAGCCGCCTGCTGAATTGACCTTAGCTGTCGCCTGGAAGAAGAACAGCCGCGGCTTCCTTGTGCTGCTTGCCTATGCCTCTTGTTGCTCTCTACGGGAACTCTTGCGCTTTCCTTTAGGCACCGGGGTGCAGAGAAACAGCTTGTGGTGCGCATAAGCCTGCCGCACGGAGTATGTAATAAATTGCTGATCTCCACCGTTTCCCACCATGCGCCACAGCTGCGCGTCCCGTGTTCAAGCAACGAGAGCTTACCCAGCTCTGTGTGACTGAGAAGAAGCAGATGTTGTTCTTGCAATTCTTTACACGCTTCTCAGAAGCCCGCTGCTCTGGCACTCGATCAGAGCTGGCTTTCGGCTTTGCTGCTTTTCCAGGCGTGTCCTGCACACGGCCAGCGCATCTTGTACACCTTTTGTCCTCAGCTCAAGCTACCAAGACACTTCCACTTCTTCAGTGCGCGGAACAATTTCGTGCAGCTCTCGCACACGTATGAAACGGGAAGAGAAGCGCTTTAGTTGCCTTAGTGTTTCTTCGACCAGACGTTCAACACAGCACCACAAGCTGGGCGACAACAAGGGCACGTGAAGCAAACACTTTTTGCTGGCCCATTTTGCTGTGCCACGCTCTTCTGCAGCTCTTCAGCACTTGACAAACTCCAACGCACCTGCTGCTGCTGCTGCTGCTGCTGCTGCTGCTTGTGCTTCCAGCTGACAAGGAGCACAGCGATCTGGCAGCAGATTTCAGGTTGTGCAAAAGAAGAGCTTGGTGATTTGAATGTACTGCAGATCCGTGTTTGTGCAAGTTGCAGGGGCAAGCTCCTGACAAAGGTGGTCGCCTGGCACACTTTCCCCTTTGCCAGCTGCAGTGGAAATGCTTTCGGCTGACATTCGCACCAAGAGAGGCAGATTGCGGGCCTCCGGACCACCGAGAAGATAACTGCATGAAGCGGGGGGTGGCGGGAGAGTCTTTTGGCAGAAGCGGCGTTCTGGAGCGTTTGGCAGCCGGCGCAACGAGCGATGTGTGCGAGAAGACGCCGCTTTGCATCCGAGAGGGTGATAGCGCGAGCGCTGCCAAAAGGCGAGGAAGGAAGCCGCTTAGCGGCCGGCTTGTGCGCGGAGCTTGTGGACTGCGAGAGGAACGTGACTGCCTCTCACCCCCCTGCTGAATTGACCTTAGCTGTCACCTGGAAGATGAACAGCGGCGGCTTCCTTGTGGTGCTTGCCTATGCCTCTTGTTGCTCTCTGCGGGAACTCTTGCGCTTTCCTTTAGGCACCGGGGTGCAGAGAAACAGCTTGTGGTGCGCATAAGCCTGCCGCACGGAATATGTAAGAAATTGCTGATCTCCACCGTTTCCCACCATGCGCCACAGCTGCGCGTCCCGTGTTCAAGCAACGACAGCATGCCCAGCTCTGTGTGACTGAGAAGAAGCAGATGTTGTTCTTGCAATTCTTTACACGCTTCTCAGAAGCCCGCTGCTCTGGCACTCGATCAGAGCTGGCTTTCGGCTTTGCCGCTTTTCCAGGCATGTCCTGCACACGGCCAGCGCATCTTGTACACCTTTTGTCCTCAGCTCGAGCTGCCAAGACACTTTCTCTTCTTCAGCGTGCGGAACAATTTCGTGCAGCTCTCGCACACATAAGAAACGAGGAGAGAAGCGCTTTAGTTGCCTTAGTGTTTCTGCGACCCAGACGTTCAACCCAGCACCACAAGCTGGGCGACAAGAAGGGCACGTGAAGCAAACGCTTTTTGCTGGCCCATTTTGCTGTGCCACGTTCTTCTGCGGCTCTTCAGAGCTTGACAAACTCCAACGCACCTGCTGCTGCTGCTGCTGCTGCTGCTGCTTGTGCTTCCAGCTGACAAGGAGCACAGCGATCTGGCAGCAGGTTTCAGGTTGTGCAAAAGAAGAGCTTGGTGATTTGAATGTACTGCAGATCCGTGTTTGTGCAAGTTGCAGGGGCAAGCTCCTGACAAAGGTGGTCGCCTGGCACACGTTCCCCTTTGCCAGCTGCAGTAGAAATGCTTTCGGCTGACATTCGCACCAAGAGAGGCAGATTGCGGGCCTCCGGACCACCGAGAAGGTAATTGCATGAAGCGGGGGGTGGCGGGAGTGTCTTTTGGCAGAAGCGGCGTTCTGGAGCGCTTGGCAGCCGGCGCAACGAGCGATGTGTGCGAGAAGACGTTGCTTCGCATCCGAGAGGGTGAAAGCGCGAGCGCTGCCAAAAGGCGAGGAAGGAAGCCGCTTAGCGGCCGGCTTGTGCGCGGAGCTTGCGGACTGCGAGAGGAACGTGACTTCCTCTCACCCCCCTGCTGAATTGACCTTAGCTGTCGCCTGGAAGAAGAACAGCCGTGGCTTCCTTGTGCTGCTTGCCTATGCCTCTTGTTGCTCTCTGCGGGAACTCTTGCGCTTTCCTTTAGGCACCGGGGTGCAGAGAAACAGCTTGTGGTGCGCATAAGCCTGCCGCACGGAATATGTAAGAAATTGCTGATCTCCACCGTTTCCCACCATGCGCCACAGCTGCGCGTCCCGTGTTCAAGCAACGACAGCATGCCCAGCTCTGTGTGACTGAGAAGAAGCAGATGTTGTTCTTGCAATTCTTTACACGCTTCTCAGAAGCCCGCTGCTCTGGTACTCGATCAGAGCTGGCTTTCGGCTTTGCCGCTTTTCCAGGCGTGTCCTGCACACGGCCAGCGCATCTTGTACACCTTTTGTCCTCAGCTCGAGGTGCCAAGACACTTTCTCTTCTTCAGCGTGCGGAACAATTTCGTGCAGCTCTCGCACACATAAGAAACGAAGAGAGAAGCGCTTTAGTTGCCTTAGTGTTTCTGCGACCCAGACGTTCAACCCAGCACCACAAGCTGGGCGACAAGAAGGGCACGTGAAGCAAACGCTTTTTGCTGGCCCATTTTGCTGTGCCACGTTCTTCTGCGGCTCTTCAGAGCTTGACAAACTCCAACGCACCTGCTGCTGCTGCTGCTGCTGCTGCTTGTGCTTCCAGCTGACAAGGAGCACAGCGATCTGGCAGCAGGTTTCAGGTTGTGCAAAAGAAGAGCTTGGTGATTTGAATGTACTGCAGATCCGTGTTTGTGCAAGTTGCAGGGGCAAGCTCCTGACAAAGGTGGTCGCCTGGCACACGTTCCCCTTTGCCAGCTGCAGTAGAAATGCTTTCGGCTGACATTCGCACCAAGAGAGGCAGATTGCGGGCCTCCGGACCACCGAGAAGGTAACTGCATGAAGCGGGGGGTGGCGGGAGTGTCTTTTGGCAGAAGCGGCGTTCTGGAGCGCTTGGCAGCCGGCGCAACGAGCGATGTGTGCGAGAAGACGTTGCTTCGCATCCGAGAGGGTGAAAGCGCGAGCGCTGCCAAAAGGCGAGGAAGGAAGCCGCTTAGCGGCCGGCTTGTGCGCGGAGCTTGCGGACTGCGAGAGGAACGTGACTTCCTCTCACCCCCCTGCTGAATTGACCTTAGCTGTCGCCTGGAAGAAGAACAGCCGTGGCTTCCTTGTGGTGCTTGCCTGTGCCTCTTGTTGCTCTCTGCGGGAACTCTTGTGCTTTCCTTTAGGCACCGGGGTGCAGAGAAACAGCTTGTGGTGCGCATAAGCCTGCCGCACGGAATATGTAAGAAATTGCTGATCTCCACCTTTTCCCACCATGCGCCACAGCTGCGCGTCCCGTGTTCAAGCAACGACAGCATGCCCAGCTCTGTGTGACTGAGAAGAAGCAGATGTTGTTCTTGCAATTCTTTACACGCTTCTCAGAAGCCCGCTGCTCTGGCACTCGATCAGAGCTGGCTTTCGGCTTTGCCGCTTTTCCAGGCGTGTCCTGCACACGGCCAGCGCATCTTGTACACCTTTTGTCCTCAGCTCGAGCTGCCAAGACACTTTCTCTTCTTCAGCGTGCGGAACAATTTCGTGCAGCTCTCGCACACATAAGAAACGGGAAGAGAAGCGCTTTAGTTGCCTTAGTGTTTCTTCGACCAGACGTTCAACCCAGCACCACAAGCTGGGCGACAAGAAGGGCACGTGAAGCAAACGCTTTTTGCTGGCCCATTTTGCTGTGCCACGTTCTTCTGCGGCTCTTCAGAGCTTGACAAACTCCAACGCACCTGCTGCTGCTGCTGCTGCTGCTGCTGCTGCTTGTGCTTCCAGCTGACAAGGAGCACAGCGATCTGGCAGCAGGTTTCAGGTTGTGCAAAAGAAGAGCTTGGTGATTTGAATGTACTGCAGATCCGTGTTTGTGCAAGTTGCAGGGGCAAGCTCCTGACAAAGGTGGTCGCCTGGCACACTTTCCCCTTTGCCAGCTGCAGTGGAAATGCTTTCGGCTGACATTCGCACCAAGAGAGGCAGATTGCGAGCCTCCGGACCACCGAGAAGGTAACTGCATGAAGCGGGGGGTGGCGGGAGTGTCTTTTGGCAGAAGCGGCGTTCTGGAGCGCTTGGCAGCCGGCGCAACGAGCGATGTGTGCGAGAAGACGCCGCTTCGCATCCGAGAGGGTGATAGCGCGAGCGCTGCCAAAAGGCGAGGAAGGAAGCCGCTTAGCGGCCGGCTTGTGCGCGGAGCTTGCGGACTGCGAGAGGAACGTGAGTGCCTCTCAGCCGCCTGCTGAATTGACCTTAGCTGTCGCCTGGAAGAAGAACAGCCGCGGCTTCCTTGTGCTGCTTGCCTATGCCTCTTGTTGCTCTCTACGGGAACTCTTGCGCTTTCCTTTAGGCACCGGGGTGCAGAGAAACAGCTTGTGGTGCGCATAAGCCTGCCGCACGGAGTATGTAATAAATTGCTGATCTCCACCGTTTCCCACCATGCGCCACAGCTGCGCGTCCCGTGTTCAAGCAACGAGAGCTTACCCAGCTCTGTGTGACTGAGAAGAAGCAGATGTTGTTCTTGCAATTCTTTACACGCTTCTCAGAAGCCCGCTGCTCTGGCACTCGATCAGAGCTGGCTTTCGGCTTTGCTGCTTTTCCAGGCGTGTCCTGCACACGGCCAGCGCATCTTGTACACCTTTTGTCCTCAGCTCAAGCTACCAAGACACTTCCACTTCTTCAGCGTGCGGAACAATTTCGTGCAGCTCTCGCACACGTACGAAACGGGAAGAGAAGCGCTTTAGTTGCCTTAGTGTTTCTTCGACCAGACGTTCAACACAGCACCACAAGCTGGGCGACAACAAGGGCACGTGAAGCAAACACTTTTTGCTGGCCTATTTTGCTGTGCCACGCTCTTCTGCAGCTCTTCAGCACTTGACAAACTCCAACGCACCTGCTGCTGCTACTGCTGCTGCTGCTGCTGCTTGTGCTTCCAGCTGACAAGGAGCACAGCGATCTGGCAGCAGATTTCAGGTTGTGCAAAAGAATAGCTTGGTGATTTGAATGTACTGCAGATCCGTGTTTGTGCAAGTTGCAGGGGCAAGCTCCTGACAAAGGTGGTCGCCTGGCACACTTTCCCCTTTGCCAGCTGCAGTGGAAATGCTTTCGGCTGACATTCGCACCAAGAGAGGCAGATTGCGGGCCTCCGGACCACCGAGAAGGTAACTGCATGAAGCGGGGGGTGGCGGGAGAGTCTTTTGGCAGAAGCGGCGTTCTGGAGCGCTTGGCAGCCGGCGCAACGAGCGATGTGTGCGAGAAGCCGCAGCTTCGCATCCGAGAGGGTGATAGCGCGAGCGCTGCCAAAAGGCGAGGAAGGAAGCCGCTTAGCGGCCGGCTTGTGCGCGGAGCTTGCGGACTGCGAGAGGAACGTGACTGCCTCTCAGCCGCCTGCTGAATTGACCTTAGCTGTCGCCTGGAAGATGAACAGCGGCGGCTTCCTTGTGGTGCTTGCCTATGCCTCTTGTTGCTCTCTGCGTGAACTCTTGCGCTTTCCTTTAGGCACCGGGGGTGCAGAGAAACAGCTTGTGGTGCGCATAAGCCTGCCGCACGGAATATGTAAGAAATTACTGATCTCCACCTTTTCCCACCATGCGCCACAGCTGCGCGTCCCGTGTTCAAGCAACGATAGGATGCCCAGCTCTGTGTGACTGAGAAGAAGCAGATGTTGTTCTTGCAATTCTTTACACGCTTCTCAGAAGCCCGCTACTCTGGCACTCGATCAGAGCTGGCTTTCGGCTTTGCCGCTTTTCCAGGCGTGTCCTGCACACGGCCAGCGCATCTTGTACACCTTTTGTCCTCAGCTCGAGCTGCCAAAACACTTTTTCTTCTTCAGCGTGCGGAACAATTTCGTGCAGCTCTCGCACACATAAGAAACGGGGAGAGAAGCGCTTTAGGTGCCTTAGTGTTTCTTCGACCAGACGTTCAACACAGCACCACAAGCTGGGCGACAAGAAGGGCACGTGAAGCAAACGCTTTTTGCTGGCCCATTTTGCTGTGCCACGCTCTTCTGCGGCTCTTCAGAGCTTGACAAACTCCAACGCACCTGCTGCTGCTGCTGCTGCTGCTGCTGCTTGTGCTTCCAGCTGACAAGGAGCACAGCGATCTGGCAGCAGGTTTCAGGTTGTGCAAAAGAAGAGCTTGGTGATTTGAATGTACTGCAGATCCGTGTTTGTGCAAGTTGCAGGGGCAAGCTCCTGACAAAGGTGGTCGCCTGGCACACTTTCCCCTTTGCCAGCTGCAGTGGAAATGCTTTCGGCTGACATTCGCACCAAGAGAGGCAGATTGCGGGCCTCCGGACCACGGAGAAGGTAACTGCATGAAGCGGGGGGTGGCGGGAGAGTCTTTTGGCAGAAGCGGCGTTCTGGAGCGCTTGGCAGCCGGCGCAACGAGCGATGTGTGCGAGAAGACGTTGCTTCGCATCCGAGAGGGTGATAGCGCGAGCGCTGCCAAAAGGCGAGGAAGGAAGCCGCTTAGCGGCCGGCTTGTGCGCGGAGCTTGTGGACTGCGAGAGGAACGTGACTGCCTCTCACCCCCCTGCTGAATTGACCTTAGCTGTCACCTGGAAGATGAACAGCGGCGGCTTCCTTGTGGTGCTTGCCTATGCCTCTTGTTGCTCTCTGCGGGAACTCTTGCGCTTTCCTTTAGGCACCGGGGTGCAGAGAAACAGCTTGTGGTGCGCATAAGCCTGCCGCACGGAATATGTAAGAAATTGCTGATCTCCACCGTTTCCACCATGCGCCACAGCTGCGCGTCCCGTGTTCAAGCAACGACAGCATGCCCAGCTCTGTGTGACTGAGAAGAAGCAGATGTTGTTCTTGCAATTCTTTACACGCTTCTCAGAAGCCCGCTGCTCTGGCACTCGATCAGAGCTGGCTTTCGGCTTTGCCGCTTTTCCAGGCATGTCCTGCACACGGCCAGCGCATCTTGTACACCTTTTGTCCTCAGCTCGAGCTGCCAAGACACTTTCTCTTCTTCAGCGTGCGGAACAATTTCGTGCAGCTCTCGCACACATAAGAAACGAGGAGAGAAGCGCTTTAGTTGCCTTAGTGTTTCTGCGACCCAGACGTTCAACCCAGCACCACAAGCTGGGCGACAAGAAGGGCACGTGAAGCAAACGCTTTTTGCTGGCCCATTTTGCTGTGCCACGTTCTTCTGCGGCTCTTCAGAGCTTGACAAACTCCAACGCACCTGCTGCTGCTGCTGCTGCTGCTGCTGCTGCTGCTTGTGCTTCCAGCTGACAAGGAGCACAGCGATCTGGCAGCAGGTTTCAGGTTGTGCAAAAGAAGAGCTTGGTGATTGGAATGTACTGCAGATCCGTGTTTGTGCAAGTTGCAGGGGCAAGCTCCTGACAAAGGTGGTCGCCTGGCACACGTTCCCCTTTGCCAGCTGCAGTAGAAATGCTTTCGGCTGACATTCGCACCAAGAGAGGCAGATTGCGGGCCTCCGGACCACCGAGAAGGTAACTGCATGTAGCGGGGGGTGGCGGGAGTGTCTTTTGGCAGAAGCGGCGTTCTGGAGCGCTTGGCAGCCGGCGCAACGAGCGATGTGTGCGAGAAGCCGCCGCTTCGCATCCGAGAGGGTGAAAGCGCGAGCGCTGCCAAAAGGCGAGGAAGGAAGCCGCTTAGCGGCCGGCTTGTGCGCGGAGCTTGCGGACTGCGAGAGGAACGTGACTTCCTCTCACCCCCCTGCTGAATTGACCTTAGCTGTCGCCTGGAAGAAGAACAGCCGTGGCTTCCTTGTGGTGCTTGCCTGTGCCTCTTGTTGCTCTCTGCGGGAACTCTTGCGCTTTCCTTTAGGCACCGGGGTGCAGAGAAACAGCTTGTGGTGCGCATAAGCCTGCCGCACGGAATATGTAAGAAATTGCTGATCTCCACATTTTCCGACCATGCGCCACAGCTGCGCGTCCCGTGTTCAAGAAACGACAGCATGCCCAGCTCTGTGTGACTGAGAAGAAGCAGATGTTGTTCTTGCAATTCTTTACACGCTTCTCAGAAGCCCGCTGCTCTGGCACTCGATCAGAGCTGGCTTTCGGCTTTGCCGCTTTTCCAGGCGTGTCCTGCACACGGCCAGCGCATCTTGTACACCTTTTGTCCTCAGCTCGAGCTGCCAAGACACTTTCTCTTCTTCAGCGTGCGGAACAATTTCGTGCAGCTCTCGCACACATAAGAAACGGGAAGAGAAGCGCTTTAGTTGCCTTAGTGTTTCTTCGACCAGACGTTCAACCCAGCACCACAAGCTGGGCGACAAGAAGGGCACGTGAAGCAAACGCTTTTTGCTGGCCCATTTTGCTGTGCCACGTTCTTCTGCGGCTCTTCAGAGCTTGACAAACTCCAACGCACCTGCTGCTGCTGCTGCTGCTGCTGCTGCTTGTGCTTCCAGCTGACAAGGAGCACAGCGATCTGTCAGCAGGTTTCAGGTTGTGCAAAAGAAGAGCTTGGTGATTTGAATGTACTGCAGATCCGTGTTTGTGCAAGTTGCAGGGGCAAGCTCCTGACAAAGGTGGTCGCCTGGCACACTTTCCCCTTTGCCAGCTGCAGTGGAAATGCTTTCGGCTGACATTCGCACCAAGAGAGGCAGATTGCGGGCCTCCGGACCACCGAGAAGGTAACTGCATGAAGCGGGGGGTGGCGGGAGAGTCTTTTGGCAGAAGCGGCGTTCTGGAGCGCTTGGCAGCCGGCGCAACGAGCGATGTGTGCGAGAAGACGCCGCTTCGCATCCGAGAGGGTGATAGCGCGAGCGCTGCCAAAAGGCGAGGAAGGAAGCCGCTTAGCGGCCGGCTTGTGCGCGGAGCTTGCGGACTGCGAGAGGAACGTGACTGCCTCTCACCCCCCTGCTGAATTGACCTTAGCTGTCGCCTGGAAGAAGAACAGCCGCGGCTTCCTTGTGCTGCTTGCCTCTGCCTCTTGTTGCTCTCTGCGGGAACTCTTGCGCTTTCCTTTAGGCACCGGGGTGCAGAGAAACAGCTTGTGTTGCGCATAAGCCTGCCGCACGGAATATGTAAGAAATTGCTGATCTCCACCGTTTCCCACCATGCGCCACAGCTGCGCGTCCCGTGTTCAAGCAACGACAGCATGCCCAGCTCTGTGTGACTGAGAAGAAGCAGATGCTGTTCTTGCAATTCTCTACGCGCCTCTCAGAAGCCCGCTGCTCTGGCACTCGATCAGAGCTGGCTTTTGGCTTTGCCGCTTTTCCAGGCATTTCCTGCACATGGCCAGCGCATCTTGTGCACCTTTTGTCCTCAGCTCGAGCTGCCAAGACACTTTGTCTTCAGCGCGCGGAACACTTTCATGCAGCTCTCGCACACGTAAGAAACGGGGAGAGAAGCGCTTTAGTTGCCTTAGTCTTTCTGCGACCCAGACGTTCAACACAGCACCACAAGCTGGGCGACAAGAATGGCACGTGAAGCAAACGCTATTTGCTGGCCCATTTTGCTGTGCCACGCTCTTCTGCGGCTCTTCAGCGCTTGACAAACTCCAACGCACCTGCTGCTGCTGCTGCTGCTGCTGCTGCTTGTGCTTCCAGCTGACAAGGAGCACAGCGATCTGTCAGCAGGTTTCAGGTTGTGCAAAAGAAGAGCTTGGTGATTTGAATGTACTGCAGATCCGTGTTTGTGCAAGTTGCAGGGGCAAGCTCCTGACAAAGGTGGTCGCCTGGCACACTTTCCCCTTTGCCAGCTGCAGTGGAAATGCTTTCGGCTGACATTCGCACCAAGAGAGGCAGATTGCGGGCCTCCGGACCACCGAGAAGGTAACTGCATGAAGCGGGGGGTGGCGGGAGAGTCTTTTGGCAGAAGCGGCGTTCTGGAGCGCTTGGCAGCCGGCGCAACGAGCGATGTGTGCGAGAAGACGCCGCTTCGCATCCGAGAGGGTGATAGCGCGAGTGCTGCCAAAAGGCGAGGAAGGAAGCCGCTTAGCGGCCGGCTTGTGCGCGGAGCTTGCGGACTGCGAGAGGAACGTGAGTGCCTCTCAGCCGCCTGCTGAATTGACCTTAGCTGTCGCCTGGAAGATGAACAGCGGCGGCTTCCTTGTGGTGCTTGCCTATGCCTCTTGTTGCTCTCTGCGTGAACTCTTGTGCTTTCCTTTAGGCACCGGGGTGCAGAGAAACAGCTTGTGGTGCGCATAAGCCTGCCGCACGGAATATGTAAGAAATTGCTGATCTCCACCGTTTCCCACCATGCGCCACAGCTGCGCGTCCCGTGTTCAAGCAACGACAGCATGCCCAGCCCTGTGTGACTGAGAAGAAGCAGATGTTGTTCTTGCAATTCTCTACGCGCCTCTCAGAAGCCCGCTGCTCTGGCACTCGATCAGAGCTGGCTTTCGGCTTTGCCGCTTTTCCAGGCATTTCCTGCACATGGCCAGCGCATCTTGTGCACCTTTTGTCCTCAGCTCGAGCTGCCAAGACACTTTCTCTTCTTCAGCGTGCGGAACACTTTCATGCAGCTCTCGCACACATAAGAAACGGGGAGAGAAACACTTTAGGTGCCTTAGTGTTTCTTCGACCAGATGTTCAACCCAGCACCACAAGCTGGGCGACAAGAAGGGCACGTGAAGCAAACGCTTTTTGCTGGCCCATTTTGCTGTGCCACGCTCTTCTGCGGCTCTTCAGAGCTTGACAAACTCCAACGCACCTGCTGCTGCTGCTGCTGCTGCTGCTGCTGCTGCTTGTGCTTCCAGCTGACAAGGAGCACAGCGATCTGGCAGCAGGTTTCAGGTTGTGCAAAAGAAGAGCTTGGTGATTTGAATGTACTGCAGATCCGTGTTTGTGCAAGTTGCAGGGGCAAGCTCCTGACAAAGGTGGTCGCCTGGCACACGTTCCCCTTTGCCAGCTGCAGTAGAAATGCTTTCGGCTGACATTCGCACCAAGAGAGGCAGATTGCGGGCCTCCGGACCACCGAGAAGGTAACTGCATGAAGCGGGGGGTGGCGGGAGTGTCTTTTGGCAGAAGCGGCGTTCTGGAGCGCTTGGCAGCCGGCGCAACGAGCGATGTGTGCGAGAAGACGTTGCTTCGCATCCGAGAGGGTGAAAGCGCGAGCGCTGCCAAAAGGCGAGGAAGGAAGCCGCTTAGCGGCCGGCTTGTGCGCGGAGCTTGCGGACTGCGAGAGGAACGTGAGTGCCTCTCAGCCGCCTGCTGAATTGACCTTAGCTGTCGCCTGGAAGAAGAACAGCCGCGGCTTCCTTGTGCTGCTTGCCTATGCCTCTTGTTGCTCTCTACGGGAACTCTTGCGCTTTCCTTTAGGCACCGGGGTGCAGAGAAACAGCTTGTGGTGCGCATAAGCCTGCCGCACGGAGTATGTAATAAATTGCTGATCTCCACCGTTTCCCACCATGCGCCACAGCTGCGCGTCCCGTGTTCAAGCAACGAGAGCTTACCCAGCTCTGTGTGACTGAGAAGAAGCAGATGTTGTTCTTGCAATTCTTTACACGCTTCTCAGAAGCCCGCTGCTCTGGCACTCGATCAGAGCTGGCTTTCGGCTTTGCTGCTTTTCCAGGCGTGTCCTGCACACGGCCAGCGCATCTTGTACACCTTTTGTCCTCAGCTCAAGCTACCAAGACACTTCCACTTCTTCAGCGTGCGGAACAATTTCGTGCAGCTCTCGCACACGTACGAAACGGGAAGAGAAGCGCTTTAGTTGCCTTAGTGTTTCTTCGACCAGACGTTCAACACAGCACCACAAGCTGGGCGACAACAAGGGCACGTGAAGCAAACACTTTTTGCTGGCCTATTTTGCTGTGCCACGCTCTTCTGCAGCTCTTCAGCACTTGACAAACTCCAACGCACCTGCTGCTGCTACTGCTGCTGCTGCTGCTGCTTGTGCTTCCAGCTGACAAGGAGCACAGCGATCTGGCAGCAGATTTCAGGTTGTGCAAAAGAAGAGCTTGGTGATTTGAATGTACTGCAGATCCGTGTTTGTGCAAGTTGCAGGGGCAAGCTCCTGACAAAGGTGGTCGCCTGGCACACTTTCCCCTTTGCCAGCTGCAGTGGAAATGCTTTCGGCTGACATTCGCACCAAGAGAGGCAGATTGCGGGCCTCCGGACCACCGAGAAGGTAACTGCATGAAGCGGGGGGTGGCGGGAGAGTCTTTTGGCAGAAGCGGCGTTCTGGAGCGCTTGGCAGCCGGCGCAACGAGCGATGTGTGCGAGAAGCCGCAGCTTCGCATCCGAGAGGGTGATAGCGCGAGCGCTGCCAAAAGGCGAGGAAGGAAGCCGCTTAGCGGCCGGCTTGTGCGCGGAGCTTGCGGACTGCGAGAGGAACGTGACTGCCTCTCAGCCGCCTGCTGAATTGACCTTAGCTGTCGCCTGGAAGATGAACAGCGGCGGCTTCCTTGTGGTGCTTGCCTATGCCTCTTGTTGCTCTCTGCGTGAACTCTTGCGCTTTCCTTTAGGCACCGGGGGTGCAGAGAAACAGCTTGTGGTGCGCATAAGCCTGCCGCACGGAATATGTAAGAAATTACTGATCTCCACCTTTTCCCACCATGCGCCACAGCTGCGCGTCCCGTGTTCAAGCAACGATAGGATGCCCAGCTCTGTGTGACTGAGAAGAAGCAGATGTTGTTCTTGCAATTCTTTACACGCTTCTCAGAAGCCCGCTACTCTGGCACTCGATCAGAGCTGGCTTTCGGCTTTGCCGCTTTTCCAGGCGTGTCCTGCACACGGCCAGCGCATCTTGTACACCTTTTGTCCTCAGCTCGAGCTGCCAAAACACTTTTTCTTCTTCAGCGTGCGGAACAATTTCGTGCAGCTCTCGCACACATAAGAAACGGGGAGAGAAGCGCTTTAGGTGCCTTAGTGTTTCTTCGACCAGACGTTCAACACAGCACCACAAGCTGGGCGACAAGAAGGGCACGTGAAGCAAACGCTTTTTGCTGGCCCATTTTGCTGTGCCACGCTCTTCTGCGGCTCTTCAGAGCTTGACAAACTCCAACGCACCTGCTGCTGCTGCTGCTGCTGCTGCTGCTTGTGCTTCCAGCTGACAAGGAGCACAGCGATCTGGCAGCAGGTTTCAGGTTGTGCAAAAGAAGAGCTTGGTGATTTGAATGTACTGCAGATCCGTGTTTGTGCAAGTTGCAGGGGCAAGCTCCTGACAAAGGTGGTCGCCTGGCACACTTTCCCCTTTGCCAGCTGCAGTGGAAATGCTTTCGGCTGACATTCGCACCAAGAGAGGCAGATTGCGGGCCTCCGGACCACGGAGAAGGTAACTGCATGAAGCGGGGGGTGGCGGGAGAGTCTTTTGGCAGAAGCGGCGTTCTGGAGCGCTTGGCAGCCGGCGCAACGAGCGATGTGTGCGAGAAGACGTTGCTTCGCATCCGAGAGGGTGATAGCGCGAGCGCTGCCAAAAGGCGAGGAAGGAAGCCGCTTAGCGGCCGGCTTGTGCGCGGAGCTTGTGGACTGCGAGAGGAACGTGACTGCCTCTCACCCCCCTGCTGAATTGACCTTAGCTGTCACCTGGAAGATGAACAGCGGCGGCTTCCTTGTGGTGCTTGCCTATGCCTCTTGTTGCTCTCTGCGGGAACTCTTGCGCTTTCCTTTAGGCACCGGGGTGCAGAGAAACAGCTTGTGGTGCGCATAAGCCTGCCGCACGGAATATGTAAGAAATTGCTGATCTCCACCGTTTCCACCATGCGCCACAGCTGCGCGTCCCGTGTTCAAGCAACGACAGCATGCCCAGCTCTGTGTGACTGAGAAGAAGCAGATGTTGTTCTTGCAATTCTTTACACGCTTCTCAGAAGCCCGCTGCTCTGGCACTCGATCAGAGCTGGCTTTCGGCTTTGCCGCTTTTCCAGGCATGTCCTGCACACGGCCAGCGCATCTTGTACACCTTTTGTCCTCAGCTCGAGCTGCCAAGACACTTTCTCTTCTTCAGCGTGCGGAACAATTTCGTGCAGCTCTCGCACACATAAGAAACGAGGAGAGAAGCGCTTTAGTTGCCTTAGTGTTTCTGCGACCCAGACGTTCAACCCAGCACCACAAGCTGGGCGACAAGAAGGGCACGTGAAGCAAACGCTTTTTGCTGGCCCATTTTGCTGTGCCACGTTCTTCTGCGGCTCTTCAGAGCTTGACAAACTCCAACGCACCTGCTGCTGCTGCTGCTGCTGCTGCTGCTGCTGCTTGTGCTTCCAGCTGACAAGGAGCACAGCGATCTGGCAGCAGGTTTCAGGTTGTGCAAAAGAAGAGCTTGGTGATTGGAATGTACTGCAGATCCGTGTTTGTGCAAGTTGCAGGGGCAAGCTCCTGACAAAGGTGGTCGCCTGGCACACGTTCCCCTTTGCCAGCTGCAGTAGAAATGCTTTCGGCTGACATTCGCACCAAGAGAGGCAGATTGCGGACCTCCGGACCACCGAGAAGGTAACTGCATGTAGCGGGGGGTGGCGGGAGTGTCTTTTGGCAGAAGCGGCGTTCTGGAGCGCTTGGCAGCCGGCGCAACGAGCGATGTGTGCGAGAAGCCGCCGCTTCGCATCCGAGAGGGTGAAAGCGCGAGCGCTGCCAAAAGGCGAGGAAGGAAGCCGCTTAGCGGCCGGCTTGTGCGCGGAGCTTGCGGACTGCGAGAGGAACGTGACTTCCTCTCACCCCCCTGCTGAATTGACCTTAGCTGTCGCCTGGAAGAAGAACAGCCGTGGCTTCCTTGTGGTGCTTGCCTGTGCCTCTTGTTGCTCTCTGCGGGAACTCTTGCGCTTTCCTTTAGGCACCGGGGTGCAGAGAAACAGCTTGTGGTGCGCATAAGCCTGCCGCACGGAATATGTAAGAAATTGCTGATCTCCACATTTTCCGACCATGCGCCACAGCTGCGCGTCCCGTGTTCAAGAAACGACAGCATGCCCAGCTCTGTGTGACTGAGAAGAAGCAGATGTTGTTCTTGCAATTCTTTACACGCTTCTCAGAAGCCCGCTGCTCTGGCACTCGATCAGAGCTGGCTTTCGGCTTTGCCGCTTTTCCAGGCGTGTCCTGCACACGGCCAGCGCATCTTGTACACCTTTTGTCCTCAGCTCGAGCTGCCAAGACACTTTCTCTTCTTCAGCGTGCGGAACAATTTCGTGCAGCTCTCGCACACATAAGAAACGGGAAGAGAAGCGCTTTAGTTGCCTTAGTGTTTCTTCGACCAGACGTTCAACCCAGCACCACAAGCTGGGCGACAAGAAGGGCACGTGAAGCAAACGCTTTTTGCTGGCCCATTTTGCTGTGCCACGTTCTTCTGCGGCTCTTCAGAGCTTGACAAACTCCAACGCACCTGCTGCTGCTGCTGCTGCTGCTGCTGCTTGTGCTTCCAGCTGACAAGGAGCACAGCGATCTGTCAGCAGGTTTCAGGTTGTGCAAAAGAAGAGCTTGGTGATTTGAATGTACTGCAGATCCGTGTTTGTGCAAGTTGCAGGGGCAAGCTCCTGACAAAGGTGGTCGCCTGGCACACTTTCCCCTTTGCCAGCTGCAGTGGAAATGCTTTCGGCTGACATTCGCACCAAGAGAGGCAGATTGCGGGCCTCCGGACCACCGAGAAGGTAACTG
This sequence comes from Cyanistes caeruleus, assembly GCF_971803275.1. Classification (NCBI taxonomy): domain Eukaryota; kingdom Metazoa; phylum Chordata; class Aves; order Passeriformes; family Paridae; genus Cyanistes; species Cyanistes caeruleus. The sequence continues at coordinate 5,844,872 of NC_141722.1, forward strand.
CATGAAGCGGGGGGTGGCGGGAGTGTCTTTTGGCAGAAGCGGCGTTCTGGAGCGCTTGGCAGCCGGCGCAACGAGCGATGTGTGCGAGAAGACGCCGCTTCGCATCCGAGAGGGTGATAGCGCGAGCGCTGCCAAAAGGCGAGGAAGGAAGCCGCTTAGCGGCCGGCTTGTGCGCGGAGCTTGCGGACTGCGAGAGGAACGTGACTGCCTCTCACCCCCCTGCTGAATTGACCTTAGCTGTCGCCTGGAAGAAGAACAGCCGCGGCTTCCTTGTGCTGCTTGCCTCTGCCTCTTGTTGCTCTCTGCGGGAACTCTTGCGCTTTCCTTTAGGCACCGGGGTGCAGAGAAACAGCTTGTGTTGCGCATAAGCCTGCCGCACGGAATATGTAAGAAATTGCTGATCTCCACCGTTTCCCACCATGCGCCACAGCTGCGCGTCCCGTGTTCAAGCAACGACAGCATGCCCAGCTCTGTGTGACTGAGAAGAAGCAGATGCTGTTCTTGCAATTCTCTACGCGCCTCTCAGAAGCCCGCTGCTCTGGCACTCGATCAGAGCTGGCTTTTGGCTTTGCCGCTTTTCCAGGCATTTCCTGCACATGGCCAGCGCATCTTGTGCACCTTTTGTCCTCAGCTCGAGCTGCCAAGACACTTTGTCTTCAGCGCGCGGAACACTTTCATGCAGCTCTCGCACACGTAAGAAACGGGGAGAGAAGCGCTTTAGTTGCCTTAGTCTTTCTGCGACCCAGACGTTCAACACAGCACCACAAGCTGGGCGACAAGAATGGCACGTGAAGCAAACGCTATTTGCTGGCCCATTTTGCTGTGCCACGCTCTTCTGCGGCTCTTCAGCGCTTGACAAACTCCAACGCACCTGCTGCTGCTGCTGCTGCTGCTGCTGCTTGTGCTTCCAGCTGACAAGGAGCACAGCGATCTGTCAGCAGGTTTCAGGTTGTGCAAAAGAAGAGCTTGGTGATTTGAATGTACTGCAGATCCGTGTTTGTGCAAGTTGCAGGGGCAAGCTCCTGACAAAGGTGGTCGCCTGGCACACTTTCCCCTTTGCCAGCTGCAGTGGAAATGCTTTCGGCTGACATTCGCACCAAGAGAGGCAGATTGCGGGCCTCCGGACCACCGAGAAGGTAACTGCATGAAGCGGGGGGTGGCGGGAGAGTCTTTTGGCAGAAGCGGCGTTCTGGAGCGCTTGGCAGCCGGCGCAACGAGCGATGTGTGCGAGAAGACGCCGCTTCGCATCCGAGAGGGTGATAGCGCGAGTGCTGCCAAAAGGCGAGGAAGGAAGCCGCTTAGCGGCCGGCTTGTGCGCGGAGCTTGCGGACTGCGAGAGGAACGTGAGTGCCTCTCAGCCGCCTGCTGAATTGACCTTAGCTGTCGCCTGGAAGAAGAACAGCGGCGGCTTCCTTGTGGTGCTTGCCTATGCCTCTTGTTGCTCTCTGCGTGAACTCTTGTGCTTTCCTTTAGGCACCGGGGTGCAGAGAAACAGCTTGTGGTGCGCATAAGCCTGCCGCACGGAATATGTAAGAAATTGCTGATCTCCACCGTTTCCCACCATGCGCCACAGCTGCGCGTCCCGTGTTCAAGCAACGACAGCATGCCCAGCCCTGTGTGACTGAGAAGAAGCAGATGTTGTTCTTGCAATTCTCTACGCGCCTCTCAGAAGCCCGCTGCTCTGGCACTCGATCAGAGCTGGCTTTCGGCTTTGCCGCTTTTCCAGGCATTTCCTGCACATGGCCAGCGCATCTTGTGCACCTTTTGTCCTCAGCTCGAGCTGCCAAGACACTTTCTCTTCTTCAGCGTGCGGAACACTTTCATGCAGCTCTCGCACACATAAGAAACGGGGAGAGAAACACTTTAGGTGCCTTAGTGTTTCTTCGACCAGATGTTCAACCCAGCACCACAAGCTGGGCGACAAGAAGGGCACGTGAAGCAAACGCTTTTTGCTGGCCCATTTTGCTGTGCCACGTTCTTCTGCGGCTCTTCAGAGCTTGACAAACTCCAACGCACCTGCTGCTGCTGCTGCTGCTGCTGCTGCTGCTGCTTGTGCTTCCAGCTGACAAGGAGCACAGCGATCTGGCAGCAGGTTTCAGGTTGTGCAGAAGAAGAGCTTGGTGATTGGAATGTACTGCAGATCCGTGTTTGTGCAAGTTGCAGGGGCAAGCTCCTGACAAAGGTGGTCGCCTGGCACACGTTCCCCTTTGCCAGCTGCAGTAGAAATGCTTTCGGCTGACATTCGCACCAAGAGAGGCAGATTGCGGACCTCCGGACCACCGAGAAGGTAACTGCATGTAGCGGGGGGTGGCGGGAGTGTCTTTTGGCAGAAGCGGCGTTCTGGAGCGCTTGGCAGCCGGCGCAACGAGCGATGTGTGCGAGAAGCCGCCGCTTCGCATCCGAGAGGGTGAAAGCGCGAGCGCTGCCAAAAGGCGAGGAAGGAAGCCGCTTAGCGGCCGGCTTGTGCGCGGAGCTTGCGGACTGCGAGAGGAACGTGACTTCCTCTCACCCCCCTGCTGAATTGACCTTAGCTGTCGCCTGGAAGAAGAACAGCCGTGGCTTCCTTGTGGTGCTTGCCTGTGCCTCTTGTTGCTCTCTGCGGGAACTCTTGCGCTTTCCTTTAGGCACCGGGGTGCAGAGAAACAGCTTGTGGTGCGCATAAGCCTGCCGCACGGAATATGTAAGAAATTGCTGATCTCCACATTTTCCGACCATGCGCCACAGCTGCGCGTCCCGTGTTCAAGAAACGACAGCATGCCCAGCTCTGTGTGACTGAGAAGAAGCAGATGTTGTTCTTGCAATTCTTTACACGCTTCTCAGAAGCCCGCTGCTCTGGCACTCGATCAGAGCTGGCTTTCGGCTTTGCCGCTTTTCCAGGCGTGTCCTGCACACGGCCAGCGCATCTTGTACACCTTTTGTCCTCAGCTCGAGCTGCCAAGACACTTTCTCTTCTTCAGCGTGCGGAACAATTTCGTGCAGCTCTCGCACACATAAGAAACGGGAAGAGAAGCGCTTTAGTTGCCTTAGTGTTTCTTCGACCAGACGTTCAACCCAGCACCACAAGCTGGGCGACAAGAAGGGCACGTGAAGCAAACGCTTTTTGCTGGCCCATTTTGCTGTGCCACGTTCTTCTGCGGCTCTTCAGAGCTTGACAAACTCCAACGCACCTGCTGCTGCTGCTGCTGCTGCTGCTGCTTGTGCTTCCAGCTGACAAGGAGCACAGCGATCTGTCAGCAGGTTTCAGGTTGTGCAAAAGAAGAGCTTGGTGATTTGAATGTACTGCAGATCCGTGTTTGTGCAAGTTGCAGGGGCAAGCTCCTGACAAAGGTGGTCGCCTGGCACACTTTCCCCTTTGCCAGCTGCAGTGGAAATGCTTTCGGCTGACATTCGCACCAAGAGAGGCAGATTGCGGGCCTCCGGACCACCGAGAAGGTAACTGCATGAAGCGGGGGGTGGCGGGAGTGTCTTTTGGCAGAAGCGGCGTTCTGGAGCGCTTGGCAGCCGGCGCAACGAGCGATGTGTGCGAGAAGACGCCGCTTCGCATCCGAGAGGGTGATAGCGCGAGCGCTGCCAAAAGGCGAGGAAGGAAGCCGCTTAGCGGCCGGCTTGTGCGCGGAGCTTGCGGACTGCGAGAGGAACGTGACTGCCTCTCACCCCCCTGCTGAATTGACCTTAGCTGTCGCCTGGAAGAAGAACAGCCGCGGCTTCCTTGTGCTGCTTGCCTCTGCCTCTTGTTGCTCTCTGCGGGAACTCTTGCGCTTTCCTTTAGGCACCGGGGTGCAGAGAAACAGCTTGTGTTGCGCATAAGCCTGCCGCACGGAATATGTAAGAAATTGCTGATCTCCACCGTTTCCCACCATGCGCCACAGCTGCGCGTCCCGTGTTCAAGCAACGACAGCATGCCCAGCTCTGTGTGACTGAGAAGAAGCAGATGCTGTTCTTGCAATTCTCTACGCGCCTCTCAGAAGCCCGCTGCTCTGGCACTCGATCAGAGCTGGCTTTTGGCTTTGCCGCTTTTCCAGGCATTTCCTGCACATGGCCAGCGCATCTTGTGCACCTTTTGTCCTCAGCTCGAGCTGCCAAGACACTTTGTCTTCAGCGCGCGGAACACTTTCATGCAGCTCTCGCACACGTAAGAAACGGGGAGAGAAGCGCTTTAGTTGCCTTAGTCTTTCTGCGACCCAGACGTTCAACACAGCACCACAAGCTGGGCGACAAGAATGGCACGTGAAGCAAACGCTATTTGCTGGCCCATTTTGCTGTGCCACGCTCTTCTGCGGCTCTTCAGCGCTTGACAAACTCCAACGCACCTGCTGCTGCTGCTGCTGCTGCTGCTGCTTGTGCTTCCAGCTGACAAGGAGCACAGCGATCTGTCAGCAGGTTTCAGGTTGTGCAAAAGAAGAGCTTGGTGATTTGAATGTACTGCAGATCCGTGTTTGTGCAAGTTGCAGGGGCAAGCTCCTGACAAAGGTGGTCGCCTGGCACACTTTCCCCTTTGCCAGCTGCAGTGGAAATGCTTTCGGCTGACATTCGCACCAAGAGAGGCAGATTGCGGGCCTCCGGACCACCGAGAAGGTAACTGCATGAAGCGGGGGGTGGCGGGAGAGTCTTTTGGCAGAAGCGGCGTTCTGGAGCGCTTGGCAGCCGGCGCAACGAGCGATGTGTGCGAGAAGACGCCGCTTCGCATCCGAGAGGGTGATAGCGCGAGTGCTGCCAAAAGGCGAGGAAGGAAGCCGCTTAGCGGCCGGCTTGTGCGCGGAGCTTGCGGACTGCGAGAGGAACGTGAGTGCCTCTCAGCCGCCTGCTGAATTGACCTTAGCTGTCGCCTGGAAGAAGAACAGCGGCGGCTTCCTTGTGGTGCTTGCCTATGCCTCTTGTTGCTCTCTGCGTGAACTCTTGTGCTTTCCTTTAGGCACCGGGGTGCAGAGAAACAGCTTGTGGTGCGCATAAGCCTGCCGCACGGAATATGTAAGAAATTGCTGATCTCCACCGTTTCCCACCATGCGCCACAGCTGCGCGTCCCGTGTTCAAGCAACGACAGCATGCCCAGCCCTGTGTGACTGAGAAGAAGCAGATGTTGTTCTTGCAATTCTCTACGCGCCTCTCAGAAGCCCGCTGCTCTGGCACTCGATCAGAGCTGGCTTTCGGCTTTGCCGCTTTTCCAGGCATTTCCTGCACATGGCCAGCGCATCTTGTGCACCTTTTGTCCTCAGCTCGAGCTGCCAAGACACTTTCTCTTCTTCAGCGTGCGGAACACTTTCATGCAGCTCTCGCACACATAAGAAACGGGGAGAGAAACACTTTAGGTGCCTTAGTGTTTCTTCGACCAGATGTTCAACCCAGCACCACAAGCTGGGCGACAAGAAGGGCACGTGAAGCAAACGCTTTTTGCTGGCCCATTTTGCTGTGCCACGCTCTTCTGCGGCTCTTCAGAGCTTGACAAACTCCAACGCACCTGCTGCTGCTGCTGCTGCTGCTGCTGCTGCTGCTTGTGCTTCCAGCTGACAAGGAGCACAGCGATCTGGCAGCAGGTTTCAGGTTGTGCAAAAGAAGAGCTTGGTGATTTGAATGTACTGCAGATCCGTGTTTGTGCAAGTTGCAGGGGCAAGCTCCTGACAAAGGTGGTCACGTGGCACACGTTCCCCTTTGCCAGCTGCAGTAGAAATGCTTTCGGCTGACATTCGCACCAAGAGAGGCAGATTGCGGGCCTCCGGACCACCGAGAAGGTAACTGCATGAAGCGGGGGGTGGCGGGAGTGTCTTTTGGCAGAAGCGGCGTTCTGGAGCGCTTGGCAGCCGGCGCAACGAGCGATGTGTGCGAGAAGACGTTGCTTCGCATCCGAGAGGGTGAAAGCGCGAGCGCTGCCAAAAGGCGAGGAAGGAAGCCGCTTAGCGGCCGGCTTGTGCGCGGAGCTTGCGGACTGCGAGAGGAACGTGAGTGCCTCTCAGCCGCCTGCTGAATTGACCTTAGCTGTCGCCTGGAAGAAGAACAGCCGCGGCTTCCTTGTGCTGCTTGCCTATGCCTCTTGTTGCTCTCTACGGGAACTCTTGCGCTTTCCTTTAGGCACCGGGGTGCAGAGAAACAGCTTGTGGTGCGCATAAGCCTGCCGCACGGAGTATGTAATAAATTGCTGATCTCCACCGTTTCCCACCATGCGCCACAGCTGCGCGTCCCGTGTTCAAGCAACGAGAGCTTACCCAGCTCTGTGTGACTGAGAAGAAGCAGATGTTGTTCTTGCAATTCTTTACACGCTTCTCAGAAGCCCGCTGCTCTGGCACTCGATCAGAGCTGGCTTTCGGCTTTGCTGCTTTTCCAGGCGTGTCCTGCACACGGCCAGCGCATCTTGTACACCTTTTGTCCTCAGCTCAAGCTACCAAGACACTTCCACTTCTTCAGCGTGCGGAACAATTTCGTGCAGCTCTCGCACACGTACGAAACGGGAAGAGAAGCGCTTTAGTTGCCTTAGTGTTTCTTCGACCAGACGTTCAACACAGCACCACAAGCTGGGCGACAACAAGGGCACGTGAAGCAAACACTTTTTGCTGGCCTATTTTGCTGTGCCACGCTCTTCTGCAGCTCTTCAGCACTTGACAAACTCCAACGCACCTGCTGCTGCTACTGCTGCTGCTGCTGCTGCTTGTGCTTCCAGCTGACAAGGAGCACAGCGATCTGGCAGCAGATTTCAGGTTGTGCAAAAGAAGAGCTTGGTGATTTGAATGTACTGCAGATCCGTGTTTGTGCAAGTTGCAGGGGCAAGCTCCTGACAAAGGTGGTCGCCTGGCACACTTTCCCCTTTGCCAGCTGCAGTGGAAATGCTTTCGGCTGACATTCGCACCAAGAGAGGCAGATTGCGGGCCTCCGGACCACCGAGAAGGTAACTGCATGAAGCGGGGGGTGGCGGGAGAGTCTTTTGGCAGAAGCGGCGTTCTGGAGCGCTTGGCAGCCGGCGCAACGAGCGATGTGTGCGAGAAGCCGCAGCTTCGCATCCGAGAGGGTGATAGCGCGAGCGCTGCCAAAAGGCGAGGAAGGAAGCCGCTTAGCGGCCGGCTTGTGCGCGGAGCTTGCGGACTGCGAGAGGAACGTGACTGCCTCTCAGCCGCCTGCTGAATTGACCTTAGCTGTCGCCTGGAAGATGAACAGCGGCGGCTTCCTTGTGGTGCTTGCCTATGCCTCTTGTTGCTCTCTGCGTGAACTCTTGCGCTTTCCTTTAGGCACCGGGGGTGCAGAGAAACAGCTTGTGGTGCGCATAAGCCTGCCGCACGGAATATGTAAGAAATTACTGATCTCCACCTTTTCCCACCATGCGCCACAGCTGCGCGTCCCGTGTTCAAGCAACGATAGGATGCCCAGCTCTGTGTGACTGAGAAGAAGCAGATGTTGTTCTTGCAATTCTTTACACGCTTCTCAGAAGCCCGCTACTCTGGCACTCGATCAGAGCTGGCTTTCGGCTTTGCCGCTTTTCCAGGCGTGTCCTGCACACGGCCAGCGCATCTTGTACACCTTTTGTCCTCAGCTCGAGCTGCCAAAACACTTTTTCTTCTTCAGCGTGCGGAACAATTTCGTGCAGCTCTCGCACACATAAGAAACGGGGAGAGAAGCGCTTTAGGTGCCTTAGTGTTTCTTCGACCAGACGTTCAACACAGCACCACAAGCTGGGCGACAAGAAGGGCACGTGAAGCAAACGCTTTTTGCTGGCCCATTTTGCTGTGCCACGCTCTTCTGCGGCTCTTCAGAGCTTGACAAACTCCAACGCACCTGCTGCTGCTGCTGCTGCTGCTGCTGCTTGTGCTTCCAGCTGACAAGGAGCACAGCGATCTGGCAGCAGGTTTCAGGTTGTGCAAAAGAAGAGCTTGGTGATTTGAATGTACTGCAGATCCGTGTTTGTGCAAGTTGCAGGGGCAAGCTCCTGACAAAGGTGGTCGCCTGGCACACTTTCCCCTTTGCCAGCTGCAGTGGAAATGCTTTCGGCTGACATTCGCACCAAGAGAGGCAGATTGCGGGCCTCCGGACCACGGAGAAGGTAACTGCATGAAGCGGGGGGTGGCGGGAGAGTCTTTTGGCAGAAGCGGCGTTCTGGAGCGCTTGGCAGCCGGCGCAACGAGCGATGTGTGCGAGAAGACGTTGCTTCGCATCCGAGAGGGTGATAGCGCGAGCGCTGCCAAAAGGCGAGGAAGGAAGCCGCTTAGCGGCCGGCTTGTGCGCGGAGCTTGTGGACTGCGAGAGGAACGTGACTGCCTCTCACCCCCCTGCTGAATTGACCTTAGCTGTCACCTGGAAGATGAACAGCGGCGGCTTCCTTGTGGTGCTTGCCTATGCCTCTTGTTGCTCTCTGCGGGAACTCTTGCGCTTTCCTTTAGGCACCGGGGTGCAGAGAAACAGCTTGTGGTGCGCATAAGCCTGCCGCACGGAATATGTAAGAAATTGCTGATCTCCACCGTTTCCACCATGCGCCACAGCTGCGCGTCCCGTGTTCAAGCAACGACAGCATGCCCAGCTCTGTGTGACTGAGAAGAAGCAGATGTTGTTCTTGCAATTCTTTACACGCTTCTCAGAAGCCCGCTGCTCTGGCACTCGATCAGAGCTGGCTTTCGGCTTTGCCGCTTTTCCAGGCATGTCCTGCACACGGCCAGCGCATCTTGTACACCTTTTGTCCTCAGCTCGAGCTGCCAAGACACTTTCTCTTCTTCAGCGTGCGGAACAATTTCGTGCAGCTCTCGCACACATAAGAAACGAGGAGAGAAGCGCTTTAGTTGCCTTAGTGTTTCTGCGACCCAGACGTTCAACCCAGCACCACAAGCTGGGCGACAAGAAGGGCACGTGAAGCAAACGCTTTTTGCTGGCCCATTTTGCTGTGCCACGTTCTTCTGCGGCTCTTCAGAGCTTGACAAACTCCAACGCACCTGCTGCTGCTGCTGCTGCTGCTGCTGCTGCTGCTTGTGCTTCCAGCTGACAAGGAGCACAGCGATCTGGCAGCAGGTTTCAGGTTGTGCAAAAGAAGAGCTTGGTGATTGGAATGTACTGCAGATCCGTGTTTGTGCAAGTTGCAGGGGCAAGCTCCTGACAAAGGTGGTCGCCTGGCACACGTTCCCCTTTGCCAGCTGCAGTAGAAATGCTTTCGGCTGACATTCGCACCAAGAGAGGCAGATTGCGGACCTCCGGACCACCGAGAAGGTAACTGCATGTAGCGGGGGGTGGCGGGAGTGTCTTTTGGCAGAAGCGGCGTTCTGGAGCGCTTGGCAGCCGGCGCAACGAGCGATGTGTGCGAGAAGCCGCCGCTTCGCATCCGAGAGGGTGAAAGCGCGAGCGCTGCCAAAAGGCGAGGAAGGAAGCCGCTTAGCGGCCGGCTTGTGCGCGGAGCTTGCGGACTGCGAGAGGAACGTGACTTCCTCTCACCCCCCTGCTGAATTGACCTTAGCTGTCGCCTGGAAGAAGAACAGCCGTGGCTTCCTTGTGGTGCTTGCCTGTGCCTCTTGTTGCTCTCTGCGGGAACTCTTGCGCTTTCCTTTAGGCACCGGGGTGCAGAGAAACAGCTTGTGGTGCGCATAAGCCTGCCGCACGGAATATGTAAGAAATTGCTGATCTCCACATTTTCCGACCATGCGCCACAGCTGCGCGTCCCGTGTTCAAGAAACGACAGCATGCCCAGCTCTGTGTGACTGAGAAGAAGCAGATGTTGTTCTTGCAATTCTTTACACGCTTCTCAGAAGCCCGCTGCTCTGGCACTCGATCAGAGCTGGCTTTCGGCTTTGCCGCTTTTCCAGGCGTGTCCTGCACACGGCCAGCGCATCTTGTACACCTTTTGTCCTCAGCTCGAGCTGCCAAGACACTTTCTCTTCTTCAGCGTGCGGAACAATTTCGTGCAGCTCTCGCACACATAAGAAACGGGAAGAGAAGCGCTTTAGTTGCCTTAGTGTTTCTTCGACCAGACGTTCAACCCAGCACCACAAGCTGGGCGACAAGAAGGGCACGTGAAGCAAACGCTTTTTGCTGGCCCATTTTGCTGTGCCACGTTCTTCTGCGGCTCTTCAGAGCTTGACAAACTCCAACGCACCTGCTGCTGCTGCTGCTGCTGCTGCTGCTTGTGCTTCCAGCTGACAAGGAGCACAGCGATCTGTCAGCAGGTTTCAGGTTGTGCAAAAGAAGAGCTTGGTGATTTGAATGTACTGCAGATCCGTGTTTGTGCAAGTTGCAGGGGCAAGCTCCTGACAAAGGTGGTCGCCTGGCACACTTTCCCCTTTGCCAGCTGCAGTGGAAATGCTTTCGGCTGACATTCGCACCAAGAGAGGCAGATTGCGGGCCTCCGGACCACCGAGAAGGTAACTGCATGAAGCGGGGGGTGGCGGGAGTGTCTTTTGGCAGAAGCGGCGTTCTGGAGCGCTTGGCAGCCGGCGCAACGAGCGATGTGTGCGAGAAGACGCCGCTTCGCATCCGAGAGGGTGATAGCGCGAGCGCTGCCAAAAGGCGAGGAAGGAAGCCGCTTAGCGGCCGGCTTGTGCGCGGAGCTTGCGGACTGCGAGAGGAACGTGACTGCCTCTCACCCCCCTGCTGAATTGACCTTAGCTGTCGCCTGGAAGAAGAACAGCCGCGGCTTCCTTGTGCTGCTTGCCTCTGCCTCTTGTTGCTCTCTGCGGGAACTCTTGCGCTTTCCTTTAGGCACCGGGGTGCAGAGAAACAGCTTGTGTTGCGCATAAGCCTGCCGCACGGAATATGTAAGAAATTGCTGATCTCCACCGTTTCCCACCATGCGCCACAGCTGCGCGTCCCGTGTTCAAGCAACGACAGCATGCCCAGCTCTGTGTGACTGAGAAGAAGCAGATGCTGTTCTTGCAATTCTCTACGCGCCTCTCAGAAGCCCGCTGCTCTGGCACTCGATCAGAGCTGGCTTTTGGCTTTGCCGCTTTTCCAGGCATTTCCTGCACATGGCCAGCGCATCTTGTGCACCTTTTGTCCTCAGCTCGAGCTGCCAAGACACTTTGTCTTCAGCGCGCGGAACACTTTCATGCAGCTCTCGCACACGTAAGAAACGGGGAGAGAAGCGCTTTAGTTGCCTTAGTCTTTCTGCGACCCAGACGTTCAACACAGCACCACAAGCTGGGCGACAAGAATGGCACGTGAAGCAAACGCTATTTGCTGGCCCATTTTGCTGTGCCACGCTCTTCTGCGGCTCTTCAGCGCTTGACAAACTCCAACGCACCTGCTGCTGCTGCTGCTGCTGCTGCTGCTTGTGCTTCCAGCTGACAAGGAGCACAGCGATCTGTCAGCAGGTTTCAGGTTGTGCAAAAGAAGAGCTTGGTGATTTGAATGTACTGCAGATCCGTGTTTGTGCAAGTTGCAGGGGCAAGCTCCTGACAAAGGTGGTCGCCTGGCACACTTTCCCCTTTGCCAGCTGCAGTGGAAATGCTTTCGGCTGACATTCGCACCAAGAGAGGCAGATTGCGGGCCTCCGGACCACCGAGAAGGTAACTGCATGAAGCGGGGGGTGGCGGGAGAGTCTTTTGGCAGAAGCGGCGTTCTGGAGCGCTTGGCAGCCGGCGCAACGAGCGATGTGTGCGAGAAGACGCCGCTTCGCATCCGAGAGGGTGATAGCGCGAGTGCTGCCAAAAGGCGAGGAAGGAAGCCGCTTAGCGGCCGGCTTGTGCGCGGAGCTTGCGGACTGCGAGAGGAACGTGAGTGCCTCTCAGCCGCCTGCTGAATTGACCTTAGCTGTCGCCTGGAAGAAGAACAGCGGCGGCTTCCTTGTGGTGCTTGCCTATGCCTCTTGTTGCTCTCTGCGTGAACTCTTGTGCTTTCCTTTAGGCACCGGGGTGCAGAGAAACAGCTTGTGGTGCGCATAAGCCTGCCGCACGGAATATGTAAGAAATTGCTGATCTCCACCGTTTCCGACCATGCGCCACAGCTGCGCGTCCCGTGTTCAAGCAACGACAGCATGCCCAGCCCTGTGTGACTGAGAAGAAGCAGATGTTGTTCTTGCAATTCTCTACGCGCCTCTCAGAAGCCCGCTGCTCTGGCACTCGATCAGAGCTGGCTTTCGGCTTTGCCGCTTTTCCAGGCATTTCCTGCACATGGCCAGCGCATCTTGTGCACCTTTTGTCCTCAGCTCGAGCTGCCAAGACACTTTCTCTTCTTCAGCGTGCGGAACACTTTCATGCAGCTCTCGCACACATAAGAAACGGGGAGAGAAACACTTTAGGTGCCTTAGTGTTTCTTCGACCAGATGTTCAACCCAGCACCACAAGCTGGGCGACAAGAAGGGCACGTGAAGCAAACGCTTTTTGCTGGCCCATTTTGCTGTGCCACGTTCTTCTGCGGCTCTTCAGAGCTTGACAAACTCCAACGCACCTGCTGCTGCTGCTGCTGCTGCTGCTGCTGCTGCTTGTGCTTCCAGCTGACAAGGAGCACAGCGATCTGGCAGCAGGTTTCAGGTTGTGCAGAAGAAGAGCTTGGTGATTGGAATGTACTGCAGATCCGTGTTTGTGCAAGTTGCAGGGGCAAGCTCCTGACAAAGGTGGTCGCCTGGCACACGTTCCCCTTTGCCAGCTGCAGTAGAAATGCTTTCGGCTGACATTCGCACCAAGAGAGGCAGATTGCGGACCTCCGGACCACCGAGAAGGTAACTGCATGTAGCGGGGGGTGGCGGGAGTGTCTTTTGGCAGAAGCGGCGTTCTGGAGCGCTTGGCAGCCGGCGCAACGAGCGATGTGTGCGAGAAGCCGCCGCTTCGCATCCGAGAGGGTGAAAGCGCGAGCGCTGCCAAAAGGCGAGGAAGGAAGCCGCTTAGCGGCCGGCTTGTGCGCGGAGCTTGCGGACTGCGAGAGGAACGTGACTTCCTCTCACCCCCCTGCTGAATTGACCTTAGCTGTCGCCTGGAAGAAGAACAGCCGTGGCTTCCTTGTGGTGCTTGCCTGTGCCTCTTGTTGCTCTCTGCGGGAACTCTTGCGCTTTCCTTTAGGCACCGGGGTGCAGAGAAACAGCTTGTGGTGCGCATAAGCCTGCCGCACGGAATATGTAAGAAATTGCTGATCTCCACATTTTCCGACCATGCGCCACAGCTGCGCGTCCCGTGTTCAAGAAACGACAGCATGCCCAGCTCTGTGTGACTGAGAAGAAGCAGATGTTGTTCTTGCAATTCTTTACACGCTTCTCAGAAGCCCGCTGCTCTGGCACTCGATCAGAGCTGGCTTTCGGCTTTGCCGCTTTTCCAGGCGTGTCCTGCACACGGCCAGCGCATCTTGTACACCTTTTGTCCTCAGCTCGAGCTGCCAAGACACTTTCTCTTCTTCAGCGTGCGGAACAATTTCGTGCAGCTCTCGCACACATAAGAAACGGGAAGAGAAGCGCTTTAGTTGCCTTAGTGTTTCTTCGACCAGACGTTCAACCCAGCACCACAAGCTGGGCGACAAGAAGGGCACGTGAAGCAAACGCTTTTTGCTGGCCCATTTTGCTGTGCCACGTTCTTCTGCGGCTCTTCAGAGCTTGACAAACTCCAACGCACCTGCTGCTGCTGCTGCTGCTGCTGCTGCTTGTGCTTCCAGCTGACAAGGAGCACAGCGATCTGTCAGCAGGTTTCAGGTTGTGCAAAAGAAGAGCTTGGTGATTTGAATGTACTGCAGATCCGTGTTTGTGCAAGTTGCAGGGGCAAGCTCCTGACAAAGGTGGTCGCCTGGCACACTTTCCCCTTTGCCAGCTGCAGTGGAAATGCTTTCGGCTGACATTCGCACCAAGAGAGGCAGATTGCGGGCCTCCGGACCACCGAGAAGGTAACTGCATGAAGCGGGGGGTGGCGGGAGTGTCTTTTGGCAGAAGCGGCGTTCTGGAGCGCTTGGCAGCCGGCGCAACGAGCGATGTGTGCGAGAAGACGCCGCTTCGCATCCGAGAGGGTGATAGCGCGAGCGCTGCCAAAAGGCGAGGAAGGAAGCCGCTTAGCGGCCGGCTTGTGCGCGGAGCTTGCGGACTGCGAGAGGAACGTGACTGCCTCTCACCCCCCTGCTGAATTGACCTTAGCTGTCGCCTGGAAGAAGAACAGCCGCGGCTTCCTTGTGCTGCTTGCCTCTGCCTCTTGTTGCTCTCTGCGGGAACTCTTGCGCTTTCCTTTAGGCACCGGGGTGCAGAGAAACAGCTTGTGTTGCGCATAAGCCTGCCGCACGGAATATGTAAGAAATTGCTGATCTCCACCGTTTCCCACCATGCGCCACAGCTGCGCGTCCCGTGTTCAAGCAACGACAGCATGCCCAGCTCTGTGTGACTGAGAAGAAGCAGATGCTGTTCTTGCAATTCTCTACGCGCCTCTCAGAAGCCCGCTGCTCTGGCACTCGATCAGAGCTGGCTTTTGGCTTTGCCGCTTTTCCAGGCATTTCCTGCACATGGCCAGCGCATCTTGTGCACCTTTTGTCCTCAGCTCGAGCTGCCAAGACACTTTGTCTTCAGCGCGCGGAACACTTTCATGCAGCTCTCGCACACGTAAGAAACGGGGAGAGAAGCGCTTTAGTTGCCTTAGTCTTTCTGCGACCCAGACGTTCAACACAGCACCACAAGCTGGGCGACAAGAATGGCACGTGAAGCAAACGCTATTTGCTGGCCCATTTTGCTGTGCCACGCTCTTCTGCGGCTCTTCAGCGCTTGACAAACTCCAACGCACCTGCTGCTGCTGCTGCTGCTGCTGCTGCTTGTGCTTCCAGCTGACAAGGAGCACAGCGATCTGTCAGCAGGTTTCAGGTTGTGCAAAAGAAGAGCTTGGTGATTTGAATGTACTGCAGATCCGTGTTTGTGCAAGTTGCAGGGGCAAGCTCCTGACAAAGGTGGTCGCCTGGCACACTTTCCCCTTTGCCAGCTGCAGTGGAAATGCTTTCGGCTGACATTCGCACCAAGAGAGGCAGATTGCGGGCCTCCGGACCACCGAGAAGGTAACTGCATGAAGCGGGGGGTGGCGGGAGAGTCTTTTGGCAGAAGCGGCGTTCTGGAGCGCTTGGCAGCCGGCGCAACGAGCGATGTGTGCGAGAAGACGCCGCTTCGCATCCGAGAGGGTGATAGCGCGAGTGCTGCCAAAAGGCGAGGAAGGAAGCCGCTTAGCGGCCGGCTTGTGCGCGGAGCTTGCGGACTGCGAGAGGAACGTGAGTGCCTCTCAGCCGCCTGCTGAATTGACCTTAGCTGTCGCCTGGAAGAAGAACAGCGGCGGCTTCCTTGTGGTGCTTGCCTATGCCTCTTGTTGCTCTCTGCGTGAACTCTTGTGCTTTCCTTTAGGCACCGGGGTGCAGAGAAACAGCTTGTGGTGCGCATAAGCCTGCCGCACGGAATATGTAAGAAATTGCTGATCTCCACCGTTTCCCACCATGCGCCACAGCTGCGCGTCCCGTGTTCAAGCAACGACAGCATGCCCAGCCCTGTGTGACTGAGAAGAAGCAGATGTTGTTCTTGCAATTCTCTACGCGCCTCTCAGAAGCCCGCTGCTCTGGCACTCGATCAGAGCTGGCTTTCGGCTTTGCCGCTTTTCCAGGCATTTCCTGCACATGGCCAGCGCATCTTGTGCACCTTTTGTCCTCAGCTCGAGCTGCCAAGACACTTTCTCTTCTTCAGCGTGCGGAACACTTTCATGCAGCTCTCGCACACATAAGAAACGGGGAGAGAAACACTTTAGGTGCCTTAGTGTTTCTTCGACCAGATGTTCAACCCAGCACCACAAGCTGGGCGACAAGAAGGGCACGTGAAGCAAACGCTTTTTGCTGGCCCATTTTGCTGTGCCACGCTCTTCTGCGGCTCTTCAGAGCTTGACAAACTCCAACGCACCTGCTGCTGCTGCTGCTGCTGCTGCTGCTGCTGCTTGTGCTTCCAGCTGACAAGGAGCACAGCGATCTGGCAGCAGGTTTCAGGTTGTGCAAAAGAAGAGCTTGGTGATTTGAATGTACTGCAGATCCGTGTTTGTGCAAGTTGCAGGGGCAAGCTCCTGACAAAGGTGGTCACGTGGCACACGTTCCCCTTTGCCAGCTGCAGTAGAAATGCTTTCGGCTGACATTCGCACCAAGAGAGGCAGATTGCGGGCCTCCGGACCACCGAGAAGGTAACTGCATGAAGCGGGGGGTGGCGGGAGTGTCTTTTGGCAGAAGCGGCGTTCTGGAGCGCTTGGCAGCCGGCGCAACGAGCGATGTGTGCGAGAAGACGTTGCTTCGCATCCGAGAGGGTGAAAGCGCGAGCGCTGCCAAAAGGCGAGGAAGGAAGCCGCTTAGCGGCCGGCTTGTGCGCGGAGCTTGCGGACTGCGAGAGGAACGTGAGTGCCTCTCAGCCGCCTGCTGAATTGACCTTAGCTGTCGCCTGGAAGAAGAACAGCCGCGGCTTCCTTGTGCTGCTTGCCTATGCCTCTTGTTGCTCTCTACGGGAACTCTTGCGCTTTCCTTTAGGCACCGGGGTGCAGAGAAACAGCTTGTGGTGCGCATAAGCCTGCCGCACGGAGTATGTAATAAATTGCTGATCTCCACCGTTTCCCACCATGCGCCACAGCTGCGCGTCCCGTGTTCAAGCAACGAGAGCTTACCCAGCTCTGTGTGACTGAGAAGAAGCAGATGTTGTTCTTGCAATTCTTTACACGCTTCTCAGAAGCCCGCTGCTCTGGCACTCGATCAGAGCTGGCTTTCGGCTTTGCTGCTTTTCCAGGCGTGTCCTGCACACGGCCAGCGCATCTTGTACACCTTTTGTCCTCAGCTCAAGCTACCAAGACACTTCCACTTCTTCAGTGCGCGGAACAATTTCGTGCAGCTCTCGCACACGTACGAAACGGGAAGAGAAGCGCTTTAGTTGCCTTAGTGTTTCTTCGACCAGACGTTCAACACAGCACCACAAGCTGGGCGACAACAAGGGCACGTGAAGCAAACACTTTTTGCTGGCCCATTTTGCTGTGCCACGCTCTTCTGCAGCTCTTCAGCACTTGACAAACTCCAACGCACCTGCTGCTGCTGCTGCTGCTGCTGCTGCTGCTTGTGCTTCCAGCTGACAAGGAGCACAGCGATCTGGCAGCAGATTTCAGGTTGTGCAAAAGAAGAGCTTGGTGATTTGAATGTACTGCAGATCCGTGTTTGTGCAAGTTGCAGGGGCAAGCTCCTGACAAAGGTGGTCGCCTGGCACACTTTCCCCTTTGCCAGCTGCAGTGGAAATGCTTTCGGCTGACATTCGCACCAAGAGAGGCAGATTGCGGGCCTCCGGACCACCGAGAAGGTAACTGCATGAAGCGGGGGGTGGCGGGAGAGTCTTTTGGCAGAAGCGGCGTTCTGGAGCGTTTGGCAGCCGGCGCAACGAGCGATGTGTGCGAGAAGACGCCGCTTTGCATCCGAGAGGGTGATAGCGCGAGCGCTGCCAAAAGGCGAGGAAGGAAGCCGCTTAGCGGCCGGCTTGTGCGCGGAGCTTGTGGACTGCGAGAGGAACGTGACTGCCTCTCACCCCCCTGCTGAATTGACCTTAGCTGTCACCTGGAAGATGAACAGCGGCGGCTTCCTTGTGGTGCTTGCCTATGCCTCTTGTTGCTCTCTGCGGGAACTCTTGCGCTTTCCTTTAGGCACCGGGGTGCAGAGAAACAGCTTGTGGTGCGCATAAGCCTGCCGCACGGAATATGTAAGAAATTGCTGATCTCCACCGTTTCCCACCATGCGCCACAGCTGCGCGTCCCGTGTTCAAGCAACGACAGCATGCCCAGCTCTGTGTGACTGAGAAGAAGCAGATGTTGTTCTTGCAATTCTTTACACGCTTCTCAGAAGCCCGCTGCTCTGGCACTCGATCAGAGCTGGCTTTCGGCTTTGCCGCTTTTCCAGGCATGTCCTGCACACGGCCAGCGCATCTTGTACACCTTTTGTCCTCAGCTCGAGCTGCCAAGACACTTTCTCTTCTTCAGCGTGCGGAACAATTTCGTGCAGCTCTCGCACACATAAGAAACGAGGAGAGAAGCGCTTTAGTTGCCTTAGTGTTTCTGCGACCCAGACGTTCTACCCAGCACCACAAGCTGGGCGACAAGAAGGGCACGTGAAGCAAACGCTTTTTGCTGGCCCATTTTGCTGTGCCACGTTCTTCTGCGGCTCTTCAGAGCTTGACAAACTCCAACGCACCTGCTGCTGCTGCTGCTGCTGCTGCTGCTTGTGCTTCCAGCTGACAAGGAGCACAGCGATCTGTCAGCAGGTTTCAGGTTGTGCAAAAGAAGAGCTTGGTGATTTGAATGTACTGCAGATCCGTGTTTGTGCAAGTTGCAGGGGCAAGCTCCTGACAAAGGTGGTCGCCTGGCACACGTTCCCCTTTGCCAGCTGCAGTAGAAATGCTTTCGGCTGACATTCGCACCAAGAGAGGCAGATTGCGGGCCTCCGGACCACCGAGAAGGTAATTGCATGAAGCGGGGGGTGGCAGGAGTGTCTTTTGGCAGAAGCGGCGTTCTGGAGCGCTTGGCAGCCGGCGCAACGAGCGATGTGTGCGAGAAGACGTTGCTTCGCATCCGAGAGGGTGATAGCGCGAGCGCTGCCAAAAGGCGAGGAAGGAAGCCGCTTAGCGGCCGGCTTGTGCGCGGAGCTTGCGGACTGCGAGAGGAACGTGACTTCCTCTCACCCCCCTGCTGAATTGACCTTAGCTGTCGCCTGGAAGAAGAACAGCCGTGGCTTCCTTGTGCTGCTTGCCTATGCCTCTTGTTGCTCTCTGCGGGAACTCTTGCGCTTTCCTTTAGGCACCGGGGTGCAGAGAAACAGCTTGTGGTGCGCATAAGCCTGCCGCACGGAATATGTAAGAAATTGCTGATCTCCACCGTTTCCACCATGCGCCACAGCTGCGCGTCCCGTGTTCAAGCAACGACAGCATGCCCAGCTCTGTGTGACTGAGAAGAAGCAGATGTTGTTCTTGCAATTCTTTACACGCTTCTCAGAAGCCCGCTGCTCTGGCACTCAATCAGAGCTGGCTTTCGGCTTTGCCGCTTTTCCAGGCGTGTCCTGCACACGGCCAGCGCATCTTGTACACCTTTTGTCCTCAGCTCGAGCTGCCAAGACACTTTCTCTTCTTCAGCGTGCGGAACAATTTCGTGCAGCTCTCGCACACATAAGAAACGGGAAGAGAAGCGCTTTAGTTGCCTTAGTGTTTCTTCGACCAGACGTTCAACCCAGCACCACAAGCTGGGCGACAAGAAGGGCACGTGAAGCAAACGCTTTTTGCTGGCCCATTTTGCTGTGCCACGTTCTTCTGCGGCTCTTCAGAGCTTGACAAACTCCAACGCACCTGCTGCTGCTGCTGCTGCTGCTGCTGCTGCTTGTGCTTCCAGCTGACAAGGAGCACAGCGATCTGTCAGCAGGTTTCAGGTTGTGCAAAAGAAGAGCTTGGTGATTTGAATGTACTGCAGATCCGTGTTTGTGCAAGTTGCAGGGGCAAGCTCCTGACAAAGGTGGTCGCCTGGCACACTTTCCCCTTTGCCAGCTGCAGTGGAAATGCTTTCGGCTGACATTCGCACCAAGAGAGGCAGATTGCGAGCCTCCGGACCACCGAGAAGGTAACTGCATGAAGCGGGGGGTGGCGGGAGTGTCTTTTGGCAGAAGCGGCGTTCTGGAGCGCTTGGCAGCCGGCGCAACGAGCGATGTGTGCGAGAAGACGCAGCTTCGCATCCGAGAGGGTGATAGCGCGAGCGCTGCCAAAAGGCGAGGAAGGAAGCCGCTTAGCGGCCGGCTTGTGCGCGGAGCTTGCGGACTGCGAGAGGAACGTGACTGCCTCTCAGCCGCCTGCTGAATTGACCTTAGCTGTCGCCTGGAAGATGAACAGCGGCGGCTTCCTTGTGCTGCTTGCCTATGCCTCTTGTTGCTCTCTGCGTGAACTCTTGCGGTTTCCTTTAGGCACCGGGGTGCAGAGAAACAGCTTGTGTTGCGCATAAGCCTGCCGCACGGAATATGTAAGAAATTGCTGATCTCCACCGTTTCCCACCATGCGCCACAGCTGCGCGTCCCGTGTTCAAGCAACGACAGCATGCCCAGCTCTGTGTGACTGAGAAGAAGCAGATGTTGTTCTTGCAATTCTCTACGCGCCTCTCAGAAGCCCGCTGCTCTGGCACTCGATCAGAGCTGGCTTTCGGCTTTGCCGCTTTTCCAGGCATGTCCTGCACATGGCCAGCGCATCTTGTGCACCTTTTGTCCTCAGCTCGAGCTGCCATGACACTTTCTCTTCTTCAGCGCGCGGAACACTTTCATGCAGCTCTCGCACACGTAAGAAACAGGGAGAGAAGTGCTTTAGTTGCCTTAGTGTTTCTGCGACCCAGACGTTCAACCCAGCACCACAAGCTGGGCGACAAGAAGGGCACGTGAAGCAAACGCTTTTTGCTGGCCCATTTTGCTGTGCCACGCTCTTCTGCGGCTCTTCAGCGCTTGACAAACTCAAACGCACCTGCGGCTGCTGCTGCTGCTGCTGCTGCTGATACTGCTGCTTGTGCTTCCAGCTGACAAGGAGCACAGCCATCTGGCAGCAGGTTTCAGGTTGTGCAAAAGAAGAGCTTGGTGATTTGAATGTACTGCAGATCCGTGTTTGTGCAAGTTGCAGGGGCAAGCTCCTGACAAAGGTGGTCGCCTGGCACACTTTCCCCTTTGCCAGCTGCAGTGGAAATGCTTTCGGCTGACATTCGCACCAAGAGAGGCAGATTGCGGGCCTCCGGACCACCGAGAAGGTAACTGCATGAAGCGGGGGAGGGCGGGAGTGTCTTTTGGCAGAAGCGGCGTTCTGGAGCGCTTGGCAGCCGGCGCAACGAGCGATGTGTGCGAGAAGCCGCAGCTTCGCATCCGAGAGGGTGATAGCGCGAGTGCTGCCAAAAGGCGAGGAAGGAAGCCGCTTAGCGGCTGGCTTGTGCGCGGAGCTTGCGGACTGCGAGAGGAACGTGACTGCCTCTCAGCCGCCTGCTGAATTGACCTTAGCTGTCGCCTGGAAGAAGAACAGCCGCGGCTTCCTTGTGCTGCTTGCCTATGCCTCTTGTTGCTCTCTGCGTGAACTCTTGCGCTTTCCTTTAAGCCCCAGGGCGCAGAGAAACAGCTTGTGGTGCGCATAAGCCTGCCGCACGGAGTATGTAATAAATTGCTGATCTCCACCGTTTCCCACCATGCGCCACAGCTGCGCGTCCCGTGTTCAAGCAACGAGAGCTTACCCAGCTCTGTGTGACTGAGAAGAAGCAGATGTTGTTCTTGCAATTCTTTACACGCTTCTCAGAAGCCCGCTGCTCTGGCACTCGATCAGAGCTGGCTTTCGGCTTTGCTGCTTTTCCAGGCGTGTCCTGCACACGGCCAGCGCATCTTGTACACCTTTTGTCCTCAGCTCAAGCTACCAAGACACTTCCACTTCTTCAGTGCGCGGAACAATTTCGTGCAGCTCTCGCACACGTATGAAACGGGAAGAGAAGCGCTTTAGTTGCCTTAGTGTTTCTTCGACCAGACGTTCAACACAGCACCACAAGCTGGGCGACAACAAGGGCACGTGAAGCAAACACTTTTTGCTGGCCCATTTTGCTGTGCCACGCTCTTCTGCAGCTCTTCAGCACTTGACAAACTCCAACGCACCTGCTGCTGCTGCTGCTGCTGCTGCTGCTGCTTGTGCTTCCAGCTGACAAGGAGCACAGCGATCTGGCAGCAGATTTCAGGTTGTGCAAAAGAAGAGCTTGGTGATTTGAATGTACTGCAGATCCGTGTTTGTGCAAGTTGCAGGGGCAAGCTCCTGACAAAGGTGGTCGCCTGGCACACTTTCCCCTTTGCCAGCTGCAGTGGAAATGCTTTCGGCTGACATTCGCACCAAGAGAGGCAGATTGCGGGCCTCCGGACCACCGAGAAGGTAACTGCATGAAGCGGGGGGTGGCGGGAGAGTCTTTTGGCAGAAGCGGCGTTCTGGAGCGTTTGGCAGCCGGCGCAACGAGCGATGTGTGCGAGAAGACGCCGCTTTGCATCCGAGAGGGTGATAGCGCGAGCGCTGCCAAAAGGCGAGGAAGGAAGCCGCTTAGCGGCCGGCTTGTGCGCGGAGCTTGTGGACTGCGAGAGGAACGTGACTGCCTCTCACCCCCCTGCTGAATTGACCTTAGCTGTCACCTGGAAGATGAACAGCGGCGGCTTCCTTGTGGTGCTTGCCTATGCCTCTTGTTGCTCTCTGCGGGAACTCTTGCGCTTTCCTTTAGGCACCGGGGTGCAGAGAAACAGCTTGTGGTGCGCATAAGCCTGCCGCACGGAATATGTAAGAAATTGCTGATCTCCACCGTTTCCCACCATGCGCCACAGCTGCGCGTCCCGTGTTCAAGCAACGACAGCATGCCCAGCTCTGTGTGACTGAGAAGAAGCAGATGTTGTTCTTGCAATTCTTTACACGCTTCTCAGAAGCCCGCTGCTCTGGCACTCGATCAGAGCTGGCTTTCGGCTTTGCCGCTTTTCCAGGCATGTCCTGCACACGGCCAGCGCATCTTGTACACCTTTTGTCCTCAGCTCGAGCTGCCAAGACACTTTCTCTTCTTCAGCGTGCGGAACAATTTCGTGCAGCTCTCGCACACATAAGAAACGAGGAGAGAAGCGCTTTAGTTGCCTTAGTGTTTCTGCGACCCAGACGTTCAACCCAGCACCACAAGCTGGGCGACAAGAAGGGCACGTGAAGCAAACGCTTTTTGCTGGCCCATTTTGCTGTGCCACGTTCTTCTGCGGCTCTTCAGAGCTTGACAAACTCCAACGCACCTGCTGCTGCTGCTGCTGCTGCTGCTGCTTGTGCTTCCAGCTGACAAGGAGCACAGCGATCTGGCAGCAGGTTTCAGGTTGTGCAAAAGAAGAGCTTGGTGATTTGAATGTACTGCAGATCCGTGTTTGTGCAAGTTGCAGGGGCAAGCTCCTGACAAAGGTGGTCGCCTGGCACACGTTCCCCTTTGCCAGCTGCAGTAGAAATGCTTTCGGCTGACATTCGCACCAAGAGAGGCAGATTGCGGGCCTCCGGACCACCGAGAAGGTAACTGCATGAAGCGGGGGGTGGCGGGAGTGTCTTTTGGCAGAAGCGGCGTTCTGGAGCGCTTGGCAGCCGGCGCAACGAGCGATGTGTGCGAGAAGACGCAGCTTCGCATCCGAGAGGGTGATAGCGCGAGCGCTGCCAAAAGGCGAGGAAGGAAGCCGCTTAGCGGCCGGCTTGTGCGCGGAGCTTGCGGACTGCGAGAGGAACGTGACTGCCTCTCAGCCGCCTGCTGAATTGACCTTAGCTGTCGCCTGGAAGAAGAACAGCCGCGGCTTCCTTGTGCTGCTTGCCTATGCCTCTTGTTGCTCTCTACGGGAACTCTTGCGCTTTCCTTTAGGCACCGGGGTGCAGAGAAACAGCTTGTGGTGCGCATAAGCCTGCCGCACGGAGTATGTAATAAATTGCTGATCTCCACCGTTTCCCACCATGCGCCACAGCTGCGCGTCCCGTGTTCAAGCAACGAGAGCTTACCCAGCTCTGTGTGACTGAGAAGAAGCAGATGTTGTTCTTGCAATTCCTTACACGCTTCTCAGAAGCCCGCTGCTCTGGCACTCGATCAGAGCTGGCTTTCGGCTTTGCTGCTTTTCCAGGCGTGTCCTGCACACGGCCAGCGCATCTTGTACACCTTTTGTCCTAGGCTCAAGCTACCAAGACACTTCCACTTCTTCAGTGTGCGGAACAATTTCGTGCAGCTCTCGCACACGTACGAAACGGGAAGAGAAGCGCTTTAGTTGCCTTAGTGTTTCTTCGACCAGACGTTCAACACAGCACCACAAGCTGGGCGACAACAAGGGCACGTGAAGCAAACACTTTTTGCTGGCCCATTTTGCTGTGCCACGCTCTTCTGCAGCTCTTCAGCACTTGACAAACTCCAACGCACCTGCTGCTGCTACTGCTGCTGCTGCTGCTGCTTGTGCTTCCAGCTGACAAGGAGCACAGCCATCTGGCAGCAGATTTCAGGTTGTGCAAAAGAAGAGCTTGGTGATTTGAATGTACTGCAGATCCGTGTTTGTGCAAGTTGCAGGGGCAAGCTCCTGACAAAGGTGGTCGCCTGGCACACTTTCCCCTTTGCCAGCTGCAGTGGAAATGCTTTCGGCTGACATTCGCACCAAGAGAGGCAGATTGCGGGCCTCCGGACCACCGAGAAGGTAACTGCATTGAAGCGGGGGGTGGCGGGAGTGTCTTTTGGCAGAAGCGGCGTTCTGGAGCGCTTGGCAGCCGGCGCAACGAGCGATGTGTGCGAGAAGCCGCAGCTTCGCATCCGAGAGGGTGATAGCGCGAGCGCTGCCAAAAGGCGAGGAAGGAAGCCTCTTAGCGGCCGGCTTGTGCGCGGAGCTTGCGGACTGCGAGAGGAACGTGACTGCCTCTCAGCCGCCTGCTGAATTGACCTTAGCTGTCGCCTGGAAGATGAACAGCGGCGGCTTCCTTGTGGTGCTTGCCTATGCCTCTTGTTGCTCTCTGCGTGAACTCTTGCGCTTTCCTTTAGGCACCGGGGGTGCAGAGAAACAGCTTGTGGTGCGCATAAGCCTGCCGCACGGAATATGTAAGAAATTACTGATCTCCACCTTTTCCCACCATGCGCCACAGCTGCGCGTCCCGTGTTCAAGCAACGATAGGATGCCCAGCTCTGTTTGACTGAGAAGAAGCAGATGTTGTTCTTGCAATTCTTTACACGCTTCTCAGAAGCCCGCTGCTCTGGCACTCGATCAGAGCTGGCTTTCGGCTTTGCCGCTTTTCCAGGCGTGTCCTGCACACGGCCAGCGCATCTTGTACACCTTTTGTCCTCAGCTCGAGCTGCCAAAACACTTTTTCTTCTTCAGCGTGCGGAACAATTTCGTGCAGCTCTCGCACACATAAGAAACGGGGAGAGAAGCGCTTTAGGTGCCTTAGTGTTTCTTCGACCAGACGTTCAACACAGCACCACAAGCTGGGCGACAAGAAGGGCACGTGAAGCAAACGCTTTTTGCTGGCCCATTTTGCTGTGCCACGCTCTTCTGCGGCTCTTCAGAGCTTGACAAACTCCAACGCACCTGCTGCTGCTGCTGCTGCTGCTGCTGCTTGTGCTTCCAGCTGACAAGGAGCACAGCGATCTGGCAGCAGGTTTCAGGTTGTGCAAAAGAAGAGCTTGGTGATTTGAATGTACTGCAGATCCCTGTTTGTGCAAGTTGCAGGGGCAAGCTCCTGACAAAGGTGGTCGCCTGGCACACTTTCCCCTTTGCCAGCTGCAGTGGAAATGCTTTCGGCTGACATTCGCACCAAGAGAGGCAGATTGCGGGCCTCCGGACCACGGAGAAGGTAACTGCATGAAGCGGGGGGTGGCGGGAGTGTCTTTTGGCAGAAGCGGCGTTCTGGAGCGCTTGGCAGCCGGCGCAACGAGCGATGTGTGCGAGAAGACGTTGCTTCGCATCCGAGAGGGTGATAGCGCGAGCGCTGCCAAAAGGCGAGGAAGGAAGCCGCTTAGCGGCCGGCTTGTGCGCGGAGCTTGTGGACTGCGAGAGGAACGTGACTGCCTCTCACCCCCCTGCTGAATTGACCTTAGCTGTCACCTGGAAGATGAACAGCGGCGGCTTCCTTGTGGTGCTTGCCTATGCCTCTTGTTGCTCTCTGCGGGAACTCTTGCGCTTTCCTTTAGGCACCGGGGTGCAGAGAAACAGCTTGTGGTGCGCATAAGCCTGCCGCACGGAATATGTAAGAAATTGCTGATCTCCACCGTTTCCCACCATGCGCCATAGCTGCGCGTCCCGTGTTCAAGCAACGACAGCATGCCCAGCTCTGTGTGACTGAGAAGAAGCAGATGTTGTTCTTGCAATTCTTTACACGCTTCTCAGAAGCCCGCTGCTCTGGCACTCGATCAGAGCTGGCTTTCGGCTTTGCCGCTTTTCCAGGCATGTCCTGCACACGGCCAGCGCATCTTGTACACCTTTTGTCCTCAGCTCGAGCTGCCAAGACACTTTCTCTTCTTCAGCGTGCGGAACAATTTCGTGCAGCTCTCGCACACATAAGAAACGAGGAGAGAAGCGCTTTAGTTGCCTTAGTGTTTCTGCGACCCAGACGTTCAACCCAGCACCACAAGCTGGGCGACAAGAAGGGCACGTGAAGCAAACGCTTTTTGCTGGCCCATTTTGCTGTGCCACGTTCTTCTGCGGCTCTTCAGAGCTTGACAAACTCCAACGCACCTGCTGCTGCTGCTGCTGCTGCTGCTGCTGCTGCTTGTGCTTCCAGCTGACAAGGAGCACAGCGATCTGTCAGCAGGTTTCAGGTTGTGCAAAAGAAGAGCTTGGTGATTTGAATGTACTGCAGATCCGTGTTTGTGCAAGTTGCAGGGGCAAGCTCCTGACAAAGGTGGTCGCCTGGCACACTTTCCCCTTTGCCAGCTGCAGTGGAAATGCTTTCGGCTGACATTCGCACCAAGAGAGGCAGATTGCGGGCCTCCGGACCACCGAGAAGGTAACTGCATGAAGCGGGGGGTGGCGGGAGAGTCTTTTGGCAGAAGCGGCGTTCTGGAGCGCTTGGCAGCCGGCGCAACGAGCGATGTGTGCGAGAAGACGCCGCTTCGCATCCGAGAGGGTGATAGCGCGAGCGCTGCCAAAAGGCGAGGAAGGAAGCCGCTTAGCGGCCGGCTTGTGCGCGGAGCTTGCGGACTGCGAGAGGAACGTGACTGCCTCTCAGCCGCCTGCTGAATTGACCTTAGCTGTCGCCTGGAAGAAGAACAGCCGCGGCTTCCTTGTGCTGCTTGCCTCTGCCTCTTGTTGCTCTCTGCGGGAACTCTTGCGCTTTCCTTTAGGCACCGGGGTGCAGAGAAACAGCTTGTGTTGCGCATAAGCCTGCCGCACGGAATATGTAAGAAATTGCTGATCTCCACCGTTTCCCACCATGCGCCACAGCTGCGCGTCCCGTGTTCAAGCAACGACAGCATGCCCAGCTCTGTGTGACTGAGAAGAAGCAGATGCTGTTCTTGCAATTCTCTACGCGCCTCTCAGAAGCCCGCTGCTCTGGCACTCGATCAGAGCTGGCTTTTGGCTTTGCCGCTTTTCCAGGCATTTCCTGCACATGGCCAGCGCATCTTGTGCACCTTTTGTCCTCAGCTCGAGCTGCCAAGACACTTTGTCTTCAGCGCGCGGAACACTTTCATGCAGCTCTCGCACACGTAAGAAACGGGGAGAGAAGCGCTTTAGTTGCCTTAGTCTTTCTGCGACCCAGACGTTCAACACAGCACCACAAGCTGGGCGACAAGAATGGCACGTGAAGCAAACGCTATTTGCTGGCCCATTTTGCTGTGCCACGCTCTTCTGCGGCTCTTCAGCGCTTGACAAACTCCAACGCACCTGCTGCTGCTGCTGCTGCTGCTGCTGCTTGTGCTTCCAGCTGACAAGGAGCACAGCGATCTGTCAGCAGGTTTCAGGTTGTGCAAAAGAAGAGCTTGGTGATTTGAATGTACTGCAGATCCGTGTTTGTGCAAGTTGCAGGGGCAAGCTCCTGACAAAGGTGGTCGCCTGGCACACTTTCCCCTTTGCCAGCTGCAGTGGAAATGCTTTCGGCTGACATTCGCACCAAGAGAGGCAGATTGCGGGCCTCCGGACCACCGAGAAGGTAACTGCATGAAGCGGGGGGTGGCGGGAGAGTCTTTTGGCAGAAGCGGCGTTCTGGAGCGCTTGGCAGCCTGCGCAACGAGCGATGTGTGCGAGAAGACGCCGCTTCGCATCCGAGAGGGTGAAAGCGCGAGCGCTGCCAAAAGGCGAGGAAGGAAGCCGCTTAGCGGCCGGCTTGTGCGCGGAGCTTGCGGACTGCGAGAGGAACGTGACTGCCTCTCAGCCGCCAGCTGAATTGACCTTAGCTGTCGCCTGGAAGATGAACAGCGGCGGCTTCCTTGTGGTGCTTGCCTATGCCTCTTGTTGCTCTCTGCGTGAACTCTTGCGGTTTCCTTTAGGCACCGGGGTGCAGAGAAACAGCTTGTGTTGCGCATAAGCCTGCCGCACGGAATATGTAAGAAATTGCTGATCTCCACCGTTTCCCACCATGCGCCACAGCTGCGCGTCCCGTGTTCAAGCAACGACAGCATGCCCAGCTCTGTGTGACTGAGAAGAAGCAGATGTTGTTCTTGCAATTCTCTACGCGCCTCTCAGAAGCCCGCTGCTCTGGCACTCGATCAGAGCTGGCTTTCGGCTTTGCCGCTTTTCCAGGCATGTCCTGCACATGGCCAGCGCATCTTGTGCACCTTTTGTCCTCAGCTCGAGCTGCCATGACACTTTCTCTTCTTCAGCGCGCGGAACACTTTCATGCAGCTCTCGCACACGTAAGAAACAGGGAGAGAAGTGCTTTAGTTGCCTTAGTGTTTCTGCGACCCAGACGTTCAACCCAGCACCACAAGCTGGGCGACAAGAAGGGCACGTGAAGCAAACGCTTTTTGCTGGCCCATTTTGCTGTGCCACGCTCTTCTGCGGCTCTTCAGCGCTTGACAAACTCCAACGCACCTGCGGCTGCTGCTGCTGCTGCTGCTGCTGATACTGCTGCTTGTGCTTCCAGCTGACAAGGAGCACAGCCATCTGGCAGCAGGTTTCAGGTTGTGCAAAAGAAGAGCTTGGTGATTTGAATGTACTGCAGATCCGTGTTTGTGCAAGTTGCAGGGGCAAGCTCCTGACAAAGGTGGTCGCCTGGCACACTTTCCCCTTTGCCAGCTGCAGTGGAAATGCTTTCGGCTGACATTCGCACCAAGAGAGGCAGATTGCGGGCCTCCGGACCACCGAGAAGGTAACTGCATGAAGCGGGGGGTGGCGGGAGTGTCTTTTGGCAGAAGCGGCGTTCTGGAGCGCTTGGCAGCCGGCGCAACGAGCGATGTGTGCGAGAAGCCGCAGCTTCGCATCCGAGAGGGTGATAGCGCGAGTGCTGCCAAAAGGCGAGGAAGGAAGCCGCTTAGCGGCTGGCTTGTGCGCGGAGCTTGCGGACTGCGAGAGGAACGTGACTGCCTCTCAGCCGCCTGCTGAATTGACCTTAGCTGTCGCCTGGAAGAAGAACAGCCGCGGCTTCCTTGTGCTGCTTGCCTCTGCCTCTTGTTGCTCTCTGCGGGAACTCTTGCGCTTTCCTTTAGGCCCCAGGGCGCAGAGAAACAGCTTGTGGTGCGCATAAGCCTGCTGCACGGAGTATGTAATAAATTGCTGATCTCCACCGTTTCCCACCATGCGCCACAGCTGCGCGTCCCGTGTTCAAGCAACGAGAGCTTACCCAGCTCTGTGTGACTGAGAAGAAGCAGATGTTGTTCTTGCAATTCTTTACACGCCTCTCAGAAGCCCGCTGCTCTGGCACTCGATCAGAGCTGGCTTTCGGCTTTGCCGCTTTTCCAGGCGTGTCCTGCACACGGCCAGCGCATCTTGTGCACCTTTTGTCCTCAGCTCGAGCTACCAAGACACTTCCACTTCTTCAGCGTGCGGAACAATTTCGTGCAGCTCTCACACACGTACGAAACGGGAAGAGAAGCGCTTTAGTTGCCTTAGTGTTTCTGCGACCCAGACGTTCAACACAGCGCCACAAGCTGGGCGACAAGAAGGGCACGTGAAGCAAACGCTTTTTGCTGGCCCATTTTGCTGTGCCACGCTCTTCTGCGGCTCTTCAGCGCTTGACAAACTCCAACGCACCTGCTGCTGCTGCTGCTGCTGCTGCTGCTTGTGCTTCCAGCTGACAAGGAGCACAGCGATCTGGCAGCAGGTTTCAGGTTGTGCAAAAGAAGAGCTTGGTGATTTGAATGTACTGCAGATCCGTGTTTGTGCAAGATGCAGGGGCAAGCTCCTGACAAAGGTGGTCGCCTGGCACACTTTCCCCTTTGCCAGCTGCAGTGGAAATGCTTTCGGCTGACATTCGCACCAAGAGAGGCAGATTGCGGGCCTCCGGACCACCGAGAAGGTAACTGCATGAAGCGGGGGGTGGCGGGAGTGTCTTTTGGCAGAAGCGGCGTTCTGGAGCGCTTGGCAGCCGGCGCAACGAGCGATGTGTGCGAGAAGACGCCGCTTCGCATCCGAGAGGGTGATAGCGCGAGCGCTGCCAAAAGGCGAAGAAGGAAGCCGCTTAGCGGCCGGCTTGTGCGCGGAGCTTGCGGACTGCGAGAGGAACGTGACTTCCTCTCACCCCCCTGCTGAATTGACCTTAGCTGTCGCCTGGAAGAAGAACAGCCGCGGCTTCCTTGTGCTGCTTGCCTCTGCCTCTTGTTGCTCTCTGCGGGAACTCTTGCGCTTTCCTTTAGGCACCGGGGTGCAGAGAAACAGCTTGTGTTGCGCATAAGCCTGCCGCACGGAATATGTAAGAAATTGCTGATCTCCACCGTTTCCCACCATGCGCCACAGCTGCGCGTCCCGTGTTCAAGCAACGACAGCATGCCCAGCTCTGTGTGACTGAGAAGAAGCAGATGTTGTTCTTGCAATTCTTTACACGCTTCTCAGAAGCCCGCTGCTCTGGCACTCGATCAGAGCTGGCTTTCGGCTTTGCCGCTTTTCCAGGCATGTCCTGCACATGGCCAGCGCATCTTGTGCACCTTTTGTCCTCAGCTCGAGCTGCCATGACACTTTCTCTTCTTCAGCACGCGGAACACTTTCATGCAGCTCTCGCACACGTAAGAAACGGGGAGAGAAGCGCTTTAGTTGCCTTAGTCTTTCTGCGACCCAGACCTTCAACCCAGCACCACAAGCTGGGCGACAAGAAGGGCACGTGAAGCAAACGCTTTTTGCTGGTCCATTTTGCTGTGCCACGCTCTTCTGCGGCTCTTCAGCGCTTGACAAGCTCAAACGCACCTGCGGCTGCTGCTGCTGCTGCTGCTGCTGCTGCTGCTGATACTGCTGCTTGTGCTTCCAGTTGACAAGGAGCACAGCCATCTGGCAGCAGGTTTCAGGTTGTGCAAAAGAAGAGCTTGGTGATTTGAATGTACTGCAGATCCGTGTTTGTGCAAGTTGCAGGGGCAAGCTCCTGACAAAGGTGGTCGCCTGGCACACTTTCCCCTTTGCCAGCTGCAGTGGAAATGCTTTCGGCTGACATTCGCACCAAGAGAGGCAGATTGCGGGCCTCCGGACCACCGAGAAGGTAACTGCATGAAGCGGGGGGTGGCGGGAGTGTCTTTTGGCAGAAGCGGCGTTCTGGAGCGCTTGGCAGCCGGCGCAACGAGCGATGTGTGCGAGAAGCCGCCGCTTCGCATCCGAGAGGGTGATAGCGCGAGCGCTGCCAAAAGGCGAAGAAGGAAGCTGCTTAGCGGCCGGCTTGTGCGCGGAGCTTGCGGACTGCGAGAGGAACGTGACTTCCTCTCACCCCCCTGCTGAATTGACCTTAGCTGTCGCCTGGAAGAAGAACAGCCGCGGCTTCCTTGTGCTGCTTGCCTCTGCCTCTTGTTGCTCTCTGCGGGAACTCTTGCGCTTTCCTTTAGGCACCGGGGTGCAGAGAAACAGCTTGTGTTGCGCATAAGCCTGCCGCACGGAATATGTAAGAAATTGCTGATCTCCACCGTTTCCCACCATGCGCCACAGCTGCGCGTCCCGTGTTCAAGCAACGACAGCATGCCCAGCTCTGTGTGACTGAGAAGAAGCAGATGTTGTTCTTGCAATTCTTTACACGCTTCTCAGAAGCCCGCTGCTCTGGCACTCGATCAGAGCTGGCTTTCGGCTTTGCCGCTTTTCCAGGCGTGTCCTGCACACGGCCAGCGCATCTTGTACACCTTTTGTCCTCAGCTCGAGGTGCCAAGACACTTTCTCTTCTTCAGCGTGCGGAACAATTTCGTGCAGCTCTCGCACACATAAGAAACGGGAAGAGAAGCGCTTTAGTTGCCTTAGTGTTTCTTCGACCAGACGTTCAACCCAGCACCACAAGCTGGGCGACAAGAAGGGCACGTGAAGCAAACGCTTTTTGCTGGCCCATTTTGCTGTGCCACGTTCTTCTGCGGCTCTTCAGAGCTTGACAAACTCCAACGCACCTGCTGCTGCTGCTGCTGCTGCTGCTGCTTGTGCTTCCAGCTGACAAGGAGCACAGCCATCTGGCAGCAGGTTTCAGGTTGTGCAAAAGAAGAGCTTGGTGATTTGAATGTACTGCAGATCCGTGTTTGTGCAAGTTGCAGGGGCAAGCTCCTGACAAAGGTGGTCGCCTGGCACACTTTCCCCTTTGCCAGCTGCAGTGGAAATGCTTTCGGCTGACATTCGCACCAAGAGAGGCAGATTGCGGGCCTCCGGACCACCGAGAAGGTAACTGCATGAAGCGGGGGGTGGCGGGAGTGTCTTTTGGCAGAAGCGGCGTTCTGGAGCGCTTGGCAGCCGGCGCAACGAGCGATGTGTGCGAGAAGACGCCGCTTCGCATCCGAGAGGGTGATAGCGCGAGCGCTGCCAAAAGGCGAAGAAGGAAGCCGCTTAGCGGCCGGCTTGTGCGCGGAGCTTGCGGACTGCGAGAGGAACGTGACTTCCTCTCACCCCCCTGCTGAATTGACCTTAGCTGTCGCCTGGAAGAAGAACAGCCGCGGCTTCCTTGTGCTGCTTGCCTCTGCCTCTTGTTGCTCTCTACGGGAACTCTTGCGCTTTCCTTTAGGCACCGGGGTGCAGAGAAACAGCTTGTGTTGCGCATAAGCCTGCCGCACGGAATATGTAAGAAATTGCTGATCTCCACCGTTTCCCACCATGCGCCACAGCTGCGCGTCCCGTGTTCAAGCAACGACAGCATGCCCAGCTCTGTGTGACTGAGAAGAAGCAGATGCTGTTCTTGCAATTCTCTACGCGCCTCTCAGAAGCCCGCTGCTCTGGCACTCGATCAGAGCTGGCTTTCGGCTTTGCCGCTTTTCCAGGCATGTCCTGCACATGGCCAGCGCATCTTGTGCACCTTTTGTCCTCAGCTCGAGCTGCCATGACACTTTCTCTTCTTCAGCGCGCGGAACACTTTCATGCAGCTCTCGCACACGTAAGAAACGGGGAGAGAAGCGCTTTAGTTGCCTTAGTCTTTCTGCGACCCAGACCTTCAACCCAGCACCACAAGCTGGGCGACAAGAAGGGCACGTGAAGCAAACGCTTTTTGCTGGTCCATTTTGCTGTGCCACGCTCTTCTGCGGCTCTTCAGCGCTTGACAAGCTCAAACGCACCTGCGGCTGCTGCTGCTGCTGCTGCTGCTGCTGCTGCTGATACTGCTGCTTGTGCTTCCAGTTGACAAGGAGCACAGCGATCTGGCAGCAGGTTTCAGGTTGTGCAAAAGAAGAGCTTGGTGATTTGAATGTACTGCAGATCCGTGTTTGTGCAAGTTGCAGGGGCAAGCTCCTGACAAAGGTGGTCGCCTGGCACACTTTCCCCTTTGCCAGCTGCAGTGGAAATGCTTTCGGCTGACATTCGCACCAAGAGAGGCAGATTGCGGGCCTCCGGACCACCGAGAAGGTAACTGCATGAAGCGGGGGGTGGCGGGAGTGTCTTTTGGCAGAAGCGGCGTTCTGGAGCGCTTGGCAGCCGGCGCAACGAGCGATGTGTGCGAGAAGACGCCGCTTCGCATCCGAGAGGGTGATAGCGCGAGTGCTGCCAAAAGGCGAGGAAGGAAGCCGCTTAGCGGCCGGCTTGTGCGCGGAGCTTGCGGACTGCGAGAGGAACGTGACTGCCTCTCAGCCGCCTGCTGAATTGACCTTAGCTGTCGCCTGGAAGAAGAACAGCCGCGGCTTCCTTGTGCTGCTTGCCTATGCCTCTTGTTGCTCTCTACGGGAACTCTTGCGATTTCCTTTAGGCCCCGGGGTGCAGAGAAACAGCTTGTGGTGCGCATAAGCCTGCCGCACGGAGTATGTAATAAATTGCTGATCTCCACCGTTTCCCACCATGCGCCACAGCTGCGCGTCCCGTGTTCAAGCAACGAGAGCTTGCCCAGCTCTGTGTGACTGAGAAGAAGCAGATGTTGTTCTTGCAATTCTTTACACGCTTCTCAGAAGCCCGCTGCTCTGGCACTCGATCAGAGCTGGCTTTCGGCTTTGCCGCTTTTCCAGGCGTGTCCTGCACACGGCCAGCGCATCTTGTACACCTTTTGTCCTCAGCTCGAGCTGCCAAGACACTTTGTCTTCAGCGCGCGGAACACTTTCATGCAGCTCTCGCACATGTAAGAAACGGGGAGAGAAGCGCTTTAGTTGCCTTAGTCTTTCTGCGACCCAGACGTTCAACACAGCACCACAAGCTGGGCGACAAGAATGGCACGTGAAGCAAACGCTTTTTGCTGGCCCATTTTGCTGTGCCACGCTCTTCTGCGGCTCTTCAGCGCTTGACAAACTCCAACGCACCTGCTGCTGCTGCTGCTGCTGCTGCTGCTTGTGCTTCCAGCTGACAAGGAGCACAGCGATCTGGCAGCAGGTTTCAGGTTGTGCAAAAGAAGAGCTTGGTGATTTGAATGTACTGCAGATCCGTGTTTGTGCAAGTTGCAGGGGCAAGCTCCTGACAAAGGTGGTCGCCTGGCACACTTTCCCCTTTGCCAGCTGCAGTGGAAATGCTTTCGGCTGACATTCGCACCAAGAGAGGCAGATTGCGGGCCTCCGGACCACCGAGAAGGTAACTGCATGAAGCGGGGGGTGGCGGGAGAGTCTTTTGGCAGAAGCGGCGTTCTGGAGCGCTTGGCAGCCTGCGCAACGAGCGATGTGTGCGAGAAGACGCCGCTTCGCATCCGAGAGGGTGATAGCGCGAGCGCTGCCAAAAGGCGAGGAAGGAAGCCGCTTAGCGGCCGGCTTGTGCGCGGAGCTTGCGGACTGCGAGAGGAACGTGACTGCCTCTCAGCCGCCTGCTGAATTGACCTTAGCTGTCGCCTGGAAGATGAACAGCGGCGGCTTCCTTGTGGTGCTTGCCTATGCCTCTTGTTGCTCTCTGCGGGAACTCTTGCGGTTTCCTTTAGGCACCGGGGTGCAGAGAAACAGCTTGTGTTGCGCATAAGCCTGCCGCACGGAATATGTAAGAAATTGCTGATCTCCACCGTTTCCCACCATGCGCCACAGCTGCGCGTCCCGTGTTCAAGCAACGACAGCATGCCCAGCTCTGTGTGACTGAGAAGAAGCAGATGTTGTTCTTGCAATTCTCTACGCGCCTCTCAGAAGCCCGCTGCTCTGGCACTCGATCAGAGCTGGCTTTCGGCTTTGCCGCTTTTCCAGGCATGTCCTGCACATGGCCAGCGCATCTTGTGCACCTTTTGTCCTCAGCTCGAGCTGCCATGACACTTTCTCTTCTTCAGCGCGCGGAACACTTTCATGCAGCTCTCGCACACGTAAGAAACAGGGAGAGAAGTGCTTTAGTTGCCTTAGTCTTTCTGCGACCCAGACGTTCAACCCAGCACCACAAGCTGGGCGACAAGAATGGCACGTGAAGCAAACGCTTTTTGCTGGCCCATTTTGCTGTGCCACGCTCTTCTGCGGCTCTTCAGCGCTTGACAAGCTCAAACGCACCTGCGGCTGCTGCTGCTGCTGCTGCTGCTGCTGCTGCTGCTGCTTGTGCTTCCAGCTGACAAGGAGCACAGCCATCTGGCAGCAGGTTTCAGGTTGTGCAAAAGAAGAGCTTGGTGATTTGAATGTACTGCAGATCCGTGTTTGTGCAAGTTGCAGGGGCAAGCTCCTGACAAAGGTGGTCGCCTGGCACACTTTCCCCTTTGCCAGCTGCAGTGGAAATGCTTTCGGCTGACATTCGCACCAAGAGAGGCAGATTGCGGGCCTCCGGACCACCGAGAAGGTAACTGCATGAAGCGGGGGGTGGCGGGAGTGTCTTTTGGCAGAAGCGGCGTTCTGGAGCGCTTGGCAGCCGGCGCAACGAGCGATGTGTGCGAGAAGCCGCAGCTTCGCATCCGAGAGGGTGATAGCGCGAGTGCTGCCAAAAGGCGAGGAAGGAAGCCGCTTAGTGGCTGGCTTGTGCGCGGAGCTTGCGGACTGCGAGAGGAACGTGACTGCCTCTCAGCCGCCTGCTGAATTGACCTTAGCTGTCGCCTGGAAGAAGAACAGCCGCGGCTTCCTTGTGCTGCTTGCCTCTGCCTCTTGTTGCTCTCTGCGGGAACTCTTGCGCTTTCCTTTAGGCCCCAGGGCGCAGAGAAACAGCTTGTGGTGCGCATAAGCCTGCCGCACGGAATATGTAAGAAATTGCTGATCTCCACCGTTTCCCACCATGCGCCACAGCTGCGCGTCCCGTGTTCAAGCAACGAGAGCTTACCCAGCTCTCTGTGACTGAGAAGAAGCAGATGTTGTTCTTGCAATTCTTTACACGCTTCTCAGAAGCCCGCTGCTCTGGCACTCGATCAGAGCTGGCTTTCGGCTTTGCCGCTTTTCCAGCCGTGTCCTGCACACGGCCTGCGCATCTTGTGCACCTTTTGTCCTCAGCTCGAGCTACCAAGACACTTCCACTTCTTCAGCGTGCGGAACAATTTCGTGCAGCTCTCGCACACGTACGAAACGGGAAGAGAAGCGCTTTAGTTGCCTTAGTGTTTCTTCGACCAGACGTTCAACACAGCACCACAAGCTGGGCGACAAGAAGGGCACGTGAAGCAAACGCTTTTTGCTGGCCCATTTTGCTGTGCCACGCTCTTCTGCGGCTCTTCAGAGCTTGACAAACTCCAACGCACCTGCTGCTGCTGCTGCTGCTGCTGCTGCTGCTTGTGCTTCCAGCTGACAAGGAACACAGCGATCTGGCAGCAGGTTTCAGGTTGTGCAAAAGAAGAGCTTGGTGATTTGAATGTACTGCAGATCCGTGTTTGTGCAAGTTGCAGGGGCAAGCTCCTGACAAAGGTGGTCGCCTGGCACACTTTCCCCTTTGCCAGCTGCAGTGGAAATGCTTTCGGCTGACATTCGCACCAAGAGAGGCAGATTGCGGGCCTCCGGACCACCGAGAAGGTAACTGCATGAAGCGGGGGGTGGCGGGAGTGTCTTTTGGCAGAAGCGGCCTTCTGGAGCGCTTGGCAGCCGGCGCAACGAGCGATGTGTGCGAGAAGACGCCGCTTCGCATCCGAGAGGGTGATAGCGCGAGCGCTGCCAAAAGGCGAAGAAGGAAGCCGCTTAGCGGCCGGCTTGTGCGCGGAGCTTGCGGACTGCGAGAGGAACGTGACTGCCTCTCACCCCCCTGCTGAATTGACCTTAGCTGTCGCCTGGAAGAAGAACAGCCGCGGCTTCCTTGTGCTGCTTGCCTCTGCCTCTTGTTGCTCTCTACGGGAACTCTTGCGCTTTCCTTTAGGCACCGGGGTGCAGAGAAACAGCTTGTGTTGCGCATAAGCCTGCCGCACGGAATATGTAAGAAATTGCTGATCTCCACCGTTTCCCACCATGCGCCACAGCTGCGCGTCCCGTGTTCAAGCAACGACAGCATGCCCAGCTCTGTGTGACTGAGAAGAAGCAGATGTTGTTCTTGCAATTCTCTACGCGCCTCTCAGAAGCCCGCTGCTCTGGCACTCGATCAGAGCTGGCTTTCGGCTTTGCCGCTTTTCCAGGCATTTCCTGCACATGGCCAGCGCATCTTGTGCACCTTTTGTCCTCAGCTCGAGCTGCCATGACACTTTCTCTTCTTCAGCGCGCGGAACACTTTCATGCAGCTCTCGCACACGTAAGAAACGGGGAGAGAAGCGCTTTAGTTGCCTTAGTCTTTCTGCGACCCAGACCTTCAACCCAGCACCACAAGCTGGGCGACAAGAAGGGCACGTGAAGCAAACGCTTTTTGCTGGTCCATTTTGCTGTGCCACGCTCTTCTGCGGCTCTTCAGCGCTTGACAAGCTCAAACGCACCTGCGGCTGCTGCTGCTGCTGCTGCTGCTGCTGCTGCTGATACTGCTGCTTGTGCTTCCAGTTGACAAGGAGCACAGCCATCTGGCAGCAGGTTTCAGGTTGTGCAAAAGAAGAGCTTGGTGATTTGAATGTACTGCAGATCCGTGTTTGTGCAAGTTGCAGGGGCAAGCTCCTGACAAAGGTGGTCGCCTGGCACACTTTCCCCTTTGCCAGCTGCAGTGGAAATGCTTTCGGCTGACATTCGCACCAAGAGAGGCAGATTGCGGGCCTCCGGACCACCGAGAAGGTAACTGCATGAAGCAGGGGGTGGCGGGAGTGTCTTTTGGCAGAAGCGGCGTTCTGGAGCGCTTGGCAGCCGGCGCAACGAGCGATGTGTGCGAGAAGACGCCGCTTCGCATCCGAGAGGGTGATAGCGCGAGTGCTGCCAAAAGGCGAGGAAGGAAGCCGCTTAGCGGCCGGCTTGTGCGCGGAGCTTGCGGACTGCGAGAGGAACGTGACTGCCTCTCAGCCGCCTGCTGAATTGACCTTAGCTGTCGCCTGGAAGAAGAACAGCCGCGGCTTCCTTGTGCTGCTTGCCTATGCCTCTTGTTGCTCTCTACGGGAACTCTTGCGCTTTCCTTTAGGCCCCGGGGTGCAGAGAAACAGCTTGTGGTGCGCATAAGCCTGCCGCACGGAGTATGTAATAAATTGCTGATCTCCACCGTTTCCCACCATGCGCCACAGCTGCGCGTCCCGTGTTCAAGCAACGAGAGCTTACCCAGCTCTGTGTGACTGAGAAGAAGCAGATGTTGTTCTTGCAATTCTTTACACGCTTCTCAGAAGCCCGCTGCTCTGGCACTCGATCAGAGCTGGCTTTCGGCTTTGCCGCTTTTCCAGGCGTGTCCTGCACACGGCCAGCGCATCTTGTACACCTTTTGTCCTCAGCTCGAGCTGCCAAGACACTTTCTCTTCTTCAGCGTGCGGAACAATTTCGTGCAGCTCTCGCACACATAAGAAACGAGGAGAGAAGCGCTTTAGTTGCCTTAGTCTTTCTGCGACCCAGACGTTCAACACAGCACCACAAGCGGGGCGACAAGAAGGGCACGTGAAGCAAACGCTTTTTGCTGGCCCATTTTGCTGTGCCACGCTCTTCTGCGGCTCTTCAGAGCTTGACAAACTCCAACGCACCTGCTGCTGCTGCTGCTGCTGCTGCTGCTGCTGCTGCTTGTGCTTCCAGCTGACAAGGAGCACAGCGATCTGGCAGCAGGTTTCAGGTTGTGCAAAAGAAGAGCTTGGTGATTTGAATGTACTGCAGATCCGTGTTTGTGCAAGTTACAGGGGCAAGATCCTGACAAAGGTGGTCGCCTGGCACACTTTCCCCTTTGCCAGCTGCAGTGGAAATGCTTTCGGCTGACATTCGCACCAAGAGAGGCAGATTGCGGGCCTCCGGACCACGGAGAAGGTAACTGCATGAAGCGGGGGGTGGCGGGAGTGTCTTTTGGCAGAAGCGGCGTTCTGGAGCGCTTGGCAGCCGGCGCAACGAGCGATGTGTGCGAGAAGCCGCAGCTTCGCATCCGAGAGGGTGATAGCGCGAGTGCTGCCAAAAGGCGAGGAAGGAAGCCGCTTAGCGGCAGGCTTGTGCGCGGAGCTTGCGGACTGCGAGAGGAACGTGACTGCCTCTCAGCCGCCTGCTGAATTGACCTTAGCTGTCGCCTGGAAGATGAACAGCGGCGGCTTCCTTGTGGTGCTTGCCTATGCCTCTTGTTGCTCTCTGCGTGAACTCTTGTGCTTTCCTTTAGGCACCGGGGTGCAGAGAAACAGCTTGTGGTGCGCATAAGCCTGCCGCACGGAATATGTAAGAAATTGCTGATCTCCACCGTTTCCCACCATGCGCCACAGCTGCGCGTCCCGTGTTCAAGCAACGACAGCATGCCCAGCTCTGTGTGACTGAGAAGAAGCAGATGTTGTTCTTGCAATTCTTTACACGCTTCTCAGAAGCCCGCTGCTCTGGCACTCGATCAGAGCTGGCTTTCGGCTTTGCCGCTTTTCCAGCCGTGTCCTGCACACGGCCAGCGCATCTTGTACACCTTTTGTCCCCAGCTCGAGCTGCCATGACACTTTCTCTTCTTCAGCGTGCGGAACAATTTCGTGCAGCTCTCGCACACATAAGAAACGAGGAGAGAAGCGCTTTAGTTGCCTTAGTCTTTCTGCGACCCAGACGTTCAACCCAGCACCACAAGCTGGGCGACAAGAAGGGCACGTGAAGCAAACGCTTTTTGCTGGCCCATTTTGCTGTGCCACGCTCTTCTGCGGCTCTTCAGCGCTTGACAAACTCCAACGCACCTGCTGCTGCTGCTGCTGCTGCTGCTGCTGCTGCTGCTTGTGCTTCCAGCTGACAAGGAGCACAGCCATCTGGCAGCAGGTTTCAGGTTGTGCAAAAAAAGAGCTTGGTGATTTGAATGTACTGCAGATCCGTGTTTGTGCAAGTTGCAGGGGCAAGCTCCTGACAAAGGTGGTCGCCTGGCACACTTTCCCCTTTGCCAGCTGCAGTGGAAATGCTTTCCGCTGACATTCACACCAAGAGAGGCAGATTGCGGGCCTCCGGACCACCGAGAAGGTAACTGCATGAAGCGGGGGGTGGCGGGAGTGTCTTTTGGCAGAAGCGGCATTTTGGAGCGCTTGGCAGCTGGCGCAACGAGCAATGTGCGCGAGAAGACGCCGCTTCGCATCCGAGAGGATGAATGCGCGAGCGCTGCCAAAAGGCGAGGAAGGAAGCCGCTTATCGACAGCTTGTGCGCGCAGCTTGCGGACTGCGAGAAGAACGTGACTGCCTCTCACTCCCCTGCTGAATTGACCTTAGCTGTCGCCTGGAAGAAGAACAGCCACGGCTTCCTTGTGCTGCTTGCTTATGCCTCTTGTTGCTCTCTGCGGGAACTCTTGAGCTTTCCTTTAGGCCCAGGGGTGCAGAGAAACAGCTTGTGGTGCGCATAAGCCTGCCGCACGGAGTATGTAATAAATTGCTGATCTCCACCGTTTCCCACCATGCGCCACAACTGCGCGTCCCCGTGTTCAAGCAACGAGAGCGTGCCCAGCTCTGTGTGACTGAGAAGAAGCAGATGTTGTTCTTGCAATTCTCTACGCGCCTCTCAGAAGCCCGCTGCTCTGGTACTCGATCAGAGCTGGCTTTCGGCTTTGCCGCTTTTCCAGGCGTGTCCTGCACACGGCCAGCGCATCTTGTACACCTTTTGTCCTCAGCTCGAGCTGCCAAGACACTTTCTCTTCTTCAGCGTGCGGAACACTTTCATGCAGCTCTCGCACACATAAGAAACGAGGAGAGAAGCGCTTTAGTTGCCTTAGTGTTTCTGCGACCCAGACGTTCAACCCAGCACCACAAGCTGGGCGACAACAAGGGCACGTGAAGGA
The DNA here is from genome assembly GCF_971803275.1 of Cyanistes caeruleus. Classification (NCBI taxonomy): domain Eukaryota; kingdom Metazoa; phylum Chordata; class Aves; order Passeriformes; family Paridae; genus Cyanistes; species Cyanistes caeruleus. Next base: position 5,885,922 of record NC_141722.1, read on the forward strand.
AACGCTTTTTCCTGGCCCATTTTGCTGTGCCACCCTCTTCTGCGGCTCTTCAGCGTTTGACAAACTCCAACGCACCTGCTGCTGCTGCTGCTGCTGCTGCTTGTGCTTCCAGCTGACAAGGAGCACAGCGATCTGGCAGCAGGTTTCAGGTTGTGCAAAAGAAGAGCTTGGTGATTTGAATGTACTGCAGATCCGTGTTTGTGCAAGTTGCAGGGGCAAGCTCCTGACAAAGGTGGTCGCCTGGCACACTTTCCCCTTTGCCAGCTGCAGTGGAAATGCTTTCGGCTGACATTCGCACCAAGAGAGGCAGATTGCGGGCCTCCGGACCACCGAGAAGGTAACTGCATGAAGCGCGGGGTGGCGGGAGTGTCTTTTGGCAGAAGCGGCGTTCTGGAGCGCTTGGCAGCCGGCGCAACGAGCGATGTGTGCGAGAAGACGCCGCTTCGCATCCAAGAGGGTGAAAGTGCGAGCGCTGCCAAAAGGCGAGGAAGGAAGCCGCTTAGCGGCCGGCTTGTGCGCGGAGCTTGCGGACTGCGAGAGGAACGTGACTGCCTCTCGCCCGCCTGCTGAATTGACCTTAGCTGTCGCCTGGAAGAACAACAGCCGCGGCTTCCTTGTGCTGCTTGCCTATGCCTCTTGTTGCTCTCTGCGGGAACTCTTGCGCTTTCCTTTTAGGCACCGGGGTGCAGAGAAACAGCTTGTGGTGCGCATAAGCCTGCCGCACGGAATATGTAAGAAATTGCTGATCTCCACCGTTTCCGACCATGCGCCACAGCTGCGCGTCCCGTGTTCAAGCAACGAGAGCGTGCCCAGCTCTGTGTGACTGAGAAGAAGCAGATGTTGTTCTTGCAATTCTCTACGCGCCTCTCAGAAGCCCGCTGCTCTGGCACTTGATCAGAGCTGGCTTTCGGCTTTGCCGCTTTTCCAGGCGTGTCCTGCACACGGCCAGCGCATCTTGTACACCTTTTGTCCTCAGCTCGAGCTGCCAAGACACTTTCTCTTCTTCAGCGTGTGGAACACTTTCATGCAGCTCTCGCACACATAAGAAACGAGGAGAGAAGCGCTTTAGTTGCCTTAGTCTTTCTGCGACCCAGACGTTCAACACAGCACCACAAGCTGGGCGACAAGAAGGGCACGTGAAGCAAACGCTTTTTCCTGGCCCATTTTGCTGTGCCACGCTCTTCTGCAGCTCTTCAGCGCTTGACAAACTCCAACGCACCTGCTGCTGCTGCTGCTGCTGCTTGTGCTTCCAGCTGACAAGGAGCACAGCGATCTGGCAGCAGGTTTCAGGTTGTGCAAAAGAAGAGCTTGGTGATTTGAATGTGCTGCAGATCCGTGTTTGTGCAAGTTGCAGGGGCAAGCTCCTGACAAAGGTGGTCGCCTGGCACACTTTCCCCTTTGCCAGCTGCAGTGGAAATGCTTTCGGCTGACATTCGCACCAAGAGAGGCAGATTGCGGGCCTCCGGACCACCGAGAAGGTAACTGCATGAAGCGGGGGGTGGCGGGAGTGTCTTTTGGCAGAAGCGGCGTTCTGGAGCGCTTGGCAGCCGGCGCAATGAGCGATGTGTGCGAGAAGCCGCCGCTTCGCATCCGAGAGGGTGAAAGCGCGAGCGCTGCCAAAAGGCGAGGAAGGAAGCCGCTTAGCTTGTGTACTAAGCTTTCCGAGTGGAAGTGTAACATGGCTGCTGCTCGCCCATCTGTTAGGAATCCTGCTCCATGCATAATTTTTGGAGTCTGAAGCCTGTTCGTGGCTTAGGGCCCCTTGACACAACGGCTGCCCTTTTACAGGGGAAAGTAAATTCACCTCCTTAGGTTCCTGACGTCAGCATTTAGAGGCGTTTGGCACTCCAATGGCGGCCCGAGTTCTAGGTGGTGTCGTGGTTTTAAACCACTAACTAAGAAAATTATTTACTTCTTGCTGTGAGATATGGATTAGAATAAGAGCAAAACAGGCATACAACTTAAAAGGGAAAAAAAAGAGAAAGTTTATTGACAAACCACAATAATAAGAACACCAGAATAAACTTCCAGAAAAACCTTTCCATCTCCTATCTACCCACTATTCTCTTGTTCACATGACAACAGAGACAAAAACTCTGGAACTCTGATGGTTAAAACAGTCTCAATTCTTGCTAGTATGTTCACCAGTCTTTATAGAGAAACAGAAGTTTCTTCCTGTTAATTTATGGAGTTTCTCACAAGAAAACTATTTTTGTTATAGTTTTCTATTGCCCTAATGTTAGCTGCTCAGAGCTGCTATTATTAGAGTTCACTCCTCCCATTTTCACATCACTCTGAAGTAAGTATGGGCCATGTGTCTAGAGATAACATTTTTAAGGATAAGTTATTCAAAGGCAAAAAAAAGTCTTCTTCATCTGTTTCTGTGAGCTTCACTAGAAAACAGTTTTCTCATAGCCTCTCAGGGCTTCAAATCTCTCAACAGTTTTCTCATGGCCTCTCAAGGCTTTTAATCTCTTAGTACTTCACTATACTATAATTACTCTTTACTCAAATTTACACTTTGAACACTATTCCTCTCTAGATCTTATATCATGAATTAAAAGAGTTCTTTTCAGGACTTCATTGTCCATCTCCATAGTTTTAACAGGGAGATATTTCAGCTTAATTAAAGCATCTTCTTAATTCTCTACCTTTCCTGAAGCTTCTTTTCCTTCTTGTCACTGGTAGTTTATAAAGTCTCTTTTCATGTTGATCTCTCTCTCTCTCTCTCTCTCTGGATAAAAAGATTAATCCGCAAGTCTCATCTGGGTAATGAAAGAGTTAACATCTTGCCCAGGCTTTTGTAGATGGTTCAGAGATCTCTGCCGAACAGGAGCTGGAGCCGTCTGCGATGGGAAGTTCCTCATGGCTGCTCTGGAGCGTGTGGTCGCTGTTTCAACCTGCTGCAAGTCCAGAGCCTTTCTCTTTCTTCACTGGGCAGTTTCTAGTGAATTAGTTACAGCAAAACCTGCAGCCGAGCCAGAGATCGGCTCGGCCCGGCCCGGGCCCAAGGAAAACCTTTCCCAGGCCCCCCCATCTCCCGGCCGGGAGACGGGGCAGGCCCGGCCCCATCCCCGCCCGGCCGCATGGCCTGGGCAGGGACGGGAGGCTTGGAGCTCCGCCACTCTCCACAGCCAGAAAACAAAGAGAGCCCAGAGAGCTCTGCTTTTACACTTTAAGGTAGGGTTCACAAGTTGATCCCACTTTTCAATGGCCTAAACTGCTGTCAATTCCCAGCAATGACCGATAATTGGTCAGGAGAAAAGACTCCAAGCACTTCCCAGCAACTCCAACTCCCTTAAAGGTAAAGTAACTCCATGAGAGGTGGGAGCAACTTGGGTCGGGGAGGATTCCTGTTCTGTTCATAATTTTCAGATCCAGAAGCCCGCTCGTGGCCACGGGACCCTGGACATGAACAGCAGCCTTTTACCCGGGGAAACAAAACTCACCCCCACAGGTTCCTGATGTCAGTTTGTCAAGGGCATTTGGCATCCAAGGGCAGCCCGAATTCTAGGAGCGGGCGGCTTGGGTCCGGGAGGAATTCTGCTCCGTTTGTAATTTTCAGAGGCAGAAGTACGCTCGTGGCCACGGGTTTGCCCTGGGAGGCAAAGATTTAGTTTCAGATAAGCATTGTTAAAGTGAAAGGTGTGGCTTTAAAGCCCGGGAAGTGTGAATTCCATTCCATTGCCGCAGGGAATGGACCCTGTGAGCACAGGAAGAATTGCTCCGCCCTGTACCCCTCGTGGGGTGGCAGCCCAGGGTGTTTTGATTGGGTTTGAGGCCCTGAGGTTTCTGCCTTGCTCTGTCCCTATTAGCCCCCGACCTTAAACTCCACCCTGGTTCTGTCCCACAAAACCCATCACCCTGCCTCTGTTCAGGGCTCTCTGTTTCTTGGATCTAAGCTGAGTTTGCTCCTGTGCTGAATAAATGGTTTCATTTATTGAGCAGAAGCCCATCTCGCTGGGGTCTCATGTTGGTCACTGGTAACTGTAGCATCCCTGGACGTGATCCTGCAGCTGTGGAATGAAGCAGGTGAGTAAATACCACTACATCAGCTAAAACTACTGCACACAGCACTGCTCACTCAACAGTGACCTCATGGTAGGGGAGTTGTCACTAAGCAAGGAAGGGCACAGCATGTGGGAGTGAAGGAATTCTTTTAGGCACTGAATTTGTGGGCATCCATTGTATGAGGATACTTCAGATTTCACTCCTGGAAACCAAAAAGTGATGTCTGACAACAAATCAGTCTCCAGACTCTGGTTATGATAATCATACAGAATGCTGAAAATAAGTGTAACATTATCTACCAGGAAACAACACCCCTGTCTTAGGGATCTTCCACTTCACAGAGGTCATATACTGAGAAAAAGCATCCAGAGGATGAAAAGAAGTAAAAAAATCAATGGATGATGTAAAGGTAATGACATTGGTGCCCTCACAGGGTTAGGCTGGGCAAGGGGCAGCTGCCACCAACCAGCAGAAGGCACCACTTATACCCAGCGGCTCAAGGTGAGCGGAGGTGCCACCCACTCTACCTGCAGTCCCAGGAATGGAGAACTTGGATCAGTATTTTCAGAGGATTGAAGTAAACATATTGTTCTGGGTTTCTCTGGTGGAAGTCTTCATGTTTAAAACTCACTATGTGCTTGTTCTTTTGGGGGAGGGTTGGACCAGGATAACAGGAGCAGGTGGTTATTTCTGGAGGACTGAAAATAAAATAAACTGTCCCTGTAAATCTCCAGCTGATGTTCTTATGGAAAAAGTAAATGTTCTTATGGAAAAAGTTCTTATGGGAAAAGTAAAGCTCTTATGGAAATCTGAACAGGTTGTAGTTTCTTTCATAAGAGAAAAGCCTGGGATTTTAGGTCCTCAAAAGTGATCGTATTTGACTTCCTGGGGCACAATGGCTGCTCAGGTAGGATTGGGTTTCCTTCTCTTGGATTGCTTTGTTCTTTGGGGACACAGCGTGTATCAGGCACTGAGAGACACAGGCTGCTGTGGAAGGGAAAACAAATTGTCTGATCTGGAAAAGCAGACCGGTTGGGAAAGTGTGCAGTCTGTGCTGCTTCACCTGAGACACTGCTACAGTTTCAAAAGTAAAAGCACAGTTACTGTGTCTGCCAAATGTAACTTTGGATGTTCCACAGTCATTCCCTTGAGAGTTACCACAATTAGAATTGTCATGATGCAAATCTGCAATGATCAGAGAGGCATACCTTCAGCTAACTGAAAATGTAGGAATTCTGTGAGGATGCTTCTACCTACACAATTCTCGTGTACAATGTGTGTTATGTGCAACAGCTTCTTGATATTTCTACAATGAACAAAAAATTGACTAGGACAACTGAAGATGGAAACAATTCCCTGGCAACTCAGACACACAGAGCTGATCCAGAAGTACTGGGTTTGAAGGCAATTCCTTGAGCACAGAGAGATGAGAGTGCTTGTGTGTTGTCCTGGCATGCATCAGTGCCAAGTCTCAGTATCCAGCAGAAGCTCATTACAGCTCCTGCAGGCTCATCTCTTGGAAAGGCACAAACCCAGTTCAGTTCTGTGTGTCCAGAGTGGGTTATCCACAGTCATAACACTGGGCATTAAAATAGCCAGGTGACTAAAAATGGAACCTAGTGCTTTTGTTTCCATATTACAGGATTTCAGTAGGAATGGAGCTGTTATTTTGAGGACAATATGGAAAATGTGACCTCAGAAATATTTCTTCATTGCCTACAAGTTGAAGTTTTCTGCTCCTCCAACTGCACTTGTGACCATTTTGCTTTCAAACTGAGTTTTGCAACTGTAAACATTCTTGGGTCCTTGGATACAAACTCGGTGCTTTCAGATTTGGATCTAAAAGCAGACATGAACTTCATGGCACTGATGCAGTCCTGGTTTAACGGGAAATTAAACCAGGGATGATCTTAACAACCCTTAAAAGCAAACCCAGCTCATTTGTAAAGCAGAGAGAGTAAGCACTAGTGTCATACACATTTATCAATTCATATTCTGCTTCTTCAGAAGTGACTTCAGCAATTGCTTCACACAGATGAGCACAGGTTTCCCCAGATGAACAATGGCCCCGTAACCCTGAGCAGTGCTGGAGGAAAACACTGCAGTCACTTTGTCACATGTCATTGCTGAGCCTGGAAACATTGGGTTTCAGTTCTAGGAATCAAAAGTAGGGAATATCACCTGGTACGCCCCATGGACTGGCTGCCCCTGAGATTGTGCTGGGCTGGCCCTGAGACCAGGTGCCACAAAAGCCACTCCATCACTGCTCTCCTCAGCTGGACAGGGAGGAGAATACAACAAAAGGCTCATGGATGGAGACAAGGAATTTCTACATTTGAAATGTTCGACACAGTTAAATAGCTTGGAACACACCACCAATCTTAAAGAGC